>NC_000083.6:14164612-14856278 GCF_000001635.26 Mus musculus | reverse complement strand
ATTGATAACATATAGTGTTTTTCCTTATTGATGTTACTAACTGTAGTATTTTGGTTATTTAATAAAGTAGTAAGATTTTTGTAAATATTTGTAACTCAGTGAGCTTCATGAAAATACACATTATGAAAGAACTCTAAATAGAGTCACCAAATATTGGGGGAGACAGTGCCCCAGATCAATGTCTTTGCCATCAAGCGAAACACCCAATGCCAGGAATGGATTCTATCTGGTTGAGTCACTGGCCAAAGGGCACCCATAGAAACTCTAAAACATTCCATGCTATTGCTTGCTGTCTACAAAATGATGGTAAGTCCTGTTGCTGAAGTCAACAATTATGTGTCTCATTGTACATGGAGAAATTGAGCTGGTGCCTAGCTAGAGCCTTCACCCTACTGACTATGAGCTGCTAGAGAAATTCTGTTGTGTTTGGGTAAAATGTTCTGAAATATATGGTAGGTCTATTTGATTAATGGCATTGTTTAACTCCAGCATTTCTTTGTTTAGGTTTTTTTTTTTTTTTTTTGACTGTATGGTCTGTCTATTGGCAAGACTGTCTGTTGGGGCACTGAAGCAATCATTGTGTGGGGTCAATATGTGATTTTATTGGAATAATGTTACTTTTTATGAACATGGGTGCCCTTTGGCTTAGTGTATAGATGTTAAGAACTGCAATATCATCTTGGTGGATTTCTCCTTTGATGGCTGTGTCGTATACTTCCTTATTTCTTGATTACTTTTGGTTTGAAGTCTATTTCATCAGACATTAAAATGTCTATGCAAGCTTTCTTTAGTCCATTTGCTTGGATACCTTTTTACATCCTTTACCCTGAGGTAATCAGTATCCTTGCTGGTAAGGTATGTTACTTGGAATGAAGCAGAAAGATGGTCCTGTTTTCTAATCCAATCTGTAAGTCTATGTGTTTTTTATTGGGTAATTGGGACCATTAATATCAGTGTTATCAATTAGCAGTGTTTATTGATTCCTGTTATTTTGTTGTTATGGTGTGGGTTCCAACTTTTGAGACTTGGATTTAACTGTGTCAATTTCTATCTTGTTGTATGTTTATCCTCTTGTATCTCACACCCACAAACCCCATATAGAAGAAAATCCTAATCATACATACTTCAGTGATATTGACAACTGACAGAAGATGAGGACCCATTTTTAAATAACTTGACTAGGAAACCGTTTCTATTCTCTTGGCAATAGTGTTAGTACATGGTCCAGATTCTTCTTTCTGTCTTCCTGCCACCTTTTCTAGGTCGCCATTACCCAACTTTGCCATTCTATGGGATGCTTGGTCTGCCTCTGCTTACCCTCTCTGTTGTGTTTCCTTCCTCCCTTTTTCTTACCCAGCAGCTGGAGTTTGCTGTGAATAGAATCCTTGTCTGTATGATTGTTTTAGAACCATGTCTCTATCCTAAGATTGCATGGTGAATAAGCCTGTAGTTTACAGATCTGTAAGTCATGAGCCTATTGAGATCATGCAAGTTGTGACTATATGATATATACAGTGAATATTTTCCATGAAATAATATACCTTGTACACTAAGCCATGCATACTGCTTAATTAATTAAAAGATATAAAAGGAAATGGTCTGTATTGCTACACCCTTGATCTTCTGTGGGACTTCTGATTGTGTTTGACTTGACTAGGAGACCACTGTTAAACCCTAGAGCTTAGACTATTGCTTGCCTTGAAAAGACTCCAGTATATTCTTTCTGTGTGAGTGAGCTTGATCTTTGTGGGAGGGTCAGTCGTGAGGTTAATGTTTCTAGCATGCTTCTTCATGCTTTATGTCATCTGCATCATAACAAGCCCAATTTCATGATTTGTTTATCACATTAACTAGGAGACCTCACATATCTACAAATAGCCAGATTTATCATGGCCACAGTTAGCATCAAGGTTCATAAAAACAAGTGATGTAGTCTGGAAATATATTCTTGCAAACATTTAATGGCTGATGCTTTCTAGCCCTTAGAGCGAGTATGGAAATCTGGAGTAACTGGGACTTCAATGGCTGAGGAAAGTGGTAACCCAAATGCAGTGTGTATTGCACAGTAGGCATGGTAGAGATGACCCTGGTCTAATACTACAGTTGCGTTCCTAAAACATCCCCCTTAGGGAAGCTCAAAGAAGCAGGTTTTATAGTTAGAAACCACAGAAGGTTTTCCCTCTATGTGAGCTGTTATCCTAGAGCTTCAGTTTTACTTCCTTTGAGACATTTTTTTCCTGACTGGCACAGAAGGAGAACTTAATATTTCCAAGGCTGAAATCTGACAGGCGTGCTCCAGCTCCTGGGTATGCTTCTGTAAAGTGATCCCTTAATTGTGTGTGTAGTTACTGGTCATAATTCCTCTAAATAAAAGAATGTGGGAAGGACTTGCTTGTGTTTGACAGGGACAAAATCTAGAGCAGTGGCTCGGGACTGGCATTTTCCACTGCAGTGTACCAGATATTTGCTTTCACTCCCTACCAACAACCCACATAAGTCTGCACGTTACCTCAGACCTCTCTGATGTTACCATTGTCTGCCTCTGTAGCCCTTTCCTAGACTTCCAGGCTTTGCAGGAGCTGTCTTCAAAGAATGCTGGACAGTTGTCAAGTGTGGGTGGTCATGAGCCTAGCAGATAGCACATGATTTAATCGGTGAGCTGAGCTATAAAGCCGAACTACACTTGGACTAATCCCTATTAAGTTCATCTGGGCAGCAGGGCAGCCTCATTTCCTTGGATAAGGTAAACTACTGGACATTCCTTATTGCTTTTTAATTTTGTCTTTGGTTTTCTATGATTTATAATAGATAATAAAAGAACGAGGGAGGAGAATTTATGGTAGATGAGCCCATTTTTTCCCCATCACTGAACCTAAGAATCCTTTTTAATTGTTAGGCCAAAGAAAATGTCGCAGTAGACCTTAGAGTTTACAGAGACTGTGACCAGAGCAGGTGAGCCCTAAGATGAGCAGCACCTCCTTTCTCCTGACACCTTCTAATTGTCTCATTGCATCTGGAGATTGTTCACCTCAGGTCTGAGACCACAGAGGCCTCAGCAGGCCTGAGCTGGGGCTGCTCCTGCTGTATCACAACAACCCGTGGCTCAGCTTTTTGTTTTGTTTATTACCTGTGAATAATTCCTTACTGCTGGGTGAGCCATTTTTTTTTTTTAAATTATACTTTGTGTAGTTCAGAGGAGAAATGAACAGATGATGAATCTAAAATATCATTACAATGTAAATAATTCATATTTTACCTGCCAAACAAACTCGTATATCCAGATGTTAGAATATATGAAATTCTCAAAGTAAAGAATTGAAAGATAGAATACTCACAAAAGAGAGAGAGAAAAGGCTTAAAATGATCAAGATTATGAATGAAGAGGGACATCACTACCAACCTTACAGAAATAGGGAAATAAGGGTGAACATATGTGCTGCATGTGACAGTAAACCAAATTACTTAGCTAAGTAGGTGCTATGCACACTCCAGTGAAGTCTGGTGGGCAGGCTGAGAGGCCTGGAAGCACTCACGAAGCAAAGAGTTTCAAGGAAACTGAACCTCCTGGAACCTTGGCATTCCCATAGCTAGAATGCCCCAGATTTGTCCCTGCAATATCATGGAGGGTCTTGCATGCTTTCTTACAGTATTTTACTGGATAAGAGTTAGAAATCTCAGGGCAAGCTTAGCAAAGTATACTTAGAATCTTGGACTACATTGCATATTAGAAGGAAGTTGGTGAATGCTTCTGACAAATGGAGATTCCCTACAAATACTTAAAAGTACAGCCAAGTTACCTTCATATGCAAGAATTTACCAAGGCCTAGGAAATAGGGGGGTTGTGGTATTGCATTATTCATGAGAAGGTCTGCTAGAGTAGAACCCTCTGGTGCTAGCTTTCACAAGGCTCAAAGGAGTAGCTCAAATTGACTAGGGTGTGAAATCCTTACTTGTCATTAACTGACCCTAGGCAGGGCTGTTTTATCTTTACTGTAAACATTACCTGGTTCCTGTAAGTCCTTTGAAGCCATTCCTCTGTTTTGTGTCAGGTAACTTCAATGTACTTTGCCTGCTGTGACATCCTACCCCTTTGTTTTCTGTATTATATAAGACTGGTGTTCACTTTGTGACATTACACTCAGATTCTACACAATCTCTTGTGTTGCTTCTGTTTGTCATTTGATGACTCCTTGTCCACCTGCAACTAGAGACCCATTCTACGCAGACAGGGACCAAAAAGGGTCCACAGTAAGTAGGTACATTTCTAGAAAGAATCAAGTCACCAAAATAAACTCAAGGATAAATAAAATTTTTATTAAATTTCTAGTAATGTAGCAGTGAATTATTAATCTGCTTGGGCTCTGGGTGGGTCACTTGCATGCTGCACCCTCCCAAGAGCTCTAGATCCATGAATGAAACACACACACTCCACACGCCAGATAATTTTGATATGCTTAACTTGCCCAAGGGCTGGGCACTTCTAAACCTACTGGCAGCTAGCACACACTCCCCTCCAGTATTCCTGAGTTAGTCAGTACTTTATCTTTGCCTTCTGGGCAGTCCCCCCTCCCCAATCTCCCTGCCTTAACACCTACATTGTTGGATGATTTCTCTTCGGCAGCTCTTAAATCTGATCTCTCTGCCTTTGAGTTTTATAGCAATTCTCCTCCCTTTCTTCCCCTAGGTTGGTCCCTTCCCTGTGCAACCTAAAAGTCCCGCCTCTGTCTCCCTGTCCAGCCATTGGCTATAAGGCGGTTCTTTATTACCAATCAAAGCCAGCTGGGGGCAGGAGCCCTCAGCGTCTGGAATTGAGGTTTTTGGGAGCTAAACTAAAACAAAGCATTAGAACCATTTCCCAACCCAGTAAGAGCTCATAGTAGTAATTGAGAGTCTTCCCTCAAGAAACATTTAGCTAGAGTAACTTCTCTGACTGTCCCAATACACAGCTGCTGAGACACACATGGGTTCTTCCCACACTCTCTCAGTCTACAACAGAGGAGGAGCACGTTTGATCATTCTGTGAAACTGGGATTCCTCCGATCCCAAGCCAGAGAATAGCCAAAGAACAGAATACCAAGACCGATGTCTTTTATGACTGTGGATGCAAAGCTCCTTGAGCAATTATAATAAATCAAATCCAGTGATATATAAAAATGATCATTGCCATGTATTACTCTATGGGTGAGGTGATTTATCATAGGAATGCAAGGTTGACTTAACAAGGGAAATTAATTCATATAATGCATCACATCAAGCAAATAAAACCAAAAACTATTGTCTCAATAGACACACAGAAGTTTTTTGATAAACTTTAAAACTTACCCCTGATACCTTCAACAGCAGCAACAAACTGGAACAGACCTTATGCTCATTTAAAGTGCTGTGTGCAAACCTGTGGCTAACATCATAGTTGACAGTGAGAGACAGATAGAAAGAAAGTTGAGAATGCCCATCTTCCTGCTCTCCTGTCACCAGTGTACTAGAGTCTGCAGTCAGGGCAGTCATGCAACACACACACACACACTCATACACATACCTACACACATACTCTCTCACACTCTCACACATACTCTCACAAACACACACATATACTCACACACACACACTCATACACATACTTACACACATACTCTCATACACTCACAAACACACTCACACACATACCTACACATGAATACTTTCTCTCACACACTCTACAACACACAAATACCTACACACATACTCTCTCACACATATACACTCTCATACACACTTACAAACACTGATACACACTCTCACATTCACACACATACATACACACTGTCTCTCTCACACACTTACACACACACACACTTGCCTTTGAGCACTATTATCAAAAGGAGATTTGTGTTTGCTTTGGGGGTCATCAGTGTCTCCATAATTTGGGGTGAACACGTTGTCTTAGTCAGGGTTTCTGTTATTGCAACAAAACACCATGATAAAGTAAGTTAGGGAGGAAGGGGCTTATTTGGCTTATAATTCCATATTACGGGTCACCATCAAAGAAAGTCAGGACAGGAACTCAAACAGAGTAGGAACCTGGAGGCAGGAGCTATTGCAAAGGCTATAGAGGTGTATTGGCTTGCTTCCTATGGCTTGCTCATCCTGCTTTCTTAAAGAACCCAGGATCAAGAGTCCAGGGATGGAGCCACTCAAGGTCTCCTCCTTTCAGAGAACTGCTAGTCTGTGTGTCAAGGTGATAGAAGACTAACACACATATGCTGTACTGCAGGAGTAAGAGGTTGGGGGTTTCCTTCTGAGGCTCTTTGCTCAGCACACCTTTCTTCAGGGCCACTCTGCATGTCAGCTGTAGGAGCTCATGGAGCTATTTTGTCTCTTCTTGACTTCTGAATCTGGGATCTCTGACCAATAGAGTAGGGTGCTAAAACCTGATCCCAGGAAGTCCCCAGAAAACTTGTGAGTTTCAAGTTGGAAATGTCTTTCTTCTGTTATCTCATGAAATAGTCTCTGTTGCCTTCTTCCTGTTCAGTCACACCTGTTACTCTGACACCAGGAAAATGTCAACAATCCCAGTCACCCCGGGCTCACTTCCCATCTGTCCCTCACCATGTACAGATAGAGTCTCACTTCCCAGCTATCCCTCACCATGTACAGCATTTTCTGATGTCGCACAACATCACATGTCAGTGTCTCCCCATCCTACATGTTATGTTGTCTGAAATGCTGTGCCTGTGTGCCATAATTTCTTCTTCTTGCTGTAGTCTCCCCAGCTTCTGCTAGCTCCCCAAGTCTTGAGTTCCCACGTCCATGGTCATCCTCTAGGAAGGATCCACCTTCTGATGATGGTGTAGTGGGCCTGGTCCAGCTTCTTCGTACACTCCTGTCTTTCTCCACTCACTTAGACCTTAGATTAGAGGTTCTGTCACAATGCTGAACCCCTCCTATGCAGATTTCTCAGCAGCTATGTGGTGTGTCCATCTGCCATTGGCGGCTTGTTCTGAGGTATCATCAGAGTAAGGGCTAGAATTCTCATACCAACTAATAAGTTATGAAGAATACACTTTATCCATGATCTCATTAAATATGCCTGTATCACATCAATCTAGAAAGAAATACCCAAGTTTGCCAGACTTGAGCAGACAGATCATGGAGCACCTATTCATGTGTCAGGTGTGCTGATAGGCTGACCCTCAGCTGGGCTCCTCTAAAGGGTTGTGTGTGATGCAGGCCTCTTCTTTCTGCTTAGAGTTGTAAGCACGTCCTGTGTAACACAGAATTCAGGAGTGAGGCCTCAAAGTGTCCAATACTCTGAGTGCCAGTTTCTGTGTCAGATGCTGTCTCTGTGGAGTTCCATCCACGTTAGCCCACTCTTGGTGTTCTTTTTCCCATCAGGTTTCATCTTCTCTTCATTATCACTCACCCAGAGCATTAACAAATAAAGGGTGATTATATAAAACAAAACATTGAAAACATTTTTATCAAAGCATAAATTTTCAATAGATAAAGTGATTTAAAATGAATTTTATATGATTTAAACAGTTATTTAGAAATTTTCACTTTCATTAAAATTAAAAGTGTATAACTCATATTTGATTTTTTTTATGTTCTAACTTTAAATAAAGATGACATAGTTTAGTTTTCTTAAGACTAAAGAAATCTTATTAACCATTTTCATAGGAAAGAAAAATGGTTTGCAATCCGGATCTGCATACCAATGTTAAGATCAATCATTACAGGTCATGCATGCTCTGTCCAGACACACAGCTGCAGAGAGGAACATGTTATGTGCAAAACAGTCCTTGATGCCATGTGGACCTGTTGTCATTTCTTGTCAGCTCATCTGATGTCAACTCTAGACGATAGCCCAAAAGCAAAATCCAGCGTGTGAGTCTTGCTTTACAGTGTGGGAATTTCTGCTTTCTGGAAGGAAGCTGTTGGTGTGAAAGGTCCTTCTTTTGTCTTCAGTGCTTGCAGCACATCCTTGGCAACAGGCTGTGCTCACGGTGGGCCCATACCGCAGACGATGAACCCCAGGGTAGAGAAAGAATTATCATGGGGGACTACAGTAGGAAAAGATGAAGCTCCAGTGTTGTCCCTGATTCCACAGAACTTCTTTCCAGCCTTCTCAAACACCAATGGAGGCTGAGAGGAGAGCCAGCCCAGAAAACAGAAAGTCAAAAGCTATACAGGACACAGAAGATCATAAACGAGGAAGTCACATAAGGTGCAAAACAGAGACAGCTCATTTAACTGTTGAAAACCAGAGCTAAGAAGACAGTGGGATGTGAGCTTTCATGGAGCTTAGTGTGAAGCAGACAATCAACATATGGGCAGATATGATAAGTAAGGATGGAGGATGGACCTACTGCGTGCTGTGGCAGAGGCAGACTGGGTATAAAAAAACTGCTGACCTCAGCAATGAGTGTGTGTATAAGTGGGTGAGTGCAGTCATGTGCTCCTTAAAGAAACAAGTAATATTGTTTAAAGATGTAATTTTTTTTTTAAAGATTTATTTATTTATTATACATAAGTACACTGTAGCTGTCTTCAGACACACCAGAAGAGGGAGTCAGATCTCGTTAGGGATGGTTGTGAGCCACCATGTGGTTGCTGGGATTTGAACTCAGGACCTTCGGAAGAGCAGTAGGGTGCTCTTACCTGCTGAGCCATCTCACCAGCCCCAAGATGTAATTTTTTAATCATATAATTTACTCCTATGACATGGAAGATCTCATGCCAGAAGCATTTCTTTTTCTAAATTTGCTGCACAGAGCAGAGAGGTGGACTGCCCTGGGAAGAGAAAGGGAAGGAAGGAGGAAGGGAATGAAAAGGTCCCCAGAAATCTGCCCTCCCATCTGAGAGCAATGCCATTGGCCCAGCAACAAACCCTAGCAGTCTTGCACACGGTGGAGCCAGCTATGCAATATGAGTGATCCAGGGAGCCGTGAGTCAGATTGTGTACAGACCAGGTCCCAAGTGTCCTCTGTAAATCCACAGTGTGACGGGTAGAGGTGCAGAGCAGTAGGGGACAATGGAGAGGCTCTTTCTGAACAAAGATTTCCAAGGTACGTGAGAAGGAGGGATGAAAGCTGGGCACATCTCTAGTGTCAGTCACTGGCTCTGTCCTCTGCATGGCATTTCTCCTCGAGGTCTCTAGGGGCTCATGCAGCACGTGGACACTCAGCAGCAGGGCGACTGTTTGGATTTCAGCTCTTGAGCCTTGGCCATGGAAGATGGTTCAGATTATGTTTAATGGTTGTTGATCTAATATCTGGCTGGCGAGGATATTTGTCCCTGATGGTCTGGCAAAGCTTTCAGGTCTGCAAACACTCATTGCTGTGGCCTCCAGCCCTGAGCACACTGTGGTCACACTGTAGGAATGTGACAGTTGGACCATAATTTTAGTTCTGCTCAATTTCTTTGTAAGTGATTTATAAATCCAACTTAAAAATGTATCTCAAATAAGCTGCAGCAGTTTTGTTCTTCTCAGCACATAGGATTCCAGTTACACAGCTGGTTCTATTATTGAACTTTGCTAATGAAGTTTGTGAATTATAAGAATGGCAAGTATGTTTTACTCAAGGACAAGCAGATTAAAGAGAGCAACAGACTTTGAAGGGAGGCAATACAATAACAGTGTCTGACAGATAAGCCACTCATTGTATAGACTTGTGCAAGTGTGGGTATCTTTGTGCTAATTGTTCTCAAGAACAATTAAGAGAAGGATTCAATTGATAGTTTGGCTATGATAAAACAGACTTTCTTTAATAGAAATTGCATGTAATATGTAGTTATTTGTGAAAATGTAAGCTGCAATGACAGAAAATATATTGTTGGAGTTACTGTTTTATAACTGCAGAGACAGTACCTCTTAACTTTTTGACTTTTTTGTTCATTTTTTTTTTCAATTTGTAAAAAGAAATAGTGCATATTCTTTCGGGAAATAGAGTAAACAAGCCAGGTGTGGTCATCGGGTCTGTAATCCCAGCTGCTCAGGTGGTTGAAGCCAACCTGAGTTAGTAAGATCCTATTTAAAAAACTCAGTGGCAGAGAGGCTCTGGGTTTGACCCCATCACAACAAAATAAATACGTGGAAGGGATGTGCAGGGGGAGGTAGGAGAGAGACAGAGACAGTGAGATGAGAGAAAGGGACAGGGAGGGAAACAGCAAGCACAAGGGAAAACATGACAGCTCACAGGCATGGACACTCTAGAACTCTCACATATTTCTTTCTGAGCATATATAGGTCTGTATGTGTTTATACTTATATACATCCACAGGTGAAGAAAAAGAAGATTCAGTTACAAATACCATTTATTTCTCTTGTTTTCCACCTAATATTTTTAAAGTTAATTTTAGGATGACCATTTGGGTGTAATCATATAGAAATGAAGTTGGTTTCTGTATATTGATCTTTGTGATCCAATTGGACTTGCTTATTAGGTATAATTGGTTTTGACTGTTTCTTACTTTATGTGCATATGACTCTACCATCTGAAAGATCAGTTTCAGGTCTTCCCACTCCAGGTGAGTGCAGTTCTCTTTATTAACTTCCCTTAGTATAAGAGTAGCTATCCCTTGCTCACAGTCAGCTATTGGATGGATCACAGGGCCCCCAATTGAGGAGCTAGAGAAAGTACCCAAGGAGCTAAAGGGATCTGCAACCCTATAGGTGGAACAACATTATGAACTAACCAGTACCCCGGAGCTCTTGACTCTAGCTGCATATGTATCAAAAGATGGCCTAGTCGGCCATCACTGGAAAGAGAGGCCCATTGGACTTGCAAACTTTATATGCCCCAGTACAGGGGAATGCCAGGGCCAAAAAGTGGGAGTGGGTGGGAGGGTATGGGGGACTTTTGGGATAGCATTGGAAATGTAAATGAGGAAAATACCTAATTAAAAAAAAAGAGTAGCTATCTTTGTTGTGTTCCTGATTTTAATAGACACTTCCAGGACTTTGTCATTAAGGATGATGTCAGTTGTGGGGTTTGCATGCTGGGCCCCATAGTGTGCAGGGAAGCCCCCCTTATTGCTAGTCTGTTTGGTGTTTTTGTAATCATGAAAATGTTTAATTTTTGTGTAATTGTTTTTGTCTGTTGAGATGACCATGTGGTTCACGCTTTACTCAATTTCTACAGGATATCAAATGAACTCTTTTTTTGTTGTTACACGGTTCCTTAACATAACCTGTTTACTCTGTGTAATGCTACTTGTATTTATATTTTCAGAGCTGACCATCAGCACTGGGTGTTCCTCCCTGGGGAAGACAACCACTCCTGCTCCCAGCTCTCGTTGGTTACTTGAAGTTTGTGTAGAAGTGAATAGGGTTTGTGTAGGGAGAGGCCTCATGGACTTTTCTTCACTTAGTTTGGCATGTCCATTGACATCACCATCTTTCAGCTCAGATTTAGACAGTTATGTTGGTAAGGCCTTATAGACATAGCTTCTGATTGAGACACAGTCTCACAGCAACCTTCCCCACCCTCTGGCTCTTCCAGTCTTTTTGACCCATCTTCTACAATGTTCCTGGGGCCTTAGACTGGGGTATTGACATCAGGACTGATGGGGCCCACAACTGTGCATTGTCATCAGTTGTAGTTTTCAGTAGTGGTCTCCATCTAAAAGAAGATTCCTTGATGAAGGGTGAGGACTATACTTACTTCTCTGTGATATAAGGACAGATGTTTATAGATACCTATTAGGAATTATGCTGGTTTAGTAAATTAGAGGTTGAAGATTCTCCTCTAATAGCCATGAGTTCAGTAGTTATGCATAGTTAGCTAGGTTTCAGTATCAGGCATAGTTTCCGTCTTATTGAGTGGGACTTAAGCCTAGCTGTTGGCTATTGCCAAAATGCGTATGCAATTACTGCACCATTAGGGTTATTGTCTCATGCTGGTTGTTGATGTGGCACATGCTCATCATGTCTGGGTAGGACTGTTGGCTGTCTCCCTTCTTTGAACCTTGCATGATACCTTCAGAGGATAAAAAATAAGAGAGAGTAAAGAAGATGAGAATGAGTTAGGGAGGTGTATATAATCAAATCTATTAAATATTTGTATAAAAATGTTTTAAGGAAACACATTTCATAAATTAAATATGACATAAAAAGTAGACAAAAAGAAAAGGTGTAATATGGTGGCATTTTGTGTTTAAATATATGGCCTGTCTGACCAGATCTTCAGACATTGGCACACATTGGATGCTGAGTTCTCTGATGCACAGTGGGGTTGCCTTGGGCCTGGGAACAGGAGTTTGTATCCGCCACAGGCAGTGGTTTTTGCCAGGGAAACTTTTCTCCTCCAGGAGGAAGTTCCAAAGCTACTTGGATCCTGAATCCACTTATTTATTTCATGTTCCCTAAGTGAATAGCAGACACAGTGAGGACAGTCTTGGTGGCTTGTGCCCATCCTATCTGTATTGCGGATTCCGTGTGTCCGTGTTGTTCCCTGCTCACCTGGCCCTGCTGCTCCTTTATTTCTTTTCAGCTGGCAGTCCCTGGGGCCTTACGCTAACCAGCCCAGTCATACTCTCTTCTGTCCTTGGAATGGTGCTATGGAAGAGGGACAATAGCCACAGCTGAAGCAAACTAGGGATTCAGAAAGTGGGGAAGTTTGCCCAAGATACCCATGGAGCAATGCCTCAAAGATAGTGCTACTGTTAATTTTCAATTCCAAGAAAGCATATTGCCAGCAACATGGTCCCTGGAGACCAATGGGACACTAATCTTTTCAGAGCAGTTAGTAATGAATGAGCAGTGAGTGCAGTGTATGAAGTGGTTCCTAACCCAGATCACCAAGTGGAATGGAGACTGAGCATTCCTCAGGTCTGAGTTGGGAGACTAGAGACAGTGGATGGCGTTCATTTTACTTGGATTCCCCTATTTCTCTCTCTTTCTTCTTCATGTTCTTTGAGAATTCTGTATAAAATATTTTGATTATGTTTATTTTTCCTTCCTCAACTCCTTTCAGATGCACCTCTGTTTCCATGCCCACTCAATTTCTTTAAAAAAAAATTCAAATTTAATTTGTGCTGCCCACATACTTCTGGTAGTGTGGTCATCCACTAGAGCATGGACCAACAAGGAGCCACAACCATAAAGGAAGTGGACCCTCCGTCTCCCAGTAGCTGTCATTCGCCAATAGCTCCTCAGCTAGGGGCAGGACTTCATGCCCCCTCCTCTCTCCTGCTGAAATTGTGTCTGGTTTGAGCTTGTACAGGGCTCTATGCATGCTGTCTCAGGTGCTGTGAGTTCAAACCTGCTTCAAGTTGCAGGTAGTTTTTAACATTCTCTGTTGTTGACTGAGGATTTTTGTTCTATTTTGTTTTAACTGTTATCTTTACCTCTTAATGAATGAAAATTAAATTTAAATGAAATTTAGTCAGTTATTACTTAATCATGAAAAATACTGAAGCTGTTATAAACGTTTGTTTCCTTCTGGACAAATGAAAGCTCCCAAGCAGCTTGTGATACATGGGGTTGTTGTCTGTGCTTCCTACAGTCTCGATGTCACTGCTGCTGGGGAGGCTGGACTCCTCCCACTTGTTTCTGTTGCCACTGCTTTTTTTTTTCTCACTTTTCCCTTCAATGATATTTTGAGCTTACATTTGATCTTATATATCTGATAATGTCTCTTATTTCCTTCCCATGTGAATGGAAGCTTATTTTGTTGTAAAATTTTCATTGCTATAAACTTATCAACACTTTGAAAATCTCATTTTGTTTTGGCATCTAAGATGTGTGTAATTTGCTGTTCTTTAAAAGTGCTTCTTAAACTTTGCCTTTATGTTTGTCTTCTGAATTCTATTGGATATAGTTTTGAAACTCTCTCAGTAACATCTACAAGTCTTCATTGATCCTTCCTATTTTAAAATCAATTGTTTTTTTTTAAGCTGTATTTTGGGCAACTCTTTAGTATTTTAACAAATAAGATATTTTTCTCTTTCCAAATGTGTTTGGTCTTGTCAATCAATACACTGTCTTTCCCTGTCCTGTTCTCATTTCTAATATGTTCCCTGTGTTCTATCAACATTTGAAAATTAATTATTTTTATTTGACCTTCATCTGTTCATCTCACTGAGGGCTGAGTCCTCTCATTTTAAGAGCCCTTTATTGATGCAGATCTATCGGCAATGTTGTCACCAGCAGTTATTCAGTTACCCATTTTTTTTGCATTCAATGACAATATGTTTTTGCATATCAACTTATAGACTGATTCTTAGTTGAAAAATAACTCCTTTTTTTTTGTTCGTTATGCTATTTCTTGATGAATTTTGGTTTTACAGTGCCTTCTTTCTCATTTCTTTAGAACTTCATCTTAGTAACTGAGAGCAGTACTTCCCGTCCCCAGGATGTCAGGAACCAGGGTCTAGATGTGCAGTTGCAACCACCTTTGATATGCATCTGCTAGTGTGGGAACCCTCAGATCTCCCTCGGGTACCATGTAGGCTATCCTCAGCCTTGGGTCCTAGTGTATACTGCCAGCCTCATTGCAATTCTGGCAGTCTGGCTGGGACTACTATTGCTCTGGGATCTACTGCTCTGACATCTGCTGTGGGATACACTCTGCTGCCACTCTGCTGGACTGTGTCAGGGGCCCTGATACCCAGAGCCTGGTTCTGTTCTTTGCTCTGCTGTGTAGGAAAGTAATGTTTTTGTTTTTCTTTTTTCTTTTTCTTTTTTTCTTTTTCTTGTTCTTCTTCTTCTCCTTCCCCTTCCCCTTCCCCTTCCCCTTCCCCTTCCCCTTCCCCTTTCCCTCCCCTCCCCTCCCCTATCTATCTATCTATCTATCTATCTATCACCTTTCTTTACTTTTTTGTGCTGAGCCACATGAGGCTCTCTCCTATTACATTTGTATATTAATTTTTGTATATTAATTTTTGTATATTAATTTTGTATGTTTACAGCAGATGTCTTGGGGTATTTGCTAATTTTGGCTGGAAGTTTCATTTGAATGTGGATTAATAAGGGTTAATGTGTGCAGAAGGATTAGGATTTGGGGATTTTATATCTCATATGTGGTTAGCAAATATACTGATCATATCTACAAACCCCACCTCAGCTTTCCTCAGGAAAGGTGGCTGCAGACTCACCTTCACATCATGGTCACTCTGCGAGCAGCAACAGGAAGCATGGCCCAGGAAATGACACTGTCTTCTTTAGTTTGTTCCTTCTCTGGCGACTATGGTGACTGACCTCATTCATCTTCTATGCAGTTCCTAGGTTCCCACACCCTCTTAGTAAATGTATAGCAACTCACACTAGGAGTGTATAAATTAAGGGATATACAAGTGAAAAAGAGCCTCACATCTCCAAGTTTAGATCTTGAAGTACAACTGTGTTGATTTCTCTTGAGCTGAAGAACCAGCCAAAGTAAGTATTTAGCTCCTAAACGATCTGGACCTTAAACTCATTAAACAACTAAAGTCTTTTCTAATTGTTATGTATTATTCTTTTATTAAAGAGGATGGATGTAATTGTCTCTGGGAAAAAGTCCTATTTCCCCCTTATCTACTATGAACCTCTGGGTATTTGTTCTTACACACAGACAACAGGACCTAAAGATCTGGGTGCCATGTTTGAATTAAGGACAGGAAGGGGCGGGGTTGAATTTTTATATCCTTGGCTTCAGACATAGCCTGAGGTGTGGATCCCCGAGGGTTTCTGCATGTTCTTTATTGCCTTCCTCCTTTTCTCAATGGCTCGAGTTTGGAGATAGAAATGCCACAGCCATTGGAAAAGTACTCACATCTGTCTCATTGGCTTCTATTATTTTTTCAGTTTTCTTTCTTTTCTTATCTTTCTTAATTTTTTTATTAAGTGCATTTAATACATTAAATGTGTTGAGTATTTTGACAATCAAATAATATATAAAAAATTTGTTCAACTTTTATATTCTTATCCTTTCATACCCTAAAACTATCATTAATAAATATTTAATATTATCCATAACTGAGGATCCTATATCTAATATTAAACACTAAATTGTTTCAAAACATACAAAATATTATTTGAGGATTAAACATAGTAAAAGAATAAAATATTAAAAATGAATCATTAACAAATATATTCAAAAGCCTCTATATGATACCACGTGTCATAGTAAGAGTAATTAAAACGCATTATATATCTGTGTACATTGTCTAAGTTTACTTAAGAAAGATTATCAGTGTTTCTAGGAGAGAAATGATTTTATCATAGCAGCCTTATTTATAATAGCCAGAAGCTGGAAAGAACCCAGATGCCCCTCAACAGAGGAATGGATACAGAAAATGTGGTACATTTACACAATGGAGTACTACTCAGCTATTAAAAGGAATGAATTTATGAAATTCCTAGGCAAATGGATGGACCTGGAGGGCATCATCCTGAGTGAGGTAACCCAATCACAAAGGAACTCACACAATATGTACTCACTGATAAGTGGATATTAGCCCAAAACTTAGGATACCAAAGATATAAGATACAATTTGCTAAACGCATGAAACTCAAGAAGAATGAAGACCAAAGTGGGAACACTGTGCCCTTTCTTAGAATTGGGAACAAAACACCCATGGGAGGAGTTACAGAGACAAAGTTTGGAGCTGTGACAAAAGAATGGACCATCTAGTGATTGCCATATCCAGGGATCCACCCCATAATCAGCTTCCAAACGCTGACACCATTGCATACACTAGCAAGATTTTGCTGAAAGGTCCCAGATATAGCTGTCTCTTGTGAGACTAGGCCGGGGCCTAGCAAACACATAAGTGGATGCTCACAGTCAGCTATTGGATAGATCACAGGGCTCCCAATGGAGGAGCTAGAGAAAGTACCCAAGGAGCTAAAGGGATCTGCAACCCTATAGGTGGAACAACATTATGAACTAACCAGTACCCCGGAGCTCTTGACTCTAGCTGCATATGTATCAAAAGATGGCCTAGTCGGCCATCACTGGAAAGAGAGGCCCATTGGACTTGCAAACTTTATATGCCCCAGTACAGGGGAACGCCAGGGCCAAAAAATGGGAATGGGTGGGTAGGGAAGTGGGGGGGAGGGTATGGGGGACTTTTGGGAGAGCATTGGAAATGTAATTGAGGAAAATACGTAATAAAAAAATATTAAAAAAAGAATATTTTAAAAATTTCAAAGTAGGAGAAACTCTTTGAAGTTAAACATTAAGAAAATGCTAATTTCAAGCACAGTGAGAAAAATTATCAATAACATATCCATGATGTTTGTAGAGCATGATTTTAATATTTTCAACTGTTAATACTCACCAAAAAAGTAATTATTTTAAGATATATTTCATTGTTATGTCTCCCTTTTCATTTCTGTTTTTGTTAATTTGGATACTGTCTCTGTGCCCTCTGGTTAATCTGGCTAAGGGTTTACTATCTTGTTGATTTTCTCAAAGAACCAGCTCCTGGTTTGGTTGACTCTTTATATACTTCTTTTTTATTTTATTTGGTTGATTTCAGCTCTAAGTTTGATTATTTCCTGTTGTCTACTCCTCTTAGGTGTATTTTGCTTCTTTTTGTTCTAGAGCTTTCAGGTATGCTGTCAAGCTGCTAGTGTAAGCTCTCTTCAGTTTCTTTTTGGAGGCACTTAAAGCTATGAGTTTTTTCTCTTAGGGTGGCTTTCATTGTGCCCCATAAGTTTTGGTATGATGTAGCCTCATTTTCATTAAATTCTAGAAAGTCTTTAATTTCTTTCTTTATTTCTTTCTTGATCAAGTTATCATTGAGTAGAGCATTGTTCAGCTTCCATGCATATGTGTGTTTTTCATTATTTTTGTTGTTATTGAAGACCAGCCTTATTCCATAGTGATATGATAGGTTGCATGGGATTATTTCAATCTTCTTGTATCTGTTGAGGCCTATTTTGTGACCAATTATATGGTCAGTTTTGGAGAAGGTACCCTGAGGTTCTAAGAAGAAGGTATATTATTTTGCTTTAGGATGAAATGTTCTATAAATATCTGTTAGATCCATTTGGTTCATAACTTCTGTTAGTTTCACTGCGTCTGTTTAGTTTGTGTTTCCATGATCTGTCCATTGCTGAGAGTAGGGTGTTGACATCTCCCACTATTAATGTGTGGGGTGCGATGTGTGCTTTGAGATTTAGTAAAGTTTCTTTTATGAATGTGGGTGCCCTTGCCTTTGGAGCATAGATGTTCAGAATTGAGAGTTCATCTTGGAAGATATTTCCTTTGACCAGTATGAAGTGTCCTTCTTTATCTTTTTTGATAACTTTTGGTTGAAAGTTGATTTTATTCGATATTAGAATGGCTTCTGCAGCTTGTGTTTTGGAACCACTTGCTTGGAAAATTGTTTTCCAACCTTTTACTCTGAGGTAGTGTCTGTCTTTGTCACTGAGGTGCAGAATGCTGGGTCCTGTTTATATATTCAGTCTGTTAGTCTATATCTTTTTATTTAGGAATTGAGTCCATTAATGTTAAGAGATATTAAGGAAAAGTAATTGTAACTTCCTGTTATTTTTATTGTTAGAGGTGGAATTATGTTTGTGTGGCTATCTTCTTTTGGGTTTGTTGAAAGATTACTTTCTTGCTTTTTCTAGAGTGTAGTTTCCCTCCTTGTGTTGGTGTTTTCCATCTATTATCCTTTATAGGGCTGGACTTATGGAAAGATATTGTGTAAATTTGGTTTTGTCATGGAATATCATGGTTTCTCCATCTATGGTAATTGAGAGTTTTGCTGGGTATAGTAGCTCTGGTTGGCATTTGTTTTCTCTTAGGGTCTGTATGACATCTGCCCAGGATCTTCTAGATTTCATAGTCACTGGTGAGAAGTCTGGTGTAATTCTGATAGATCTGCTTTTATATGTGACTTGACTTTTTTCCCTTACTGCTTTTAATATTCTTCCTTTGTTTAGTGAATTTGGTGTTTTGATTATTATGTGATGGGAGGAATTTCTTTTCTGGTCCAGTCTACTTGGACTTCTGTAGGCTTCTCATATGTTCATGGACATCTCTTTCTTTAGGTTAGGGAAGTTTTCTTCTATAATTTTGTTGAAGATATTTACTGGCCCTTTAAGTTAGGAATCTTCACTCTCTTCTATACCTATTATCCTTAGGTTTGGTCTTCTCATTGTGTCCTGAATTTCCTGGATGTTTTGGGTTAGGAGCTTTTTGCATTTTCTTTGACTGTTGTGTCAATGTTTTCTATGGTATCTTCTGCATCTGAGAGTCTCTCTTCTATGTCTTGTATTCTGTTAGTGATGCTTGCATCTATGACTCGTGATCTCTTTCCTAGGTTTTCTATCTCCAGGGTTGTCTCCCTTTGTGATTTCTTTATTGTTTCTATTTCCATTTTTAGATCCTGGATGGTTTTGTTCATTTCTTTTGCCTGTTTGATTGTGCTTTCCTGTAATTCTTTAAGGGATTTTTGTGTTTCCTCTTTAAGGACTTCTAGCTGTTTACCTGTGTTCTCTTGTATTTCTTTAAGGGAGTTATTTATGTCCTTCTTAAAGTCCTCTATCATCATCATGAGAAGTGATTTTAGATCTGAATCTTGCTTTTCCCGTGTGATAGTGTATCCTGGACTTACTATGGTGGGGGAATTGAGTTCTGATGATGCCAAGTAACCTTGGTTTCTGTTGCTTCTGTTCTTATGTTTGCCTCCTGCCGTCTGATTATCTCTAGTGCTCCCTGCCCTAACTATATCTGACTGGAGCCTGTCCTTCCTGTGATCCTGGTTGTGTCAGAACTCCTCAGAGTTCAGCTGTCTCTGTGATTCTGGGGTTCTGGGATCCTGAGATCCTGGGTGTGTAAGAGCTCCTAGGAGTCAAGCTGCCTCTGGGACCCTGAGATCCTGGTGTGACCAAGCTCTTGGAATCCTGTGATCCTGTGATCCTGTGGTCCTGGGCATATTAGAGTGCCTGGGAGTGGAGCTTCTTCTGGGTGTTGTGGGACTGGCAGCAGAGTTTGTGCCCAAAGTCTGCTCAAGGTATTGGCCCAGACCAGAAGGGACCCGTGCCACTGGTTGGGTGCAGTTCCTGGGTGCCTGGATCCCGTTGGATCCAGTTACTTCCGGTGTTGGGGCAGATGTTGTGTCCTACTCACCTCTGATCCTATGCTCCTGGGCACGTTAGAGTGCCTAGGAGTGGATCTTCCTCTGGGTGTTGTGGGACTGGTTGTAGAGTTTGTGCTCAAGCTCTGCTCAGGTAACTGGCCCAACAGTTTCTGTTTTTTTAAAACCCAGACTGTGTGCAGTTTAATATAGTTTTCTCTGATAAAATCTCCTAAAGATGAGGTTCAAATGTGACACAAATGAATGAGTATAACATTTTGAAGTTTGAAAATAAGTGAAGCTTTATTCCAAAATGAAATCAGATATATTTTGTGGCCTTTAAAATTAGAATTAACTTCTTCCTCCAGAACAGTGTGGACATGAGGCCAAACTCTGTTCTGTAAATATCAGTGCATTATTTCAGGACTATGTGTGCTTAGCCTGCCAATAATACCTTTTAAATATATTTTTTACATCAGACTTCTATTGGGTCCAGTCATGATCCTCAGTTGTCACCACTCTAGAGGAAGTGGGACCTGGGAGAATGGAGCTGATAAATGAGGCATGCTAAAGTCCCGTACAATAGTCAACAAAAATGAGTACTCTGAAGTAACTCATGCTTATCTGCTATACGTGGGAGGAGCATGGAAAAATATTCTAAGGACAACTTTATGTTTTAAAGAAACAGCCCACAAGATTCTTGTCTTGTTTGCTTGGAGTTCTCACAAGCACTTAGAATTTGTCTCACATGACTTCATTCCTGGACCCTGTTCTGGCATTCAGTAAGCAAGGAATATGAAGAATTTTCAAAAAATATAGAGAAGGAACATACAGGATAAATGTGGGACATTGTGAAAAAAAATTCAAACCTCAAAATATAGGCACAGAGGAAGAAGAAGAAACCAAAACCAAGGATATAAACCAGATCGTCAACAAGATCATAGAAGAAAACTCCCAAATAAGGAATCCATACAGATTCAATAAGCACACAGAACACTAAACAGACAAAACCAGAAAAGAAAATCCCACAGCGTACCATAGATAAATTACTAAGTATACATAACAAAGTGTTTTGACAGTCAGAAGAAAAAAAAACCCATTGCATATAAAGGAAAATGTATCAGAATAATGGCTGATTTGTCAATGGAAACTTTGAATGACAGAATGAATGTGGAACAACGTATTTCAAGTCCTGAAAGTCTATTACAGCCAACTTAAAATAGTATACCTAGCAAAACTATCTGCCACGATTGACAGGGAAAGAAAAATTTATGACATAAACAGCCTAAAACTGTATATCCAACACACTAAGAAAAATACAGGAAGCATTACTTCAGACTGAAGAGAGGAATGAGTTCAGCAGAGAGACCATGGAGAGAAATATGATGCCATAATTATTTAAACACAAAAGTTCCACTGAGAATACAAACAATAATACCAAAGCTAAACATAATGGCAACAATTAACTCACACACTTCCATAGTAACTTTGAAGTATCAATGGCCGCAATTCTTCAAAAGATACAGACAGACTAAATAGAATACATCTATCCGCTGTCTATAAGAAACATGTCTGTATTTTTCAAGATAGGTACTGCTATAAAGTAAAAGGATGTACAAAAATACTCTAGTCACATGGGACCAAAAGTAAGTAGGTGTCACTGTTCCAATATCTGACAAAATAAACTTCAAACCAAAACTAAACAGAAGACATATGGAGGGATACTTCAGTCTAATTGAGGGAACAGTTAACTAAGAAGATATTACTATTCCAAACATACTTGCACTGAACCCTGGGCACCCAATTTCTTTAAAAAAAATCTACTACTGGAATTAAAGACACAGATTAACAATATTATGCTATTTTGTTGTCTCACATCCTTCAATATACAGGCCTTCTAGACAAAAAAAAAAAAAAAACCCAGAAATATCAGAATTAATTGATACCATAAATCAAATGGACTTGATAGTTATCTACAGAATATCCTAGCCAAACAACAAAGAATACACTTTATACTCATCACCACATGGAAAATTTTAAAATAGACCACATACTGGGATAAAACCCAAATCTTTAAAAAATTCAAAAAGATTGAAATAACTCCTTGTTATACTATCTGATCACAATACAATAAAACATAAAATTGACAGCAACCAAATCTCTAGTAATTACAAAACTCATGGAGATCAATCAACTCATTACTCAATGAGTAACGTGTCAGAGAGGAAATCAAGAAAGAAATAAAAAAAGTTCTGGAACTAAATGAAAACAAAAACATAGCACAACAAAACTTGTGGGACACATAGAAAGTAGTCCTGTGAGGGAAGTGTTTAAGTCAGTCCACACAGAAGTGACTTAATGATGCAACTTTAAAAGTTGGAAAAATAAGAACAAACCAGGTCCAAACTCAGTAAATGGAAAGAAATAGTAAAAATTAGATCTGACATCAATGAAATAGAAACAAAGAAAACACAAAAAACTAAGTCTAAAGATAGCTAGCTCTTTGAGAAGATAGACAAGGTTGGTAGTCTCTTTGTCCAACTGTACAAAAGAAAGAAAACCCAATTAGCAGACTCAGAAATAGACAAGGAAACGTTACAACAGACACTAAAGGAATTCAGAATATTAGAAGGTAATATGTTAAAAACATGAATTCTATTAACCTGGAAAACAAACAAACATACATAATGGATGGATTTCTAGATTGACCCAAACCACTAAAATTAAACCAAGAATAAATTTAAAAACCCAAACTGACACATAAAAAAATGTGATTGAAATAATAATAAAAAGCTTTACAGATTTAAGAAAGGGGTGGGGCTAGGTCCAGAGGATTTACAGCAGAATTCTATCAGACATTCAAAGATTACAGCAACCATTCTTAAAATTCTTTTAAAAGAAACATAAGGAGTACTACCTAACTCCTTCTACAAAGCTAGTATCACTCTAATATCCAAACAAGGTAAAGACATAGCAACAAAAAGGAAACTACAGAACAATATTCCTGATGAACATTTATGAAGAAATTCTCAAAAATATATATTAAAATTCTTAAGAATATATATGGATACTATATAGATATACATCAAAAAGATTATACACTATGAACAAGTTGGCTATATATTTGAATGCAACAGTGATTCGATATAAGTAAGTCAATAAATGTTAATGTATCACATAAAAGGGCTTAAGGATAAAAATCACATGATCATCTCAATAGACACAGAGAAAGCCTTTGATAAAATCCAACATGCCTTTATGATAAAAGTTCAAGATAGAGTAGGGGTAGAGGGAACATAGCTCAACATAATAAAAGCTATGTATGAGAACCCACAACCATCATAATCCTCAAGGGAGTAACGCTTAAAGCAGTTCCATTGCAGCCAGCAGTAAGACACGGATATCCAATACCCCCACTTCCATCCAGTGTTGTGCTCAAGCACTAGTTGGGGAAATAAGGCGAGAAAAAGATTGAAAGGATACAAATAGAGAAAGAAGTCAAACTATCCCTGTTTGCTGATGACGTGACATTTTACATTAGGGATCCTAAAGTTTCTACCAGAAAATTTCTACAAACAATAAGCAAATTCAGCAATGTGGCAACTTGTACAAATAATTGGCCTTTTAATACACCAGCAACAAATGTACAGAGAAAGAGATTATGGATACAATTTTATTCACAATAGCCTCAAAGAAAAGAAAATGTCTTAGGAATGAAGTTAATCAAAGAAGTAAATAACCTCCACAATGAAAACCTCTGAAGGAAAAGATAAAGAAAAACACTAAGAAATGAAAAAAAATATCTCCTGCTCATGGATTGTTAGAATTACATTGTGAAAATGGTCATTTTACTAAAAGCTACTTATAGATTCAATGCAATCCCAATCAAAATCACCATCTCATTTACAGAATTAGAAGACAGTAATTTAAAATTCATATGGAACCACAAAAGACCCCAATATAACCAAAAGTATCCTAAACAAAAAATATATGCAGGAATGAGTACAATTCCAGTTCTTTAGATATATTATAAAGCCACATTAATAAAACAAACGGTATTGGCACAAAACAGGTATGTACACACCAGACAATAGTAATAAAAATTAAAAACCCAAACATGAGTCCATGTAATGTCATTTATTTTATATTTAACAAGGATGTCACCCCAAACCCATAAACTGGAGAAAAGAGCATCTTCAACAAATGGTGCTGGGAAAACCGTATGTGCACATGCAGAAGAATGAAATTAACTCCTATATATCATCTTAACAAAACTAACCTCAAATGGATTAGAAACTAAGCATGAAACCTGAAACACTAAACTGCTGGAAGAAAACATAGGCAGAGCCCTACATGGTATTGATGTAGGAAAAGAACACTTCACTTTCCCAAGGATGAAAACTAATAGCTTCCAAATGGAGCATTGTAAACCTAAAAACCCTGCAGAGCTGCAGCACTGAACTAAATGAAGAGGAAGCCCACGGTGTGGAATGGAAGCTTTACCAGCTACGGACTGGCAGAGGAGTAATATCCATAGTATTTAAAGAACTCAGTGAGAAACAGCAAGTAATGACCCATTCAAGACATGGGTCTTGGACTGGAACAGAATTCTTAGGATAAGAAACAATCCCAAGACATATCTCAAAGGACATTAATCATAACTAGAAGTACATACATAAAACAATTTTGAGATCTTGTCTTACCCAAGTCAGAATGGAAAAGAACAACAAAACAGCAGATAAGAAATTCTAAACAGCATGTAGGAAAATAATTTTCAAACGTTAAAAATCTATCATCTAACTCAAATAGTTCCTTTCTTGGCACATGCCCATTTAGCTGATACTTGCTCAGCCATGTTCATTGCTGCCCAATTCTCAATAGCTAAACAATAGAAACAGCCTAAGTGCTCTTTAACTGGTTAATAGTGATAATGTAGTACATATAAATTATTGAATACTAGTCAGCTGTAAAGAAAATGAAGTAACTAGCTTTTCAGGTAACAGGATGGAAATAAAACATCATATTGAGTGGGATGATCCAGACCCTGAAATACAAACATCATACATTTTCTCTCATCTGAGACTCTTAGCCCCAAATCTTCAGATCTGAGTACATACCCTGGAGTAACTGCAGAAACCAGCAAAGTTAAAAGGGGTCATTTCTGGGGATGTGGTGGAGGAGGAGCAATAGAGAGCAGAATAGAAGGAAAAATGACTTGATCAGTGACATGGGAATAAGAGGCTCTAATTAAGAAAGGGCAGAGATGCACGGAAGGGTGAGAGTAAACTAGACATAAGAATCAATGGGAATCTCAGGGTGGTTTTGATTTGCATTTCCCTGATGACGAAGGATGTTGAACATTTCTTTAGGTGCTTCTCAGACGTTTGGTATTCCTCAGTTGAGAATTTTTTGTTTAGCTCTGTACCCCATTTTTTAATAGGGGTACAAGCTCAGGTTGCCAAGCTTGGGCAGAAAGTGCCTCTAAAGCTGAGACATCTTTCTGGCCTTCTTCCAGTTATTAAAATTAAAGATTACAGTCACTATATAATGTGCTAATCAAAATATAAGCCAAAATAATAACTTTAAAATGTATTTGCTTCTTAAATAAATGTATGAAAATATAGTTATAAATATAAGTTACAATATTAATTTTTGACATTAATAATCATTTACTAATGTATTTATCCATTGAAAATAGTTACTGAGGGCCTGAAGAAATGGTTCAGTGGTTAAGAATTCCGAATACTCTTTCAGAGGACCTGCATCAATTCCCAGCATCTACATAATGACTCACAACCATCCAGTCCAGGCAATCTGACACCATCTCCTGGCTTCCATGGCACTGGATGCACATGGAGCATAGACAAATATGTAGGCAAAAATACCCATACACATAATAAGTTACAGAGTTCTAATACAGTAAGGTTAATCTAATAGTTCCTCATATCTCTGCCTTTATTGAGAGCTTTATCCTCATGTAGCTGTGAGTTCATATTTAAAGTCCTTTCACTTCACTTGTAGGGCACCCTCCAACCTTTCTTACTTGGACACTTGGGTCTAGTGTAATGAACTTCCTTGGTCTTTGCTTACCTGGGGCAGTGTCAATCATGACTCACGTGTATTCACTGCACACAGGATGCTTGGTTGACAGTCACCTTTTCTTTCCATCTCTTTTAGTCTGTCAACCGCCATAGTTTGGTGATGGGCTACCTTTTTCCTGCTGTCTCTATGGTTCAGCATGGTTTGGCTCTGGGATATTACCTACATCATGGATGGGGAGGGAGCTCCTTTAGTTTATCTCAGGAGCTTGTTGAGCACAGATGTTTATTTTCATGACGTTTATATATATAATTAAATCTTTCTTTAAATATTCTCTCTGATTCTCTTCTTTCGTGTCCTAAGACATGCAGGTGCATGTTGGCCTGTCTCCCTGGCTACCCTTAAACTCAGAATGCTTCTAAGGTCTAAGTATCTCAGCTACTAAAGCATCAGTAGAACATATGTTGGACTATTGGAGAGCAGGTATTACCCTGTGTGTGCTGGACGAATGGAGTGCAAGAATCACACTTGCAGCAGACTTTACTAATTTAACAGATTTTCCTCTTTGACCTGAACATTACAAATATCGTGTAAACCTCGTAGCTTTTCTCATTGGTTACTCAATAAAAGAAGGATAATTAATACAGTGCTCTACTTTTTATTCCAGCTTGTCACAGCCACCTTAGACGGGAAACTTCAGCTATTTGTGGCTGAGTGATGACCGTCATGCTGGTAAGAATGCAAGAAGAGAGGAGAGAAAGCATCCATGGCTTAGCTATTGAAGTCGATGGGCAGTTTCCATAGGAGGCCTTGCTGCACCCCTCTTCTGTAGGACTGACCCTCATCTGAGAGTCCTTCCTTTCAAGAAGACCCTTGGGAACAGTGGAAATGATCTTCAATAAAGATGGGCCAGTGCCTCTTTCATGACTGTGCCTTGGGGTGAGGGTAGAGATGGAAAGGGAAGAAAGGGTGGAGCATGAAGTAGCACTGAGCACTATAGTAGCTAGCTCATCTTGTTCTGCGCTCTGTAGTCTTTTGCTTCATGACCGCCACAGTGGCAGCTGCACTTGAAGGTTCAGGGTGGCAAGGATGCCATGGCCCTATGGTGTTCACCCAGATGTCCCACATTGGTCTCTTCAGGATGAGCACAACCCAAGGGTGGACGATGGCTGAGCCATACTCAGCCTAGTCTTCTCAGTCTCCGATTAGATGGTACTTATTATTCCTCTTGGTATTGGAAAGATAAAGTGATTCATATTCTGGGGAATATGTCATGGATTTGCTCAACATTGGCACATCCATGTGTTTGAAGACATCAAAGCAAGAATGTGGTTGAGGTCCCAAGCCTGGCCACAGAGGGATTTGGCTCAAACCTTCTGGAATAAGCAAATTTTGTTCATTTTTCCCATTCCCTTGAAAGGCTTTCTTTGCAGATGTGGGCCTCATTCTTTTTCACCCAGTTTAAAGAAACTACTCTGCATTCCAAGCCTGCTCTGGGAAGGAGATGGCCTTCCCTATGTGACAGGTGGTTAAGTGGAGGAAAGACAAAGTGTACATACAGGTGCAGACATTTGTGGGTCTTGGCGAGCACATAGGCCACAAGTGACAGGCCCTCCAGAAACCCATTTTCAGTATTGTGATGAAACTAAGCTACTTGGAAATTGAACTATTTGCCTGACCACAATTTGACCTGTAGAAGCGCCTCGTTTGAGTGTGTTCTTCAAAAAAAAGGAATGGTCCTAAAACTCTGCCTTCACTCCCTCTGTTCTTTTCTCTTTTGGTTTTATTCCCTTGTATTACCAACCACAGTATGTTCATACTCTAGAGTCAGCTTGCTTTGGTTTACTTCTGCATAAGTTCCCTCCTTATTCCTGACGTTGCTGTGGGGTTAGCTTTCCGATGCCCTATTCTCAGAGCTCAGGGAAGTTCCAGCACCAGCGAGGGTGAGAACTATCATCCATTTACTTGAGAGGTTTTGTTTTTGGTTTATTTTTTTCTTTTTCATGTTGGTAGAAAATTCTCTCAGATGAGTAGGTGACAATTTATGGTAGCCATTCAGGCTCCTAGCCCCTTGGGGTGTGAGGCCTCATTCTTTCTCCCAGCTGTTTGTAAGAGGACTTTCAAGTCGAGCCACAGAAGCCAGCACAGCAGAACTGGGACTCCACCTCTCCCATTGATTATTGTGCCTAAGGTTCTGCCCCCACCCCCACCCCCACCCCAGCCTGTGATGACTAGTTAGTTTCCTGGAGGGGCCACCCCTTGAGGCTGCTGTTAAGGACCACTGCTCTGATTTTCTCTAATAGGACCAAAGAAGAGATGCCGATGAGTGTTAGTGCTGGATGAAAGGTTTTAAGGGAAAGTAAAATGCAAATTTATACTACTGTGTCAGTGCCCCCACAAACACTCAGACATCTTGTCAATAACTGTGACAGTGCCCTCACACTCAGACACCTTGTCAATCACTGTGACAGTGCCCTCACACTCAGACACCTTGTCAATCACTGTGTCAGTGCCCCCCAAACACTCAGACACCATGTCAGTCACTGTGTTAGTGCCCACTCCAAACGCTCAAACACCATTTCAACTTTGAAGTAGGTAATGGCTACCTAGTTCTTTTTGCTCAAATATCGTAAGTTTTATGTTAGTATTTTTATGGCTTGAATCTGAAGTATCTCTGTAAGATAGTGTTTTTTTATACTTGTTCCCAGATGGATGCACTATTGGGAGAAATGGGGGAACCGTTAGGAGACAGGGCTAACTCATTGGTTACTTGACACAAGCTAGAGTTACCCAAAAGGAGGAAACCTCAACTAGGAAAATGCCTTCATAATGTCCAACCATAAGGCATCTTCTTAATTAGTGACTGATAGGGAAGGACCCAGCCCGTTGCACTTGGTGCCCACCCTTGAGCTGGTGGTCCTGGGTTCTATAAGAATGTAGGCCAAGCAAAGCTATGATGAGCAAGCCAGTGAGCAGCACCCCTCTGTGGCTTCTGCATCAGCTCCTGTCTCCAGGTTCCTGCTCCGAGTAGGTTTGTGCCCTCCCTGCTTGTGATAATGAGCTGTGAACAAAATCAACCCCTTTCTCTCCAAAGTGCTTTTGGTCATGGTGTGTGATCACAGCAGTAATAACTCCAAGTAAGACCGCCAGAGGATTAGACCCCAGGGTGAACACCTTTGTTGCTGACCCTGTGTGACCGAGAGACCATTGTTTCAACAGTTTCTGATTGGCCACTTACTGGGTTGCATTTAAGAAAAGACTATTTTTTGCAGGCTTCCTCTTTTGCCTCAACAAATGCAAATGTGAGCTTTCTCGGAAACTCCCTGGAGTGTGTCCAGAACCTTTGAATATATTATCCTTTGTGTTAAGCAACAAGTATGACTGGAAACAGGAAATAAGTGGCGTTTCTAGAAGGGATGATATATGGGTTGTGAATTGATAAGAAAATAGGAAAAGAAGATGTTTGAAGGAAGGCATCTAGAACTTTTCTGATTGCCACTAAAGAACGGCCCCATTCCCTCATCTACCCTAAATAAACTCTACCATGGCCTGGTTGTGGGGCAGTCCTGTTATGTCCTGGCTTCTCTGCAGTCTCCCCTGTAAGCTTTCAGTCTGGCTGAACTGCTAGGCTAGGGTTGGCCCATGCTTACACTGGTTGCTCTCCAGTGGCTGCAGAAAAATCAGTGGTACTGTTCGTAGCAGGCACCCAGGGATGCCTTCAAGGACACTGCACCTGTGAGGTCAAAATTGATGCTCATCCCATTTCCCTTGCCACACATCAGAGTCCCAGTGCTGGATTCTTGTGACATTTCAAATGAGCACTCTAAGCTGTGCCCATCACCTGTCGCCTCTAGCCAGCTCCTTCATCCAGTGATAACTGCACCTCAGAGCCTCCCTAACCTTGTCTCTGAGCTGTTCCTGTTTGTCTTCCTGAGGACCAGCCCTAGTTTTAGTCTGTGTCACCCTCTATGGAGCTCTCAGTCTGCCACCTAAGCTATTTCTGTGGATTGGTTCAGATTCTATGAGCGCAGTTCCTACATTGCCACATGCCAGCTTTTAAACACCTAACCTTAGCTGTAAGCACACATCACATCACACCACAGTGACATGGGGGTGCTCTGACTCTTTAATGCCTGCAAATGTTTATAATAATAGCATTTTTCTTTTTGAAAACTCCTCCTGATTTTTCATGTTATAGTTACCATCGATTCAGTCTGAATGGTACTGTCTGTATATTACCTGAACATGAGAATTACCTTGTTCGTTACCGTCAAACCATGCCTAGGGATACCCTTGCTTCTTCTCACTGAAGTATCTTGAGGGTAACTGTGATTTCCTATTCAGAAAAGTTTTTAGTGCGAATATAAAATAATTAGTATTTGAATTAATGCTATTTTGAAATTTTCCTATGGCATACGGTAGCAGAGCCTTTATTTAGTGCTGCTATATCTTGGATCAGACGCTCTGAAGTAGCGTTTCCTTGATATGTTCCCATCTGTCTCTTCTTTCTCTTGCTCTTTTGGATTTTAATCAGCTACATGTCTGTTTCTAGTGGAATTTTATATCACACTATTGTTTTTGAAGGTATTTAAAGCAATATTTATATCTGAGGACAAAATAGTATTTTTATTTTATAATATTGTAGTATCTTACGTAATCAAAACAAGTTTGCCACAATTTATGTTTGTACAAGTGTGTGTGTGTATGTGTGTGTGTATGTATGTGTATTCATGTGTGTGATCATCCCTGGGTGTGTTGGTAGCACAGTGAGTGTGGACATCATATGAGAACCTTGACTGTCAGTCAGGGGTTGCCTTACACCTTGTTGAAGACAAGGTGTCTGTGTTGTTTTTCCACTGTATATATCCTGCCAGCTGGCCCAGGAGATCACACAACTATCAAGATGAAGTTAAGAAACCAGTCCACTTCCCAGGGGGATACCCCACACGCCCCTGCAAAGAATGCCGTACTGTCCATCCAGGCAACTCTGAGTGATTTGTTCACAGTGCCCAGAAGTTCTCTCTCAGTTTGTGACAGGCTTTTCTCTGCTTCCCACAAGCCTGTGAACCCTGGAAAGGTGCCCAAGGCCATGACTCCCAATACCCCCCAGCTCTGTGCTGGCCTGGCTCGTGCCAGCTGGAGCTCAAGCTGTGTTCCCCACAGTGCCTCTTCATGCACAGGGAAAGGTCAGAGCTCTTGTCTGTTTCATCCAGTTCCCCCAGAAGTCCCCGTGAAGCTGGGTTACTGCCCACCTGCTGAGCGCTTCCTTGCTTCCAGCCAAAAGAATAGGGCCTGGGCTCTAGCCATCATCTTCAGCTGCCAGATTCCATGGGACCACCTGGTGCAGCAGCTTCCAGACCCCTGGAGTGAGGGGACACCCAGAAGCAGGCAGGTGCTCTCACTGACCCAAAGCCTCTTCACATATTTCACAATTCATTGTCACCCCTGAGTTCCAGACTAGGCCAATGGGAGTGTTCTATGGCAATGACTGCTCTTGTTTTTATTTTCCATTTGCAATGCATTACATACTTGCTACCATTCAGTCCTCCCCAAACCCTAACTTATCAATTGTTAATCCTATTTCATAGCTATAGAAACTGAAGTTTCGGTTTATGGTCTATTTGCTAGTGCCAGACCAGAATTAGCCTTCAGGAGTGGGGCCCCAGAGTTACCCTTCAGAAAGGCTCAGACTCATGATCACTGCTTAACAGGGAAGGCCACAAAGCAGGCTTGGGGACCTATGCTGTCTGGGGATGGGTGGCCACAAGTGGGCCTGTAGCCTGAGTGCTGCATCTGTAGTTCATAGCGTGGATGCTCTGAGATCTGTAATACAGGAGTCTTCAATGCCAATGCCCTTAATAACACTTCTACTTACACAAAGATATGCTCTGAAAGCAAGACCTGGGGTAGTCTTAAAGGAGTCTGTCTTAGTTACTGTTGAGTTGCTGTGAAGAGACACCAAGACCAAGCCAACTCTTTTACTCTTTTTTTTTTTTTCTTTTTAAAATAGTTTCTCTATATAGCCTTTGCTACCCTGGAACTCACAAAAATCCACCTGCCTCTGCCTCCTGAGTACTGAGATTAAAGGTGTGTGCCACAACTGCCTGGCTCTCATTTAACTTTTTTTTTTTTTTTTTTTTTTTAAGGATTCACTTATTTTATGTATTTGAGTACACTGTAGCTGTCTTCAGACACACCAGAGGAGGGCATCAGATCCCATTACAGATTGTTGTGGACTACCACTACCATGTGGTTGCTGGGAATTGAACTCAGGACCTCTGGAAGAGCAGTCAGTGCTCTTAACCACTGATCAATCTCTCCGGCCCCCTAATCCAACTCTTAGAAAGCATTTAATTAGAGCTGGCTTATAGTTTCAGAGGTGAGTCCATTACCATGGTGGTGGGGAGCATAGCAGCATCCAGTAGGGGATGGAGCAGAAGCTACGTGTGTTACTTCCTGATGGGCAAGCAGAGGGACAGAGACTGAGCCTAGTGTGAGTTTTTGAAACCTCAAAGTTCACTCCCAGTGAGACAGCTCCTCCAACAAGGCCAACCGGTCTAACCTTCTAATCTTTTCAAACATTGCTACTTCCTGGTGTCTAAACATTCAGACCTATATGACCCTGTAGGGGGCATTGTTATGCAGGCCACCACAGATCGCCCCAGTAATTGATGCATGAGTCTGAGGTGGCTACAGGAAGACAGGTGGTGGATGCTGAGGCTGGCAGCCTATGAGGTTTGCTGTGCATTTAGGCATCTGCTAAGCACGTTTGTTTCATTGTGAGACTCACTCATTGCAGCTCCAACCCCAGCAAGAGCCAGGCTCAGTGGCTGAGCAGTGAATGCATGCACTGCCACACATCTGCCCGGGTATAACAAGGAACCCCACTCTACACCACTGTCATCTCTCAGTGGTAATGACGTTGGGTGCCAGAGTCCCGTGTAAACCCCACATGTGGAATTACCAGGCCAGAAAACCCTGAGGCTACCTGCCCTCTGCACCTCTCCAAGAACAAGTCTGGGACCATTATCAGCTGCCCCTCTTCTGCATAGCACTGGGGCTTACTGATGTGTTCCTCAGGCATGGCCTGGGGATGTTTGGCTGTGTTCTGATTCTAATGGCTGTGAACCCTGGTGCAGTATGCACCTACTGGATGGTGGGGAGAGCACTCAGCTCTCCTGAAGTCTGAGGGTCACAGCCTCGGTGGCACAATTCCACTCCTAAATACCAGGAGAAAGCATTGCTGTCATAACATACATTCTGAGAGTGTAGAACATGAGTAGGACTAATCTGACAGCCCACTATGAACAATATATTTGAGAGTCTTTTTGGCATAAAGTTGTGTGCTGGCCTGTGATGACATCTATGTGTGTAGCTTATAGTCAGTGCAGCAGATGCCTGGGTGATACTAAGGGAGTACTAACCTCAGAGATGACCCAGATAATCAGAATCCAGCCATATCCTTAGATGTCTTTGAAAGTTGTATTTAAGTATGGATCCTATGAGGACACCACATTCCATAAGGGACTAACACTGAACCAGAGTCACTGAAAATCTTAAATCATCTCCTAAGATGTCCCTAGGCACCAAAGATGAGGAGTTCCAGGATGGCCGTAAAGTATGAGGTGGGATGCAGGCATCTTCCCTGAAGGACACTGCACGTGGTGAACAGCAGGGGATATTATAGACAATACTTACAGTGGGTATATAAGTTGGCATCAGAGCACCTGGGTCATAAGTACATGGAATGGCATGCTTCAGAAAGTCAGGCAGCATACACGGAGAGAGTAAGTTTTGGCCAAAGAAACTGGCATATGTGGGACCACATGGACCAGTGTGGTAGAGGAAGAATCCAGGGAGGACATTGGGTACATACAGCTATCACATATGGAGGTGGTAAGAGGTAACTCACTTACTACTGAATGAACGAGGTCAGCAGAGCAAGATAGGAAGAGGGAGGGAGGAGGGCTCTGGTTTGGACTGTAAGTATCTGCCATATGTTCATGTGTTGAAGGCTTGGTCTCAAGGGGAGCAATACGCAGAGGTGGGGCCTTTGAGGGAATGATTGTATCACAAGGGCTCTGACCTCCTCAGTGGATTAATTCTGGTCTAACAGGCTGTTGGAAGGAAGTAGGTCGTTAGGGATGTGAATTTTAAAGCAATATTGACATTAGGGCACACTCTCTCTTCTGACCCCTTTCCTTGTCTGTTTCCTCACCCTCTCCTTCTTCTGTGTCTCTTCTCTTTTACTGCCCATTCTGAGGTGGATTTCTTTGCTCCAACACACATTTCCTACCATGATGTCTGCCTTACCTCAGGCCCCAAACAATGGAGTCGGTGGACCCTGTCCTAAAACCTGAAAACAGCCAAATTAACCTATCCTCTTCTGAGTTGATTTCCCCAGGTTTCCTGTCACAGGGATGTGAAACTGGCTAGCACAAGGATACACAGGAGAAAACCCAGAGGAAAAGAGGACGTAGTTATCCTGCCTGGAGCAGACCTAGGACCTGAGTATGTGCCCATTCATGTGTAATACAGCTGGGAAATAGCAACCAATATGCAAGAGAGAAAGCCTCGAACACATCTGCCCTATTGCATAATCTCTGCAGAAGAATACCAGAAGTAGTGTGTGTGTGTGTGCGTGTGCGCGTGTGCGTGTGCGTGCATGTGGTCGGATGCATGTGTATATGTGCATATACATATAGGAGGTGAATGCCTGTGTGCATGTATGTATGTGAATGTGTGTGAGCACACACTTGTGTATGAGTGTGTGTAATTGTGTATGAGTATATGTGCATGGTGGATGCCTTTGTTCATGGGTCTGTGTGTGTATGTGCTTGTGGGGGTCTGAGGAGTAGGAGGTGGGTGTACCTGGCAGAAAGATGGCCACTCCCAAGGAGCCCCACTGTGCATTTCATGGTGTGCACTCAAAAGACACTTTTGAAGATGTTCAGTGGGATTCTAAGTTAATAAATGCCCTGAAATGAGGCTCCTCTCGAGGGTGTCAGCCTATCATTTCCTGGACTGAATCTGCCATTCAGATCTTTGCTAGAGTCACACCAGTGCTCTGCTGCTCCAGGCACCAGCCCTCATCACTGAATTGCAGCTGGACGAAGCCTGCCTCCAGGATCTTCCCTAGGATCTTCCCTCAGCTGTGTGTAGCATCAACAAAGTCCTGTTCTATTTCAGAGGGTCACCGTCAGGCAGCCCTTGAGTGAGGGTGTGTTGCTCCCATCTGCCAGAGGAGATCCAGTCGCCAGGGTAATGGCCTTATTCTTGTGACAAAACTGGCAGTGTGGGCTCCTCAGTGCAACTCTGTGAACATGGATGTTGGCGGCAAGGGCATGATTCAGTCCCCTGACCCCCACTGTAGCACTTGCCTGTTCAGATTCTCAGGAGAATGGTGTGACCATGCTTCTAGTCACAGCTGGGAGACCAAACAGGAGGCCTGAGACACTGGGAGGCTCCAGTTTGTGTGAGGAGGGTGGTGTGGGAAGCTCACAGAGACGTCTCTGCCTCAGTCACCAGGACACACTAAGAACTAAGGTCACCCTTATCTTCTTCATATTTTGCCAGAAAAATATTAGTTATGAGAGATGTGTTGCGTCTCCCTCCATATCCTGAGGAACTCTAGGATAAAGTGAGCAGTGAAGCTGGCTAGTTTATACATCTGCAGGAATAAAAACTAAAAAGAAAATGTCATTTTTAGCTTAAAATATTTTTCCTTTCTTTAATTTTCTTTTTTGAGATTATAACACAATTACACCATTTTCCCACACCTTGTCCCTCCAAACTCTCCCATATACTCATCCTTTCTTCTTCAAATTTATGGCCTCTTTCTATTGTTTAGTAACACACACACACACACACACACACACACACACACACACACACACACACACACCCCTAAATGCGTAGGTGCTTGGTCTGTATAGTGTTATTTGTATGCTTGTTTTCAGGACTTACCATATGGTATTGGAAAACCAATTGGTCTCCTCTTCCCCAGTTTTCCCAACACTAGTTGCTGAAAATACTTTCTTTTATCCAGCTTGTTTCTGGCACCTTTGTCAAATACTAAACACCTCACATTTGGGTGTTTGATTATGTTTCATTGGTCTATGTGATTATTTTTGTGCCAGTTCCATATTTTTTTTTTTATTACCATGGCTCTGCAGTACATGTAAGTCAATATTCTAAAGAAAAATTTCCCACCGGAGTTGACAAGACTCTCTCCAAGATCCAAATGCCATCTAACAAAACCCAGCACTATGCATTGGGCGGGGTTGTCTAATATTCCCAAAACATTACAGGTCATTGCTATTGGCCTTGGTTGTGCCAGGTGTTGAAGAAAGACAGCATGTATTTCAGACAGAGGACCTAGAAGTCTCTAATATAGAACTGACCTGAAAGCCTCTTTCCTGAGGACTAGGTCTCATGATACTGGGGGGAAGAAGGTAATGCAAGCTTCCAAAGGAGGGAGGCTACCAACAGTCTGACCCAGCTATGATGATTATGAATCACGATGGTGACCAGCATGGCACGATAACCCTAAGGGTGAAGTAGGCATGGACATCTTGTCAGTGGCCAACAGAAGACCTGTTCAACAAGAGAAAAACTATGCCTTGTACTGGAAGCTACCAGGGCTATTGAATTCATGGCTCTTGGAGAACCTATGGCTTTCATTTTACTAAACCAGTATAATCTCTCACTACCTTCTAAATCTTATTCCTTATGCCCACCAATAAGTGTAGTCCTTACTCCTCTTCAAGGAAACTCTTCTTTGCAACAGAGACAATATAGAAAACCACAACCAATCAAAAATGTTGAGTGGTAGGACCAGTCACAATGGATGCATGTACAAAGTATCTCCCACAACTAAGGCTCAGGGACCATTGCAGAAGGATCGTGGTGATAGTAGTGGTGTGTGATGGTGAGTGGTGGTGGTAATGGTGAAGGGAGAGAAGAAAGAGGAGGGGGAGGAGAAGGAGGAGGAGAAAAGGTGTGGGTTAAAAATGGTGTCCCACATGTGCTCGGGGCTTGGGTTGCTGGGCAAGGTGGGATATGGGAAGTTTGAAATGGAAAGAGGGGTCACTCACAGAGGGATAAATACAGAAGGAGAGTAAAATAACATCTCTGGAAAAAGTCTTAAGGAATCTATTACTACTACTATTATGCATATACCTGTATTTTTAAAGTCCTCGCCTTCATCACATGTAAGTTTTGTTTGATTTGCTGCTGCAGATGCATTGTTGGCTAGTTTTATATCAACTCTACACAAGTTGGAGTCACTTGGGAAGGAGGAACCTCAATTGAGAAAATGCCCCCACCAGCCTGGCCTGTGGTGCGTCTTCTTGATCGATGATTGATGTTGGAGGATTCAGATCACTGTGGGCAGCACCACTCCTGGGCTGGTAGTCCTGACTGCTATCATGAAACTGAGTAAACCAGGAGTGTCAATCCAGAAAGCAGCACTCCATGTCCTCTGCATCAGCTACTGCCTCCAGATTCTTGTCCTGGCTTCATCCAATGATGTATCATGAAGTAGAAGTGGAAACAAAATAAAGTCCCTTCTCCCCTAGTTGCTTATGATCATGGTGTTTCACAGCAATAAGAACCCTAACTAAGACAGACAGATATTGTTGACTCCTGTCAAAGGCTGAAAGAAATGGGTAGGCCTTTTGCTTTAATTGATTAGGTAGGTAGAAAAGTATGTTTGTTTTTTGCTTTGTTAAAGTTTGCCACTTGGTATTAAAATAAAAAACATACATAATGTTACATTATACATCATCTTAACATGCATTTATCTCCTGTAGCCACCAGTGGCCACAGGTTACTGGGTTCCTGAAAGGAGAGTTGGGGTTGAATGGGAAAGGCAGCAAGAGAAATAAAGAGCCAAGACAGAGTTCTCTGATCTAGACCCAATGTTTATGTAAGAGTCTGAGCTTATAAAGGGGAGGAGGACACATCCCCCACTACACCAGGATCTCTTGGTCCCTTTGTCAGGATGAGTCAGGAAAACAAGCTCAGCTGCTCAGCAGGTAGCTTCTCACAGGAAGCTGCAGATGTGGCAGACAAAAGACTTTACCAAGGTCAGAAGACTCCGCCCTAGGTGAGCAACTGTGGCAAACAAGGTTTGAGCCAACCTGCTTAAGGCTGGGGGCGGGCACAGTCTCCTATGTTACCACCCCTTTGGCATTCAACCATTTGCACCAGCTCTGACATCACTTTATGGTGGACATCCCAAATTCAGATGCTCATGTGAGCACCTGAGGTCACAGGAGCGCCATGCTGTCCCTGAGCTTCTAGCCATTCTACAGGCCACGCACACTGGAAGACCCCAAATGTGGGGCTTCAAGAAACCTCTCTGCACTCACCAAGAAGCAGTACAAGTAGCCAGAGCTTCCTGAGAATCTCCCCTCAGAGCGCAGGAGTGGTGGTGAGAGCAGACGCATCAGCAGCAGTCAGGGCTGGTAACACAGAACCTTGCACATGTTGCTGTCATCCCAGTGCGCCATTCTGCATTATATTAAGCCATGCTCAATGCTGGCCATGTCTGTGGTCTCTGATCATCACATTCTCAAGCCTGTGAGAACACAGCACTGCTCCTGAGGCATGTTCAAGTTCCTGCTAAAGACTTGGCCAACGGTAACACTGCCCTTGATTTGTTAATTTTTCATTTTGTGTTTCCTGATAGCTGATATTTGGCTTCCTCCTCAGAAACTGTACACAGGACACTTTGTGTCTGATGGGGAGACGTGCCCTCTTCAGGCAGCACCTACTCCATTCCAAACAAACATTCTTGGCAATGACAAGCAGTGTTTTGATCATCATAATCTGAGGTGTAAAAATCAAAAAGCACGCCTTGTAAGTCAGTTTACTTCCACAACTCTCTATGCACTACAGATGATGGTAAAATAATGTGTTAGTGATTCAGAGCTGCAAGCTGTGAGTTTATTAGAGTTGGTAACAAAGGGGACAAAGTATTTCCTAAACACAGTGCCACTCACAGTCCTGCCTGCTCTTCCTGTCCCCTTGTCAGCCTCTTCTCTACAGATTTTAGCAATTCCTTCCTTGGGATTCAGGTCACTCTCCAGGCTTTTGACAGAGGTGCTTCTGTACCTAAGGGGTGTGTGTGTGTGTGTGTGTGTGTGTGTGTGTGTGTACATGTCTACACACCATTTACAGTGGGATCTCACTCAGATCCCTTTTGGGAGATGGGAGAATTGGATTATGCCTGGAATATTTTGCTTTGTTTGTTTGTTTGTTTTTAAAGGAGACCCAAGGCAGTATTCTGAAAGCTTCAGTAGGTGGTGGCATGGCATGCTGGGTGCTCCTTTGGCTTTCTCTCCTTGCACTGATAATGTTGTATTGGCCACCAGTTGATGACAGTTGCTTCTGAACTTACATGGATATGTGGTGAGGAGACTCTCTTCTTCTGATCACCAACAGCAAGTATAGGCCTGCTTAACCTGGTCAGCCAGCTAAAAATGGATAGAGAAATCTTGACTAAAGGAACCGGGTATGAAAGCCATTGCTGTTTCCACTGAGACTTGCAGAGTGGTAGCTTCAGATGTAGCCTACATCCTTCTCACAGCCTATGGAGCCTCCACTCTCTTCAGCTTCCTGCTGCTTGGGCTCAGTGATGGCTTGCCTCCTCCTGACCCTGACGCCACTTTCTGTTTTCACATACATATGTGAGAACACACATGGCAAGAGACCCGAGAACATGGTGAGTTTACACACACATACACATGTGCAGGTGCCCACAGCATGTGTTAGGAGACCATGTGTCCAGGAAAATCTGTGGTGGCTATGAGCACTCACTGTTGGGTTCCATGCTCTTCCAGATCAACACTGGGTCAGAAGTAGGATGGCCACGTCATGAGCCACTGTAGCTTGCCAAGCTTCAGAAGCAGCACTGCCCAGCCGAGGGAGGGGGCAAGGAATAAGATGACCCTTCTCTCATCGAGAGGAGCAGGATAGAGGGTCAGGGAGCCATGACCTGCACCTTGTGCATGACTCTGCCACTGCTACATGGGGGTCAGGATGCCCTGGCATGCTTATTGTCCTTGAGACCTCTGTTGTTCCAGTGACTCAAAACCCCTGTGGCTTTAAGAATGTGGATTCCACATGCATGTGTATCTGCCAGACACTTAATACTAAACTCAAGAAATCATAAATTCAGAGGGCATAAGTCTGGTTAATTCCACATCTTCCTTTTGTGTGGTGTTGGTGAACATTTCATAGTCTTAACATATTTAAAGTGTTGCTTTTTTAGGCATTTATCCCATAGGGCCCAGGACCAGGTCAAGGGTATTCCAGACAGGAACTTTCACTCAAGACTTATTGTGGAAGGGTGTGTGCCATGTGGCAGAGAGGGTGGAATTTGTCCATAAAAACAGGGGTTCCAGAAATAACTGCCTCTGATGGACAGGTTAAGGGAGAAAGTTATTCCTCTCCTCAGTTGAGTGTTCCATGAGGACACCACCAAGCCGATGTCATCATTTGCATGCCAATAGCCATTCATCCTGGCCTGGCATTTGTGAAGTAGCAGATGTGTGGACACATCTGTGTTCCTCCCTTTCACGCCTCCTTCTCCCTTGGTCACTGTTCTTTCCACTCCCACATGCCGCGCCAAGATGCCCCTTTGGTATTGGTGAACATAGGGAGGACACGGGTCTCAGGAAGAGCTGTGAAAAGGGCTATGTGTTAAATAGCCAGAGACCAGAGTGTGGTTTTTAAAGTGAGTGGAGCTTAGCCAGTACTTCCTGTCTAGAGGGGCTCAAAGGCCTCCTGCAGAAACTTCTGTGGTAGTAAGGGGGAAGTCTGGGTCCCACCCACATTTTATTTTACTTTCCAGAAACGGTTTGTAAGTTAATCTTAAAACAAACAAACAAACAAACAAAGCTAGCCCAGTTTCTACAGACATACTATGTTGAAAAGAGCTAAGTGAATAGATCTATTGATCCTTGGGTTCTACTATATGTCTTTTAAAACAACTGGTAACTAGACTTAGTTTACTTAAATCTGACCTTCCTCCTGTGCCACTGTGAACAGTGGAGTGAGTCTCGCTACCACTTGAAAGTTCTCTGCAGCCTGTAGAGATTAAGTAGTCATTAAGATCAGCACGTTAATGTTTGCAGGTGTGTTTATATTATATTTCTAAAGCACCGAGGCTGGGGTAGGAGGGTGGTTAGTGGTCCTGGGTTTTCCTGCTGGGTTTTCAAGCTCCAGAAAAGTCACTTGAGATGCCAGTGCCCTCCAGGAAGGCAATATGTCTCTCTCTTTTAAAAATAGATTATGGCAGGAAAATGTTTCACGAACCGGGATACGCCATGATTATTCTTTTAAATATATCGCATTTAAATACTCTGGGATTGGAAACTACAGATCATCAAACGCCAAAGTCCTCAATAAAACACAGAACTAGAGAAGTAATATGAAGTCGGCTGCAGCCTGGCGAGTTGGCCTTTGACCGTTCAGTACAATATTGAAGAGGAAGAGGAGGTGCAGGAGGCACGAGCCAGAAATGACTTATCCTGGCACACGATTTCTTGAAAGACGGGGAGCTGCTCAGGCCTGAGCAGGGCAGGGCAGGGCTTCACTGCTTCTCTTCATCTGTGCACATGGTTAGCAGCAAACACACCCACGTTTCTCTTCAGCAAGGACAACCTATAAGATGTGACTAGGTTTTCATTACCGTTTCAGAGAAAATTGATATTCAGTAAACTCTGCCCATAGTGGTAAATATATGCACAAAGAGGGGACTAATGTGATTTCAGCCTATTCTCTGAAGTTTACTAGCATTTAGAGGCTCCCCTATGCAATGTCCCATAGCAGATTCATCACACTAAAAAAGTTGCAAGGAAGGTGCAGGGATGAAGAGGAACAGAGAGTTCATGGTTAGGTAGAGAACCCGATATATAATGGGAATAGCTACACAATACAAATATACTTAAATCACTGAAACTAGGCACTTAAAGATTATATTTTATTTGTATTTTAAGCATAATAAAAAATTGAAAAGAATACAGGAAAACCACGACTTTGAAGATTCTCAATGAGGCTATGAAAGAAGCCAAATACCACACACAAAACCCACATGTAGCCTCATGCTATTTGTAGGAAATGTCCAGAAGAGACAGAGACAGAGAGATTGCTGCTAAAGAGACAGGGCATGGGCTTTCTTTGTGAAAAACTCCTGGCTCTAGATAACAATCACACATTCTGAGTCATGAATTCCACTTTATACTGGACGTTGATTGATTGATTGATTGATTGATGGCTAAATGAGTGGTTTGAGACAGAATGCCACTCTATGGTCCATGAGGGTCCTGAATTTGGAGTGATCTTTGTGCCTCAACCTCTCCAGTGCTAGGATTACAAGATTGAGCCATCATGATTGGCTTAAGGGTGTATTTTTAAAGGATTATAATTAAGAATTTTATGTGATATGTGTATTACACTTTAACTTTCAAAATTAAGGTCATTTAAACAACAAAAATGTAAAAATCTCTGAATCTTACTCAGCAGCAAATTATTGAAGGCCCATTTTCCATCTGTTAATAGAATTATAAGGACTGCCTAGCAGCCTAAATGAAATCCCAGCTTCTTGCAGAGGCCAAAGGCACTAATAGCATTAGTAAGTGTGGGAAACTGGTTGAGTTGGCCAATTCAGGGCAAGGCTCTCAGCTTTAGGGCGTATTGTCCCCAGAGTTATCTGCCGAGCTGTCGTGAAAAGATGATTATTTTTGATTCTGCTGGTTATGCAGACTTGAGTATAAACACTCTTACCAGACAGCATTTTGAGAAAATAAACTCTACGTCTGACGCTTGTGTCTTGAAAAATTGTATTTTGTAAAAGCGTTCCTCTTCTTACCTCTCTTCATCTGTCCCAGCTCTGCTGCTGAGAGCTGTCATCTGGCAAAGCACTTGGGGAGAACCATTTCTCAAATCAGAGATTTTGAAAAATTAGTGCCCTTCTCAAAGAAGACTAGTCCCAGGAAAAGTAACTCAACGCCTGAATTAATATAGCCTGTCTATTCCTTTCTGGCATCTGAATATATCACTGCATTCTTCCATGTCAGCTGGGCTCACCTGGTGTGTAAGAAGGTCCTGGGAAAATAAGTGACACTTTTAGTAGCCAAAAGGAAAATCAAAGAAAATAAATTCTAAAACACGAAAATGAAGTCTTTCAGGACAGTTGTAGCAGGTTCTGCTGACTTATATTGGTTGGAAAGATATTTAGAGTCTTGCGAATCCCATTTCAATCCTAAATTTTTAATAGGTCACTCTTCAGGATCATGTAACCCAACCTTTTATTAAGAATCTTTAGACATGTTTTTAAATTTTTTTTTGAAAAAACAGTTGAAACGTCAGAGCTCAGAGGGCGTGGCTAACAGTCGAAAGGACTGTGCTCAGAGGGCGTGGCTGCTAAGGTTTGGCTTTGGTGTGGGCTATGAGCAAATATTCAGAGTGTGCTCCGGCTGCACCCAAGAACTTCAAGTGGTAGCTACCCCTTACTTTAGCCCCCTGAGTCTTCTGTCTTTCTATTTCTCAGTAGGGATAAACATTAATTTAATCATGGCAGCTACCTCTTGTCTTAGCCTCCTAACTCTTCAGCCCTTCTATTTCTCAGTTAGGATAATCATTGATTTAAATGCTTTCTTCTTCTACTGCAAAGAAATGGATGCTATTTCCAGAACACGGAGAAAGAGATGCTACTTAAAGTATTACAAAAACATGAAGAGACTCTACTTACAATGTTAACGCATACACATTTCTAGTTTCGCAAGGTTCAGTTGCGAATCTGAAACCATTTCAGTCCATGCGGATTTAAGAGATTCCCAGATGTGGAAAAACGAATGTACAGTCCAAACAAAGACAGTCTTCCATTTTCTGCAGTTTGCATAGTCCAAGGAAGCAAAATATTTTCCACTTTGTTAAATATTTAAGGCCGCTAGGGGAGAAGTCTGGCTCCTCCGCTGGAACAGAGAGGCTCTGCTCACCACATGGAAAATGCATCCAGAGACCAGATTTTTCCAGAAGTAACTCAGCGGGCGCTGGGCTCTGGCCCCTGGCTGCTAGCATCAGCAGCCTCAGGAGCTCCTGGCTGTCCTACAGCCTTCCAAGCCCCTGAAACTGCACAAGGATAAGGGAAGAGGCCATTTCTGCACAAAGGGCCGCATTTAGAGTAACGATTATGCTCTCTCCATTTTCCCCCTTAAGCTGGCACTTGAATGTTTTGAGTTGATGAGAAAAATAACACAAAGCGGCTTTCTCTGCAGGCCCCATTCATGTCTATCAGAATCTTGGGAAGGGAAGGGGTGATCTACATTCATGTCTATCAGAATCTTGGGAAGGGAAGGGGTGATCTACAGATTGGGTAAAGTTTTGTTTAAAAATCTGATTCATGTGTTTATTCAAATATTTGTGGATTTGTTGACCAAGTCACAATACTGGCCATGCCACATGTGTCTCAGTGACTTGGAGCAATGTTCCTGAGGATTTAACTGGTTCTGACCTGCAGTACAATCTCTAATCAACCTCTCAGCTTCTCTCTGCCTCTATGTGTTCTGAACACTATGAGGACTATACCAAGTTCTTTCCTACACTTCTAGGGAGAAACTTCTGGACCAGGAACTCAACCAGTTACAACATGCTTGTTGCTGTGCCTGGCTCTGATAGGTTGTATCAGAAGTCTTTATTATTTGGAGTCATTACTAACTCAAACAGGTGGTTTATTCTGTTCTATAATAATATAATTTTTTTTAGATTCCTACCAATAGCATTTATTCTGACTGAGGAAAAACTTAAACATACTTGCCTTATATTTTAAATTTAGCCAAATGTTTGGGGCACATAAGCTACTGTATTTAACCTTAGAGCAAAACCAAATAGTTCTTCATACCAGTTGGGATTTTTCCACATTTGAGAGTCTATATGGATAAGTGAATGGAAACTTACCTCTAACATTATGTTGATCAGAAATACTATTGAGGGTTTCTATTCCTGGGATTAAAAAACCAAGACCAAAAACCTGGGGAGGGAAAGGTTTAATTCTTCTTAGAACCCTCAGGGCACAATCCATCACTGAGGGAAGTCAGGGCAGGTACTCACTGGAGGGAGCTGGAGGCAGGAACTGAAGCAGAGGTCATGGAAGGACATTGCTTACTGGCTTACTTGCCTCGATTTGTTCAGTTTGCTTTCTTATACATCCCAGGGCTACCTTCCTAGGGATGGCACCTCCTATAGTAGTCTGGGCCCTTCCACATCAATCATAAATCAGGAAAATGCCCTACACACTTGCCTGTAGGCAGTCCTAGATGAAGGCATTTTCCTCTCCACAGGTAACTCTAACTTGTGTCAAGTTCTCAAAACTCCAACCAGGGCAGTCAGCACCTATAGGTGGGTATCAGTGAGCATCTTATTGTAAGTACAAATCTGGACCACACTATGGGCTTGTGAGTAGAGCTTTATGGATACCAGTCATCATTATGTATGTACCAGTCAGCGTTGGCATGAAGGTACAAGGTTGCATCTCATTGTGGCTCCCATGGTGTGGGAAGTAGTCGGCAATCCTCTGTGAGCACAAATCAGCATTATTATGTACGTAATAGTGTCAACCTGTGCATAGCAGTCACCATCACTATGTGAACAGGTCATCAGGGATATGTGAATACCAGCCTATCAGAGGTTTCAGCTCAACCTTGAATAAGTGGGTAGTTTTATACATGCAATTCCAATTATAGTTTACTCTGCAGAAAATTTTCTTAATTCAGGAGAAACACCCTTAAGATAGCATCTGTCTAGCAAGTTGCAGTAAAACTTCTACAGTCACCACCCCACCAAATTCAAGTGAGGTCAGAGAAATTTCCAAGGTTAGAAATTCAGACTGGAAGACATTCTAATAACCAAAGCGTCCATGTGTAGACATAAATGGTCATAAAGATGGACTGAGAAAACTAAAGACAGGCTCTGGCATTAATCAGAAAAGGCCGGGGTTTCTCTCTTGAGAGTCTGCATACAACAACCAGTAGATCTCAGCTCCCTAGGTCTGATGTCATGCATAGCCTGTGACAGGAAGATTTCTACCATAGGGTCTTCTTTGCTCTGTCTCTCTCCTTCTCAAAACTTTCATTGTTGCAAAAGCAAATTGCAATGTTGTGAGCATAGAGTTAATTACTTCTGATTCTCAGTGACCACACTATCTGACAGACAACCTAAGGAGACAGTTATGTATTTTGTCTCCCACCCGTGTACGTGTATTCCAGTGGAGTATCACAGAAGCAGGAGCTTATGACAGAGAATAGTAGTTCATACAGTGACAGAACAGGAAGCAGAGAGCAAGTGGCCAGGGAGAATATATATTCCTAAAGACCTAACCAGCTAGATTAGGTCTAAAAGGTTTCTAGAACATCCCAAAATCGTGCCCAGAAATCAAGCTTTCAGAATATGAACCTATAAGGGACATTTGATATTTAAGCCATAATTCCACCACAGATCTCCCATCTCAAAATGCAAAGTGCATTTAGCCCAATTTTGAGACTAAATAATAACAGTTCCAACATTACTCACAAGTTTGAACCCAGAGTCTCTCTACTGAGCATCAAGACAATCTCCTGGCTGTCGGCACTTGTAAAATCAAAAGGGAATATAAAATATAAATTTAAGTTGTTACCATATAAAGTGTCACAGAGTAATTATTTTCATTCCAAAGAGGGAAAATGGAAGGATGTCAAAAGATTCAACAGAAGTCAGTAACAAACCCCAACAGGGCAAGTAGTACAACCTGCAGCTCCATGTCTGCCATCTAGGGTATATTGAACCAATTTGAATCCCAACATGTATGGGCAGTTTAGTCAGCATATCTTTGCTACATGGATCTCATATTGTCTCTCTTCTGGCCTGGCTCCACTCAGTACCTATAGCTTTCCATGAGAGATAGTCCGTGTTTCTGGTGTTTACAACATGCTAGGACCTCCACTACAGCTTAAGTTTCACCCACACAGCTTCATAATCACCTTTTCAGGGACTTGTCACATAGCCATCCTCGTGGGCCTTCCTTTAGAGTCTGAAGGAAGCTTGCATGGTCCTGAAGTTCTTGCATTCTGCCTTTAAACCCAACACCATGTGGACGACACCAAGCTTTGCCAGCTCAAGCAGTGTTGGGTTTTCATTTCTGGCAATGGTGGCTTCTTTAGCACCTTGGTGTTGAGCCTGTTGACGATTTCTTTAAACAACCCCATGTGTTCTCAGTATTATGGAGGCATTCTCTTCCTAAAGGGAAATTTGTTGAATGAGTTTGCAGTTTTACACAATGGAGACTGTGATGCTGGAGTTTCAACAATTCCTAAAATACCCTCAAGGTTCTTGTTTTATTGTTCCAGTGAATTGCCTCCCTCTCTCTCTCTCTTTCTCTCTCTCTCTCACTTAAATGTTTTTAAGATTACATTTTTAGTTTTGTTTGAGAAGATGCTGATCAGAGACTACTTTGCAGGTGTCAGTTCTTGACTTTCACCATCATGCCACGTAGATGGAACTCGGGCTGCAAGGTGTTGTGTCCAACCAGTGGCTCACATGTCTGGGTTCTGTTCTGGGAAGGCATCTTGGAATCTGGAAGAGAAGAGGGAGCTAGGCAGACGAGAGAAAGATGAAGTTAAGATAAAAATTCTGATCAAAGCTCAATTTTACTAATTCGTGCACCGAGTTATGAAGGAGGGGAAGGGGCCCGATTCCCGCCAAATCATCTTGGAGTAAGGTTGCAGGTGAATACGTGATAGGTCCGGAACAACTAGTTGGCAGGCAGCGGCAGTGGGAGTGGCAGGATGATAGGGCAGCAAGCTCCGCCCCAATGCTCTCTAACACTGAAACCTGAGCAAACAGGTTTCAGGCTGGGGAGGGGAGGTTATATCTCCTCCCTGTTGTTAATATAAAAAAGAAAAGGATAGGTTGAGGCATAAAATTTATTTATGCCCTTTAGTTCTGTCTGAATTCTAGGACCTAATGAAGAAACCTGTCTCAGTGGGATTTTTTTTTAACTTTTCTTATGATAAACCGTATCTAGATAAGACTGTCCTTTCTGTCCTAGTAAACAACTAGCAGACTAGCCCTGAGCTGTAGGCTCCGACTTTAATAATGCTAATTAGTACTGAATAGGTAACTTCCTTGTTGAAATTTTTATCTGAATACCAAGTAGTCAGCTACAGGGCTTTGGAACCCTGGTGAAGGCTGACTGTATGAATTGAAAGGCACTTTATTATGAATAACACTGAAGGAGAGTACGTGGATATTCCTCCGCATTCTTGGATGACAGGCGGGGAACAGGGAGGAGGGGGTTACGACTGGCTCTGTAGTACAAGGCCAATTGGCTTTTTAGGGTGGGAGGCTGTGAAGGGCTTGCCCTTCTAACGGTATGGTCTCCAACCTCTCTCTCTCCCCCCCCCTATTAATTAAGTTTAATAAGGCCACGCTTAACTGAGGTGATCAAATATTTTTCTCATCTGTAGATGAGTGGGCTTTAACCATGGCTTGGGGGGAAATTGACCTGATTCCTCCCATGGGTGCAGTCACGACCCACACTTGTGGCTCTTGGTATCTTTTGGGGAGGGGAGGCAGAGCCTTAGAAAGATATTTTTGGTTGTAACTGGAACTAGATACCAACCTCCATCCAAACTGGGTATATCTCACAGGGAACCCAGAAATGGTCAAGCTGGACCTTCCCCTGCAGTAAATTTCTGCACCGGTACCCGTACTGTATTCATATGATCACGAATCAGTATGCACAGTTCTGAGTACTGTGCAGCTCCTAAAGGAGAATTGTCAACCTCAGATTTCGCAAGGCCTTGACAAGAATTATGTCACTAGTAACATCACAATTTGTGGCTCTTAGGCTATATTAGGAGCTGGAGGTCACCCTCCTCATCTCTGTTATTCCCACAGCCTGAGGAACTAAGGGGACCTTGCAATAACAGCAAGGGTAGAAAACCAAAGACCAGCTAAGGGACTAAGCCTGTCTATCAGAATAAAGACCAATCTCTTCTAATATTTGAAAATTTTGCCTTTCTAGCCCTCGTAGTAAACCTAATTCTTAAATCAGACCTAAAGCCACAATTTGTGCTGGAATGTCTTTAGAATGAAAATAGCAGTTGCCACCTGTACGATCTTGGGGGTGGGGATGCACGCTCACTGCGGTCAGGCTGAAGGTGTTGATTGACCTGCTTGAAAAAAAAAACCGAGATCCAGACAATGAGAAAGTAACAATGCAAATCTTCTTTTGGGGAAGACCAGGTACATTATTCAGTTGCAAATTAGCAAGGCTCAAGCTCAGTCTCTGGGCTGGTTTTAGAATTAGTAAAAACGCCAGAGACTCTCTGGAAGTGGGGGATGTTATCTGAATTAACTTTGCTAGGTAATTAATAATATAGTTATCGGCCTGGCTTGGGAGGCGGCCTCAGCCTCAGCAGCAGCGGTCGCCATCTTGGTTCCGGGACTCAGCAGAACTTAGGAAATTAGTCTGAACAGGTTAGAGGGTGCGCCAGAGAACCGGACAGCTTCTGGGACGGGCGGAAGCACAGAGCCGCTGAGGCAGCAGCCTGGGCGGGCCGCAGACAACCGGCCACCATCCGGACCAGAGGACAGGTGTCCGCCTGGCTCGGGAGGCGGCCTCAGCCTCAGGAGCAGCGGTCACCATCTTGGTTCCAGGACTCCCTGGAACTTAGGATTTTAGTCTGCACAGGTGAGAGTCTGCACCACAGAAGCTGACAGCTTCTGGGAACTGCCAAAGCAACACAGCTTCTGAGAGAGGCCCTATTTTGGGCCTTCTTCTTCGACCAGGAGGAGGTCCAAAAACAAGATATCTGCGCACCTTCCCTGTAAGAGAGCTTGCCAGCAGAGAGTGCTCTGAGCACTGAAACTCAGAGGAGAGAATCTGTCTCCCAGGTCTGCTGAGAGACGGTAACAGAATCACCAGAAGAACAATCTCTAAACAGAGTCAACTATAACTACTAACTCCAGAGATTACCAGATGGCGAAAGGTAAACGTAGGAATCCTACTAACAGGAACCAAGACCACTCACCATCACCAGAACCCAGCACTCCCACTTCGCCCAGTCCAGGGCACCCCAACACACCCGAAAACCTAGACCTAGATTTAAAAGCATATCTCATGATGATGGTAGAGGACATCAAGAAGGACTTTAATAAATCACTTAAAGAAATACAGGAGAACACTGCTAAAGAGTTACAAGTCCTTAAAGAAAAACAGGAAAACACAATCAAACAGGTAGAAGTCCTTACAGAAAAAGAGGAAAAAACAAACAAACAGGTGATGGAAATGAACAAAACCATACTAGACCTAAAAAGGGAAGTAGAAACAATAAAGAAAACTCAAAGTGAGGCAACACTGGAGATAGAAACCCTAGGAAAGAAATCTGGAACCATAGATTTGAGCATCAGCAACAGAATACAAGAGATGGAAGAGAGAATCTCAGGTGCAGAAGATTCCATAGAGAACATCGGCACAACAATCAAAGAAAATGGAAAATGCAAAAAGATCCTAACTCAAAATATCCAGGAAATCCAGGACACAATGAGAAGACCAAACCTACGGATAATAGGAGTGGATGAGAATGAAGATTTTCAACTCAAAGGACCAGCAAACATCTTCAACAAAATTATTGAAGAAAACTTCCCAAATATAAAGAAAGAGATACCTATGAACATACAAGAAACCTACAGAACTCCAAATAGACTGGACCAGAAAAGAAATTCCTCCTGACACATAATAATCAGAACAACAAATGCACTAAATAAAGATAGAATACTAAAAGCGGTAAGGGAAAAAGGTCAAGTAACATACAAAGGCAAGCCTATCAGAATTACACCAGATTTTTCACCAGAGACTATGAAAGCCAGAAGAGCCTGGACAGATGTTATACAGACACTAAGAGAACACAAATTCCAGCCCAGGCTACTATACCCAGCCAAACTCTCAATTACCATAGATGGAGAAACCAAAGTATTCCACGACAAAACCAAATTCTCACATTATCTCTCCACGAATCCAGCCCTTCAAAGGTTAATAACAGAAAAAAACCAATACAAGAACGGGAACAATGCCCTAGAAAAAACAAGAAGGTAATCCCTCAACAAACCTAAAAGAAGACAGCCACAAGAACAGAATGCCAACTTTAACAACAAAAATAACAGGAAGCAACAATTACTTTTCCTTAATATCTCTTAACATCAATGGTCTCAACTCCCCAATAAAAAGACATAGACTAACAAACTGGCTACACAAACAAGACCCAACATTTTGCTGTTTACAGGAGACACATCTCAGAGAAAAAGATAGACACTACCTCAGAATAAAAGGCTGGAAAACAATTTTCCAAGCAAATGGTATGAAGAAACAAGCTGGAGTAGCCATCCTAATATCTGATAAGATTGACTTCCAACCCAAAGTCATCAAAAAAGACAAGGAGGGGCACTTTGTTCTCATCAAAGGTAAAATCCTCCAAGAGGAACTCTCAATTCTGAATATCTATGCTCCAAATACAAGGGCAGCCACATTCATTAAAGAAACTTTAGTAAAGCTCAAAGCACACATTGCACCTCACACAATAATAGTGGGAGACTTCAACACACCACTTTCACCAATGGACAGATCATGGAAACAGAAACTAAACAGGGACACACTGAAACTAACAGAAGTGATGAAACAAATGGATCTGACAGATATCTACAGAACATTTTATCCTAAAACAAAAGGATATACCTTCTTCTCAGCACCTCATGGTACCTTCTCCAAAATTGACCACATAATAGGTCACAAAACAGGCCTCAACAGATTCAAAAATATTGAAATTGTCCCATGTATCCTATCAGATCACCATGCACTAAGGCTGATCTTCAATAACAAAAAAAATAACAGAAAGCCAACACTCACGTGGAAACTGAACAACACTCTTCTCAATGATACCTTGGTCAAGGAAGGAATAAAGAAAGAAATTAAAGACTTTTTAGAGTTTAATGAAAATGAAGCCACAACGTACCCAAACCTTTGGGACACAATGAAAGCATTTCTAAGAGGGAAACTCATAGCTCTGAGTGCCTCCATGAAGAAACGGGAGAGAGCACATACTAGCAGCTTGACAACACATCTAAAAGCTCTAGAAAAAAAGGAAGCAAATTCACCCAAGAGGAGTAGACGGCAGGAAATAATCAAACTCAGGGGTGAAATCAACCAAGTGGAAACAAGAAGAACTATTCAAAGAATTAACCAAACGAGGAGTTGGTTCTTTGAGAAAATCAACAAGATAGATAAACCCTTAGCTAGACTCACTAGAGGGCACAGAGACAAAATCCTAATTAACAAAATCAGAACTGAAAAGGGAGACATAACAACAGATCCTGAAGAAATCCAAAACACCATCAGATCCTTCTACAAAAGGCTATACTCAACAAAACTGGAAAACCTGGACGAAATGGACAAATTTCTGGACAGATACCAGGTACCAAAGTTGAATCAGGATCAAGTTGACCTTCTAAACAGTCCCATATCCCCTAAAGAAATAGAAGCAGTTATAAATAGTCTCCCAGCCAAAAAAAGCCCAGGACCAGACGGGTTTAGTGCAGAGTTCTATCAGACCTTCAAAGAAGATCTAATTCCAGTTCTGCACAAACTTTTTCACAAGATAGAAGTAGAAAGTACTCTACCCAACTCATTTTATGAAGCCACTATTACTCTGATACCTAAACCACAGAAAGATCCAACAAAGATAGAGAACTTCAGACCAATTTCTCTTATGAATATCGATGCAAAAATCCTCAATAAAATTCTCGCTAACCGAATCCAAGAACACATTAAAGCAATCATCCATCCTGACCAAGTAGGTTTTATTCCAGGAATGCAGGGATGGTTTAATATACGAAAAACCATCAATGTAATCCACTATATAAACAAACTCAAAGACAAAAACCACATGATCATCTCGTTGGATGCAGAAAAAGCATTTGACAAGATCCAACACCCATTCATGATAAAAGTTCTGGAAAGATCAGGAATTCAAGGCCCATACCTAAACATGATAAAAGCAATCTACAGCAAACCAGTAGCCAACATCAAAGTAAATGGAGAGAAGCTGGAAGCAATCCCACTAAAATCAGGGACTAGACAAGGCTGCCCACTTTCTCCCTACCTTTTCAACATAGTACTTGAAGTATTAGCCAGAGCAATTCGACAACAAAAGGAGATCAAGGGGATATAAATTGGAAAGGAGGAAGTCAAAATATCACTTTTTGCAGATGATATGATAGTATATATAAGTGACCCTAAAAATTCCACCAGAGAACTCCTAAACCTGATAAACAGCTTCGGTGAAGTAGCTGGATATAAAATTAACTCAAACAAGTCAATGGCCTTTCTCTACACAAAGAATAAACAGGCTGAGAAAGAAATTAGGGAAACAACACCCTTCTCAATAGTCACAAATAATATAAAATATCTCGGCGTGACTCTAACTAAGGAGGTGAAAGATCTGTATGATAAAAACTTCAAGTCTCTGAAGAAAGAAATTAAAGAAGATCTCAGAAGATGGAAAGATCTCCCATGCTCATGGATTGGCAGGATCAATATTGTAAAAATGGCTATCTTGCCAAAAGCAATCTACAGATTCAATGCAATCCCCATCAAAATTCCAACTCAATTCTTCAACGAATTAGAAGGAGCAATTTGCAAATTCATCTGGAATAACAAAAAACCTAGGATAGCAAAAACTCTTCTCAAGGATAAAAGAACCTCTGGTGGAATTACCATGCCTGACCTAAAGCTTTACTACAGAGCAATTGTGGTAAAAACTGCATGGTACTGCTATAGAGACAGACAAGTAGACCAATGGAATAGAATTGAAGACCCAGAAATGAACCCACACACCTATGGTCACTTGATCTTCGACAAGGGAGCTAAAACCATCCAGTGGAAGAAAGACAGCATTTTCAACAAATGGTGCTGGCACAACTGGTTGTTATCATGTAGAAGAATGCGAATCGATCCATACTTATCTCCTTGTACTAAGGTCAAATCTAAATGGATCAAAGAACTTCACATAAAACCAGAGACACTGAAACTTATAGAGGAGAAAGTGGGGAAAAGCCTTGAAGATATGGGCACAGGGGAAAAATTCCTGAACAGAACAGCAATGGCTTGTGCTGTAAGATCGAGCATTGACAAATGGGACCTAATGAAACTCCAAAGTTTCTGCAAGGCAAAAGACACCGTCAATAAGACAAAGAGACCACCAACAGATTGGGAAAGGATCTTTACCTATCCTAAATCAGATAGGGGACTAATATCCAACATATATAAAGAACTCAAGAAGGTGGACTTCAGAAAATCAAACAACCCCATTAAAAAATGGGGCTCAGAACTGAACAAAGAATTCTCACATGAGGAATACCGAATGGCAGAGAAGCACCTGAAAAAATGTTCAACATCCTTAATCATCAGGGAAATGCAAATCAAAACAACCCTGAGATTCCACCTCACACCAGTCAGAATGTCTAAGATCAAAAATTCAGGTGACAGCAGATGCTGGCGAGGATGTGGAGAAAGAGGAACACTCCTCCATTGTTGGTGGGATTGCAGGTTTGTACAACCACTCTGGAAATCCGTCTGGCGGTTCCTCAGAAAATTGGACATAGTACTACTGGAGGATCCAGCAATACCTCTCCTGGGCATATATCCAGAAGATGCCCCAACTGGTAAGAAGGACACATGCTCCACTATGTTCATAGCAGCCTTATTTATAATAGCCAGAAGCTGGAAAGAACCCAGATGCCCCTCAACAGAGGAATGGATACAGAAAATGTGGTACATCTACACAATGGAGTACTACTCAGCTATTAAAAAGAATGAATTTATGAAATTCCTAGCCAAATGGATGGACCTGGAGGGCATCATCCTGAGTGAGGTAACACATTCACAAAGGAACTCACAAAATGTACTCACTGATAAGTGGATATTAGCCCAAAACCTAGGATACCCAAGATATAAGATACAATTTCCTAAACACATGAAACTCAAGAAAAATGAAGACTGAAGTGTGGACACTATGCCCCTCCTTAGAAGTGGGAACAAAACACCCTTGGAAGGAGTTACAGAGACAAAGTTTGGAGCTGAGATGAAAGGATGGACCATGTAGGGACTGCCTTATCCAGGGATCCACCCCATAATCAGCATCCAAACGCTGACACCATTGCATACACTAGCAAGATTTTATCGAAAGGACCCAGATGTAGCTGTCTCTTGTGAGACTATGCCGGGGCCTAGCAAACACAGAAGTGGATGCCCACAGTCAGCTAATGGATGGATTACAGGGCTCCCAATGGAGGAGCTAGAGAAAGTACCCAAGGAGCTAAAGGGATCTGCAACCCTATAGGTGGATCAACATTATGAACTAACCAGTACCCCGGAGCTCTTGACTCTAGCTGCATATGTATCAAAAGATGGCCTAGTCGGCCATCACTGGAAAGAGAGGCCCATTGGACACACAAACTTTATATGCCCCAGAACAGGGGAACGCCAGGGCCAAAAAGGGGGAGTGGGCGGGTAGGGGAGTGGGGGTGGGTGGGTATGGGGGACTTTTGGTATAGCATTGGAAATGTAAATGAGCTAAATACCTAATAAAAAATGGAAAGAAAAAAAAAGAATATAGTTATCTATAATAGGAATCTCTAATATTGGACTGAATATTAGACCAGTCTAAGATTGAGTTAGAATGACTGGTCACACTGAAGAAAAGAGAAAAATCATTGTGACTCTATTAAATGACTAATCTTACGAAGTCAGAATATACAGCCTCTGATGTACTATTGCCATAAAGTTAAAAGGCTTGAAGCTAGTCTAAACTGGAAAAATGGTAAGCAAGGATGGATCTAAAACATGAATCTAATTTAGTTTCTTAGTCATTTCAATCAGGACACTGAGTCAACTTACCTGCCAGCTTGTCACACGAATTAACCATCATGCTTCTGCGGCATTCTGTGGAGGGAACCTGTTTTTCCCTTCCCTAATAAGGTAGCTATTTAGGATCAATCTATAAGCCAGTAAGTAGATCTTTTTAAGATACTATAAAGCATTTATTAAATTCTTTGACATTGCCAGGCATGGTGGCACACGCCTTTAATCCCAGCACTTGGGAGGCAGAGACAGGCGGATTTCTGAGTTCAAGGCCAGCCTGGTCTACAAAGTGAGTTCCAGGACAGCCAGGGCTATACAGAGAAACCCTGTCTCAAAAAACAAACAAACAAACAAAAAAACCCAAACAAACAAAAAAAGGCGCCAGATCTGTTGTGTCCGACCAGTGGCTCACATGTCTAGGTTCTGTTCTGGGAAGGCATCTTGGAATCTGGAAGAGAAGAGGGAGCTAGGCAGACGAGAGAAAGATGAAGCTAAGACAAAAATTCTGATCAAAGCTCAATTTTACTAATTCGTGCACCGAGTTATGAAGGAGGGGAAGGGGCCCGATTCCCGCCAAATCATCTTGGAGTAAAGTTGCAGGTGAATACGTGATAGGTCCGGAACAGCTAGTTGGCAGGCAGCAGCAGTGGGAATGGCAGGATGATAGGGCAGCAAGCTCCGCCCCAATGCTCTCTAACACTGAAACCTGAGCAAACAGGTTTCAGGCTGGGGAGGGGAGGTTACAGCAAGGTGTCTTTATAGCAGCATTAATATCTTTAACAACTCTTTGTTCACAACTTTGAAAGGGCTCAGGTTTCTCTTTTTGGCCAAACTGCTGACTTTGCACATTTCGCTGCTCTGCCTTCTGCTCCTGATTCTCGCTGTCCACTTGCCTTAAAGCAGCCAGCAATAACCATGTCACAGCCTGAATGCTAAATGATGTGAAATTTCCCGTGTCAACTTGGTTAGCCCATTACTTTTGAATTTAGCCTCACAAAAACTTTGTGTTCATGAGTAAAATGTAGACAAGTTCTTTGCCAGAATGTGAACCAGTCCACAGTGCAGTTCCCAGCACAGTTCTCATTTCTATCTGAAGCTTCATAAACTCAGTTCTTTATTGTTCACCTTTGTTTCCACACCCTGGTCTTCTGAGTTCCAGAAGAATCACACAGGAAACTGTACCTACAACATTTCAGGACATCGTAGTTCACATCTCCACACTTCTCTTTTATAAAGGCATAAGAACCAGGCAGGTTTAGTCACAGAAGTTTCTCTACTATTGACACTATGAGTTACTTGTGTGTTGCTGTGACCACAATACCTGATAGAACAAAGTTAAGGGAATAATTGTAGGGGAAATTTAGTCCAGCAACATGGCTGCTCTGGCAAGGGATCATATCCAAAGACCTTGTAGTTCTATATGATCCTGTCAGAATGCAGACATGCCCAGGATTACAGTATGATCTGGCTGGAACATAGACATGCTCTTACTACACACTATCAATCCCTAACAAGGTCATTTTGTAGAAGGAAGCATCCATGTTTGAAAGTGACATCTAATTGAGGGGAAGACAAAGTGACAAATCAGAGAAAGATTTGACACAAGGAGCCAGAAATAGGATATGCCTAACTCACACAAGAACTGTATAGATAAGAGAGGCTACTTAAGAGACGTTATAGAGAAAAAAAGTTGTGGTGACTGTGAATGGCAGTTTTACAAAGGCAGGTTGCAGAGACAACAAGCTAGACACTGGTAAAGACAGAACAAGTCAGAGAATGAGAAGGAGCTAGAAGTTTAGAATATACTGCTGAAGTTAGTATGAGTGCAAGCAGAGCAATTCAGACAGATCCAAGAGAAGTTGCATTGAATCAGTCAGCTTGAAAGATTGGAAGAAGGAAGACCATAGTATGGATACTTCTATCCATCTTAGAAGGGGGGAACAAAACACCCATGGAAGAAGTTACAGAGACAAAGTGTGGAGTGGAGACTGAAGAAATGACTATCTAGAGACTGACTCACCTGGGGATCCATCCCATTTATAATCACCAAACTCAGACACTGTTGTGGATGCCAACAAGTGCTTGCTGAAAGAGCCTGATATAGCTGTCTCCTGAGATGCTCTGCCATTGCCTCACAAATACAGAGGTGGATGCTCACAGCCATCCATTGAACTGAGCATAGGATCCACAAGGAAGGAGCTAGAGAAAGGACCCAAGGAGCTGAAGGGGTTTGCAGCCCCATAGGAGAACAATAATATGAACTAGCCAGTACCCCCAGAGATCCCAGGGACTAAACAAACCAACCAAAGAGCATACATTGTGGGACTCATGGCTCCAGCTGCATATGCAGCAGAGGATGGCCTAGTTGGTCATCAATAGGAGGAGAGACCCTTTGTCCTATGAAGGCTGTATCCTCCAATGTGAGGGAATGCCAGGGCCAGGAAGTGGGAGTGGTTGGGTTGGTGAGCAGGGGGAGGGGGGAGGGGAGAGGGAGAGGGTGTTTTTCAGAGGGGAAACCAGGAAAGGGGACAACATTGGAAATGTAAATAAAGAAAATATCCAATTAAAAAAAAATCAGATTGTGCGGAGGCTAGAAGCTTCCAGGCCTAGGCCTAAGGTTAGAACAGAGAAAGAAACACTCTGGGCTCATCCCAAACTATTATTGTCACAGCTTGGGTATGGTTCTCATCTCACCCCTTCATCAGAGGAAATAAAAGATACTGTTACAAATAATTATTTTGGATCACAGGTTCACAGGGTTCAGTCCATACTTGATTGGCCCCAGGTTGGAACATCATGGCAGCAGTGTTATATGGCAGGAGATAGGTGCTCATAACATGGTAACCAGGAAACAGAGAACAGTAGGCAGTAACTAAGGATTTTTAGTTACACTCAGGAAACCATCCCTAGTAAACTATGCTAGCTGGATTCTACCTTCTAAGGTTCCCAGAACCTCTAAGAATAGTGCCTTCAGGTAAGGCAAGCATCTGAGATATCAGTTTGTTGATGAACACTGCAGATTCCAACCATAATAGCACTGCCGAAGGGAGCCACACAACACAGATGTGACTAAGCCCTCAAAGGCCCCGCAAAGGAAAGAGGCCCTCGCTCTCCCAAACCATGGAGAATTGTAGACGTTACTCCCGAAGCTGGTTGGCACCGAAGCCCTCAGTCTAAAGCCACTTCAGTGACTTTACAGTACATCCCTAAAAAGAACACAACCAAAGCATGAAGCTTACCTGCTGCCATCAGGAAAGAACAGTGTTCCAGGGCTAGCAGATGACTGTCACATTTCTTTTTGCCATGGATTTTGTGAGTTGGTAAACATTTGTGGCTTTTATGCTGAGTTATGCTAATTCATGAGAACACTCAGTAGGCTTACACATCTTGGGTTCCTCTGAAACTGCAGCGAGGGAGAATTCTGAAGGGTGGATGGCCCTTCTCTCTTTTCCTCAGTGATTCACTGCCACAAGTATTAGAGGATAAATTGACAGTGTTTGGAGGAAAGCCAATGATGAGCCAGTGTGTTTGGGGAGATGATGTTCTTGGAGGTGAGTTTCTGGGAGACATCTGGCCCCAGCCTGGGTCATGTTTTTATTGTTCAAGGTTTTCTAAGAAGTATGGAATAAGCCTTCAAATTATAGGTCTCAGTTTCCCCCTGTTATGGGGGAGGGAAGGTTCTAATGATGATACTAATGGAGAGAGAGAGAGAGAAAGAGAGAGAGAGAGAGGAGATTGAGATTCTAAGAGAAAGCCCTGTAGTATTACAGTGACAACATGACTTCTACCATTTTTTTTAATAAATGTGTAAAGAGGGCTAGAATGTAGCTCTTTTGTTTCCCTAGAATGTACCATGCCCTGGTTTTGATCCCCAAGACCACAAAAACTGGGTGTGGTGGCACATGCCTAAAACCCTTGCAGATGAGAGGCAGAGGCAGAAGGATCAACCAGGCTACATAGCAAGTTTGAGGCCAGCCTGGGATGCGTAGGACCTCAAACAATAACAGCAAAACCAGACATAAACGTGTAAAAAGGAAAAAAAAATAGTATCATTTAAAGTCTAAAGAGTTTAAATTAAAATGTAAAACACTGTTACAAGTAAAATATGTGAATATGTGGTGTTGAGAGGAAGATAGGTAATCTCCAAAGCCCAGAAGATCCCTTCCAAAATTTCACATCACTAATCTGAAGTGATATATCAACAAAGAAACAACCTAAAAGAAATGGAGGCAAACAATGGAACGAAGGATTAAAATAAAGCTTATTGGCTGTGAGAACTGTAATACATATTACTCTGGGCATGCTGGTTGGTAACATGGAGTACAGAGATAAGTGGGTCTCTATAATCAGAAAAACAACAGAGTGAGGCTTTAGTAGACAGGTGTGAGATAGGGTGGATGGTGACTGTCGAACCAACATACAGTGTCACAAAGGGAGGTGTGTGTGTGTGTGTGTGTGTGTGTGTATTTGAGGGCCTAGATAGAGGGGGAACTTCATGGATAAATTTACTAAGAGAATACTTAGACAAAAATATATTGTACCGAAAATTATTTTATAAAGAAAATATTTTCAACATTTTGACCGAAAACAAACAACATAATTAAAAACAGATCAACTATAAAAATCTGGCTGTCTTCTCTCAGTACAACAATAAATCCTGAAGCCAAACAAGCAACATAGCCAGACTCAGAAAAACAGCTGCCCACATTGGCCCAGCCAGGATGCTCAGGTGTGAAGGCTTGGGAAGGCCCAGCCAGGATGCTCAGGTGTGAAGGCTTGGGAAGGCCCAGCCAGGATGCTCAGGTGTGAAGGCTTGGGAAGTAAAGGCCCCATGAGCCTTGTTGACACAGAGTGCAAAGTGGCAACCCTATTGCTGAGTGAGAGTGTCGCAAAGAGATGACTTCGATAAGGCTTTTGAACTGGCACGTGGGTTAAAGAACTATGCAGAATGGAAGGCATCCCCTTTTGTATGAACAGTCACATGCCCAACACCCAGTACAAACCATCAAGTTGACCAGCAAAAACCATAATGCGTAAGAGGTTTTGTTTCTGTCCATTCTGGAAAGTACCCAGTTTTGCTTTTCTCTCTTTAAATAACTATTTTTAAAAAGACAAAGATGAGTTATTAACATAGACTTTCAAAACCCACTATCAGTTAAAAAAAATACCTTGAAAAACTTGGGTTTGGGGAAAAAAAAGCAATAAAAACTACAACTGTAATAATAAAACTTCCCACAAAAATGACACTAGACCTAATGGCTTCGTAGGTCTAGACTATAACGGTTTTTAAAAATAGAAAATAGTTATAAATTCTCGCATGTCTAGAGCCTCTTGAATGTGGGAGAGAACACAGTGACCAGCTTTATGAGGCAGGTGTGAGTCAGTTAAATTCTGGTAAGAGCGAACTGCAACAACACATGCGAAATAAACCTCTGAAGTGGGTTGGGAAAGCATCACCACACCATGGGTAAGGGTATTCAGCATTAGCAAGGACAGGACAACAGTTTATTATGACCTGCGGTCACCTTGACAGTGCCTGAGGAAGTGTGAACAAATACCATTTAGAATCTTAGGCCATCAGAGTGGAGACTGATTCCATCCTGGTAGGGAGTGTTCTTCTGACTCTAGTTCAAGGTCATCCTGAGAATCTGGAGACATTGACACCACGCTAGATCAAGGCCATTCAAATCCATGGCTAGAGAGTATGGGAAGGCTGAGGGAAATAGGGAAACAGAAGTAGTCAGCATTTTAAAAAGACATAGCTTCTTGGGAAACTGGAGTCCTTACTCAGGTATTATTGTAACAGCACATCATACAACAGATGCTCCTCCACTGATGATCGTGCTCCAAAGCTCCTACAAATAGCTGCAACAGGAGAGACAGAGGTCTACTGTGGATAAAATGTAATAAACTTAGGCACAGAGAAATTTTAGAAGATGAAGACAACACCATGGTGCCAGGATGCCCTGCTATTCAGAGGGACCAGAAAGCTTTCTCATTTGTTTCAAGTAAAGTTCCAGATGGACTGAAGGAGTTGAGCAGAGAGAACTGATCTGAAGATCCTGTGGAATAATAAAATACACATTGAAAACTACCTTGACCTGATCTTTCAGTTCCTCTGTCATTGCCCATGATCTTCAGAGCCAGGGGTGTCTCTAATACAAATCCTCTACCTCAGGTGGAGATGCTCATCCGAGACCCTTTAAGATCCCTGATAACCTTCAGCCAGTGTGATTATTTCCAAAGTCTGTTTCTGAGCTGCCCCTGAGCATCCACAGACAGGTGAATGAAGTGTCTGACTAAGTGTTGTGTGATGTAGTGACCTCACAGTGACCAGTTGTGTCTTTTGTCAACAGGAAACATAATCAAGAAGCTGGTGTGCTACTGCATAGAAGGTGACTGTGGATAACTGCACAGATCCTGCAATAGTTGAAGGTGCTTGTCCACTAGGCAGGATCTAGAGACATTAAAGGAACAAGGCTTAGGGCATTTCTATGAGAACTTATCTAGACTAGATTAATTGAGGAAGGAAAGATTAATTTAGGAGAGGAAGACCCTAAGTGTAGATAGTCCCAGTCCATGGGTTGGTGTCCTGGACTGAATAAAAAGAAATCAACCTACCAGTTCTCATCTCTCTCTGCTTCTTGACAGTAGAGATGGTATAACCAGCCACTGCATATTCCCTCTGCTATGCCCAGAGTCAGACTATATCCTTGATCTGTTGACCAGAATAAACCATGCCATCTTGAAGTGGTTTGGGTCAAGTATTTTGTAACAAAAGGAAAGAAATGAATAGTGATCATTTCAAGAAGTTGCAAAAAAAAAAAAAAAAGAATAAAAAATTCTTGATGTTTGTTCCTTAACAAATGAACGTTAGAGAGACCACTGTTTAACTCAATTTCAGTGTCCCAATATGTATGCATGCCTGGAGACATCACATGGTTCTTAGTAAATAGGTAACATTTAAATGCCATTTTGTATCAGTTAAAATTAACTAAAAGAAAAAGAAAGGAAGAAAGAAAGAAAGAGAGAGAGAAAGAAAGAAAGAGAGAGAGGAAGAAAGAAAGAAAGAAAGAAAGAAAGAAAGAAAATTTTTCATAAAAGGTCAGTTATCCTAGCCCCAAATGATGGGTAGGAAATATTCTTTTCTGTTTTCAAAGAGCTTTGTGCCAGTATCTCACCTATGGCCCATGGCTGGTTCTGTGGTGAGTGTCTCGCCTATGGCCTGAGGTTGGTTCTGTAGTCGGTGTATCACCTGTGGCTGAGAACTGGTTCTATGGTCATTGTCTCACTGTGGACAGGGCAGGCTCTGCAGTCAATGTGTCTGTCTCATCTGTGGACAGGGCTGCCTCTGTGGACAGGACTGGTTCTAGTGTACTCTTACTCATTCTTTTCTATATCTGTAGTCCAAGATCTGGGGTTTAGCATGGGCACAGAGGAGATGGCATGGCATGGTTCCTGCCCCTGAAGCAGGGTCAGCAAGGTGTGTGTCTCCTTGAGTATGGATGTGGCATAAGGCTTGTTTATATAATAATGTAGATATTTTACTTCATGTTCCTCCTTTGGGGAATGTTCTCCTTGCCAAGGTTAATGACTCCACGACAATTGGAAATAACACAATTCTGGGAGGTGAGGGTGTATATAATGTTCCTCAACGAAATGGTAGTACTGTGATCTTCAGGACAGCCATTAGGGCTGTGAGAAAGAACTCTGAAAACATGAGTTCAAGAATATATAAACAGGATTTCTCAATTTTGCAAAATATAAGGAAGCAGTATGAATTATATGAGGGACTTCATGGATCTGAAAGAACAGAGGCAGTTGCACTAATGAGTCAGTAAAGGGAAATTAACAAAGTTCATGGTTCAAGTAATAAGGAGCACTAAAAAGTGAGGTAGTGGTGCTCTCAGGGCAGGATCCCACCCAACTAAGTGTATTGTTTGTGCTTACAAACAGGCATATCTCCAATCTCAAGGTCTGTCTATAGAGCAAGTTCCAGACAGCCAAACTTAGGCAGTGAAGAGAACAAAAAACAGAAAGCTTTCTCACATAAAAATAGTCTGTGTGTCTGGATTTGGCAACCATAAGTACTATGTCCAGCAAACCATAGAGGGCTTGCTATATTAAAAAAAAATGTTCTTGCTGTCATTTTCTAAGGGTCAAGGGGTTAAGGTCATAAAATGCTGATTTGTGGAATATTCAAAAGGGAACCTGGGGTAAATTAATGTATTGATATGTAAATAAAAGACTGGGCTTTGGTCTGCCAGAGCTGAGCTATTCTGAGAGCTATTATAGCTCATTTAGAATTTTTTTCTAGTAGGTTTTTTGACTTTGGTAGAAAAACCCATAAGCTATCTATATAGAGTGTCTAGAGAGCTATGCCAAATAGACCATAGAACTGTCAGCTTTCATCCATCACTGACTCTGAGTCATTGCTTCCACCACTTCCAAACACCCCTTCCTCAAGACCCCAAACCAAGCTGAGGCAGATCCTTGGCAGGGAGGGGCTCTAACAGCACTTGCTGTGAATAAGAGGAACTGAGTTCAAATCACTGGTGCCCACATAAAAGTCTGGCATGCTTTCAACCCTAGGCACTGGTAGGGATGGAGACAGGAAGATCATGGGAGTTTGCTGGCCAACTAGCCCAGCCTAAATGGGTAAACTTCATATTCAGTGAGAGATTCTAGCTTGAGAACTAAGGTGGCGAGCAGTAGAGTATCATGGTAAATCTCCAACCCAAATATGCCCTGGCAATGAAAACACAACTCAGTTAATATGAATATATGTTGTGCGCCTAGATTGGGCAAATCTATGTCTACACTACCATCTTCCACATCTTATGAGACCCCTTAGAACTTGCTGTTTCTCCAAGCCATGTGCTTTTGCTCAGCTTTTCTTCCTCCTCCTCCTCCTCCTCTATGTCCTCTCCCTCTTCCATTTTTTCCTTCTTCTTTCTCCCTACCTTCCCTTTATCTGCCCAATCATCAGCTCTCATTTATTTTACAAATTAAGGTGGGAAGCAGGTTTACAGGAAATCACCTGAGTGCTGACTCATCCCTTGTTGGGAACGGAATTAACATCAAATATAATTAGCCCCAAGGCTATCCACAACAGTAGAGGAAGACACTTAGATGTCTACTTCTGGCTTCCACATATGTACCCTCATGCCTCTACACACTCCCCAAACAATACATGTGCATGGACATACACACACATGTATACACACATGCTCACACACATACACATGCACAAATGCCCCCTCATACCCCAACATACTCCTCCAACATTCACGTGTGTGCATTTATGCATGCACAAACATAAACATGTATGCACACACACCCATATGCATCACATGCATATCCACATGCATGCACACACACTCATATGCATCACATGCATATACACATGCTCCCATGCGTGCATGCACACACACACACACACACACACACACACACATACACACAGGCACATACACATGCATGCATACGCACATACACTTTCAGTCTAAAAGAAGCTGTCTGGTGTTCCCATGCATGTCATCCAATCTTCACCAAGCTCAGCTGCTCTTGTACCCAGTGTCCTCTTCAAGGACATGCCATTTTTGATCTTTCTATCTAAGATGATAGCTGGTTGAAGAATGAGCACCTGGCTGTCAGAAGTTCCCTGTTCAAAATAAAATACCACAAATTCAAGGGTTTCCTGGCACCAGTGGCCTGTGTTGAATCACATGACCTCATTGTAGTCTTGGTTCTGCACACATACACTTTGCTCTGCACACAAGTCACTTCACAAAATGTCAGCAAATGCTACTCAGATTTGAGACTATTCTGTGTTGTGAAATGCAGTATTTCCCCTTTATATAAGCTTCTGCTCTTACAGAAAATGATGGTCTAATTGTGGAAAACAATGACCTTTTATTTTTGCTAACATCAATTCTCGGCAGGCATGTAAGTATTAAATCAGACTATCCATAGATATTTGTGTGTGTGTTGGATGTTTAAATTTTGAAAGTTACTGTTTGAGTTGATGATTTGGTTTTTCAGAAGAAACCATTTAATGAATTTTAATTTGGGGTTAGGACAACATTTCCAACAATTTCTGGAATGGCCCTCAGCTCATTTCTTCCAGTTTGTGCTACATATTTATGCAAAACAGCCTTCTCAGCACTGAGAATTTTAAAATGAAAATATAGATTAGCTCTGAGAAATGAAGCTGCCCTGTGTCTTGTCAACAATTCAGACAAGATTTAGTTCTTTATGTAAAAGTAACAAGGACATCTTAGTTTGCAAATCTGCTTCTTTCTTTAATAAATGGCAAAATCGTATACAAATAATTGTTTTATAATACATTTATTTATGGTTTATTAGCAGTAGACATTTGATTTTTATGCCTGTTTTATGCCTATATACTTCAGGCCTTGTAAAAATTTCTGGGGAAAAAGTATCGGTGGAGAAGTTTAAAAAGCCCTTCTGTAGAGTCAGTGGGACAGTGGGCTTGTCACAGCACAGAAGGAGCCTGAGTCTTTCTAGGTGGCACATTGGTAGCATGGAGGTTTCAGACTCCCCAAAGCATGCCAGAGGAAGGCAACTGTTGGGTTCTGTGAAACTTCTGTGGTCTACAAAGCCTGGAACAAGCATCCAGCCCACTGGAATCCCAGACAGGACCTAGAACAGATAACAGAGAAGTGGCAGCCAGCAGAGAGGAAGACACTTATGGGCGACCTGTGAGCTGAGATTCTGCATCTCTGCTGGCCCACTGTGCTGACACACCACTCTGAGTTCCTTGCGGTAACTCCAGTGTCTTCTATCCACACCTGCCCATGGTTTGTAAAGTTGAATCTTACAGCGATGAGACAATAATGATGTGCTAATTGCTACCCTGACATCAGAGGAGTGATGATATATGGATCTAGCCATCTGCACACTCTACTTACTGAATGGACTATTTATTCCCCAGAGTCCTCAGCTACAGTCAAACGACTGGTTTCTAAGTCTCCTTTTCCCTTGCTAAGTGCATATGATGCTACTATTAAGCAGAATGAATAGTTCCAGAAGGTCACAGTCACTGTCTGATAGCATGAAGCTGGGTCTGACCTGAACAGAGCACAGTGGGAAGAAAATATGAGTTTAAACATCCAGCCAGCCACTCACCAGGCTGTATGCTAGGAAATACAATGGCTCCTTCTTCCAAGGAGTTTATTGACCAGTGGGGACATGGAGATGTGGTGGCCAACAATATAGAGAAGGAAGCTGCACCAATGATCTCCCAATACCATTGCAGATCGTAGTCATTTTGTCCATGGGATTTTACTACTTTTCCACAGTAGGCCTTTCTTTCTGATTTAACTCTTACAGGGTCCTGGCATCTTCCTCTCTGTCTGTCCTGAACTTCCATGTGACTCCCCAACCTCCACCCCATTCCTGTACTAGCTACACTCTGCTAATTAGCTTCAGCACTCCAGCTGTGGCCTGAAATCTGTTATCCAGGGCGCCATCTTGGATTCTGAAGCTTTGTAAAAGCTCCTGGATCCTCTGTCCTGCAGGAAAGAAACCACTGGTTCTTCCACTTTGCTTAGTTTGGGATCACAGATGGCAGTGAAATGCACTGTGTGCTTGGGATCCAGACACAGCTATAGGGCTGGCCTGCAAAGCTGGCTGGAGACCCAGATGGAGGACAGAGCTGTCCTTGAAGAACACAGCTCTCCCTTCAAAAGAGGACAAGAGTTTATCCTGAGTCAAGTATCTGTAACTATGGATGGCAGCATGACTTCAGCTTGCTCCTTCTTCCAATGTGGAACCCATCACATAAACTTTTACCACCTCATAATGAACGAAAGTCTAAAGGCACTTTTCAAATACATTGGAGTGAACAATTGATGTAGACAGGTTAGGGAAATAATCTGCCCTAGGCCTCAGAGGTTGATGACATTTGTATCTTTTCGGTTGGTGGAAATTAGTGGTGTGCTAAGTTAATATACTTTAAAGATTTAATCTGGTAATTGAAATGATTTTAGACACCGAGGCAGCTCCTACGGAGACCGAAGGTAGTCCAACCCCATTTGGCTCTGAATCAATTGACAGTCCAATTTCCTACTATGTTGAAGTACTAATTGGTCAATCATGCTTATAAAATATTACACACAGGTGTAGCTTTTCTCCCTGGAGCTTTAGTTTGCAGGTCCCAGCCTCCTCTTGGCCACCCATCACTATCTATCTCTTCCTGGCTCTTCAACACTGACACAACACCCTTCACTTTGGAGCTCCACGTGGAATTGCTCAAAATAGGCTGAGCCTAAAGCAAAAATGGAAAACACATTTTTAAGAGCAGATAACATATTTTGAAGTTGCCAGTTTAAACAGTTTGGGTGACAATTTGCATGCAGGACTGTTTTTAGACAATCCTTTTTCCTATTTGTCATCTGATATCCTAGAAGAAAGAAAATAATAATGAGAGATGACAAGAGTCAAATCACTCCCAAGTCTCCAGTTACCACTGTCACCTTTTCCTTGCTGTGATGCCCACTTCAAGATGGCTCCTGGCTCTCATGTCTGAGATGACCCCTTGTAACTCAGGGGAGGAACCCACCAACACATCCTAGGTTGCCTTCTCACTTGGTATGTTGGCTAGTCTTATGTTAACTTGACACAACTTGAAGTTATCTGAAAGGAGGGAACCTCAATTGAGAAAATGCCTCCCTAAGATCCAGCTGTAAGGCATTTCCTTTTTTTAAAAAAATATTTTTTTTCTTTTACTGGATATTTTCTTTATTTACATTTTTAATGTTATCCCCTTTCCAGGTCTCCCCTCTGAAAACCTCCTACCCCATCCCCACATCCCGGCCTCTATGAGGGTGCTCCCCCCCCCCCACTCCCACCTTCCTGCCTTAGCATTTCTCTACACTGGAGCATCAAACACCCTCAGGTCCAAGGGCCACTCCTCCCACTGATGTCCAACAAGACTATCCTCTGCCACATATGCAGCCAGAGCCCTGGGTCCCTCCATGTGTATTCTTTGGTTGGTGGTCCAGTCTACAGGAGCTCCAGGGGAATCTGACCATTTGACACTGTTGCTCCCCCCATGGGACTGCAAATGTCCTCAGCTCCTTCAGTCCCTTCTCCAACTCCACCATTGGGGACCCTGTGCTCAGTCCAATGGTTGGCTGTGAGCATCCACCTCTGTATTTGTCAGGCTCTGGTAGAGCTCCCAGGAGATAGTCATATAAGGCTCCTGTCAGCAAGCACTTCCCTGGCATCCACAATAGCGTCCAGGTTAGGCAACTGTGTATGGGATGGATCCCCAGGTGGAGAAGTCTCTGGATGGCCTTTCCTTCAGTCTCTGCTCCACACTTTGTCTCCATATTTCCTTCTGTGAGTATTTTGTTCCCTCTTCTAAGAAGCACTGAACCATCCACACTTTGGTCTTCCTTCTTCTTGAGCTTCATATGGTCTGTGAATTGTATCTTGGGTATTCCAAACCTTTGGGCTAATCTCCACTTATCAGTGAATACATACCATGTATGTTCTTTTGTGCAGGGTGAATCCTCAGGAACAGAGACTTCATGCTTCCTGGGGAGCAGGAACTAGCTTATCAACTTCACTGTAATGCACACCTCTGTTGTCTGTGTCAGTGGACCAGCTAGTGGTTCTACCTGAAAATGTTCCAAGATAGTCAGAGGCTGACAGTCATAGCTAAATTCTGTAGATGGGTTTGGCTCCCATTTGAAAGCTCCAAAGTTATGCTTTGCTCTGCTCTGCTCTGCCAGAGAGAGTGAGTGCTGCTGGGGGAGGCTTGTCTGGGTTTCCTGGCATTGTATGCCAGTATTGGCAGTGGAAACTTCTTAAATCCCATAGTTTGGGGTGAAGTTGGGGTGGTCCTCTCACCCCTCCTTGTCTAACTTTCTCAAAAATTAAAAACTAATGAAAATCAAAAGCAACAAGTCATTTCTTTCTTTGTGTTTCAGATTGCCCTGAGTTTGAGGAAGAGGTAGACTATGCACAGCACCCTGACACCCTTCACTCTCGCTGTTACCCTCTCTTCCCATCTATGGGGGTTTTAGACTCTGAGCTTGCTTGTCAACAGTCGGCTGCTACCTCTTTAAATGGGGTTTTGGAGTCAAGGATGCATGGAGCATTGGAACTACATCCTCTTTAATGTGGAGCTTTTAGGTCAGGGAGACATGGGGCATTCATATTGTATTATTAGTATCTGCATATCCCAGGAAGATCCAAGGTTTTGCAAGGATCAACAGACCCCAAACATACAGAACTAATTAGGATCAGGTTCTGGGACTGGGACCCAACTTGTCTGATGTCCAGTCCCAACGATCCATGGCGTTCGTTGCCTTCAGAGGATGAATGGTGGTATTTGAGAACGTTCTGTTCAGATGCAGTTGGAAAACCATCTCTCCAGTGTGCCAGAGTCATTTCCAGATGTACTGAGAGTTGTATGCAAAGTTGTACTTGGAAGAAAACTTGCAGCATCCAGATTAAAGGACTGACAAGCTTGAAGACACTTCACCCCCCCCCAGCACATACCCACCAGGATGAGGGATGCAGGTGAGATGAAGCAGCAGGGGGGAACTGGAGACAAACTGGAGCTGTACTTGCAACCCCAGACCTGTCAGCAGCACCAGTCACTGACTGGCTTGGGAGCTAGGTAAAAGGAATTGGAGATTGATAGCTACAAAACACACCCTCAGATGTCTTGTCCCTCCTTCTGGTCCCCAGTTCTTGTCAGATGTACTGGCCTTCTTTAGCAACAGCCTGTTTTGTGTGAGGGGTATCAGCTTTGCCTGGGCCCACATAATTTTTGGCTGCCAATCTTTGCATGCAATGTGTATGGGCTGAAGCCTGTAGTGATATTCTTGTCCCACTCAGGATAGCTGTGTCCAGCGAGATTAATACTTCCAGACTATGGAGGAGGGGTTAAACAGACAGCATGCTCCCCACAAATGACATGATCACCGCCTCACAGTCAGTGATGGTACCTTTGTTTTAGTTATGACCAGATAGCTGGGGTGGAATGAGCACCCAAGTGGAATGAGCCTTACAGTGGAGGAAAAAATTGAAATACAGAAAGAGACAGGACAGATGGTCCAGAGACTGGTGGTAGAAGAACCATTGGTATCTCTAGTGAAATAAGAAGATATTACATTTATATGCCATGAACAGGGCACCAGAGAAAAGGAGCAGTCACAGAAAGGAGTTACTCAGAAAATACCTAGGAGCCCCTGAAGAGATGTGAGGTGGCCCAGTGTTCACAGCTTGATTGTACTGCACACACAGAGCCTTATAACTGCTTCAGGCTCAGAATACCATCCGTGTCTGCTATAGACACACACACACACACACACACACACACACACACACACACACACGAGTGTGTCTATGGGGGAAAGCATCACTACAGTCAAGTATAAAATGTGACCATGAAGTAAGACCCTGGTTCATTCACTGCAAGCTGATGGTCCTTGAATTCAAAATACATTTTTTTTTTTTCTGGAAAGAAATGGCTTCTCAAAGTACACATGGTGGCTGGTGAGACTCACTGGGTTAGTCTGTTCAAAGGTGAGAGTTCTCAATGGGAGGGGAGGGAGGCTTGATGCCCCAGCATGGGAGGGGCGCTAGAGGGGTGAGGCTGGAGTGAGTGAGTGGGTGGAGGAGCACCCTCATAGAGGCAAAAGGAGAGGGTGAGGGAGGATAGGGTGGGAAGGCTGGTGGAAGGGTATGGGGTGAAAGGGGAATATCAATTGTAATGCAAACGAATAAAAAACAAAACAAAATAAAATTGTTAAATGGCATGAAAGGCACTAGCTTTAGAATTGAAAGCTAAAGAAATTGGAGAGAAAGGGAAAGCCGTGGAGCTGAAGTCTAAACTGACATTTGAGTCAGGATCTGTGGAGTCTTGGGGACACAGGGGCTGCACCACACTTGCTATTAGGCTTGTACGCTGGCAACTTTTATTACTTTGGTTGTGATGGGTGGACCCTGTGGATTGGGGGGAGGTTCTGAAAATATTTATAATTAAATACAAACCATCTGAAAAAATAGTTTTAATAGTACTTCCATGCATTTTCTTTTTCTGCTTGGTTTTCAAAGCTTGGAAATGCTAAGGAAAATTTGATCCATATGTTTGGTTAACATAAGTGTGCAGCGTTGGATGAGTATTTTAAGATTATTTATTGAGCAGAAGGCTTTACTTGTGAGCCCATTGGGCATCTACATCTCATTCCCTTGGGGCTCACTTTGAATGTTTGTGATTCTTGTTCCTGCCTTGAGCCTATGAAGGTGGCATCCCTGGCGGAGTCCCATTCTCATAGGTCCCTATCACCATGTCTGAGGAAATGTCACCTACAAGAATAGAAGGTCTTGGTTTGGGACATCCCCACAATAGGGCTTCAAGGGACATTTGGCAATGGCTGTGATGAGCCGTTCAGTCATATTCCCATTCTCTTCTATCCATGGCATTTTGTGAGGGATCCAGGGATCTGAAGCCACTGTTGGTGAATAAAATTGACACCCTTTCCTTTCTCTGTCCAAGGCTCACCTTCCTTCAAACTTCTCTCTGTAGAAAGGATGTTCCCAGACTTCTACAGGGTCCTAGAAAAAGGACTATGGCAGGTACACCTTCCTTGTTGATGTAACAGGCACGATGGAGATGTTCTGGTGGACAAGAAATCCAGAACTGGTATACTGGTATACTCACATTCATAAATAACATTATTAAAACTGGTCTGTTGGGACCAGATGCAAACTACTTGCCACAGAAGACACATATTCCTAGCCTGGAGCTTGTCTTACTTTCAGATGAAAGGTTCTAACACTGCATGATGGATAAGGAGAGGGAAACACACACACACACACAGAGGCAAACACATACAAGCATCCCCAAATGTGTCAAGTTGCCACAGGAAGTTTTGTGGGCCTGTGTACTAGAGGCTTTCCACAGAGATCCTTGGCCCAGTCAGGTTCTAGGGTTCAGGCGAAGGGGAGAGAACGGGAGCTGAGGGTCAGGGGTTGGGAATTGCTTCTGCCGCCTCTGCTGCAGCTGCCTCCACCTTGTTTCAGTTGAGCAGATCTCTTCCCCAAGTGGCAGTCTTACAGCTCTTATGACAGAAGCTCTCAGACGACAGTAGTCCTCACACACCTTTATTCCTTCTGGATAGGATTCTTATATACAGTTTTGGGATGCATCAGGGTCTGACGGTAGGTATTTACTATTGGCTTGGTCTGAGAACTTGGGGATACCTTATCTACATGGAGGAGGGTTTGGGTGCTGCTCCTACACGACTGATGGCAACAAACTTCTCTCCGTGGGTCTATGGGGGGGGGGGGGCTGTAGCTACATGACAGGAGCCTTGGTGTCCAGGAACAAGCAAAATGCCTACCGTCCCTGCAGGGTCACCTGGGTTTCTAGCTTTAGCTCAAGCAGGAAGCAGGATACCTTTCACAGCCCATCACCCCACAAAGTTTTATGACATAGAATACAATGTATAGAATCTGTAAGTTGCACAGTGAAGTTCACAAGCTAAATGATGAAGTTGAGTGCCAGGCAGCATGGGCAAGTATGTTACAAAGTAGTTATGAGCTGCTTCAGTGCACTGGTCTGCATGGAGCAGGAATCTCTCCCATCCCTTTCCACAAACTCCAGGCTTTGCTTACCGTGGGCTAAGGTAGGCTGGGCAGCATCATTCTGCTTCCTGTGTTTCCCCTTTCTGGTAATTTTCAGCAACTTTAAGAAGTTCAGAAAGACCCAGGACCTTGCCCATCATAACAACTTCTGAGGAATAGACACTGCATGTGCATCTCAGATCTCTGACATGAAGAGCTCCAGCACTCACTACACATACATTCTCATTCTCTCTCTCTCTCTCTCTCTCTCTCTCTCTCTCTCTCACACACACACACACACACACACAGAGAGAGAGAGAGAGAGAGAGACAGACAGACAGACAGACAGACAGACAGACAGACAGAGAGACATAGAGACAGAGGGAGTTAGAGCTCCAGGTCCTGAGATATGAGTGACCATAGCCTATTACACTCTGTGTGAGCACGAATGACCACACATAAGTCTGTGCTGTCCCTCCAGTCTATCCTGACTACTGACTTTTCCTATAGTCTGCTCTGAGCCGTGTGGCACTACTCTCCTCCTTAGCATTGGAAGCCCTTGGTATGTGAATATTGAGGTCAAAGCTCATTGTTTTTATTTCTGGGGTTCAGCCTCACAGTATCTTGTACTATCACTATTCTCCTGGTAGACACACACAGATCTCCACAGGATGCTCTTTCATCCAAAGCCTCTTCTACCTTAAGAAAATCAGGATGATTTTGATGCTCAGTAGAAATTTGTGTGACACATCTGTTCTCACCAGCAAGTGGACCCTGGGAAATGCAAAGGTTCAACCATTCAAGCCCATGGATGAGCCTCAAGTCATAAAAACATCCTGATGTCTTCAAAAAGGAAGGAGAGTCCTTGGGGGAAATCTTGAAACTTTTGACTGTCCAGAAAAGCATCAGGCAAGTCATGCAATGTGGGGAAAGGGGGAAAGAGAAAGAGTTCTGGCAAAGCCAGGGGAAGCCAACAGCAGCGTGTGGCTTATATGAGACCTCCTTACTAAGGGCCTTGATTTTGGATGTATGGGCCATGGGTCATAGCAACAAGAGCCATTGTGTTGCTTGCCAGTTGGGGTGCAAACTATGTATGGGTCAGAGCCCTGAGATGGGAGAAGGGGGAAACGGGCTTCAAACCCATGATGTATGCTGCAGAAAGAATGAAGTGGGAATTCAAGAACAATGTAGGGTCTGAAGGAACTCTGAGGCAATCAGTCACACAGCATGGGATGGGATTGGTTCCCAGTGGTCACTTCTGAGGAGACAGAAGGGCCCAGAATAGACAGCAGGAGGAGACACTCTGGCTTTCTGTGTACTGTGGGAGCTGCTGTCATCGTGGAGTGTATGACAGAATAGGGATTGGGTCCTAAATGAGCACAGTGCCAGGAAGGTTGGGAACATATTAGCACGATCAGTCTGTTGACTACTTTTATGGTGTCTGTCCGAGGACTCTGAGTTCTTAGGAATGCCAACCTGTAGTAGTCAGGTCCATTTGGAGTTGTTTTCTTCAAGTGAAAGAGGCAGAACTAAAAAAGACACAATTTAGGGTGCTGGATGCAATGAGAGCTCAGGAAATGAGGTCATGTGTCTTCTATGTCCATATGGCTGCTGCGTCAAACATGACATAGATTTTGCTATGAAAGGATATGTATTTAAGCCAGCCTACTTATAGTAAAATAGAGAACCCTCTACTCTTTTATGGGTGGGGTGTCTACTCAGCCAAAAGCCTTCAGAAACAAGCCCCCTGAGAAGAAAGAATTCTGACTATGTTTCCTGCTTTAAGACTCAACTAAGGCTGCAGCATCAGCCTTTTCTTGGGTCTTCAGAGTGACCTACAGACCCCAGGAAGCCAATCCCACAACCATACAAGCCAATTCTTTAAACTTTTGCTCTCCCTCCCTCTCTCCCCTCCTATCTTCTCTCCCTCTGTGTCTCTCCCTCCCCTCTTTGCCCTTTCATTCCCTCTTCCTTAACTTCTCATGCAGTTGACAGATGGAGAGCAAGTGTGTGTGTGTGTGTGGGGGGGGGGGGGACCAATGGGTTTGGAGCCATGGGACACAAAAACAGGAAGGAACTGGAATTGTGTTAGTCAGTTCCCAGCCCTTCTTTGTCATTGTCAAGGAGGTGAAGCTCTGAGCTTCAGCAGGCCACTGTGTGCCAAGAAACAGACCTTGGAGCCCATTATATGTAGACACTGAAGTTAGGCAGTGAGCAACAGAGGCTACAGGTGGGAAGGGGACAGTGGGTAAGATGTAAATGCAGATGAGGTCCTGAGGATGGCAGGAGACAGAGAGTAAGGAGCTGCAGCGCTGGGGTCCCATGGGAAAGCTTATCTTCATTGTCCTTTAGTGGAAGCATGAGGTTGGGGGCATTTTAAAAAAACAGCAAGGGAGACTATTTGAAGGAGAGAGACACTAGCCATATCAACAAGTGTGAGTGGGTGTTACAGTCAAGGAACAGGTGACTCAAACAGAGACAGCCACAAATGCTTTATCTTCAAGATACCACCAATATCCGGGCAGAGCTCCTGGAACAAGTGCTTTGAAACCAGCCAGCAACATCCAAAGAAAAAACCAGGTCCAGTTCATGATAAAAAGGATGAGACTAAATACCAACCCTCAGACATGATGATGTCATGAATACATGGCACAGACCTGAGAAGAGCCTTTCATACCACTGTGAACCCAGCATACTGTGCAAACAGCCTACATGGGTCTGGTGAGCCAGTCATGGACCGATAGGCCAAGTTTCCCATATTTAAAAGCAGTTTGAGTGCTGTAGTATCTGCTGGGGTAACTCAATGTTTGATTTAAATAAAGAGCTGTCAGCTATTCTGTTTGTCCTGGAATGTGGGCTGTGATCAGAGTGAAACCTTTTCAGTAAAATTAACTGTCTGTTCAGATTTTCATCACCAGCAATCCTTTCTCCAAAAAAAAAAAAAAAAAAAAAAAACAATAACACTCAAGTGTGTTCTAGGAGACTTGGAAGGAAAAGAAGAAGAAAGTTCAGAGGCAAAGCTTGGTCTAAGTTCTGACGCTGAGGCTGCAATTACTCCTCGCAGCAGGAATGTTCTGGGCCTGGCCTGACCATGCTCTTGGCACGAGCCGCCATTGTTTATGCCAGCCTGAGAGACTCTTGAATTCATGTCCTTTGATTGAGCATTTTTATGAGGCCTGCATAAGTCATGTCCCTTGAGATGGTAGCCCTGGCATGGAGTTGGCTTCCCTTTTTACAGGCTTCGTGATGGGAGAGAGGCCTTCTCTCTCTTCAGATGATCCTTCTGCTCTGATTTCCTTTGCCCCACATCCAAGGAAACTTCCCTGCACCGTCTCAGACATCATCCTTTCACCCAGTTCACCCTTGAGTACAAGAGCAACTTTATCTTCTGTTATTCATCAATTGCAAGAGCAAGAAACTGGGTGAATCCACAAAGTCACTAAATTTCTCTTTAGTTCACATCTTTGGCAGGTTGGATTTAACTGTGCCTTTCTAGAACAGTGGTTCTCAACACTCCTAATGCTGTAATCCTTTAGTACACTTCCTCATGTTATGGTAACCTTGAGTATAAAAAACATTATCATTCCTATTTCCTAACTGTATTTTGCTACTGTTATGAATCAAAATGTAAATATCTGATATGCAGGATATCAGACATGAGACCCATGTGGAAGGGTCATTCAAACCCCAAAAGGGTTGTGACCCACAGGTTAAGAACCACTGTTCTAGAATGTAGTCTTATAAATATTCTAGTGTTGTCCCTTTAAGGACCAACAATATCTCAAGGCATAAAAATTACCTAAAGTAGTGATGAATGGATAAGCTTAGTCTTCAGAAAATTTAGAATACATAATTCTCAGAGGATGTTTTCATTCACCTTCACAATACACAAGGAGCACCTCTAAATCAACTGCAAAGAGATAGTCAGTCACAATAAAAGCTGCACAGCAAACTCCAGGGACACTTAACAGAACAAGCACCCTGGTGCCCAATGAGCATTTGAGGAAAGGCACACGTGATATGTGACTAAGATGAGCAAATAAACCCTCAGGGAATGAATGAAATTATACCCTCACAAGAATGCCCCAGGCTACAGAGGCCTCCAATCCAGCTATTGAGCACACAGTGTGAAGAACCCTCACCAAACACTGAGTTTATGAAATAGTCTCTGATTCCAAGAACGTTCTCAGCAATGCTTACGAAGTGTATACATGCCCTGCCCTTTGACCCAGCAGTTCTCCTGGGTAGGATAGACACGGATGGATAGTGTTGGTATCAGGATTGGCTCTGAACCCAGTGACATCACACCTAGGTGACAGTGACCCACACGCCTGTTGCCAAGGCAACAGCCACCATATTCCCAGAATCCATTTGGCTCACCTCACACTTGTACCTGCAGTTATGTCAGTCACTATCCATATAACAGAAAGACCTCTCTGAGCTGTCTCCCCCCTTTTCTCCTTCGCTGCCACCTTTGCCATTCTCTTCTACAATAAACCTCATATGGAACTGTTTGGCCTGGTGTGGTCTGTCTGGAGCTGCACATCTAACACAACAGATATACTGAGTATGTTTACATAAACTCATCCTGAAAATGGCATGTGGTCCATAATCAAGGGCTGTATAGGTGACCTTGCAAGAGAAATCGGGTAACAGAATCAAATGGGAATAGAAATAAGATGAAAGAGTGTGTGTGTCTGTGTGGGGGGCTGGATGTAGAAATTCTGGAGGTTTCAGACAGGGGGATAGCATTGCAAAGACTAGAAAAGCCTCTGGGAATATCATCTAGATCAGGTTTACCTCTGGGCATGCCTGTTTGATTAGGTTAACTGACATCAGAAGACCTACTCTAAAGGTAGATCTCTCTCTCTCTCTCTCTCTCTTTCTCCCTCCCTCCCTCCCTCCCTCCTGAAATACATAAAAAGGAGGCTAGAGGGATATCAGAAATCATGGGTCTTTGCTTCCTGACTGTGGATGCGTTGTGACCAGCTGCCTTAAGATCCAAACACCAGGATTACCCTTCCATGATGGGCTGTATTCTGGAATTGTGTTCCAAGATAAATTGTCTCCCTTAAGTTGCTTTTGTCAGGGATTTTATCACAGAAACAAGAAAAGTAATTAATGCAGATAATTGGTACCAGGAGTGGGATCAATTACAATAAAGCTGATCATGTAGTTCCTAGGTCTTTGGGATTTTCCTGGGTAGGAAAGGCATGAAAGACTAATCCAGACTTTGTGGTAGGAATATGCAAGAGTTTGTAACTTTGGGATTAAAAATCCACTAAATGATGTTGCCAGAACATAATGTAAAATTCCTGTGGGATTTTAGAAGAAAAGAATGTTAAGAGAAATGTAAACAGTGGAAGGCCAGATCAGTAAGTTTTAGGGGAAAACAAAGACCCTGTGGAGGGCATTTATGTTATATTCCGGCAATGAATTTGGCTATATTTTGCCTATATCCCAAGATCTCTAGTGAAGCTGAATTTAAAGTTTAAAATGGACTAATTTATTTGGCAAAGGAAATTTTAACACAGTACATACAGCTTATAAGAATGCAGCGTGGCCACTGTTTACTGCTGTACAGGTATACAGTGAGAGAAAACAGTAAACAAAGCAGAAAGATGCTGTGATAACTATTCTCCATTGTCATTTTGACTGTATTTGGAATGAAGTACAATCCAGAAATGAAGGGCACACCTGTGACCTGAATCACGAGGCAGGAAGAGAACATGCCTTTGATATGAATCTTGAAGCTGGAAGGCTTTTGATACAGAGCTTGAGGTGGGATGACACACGCTGTTCTTAATCCAGATCTTGAGGAACACCTTAATCTGGGCAGAAGGAATCTTCTGCTGTGGGCCTACATAAGGACAATGGAAGAAGGACGGGTTAGTTCTTTGCCTGCTCACACACACATTGCCAGCACATCCATTGCAGCCTACTTCATCAGGGTTCCAGTTATACAGAAGACCAGCTGAACCACCCTGCCTCATGGAACTGAACAACTACCAGACTCCTGGATATTCCATTCACAGCTGGCACAATTAGACTGCAGCCTGTAAGTCATTCTGATAAATTCCATATATATATAAAATTTTCTTCATTACATAAGTTATGTGACTCTAGAGAACCTTGACCAACACAAATACTAAAAGTATAAATTTGAGCAAAAAAGGAGTATAAGCAACTTTAACCTTAGAGAGACCAGGTAGTTTTTGAAAGTGCTCATAATTGCTAAAGAGACAAGCACCATTAAAGAGAGACCTGGTAATTTGTATTGAGACAACAGGGCAAAACCCTGCCCATCAAAAGTTTCGTTTTTGTGAGCATGCAAATTCAATTGAGAAGGGAGGTTCTGCAGTGATACTGTCAATGGATGTGTTCCCTGATCCTTGAAAGTAGCTGCCCAGAGAAGTGGTTCCTCTGGGTCATCACACACTGGCTGATGGGAGGCAGATTCATCCCGAGTTCAGAAGATTGTCCACATAGTACTAGTTTTGAAGACATGAACATTTAAAAATTGAGAGTCATGGAGTCTGTCGCCACAGCTCCAGTGAGCTGCTGAAGCCAAGCAAAGTGTGGCAGAATTGGAGCCCCTGAAAGTTCACTATGTGCAGCTGTGGGGATGATGTTTGCAGTGGAGACTCTAGAATCTTGGAGATGCCAGGCATTGCTTGAAAGAACACAGCTCCTTATAGGCCCACAGGGAGTAGGGCTCTTAGGAGGTATGGCCTAATTGGAGTAGTGTGGCCTTAGAGGAAGCATGTCACAGTGGGGACAGGCTTTGAGGTTTCATATGTTTAAGCTATACCCAGTGTGGCTAACCTTCTGCTGCCTTCTGACCAAGGTGTAGATCTCTCAGCTCCTTCTTAAGCATCATGTCTGCCTGCATGCCACCCTTATGATAATGGACTGAACCTCTGAACCAGCACCAATTAAATGTTGTTCTTTATAAGAGTTGCCATGGTCGTGGTGTCTCTTCACAGCAACTGAAAACCTAACTAAGACACCAAGAACATAAGACTTGCTGCATGGAAATCTATAAATGTGGAGTAAGGCAGGCTGTGTGTGCTATGGTCAGAACAATTGGAGGGGGAGGCTTTGGATCACAGATGATTCTGTCATTGACTCCAAATGGTGAAGATGGAGCTGAAGAATTTGGTGTAGTTTTTGCTAGGTCTTGATCTTAATTTATGCTTATAATTCATTAGTATGACAATTTTATCCTTTTGGAAGATAATATTTACTTTGGGCCCTTGCACACTAGAGGTTTTTCTGTTTTAAGTTTTTTAAGTTTTGAGGATTTAACACATGAGTACTATATTTATAACATCTCTACCTCTCCCTCTGCCCATTTAACTCCTTCCATGTCCATCCCCACTTCCCTCACTCTCATGATCTCCTCTTATTATTTTTACATGTATACATATGTACAAACACACACATGTTTGTATATCATTTACTAAGCCCATTTAGTGTTGCTTACACATATACGTGGCTGATTCCTTCTGTTTAAGTAGCCTTTGGGGGACTTACACCCCCAAGACTGATTCTTCCTCTCCCAGAAGCCATTGGTTCCTTGTGTTCCTTCATCTAAGAATGAAAATTTCCTCCAGCCCTGTTGATGTGTCAACTGGTGTTGTCATGCAGATCTCATTAAGGCAAACATATTGGTGAGATTTCACTGGTGCAGTTAGCATGCCTGTCTAGAAGATGATACATTAAAGCAAAAAAAAAAAATTTAAAAAGTGGCTAAGGGATTGAATAGAGAGTTCTCAGAGGAAGAAATACAAACAGGAAGAATCAGCTTAAGACCTATTCAACATCCTTAGCACTTAGGAAAGTATAAACCAAAACAACTTTGACGCCATCTTACTTACTCTACTCGGTAAGATCAACAAAACAGCGAAAAATACATTCAAGTTTATGTGGGGAAAGGGGGTCTCATTTACTGTGGAGAAATCTCAAAAAGCTAAAAAGTAGATCTACCATATGGTCCAGCTATATGACTCTTTGGCACACGTCCAAAGCCTCAATATCCTACTCTATAAATGACTGAACAGCCATGTGCATTGCAGTGCTGCTATTCGAAATAGGTAGTGTGATGATGGCTGTTCTTGTCAATGTTATTCCATCTGGGATTAACTAAAACCTAAGTGGCTGAGTATACCCTTAGTTAAGTCATTTGAAGTGCGAAACTCTCTTCCTCATTGGCATTAGAGCCTACTTATTTGGGATTCTGGTGTGTACTGAAGACCAGCTGAGACATTCAACCCCATGGACTGAATAACTACTGGATTCTTGAATCTTATTGGTAGACAGCCACTGTTGGACTAACTGGAGCATAGCCTGCTCTCTCTCTCTCTCTCTCTCTCTCTCTCTCTCTCTCTCTCTCTCCCTCCCTCCCTCCCTCCCTCCTCTTTTTCTCTTTCTCTCTCTGTTCTGTTCCTTTAGGGAACCATGATATACTAGTAGGATATAGAAACAGCCTAAATGTCCTTTAACTGATGAACATATGCTACCCATCCATGATGCAATTCTATTCAGCTGCAAAGAAAAGTAAAGTGTGGAATGTGGAGGTAAATGGATGGAACTGGGAAACATTTTACTGAGAAAGGCACTTCAGACCCAGAAAGACAAACAGCATATGCTCTGTTTGTCCTAGAGACAGATCTTTAGATATGAGCTCACAGCATGACGTAATGGGAGAAGCAAAGGCTGCACCTTGGCTTTTGGTGTTACAGAGCTCACATTTAAAGAGACTGCTAAGAGATTCCGATGAAAATTTGAATATACTATACTTTTAAACAGAGTTGAAATTGTTTTTAAAGACTATGGGGACAAAGGTTGTAGCTTAAAAGTGACATGTTTGGGTTTCAGATTGGCAAATTATGGATTTGTGATGGTAATATTGTCAATTTGAGACAGGCTCTAGAGTCACCTAGGAGACACACCAGTGAGGAGTTATCTTGATTTTGTTAATTTCAGTGAGAGGACCCAATTTGAAGGTGAGCAGCACCATTCTCTGGGCTTAAACTCTTGACTATATAGAGACAATAAAGCTTGCCGACCACCATCAACCACTGTTCTTTGCTGTGTGTACTTTCTGACGGTGGGCAATGTGACTGGTTGCCTCATGTACCTGCTTTCCAGGACTCCCCAGCCAGGGTAGATTGTAACCACAGCAAACTGTGAGTCAAAAGAAACTTTCCTCTCCTTAAGTTGCTTTTGTCAGGACATTTTAATCACAGAAACAAGAAAGTAACTAAGGCAACCAGCAAATGAGGATATGTCTGACAGCTAATAATTGAAATGGATCTAAGAGCAGACTGGCCAATGGCAATAACACACTGACATTTGAAAGACACATGAGCCACAAAGCAGTAAGAAGTGTATTAGGGATTTTCACAAGTGCATTTTTCAGATAATACACTATTAGTGGTTATTACTAAATTCTGTTGTGGTTACAGGACATTCTATGGGTACAGAATTTACTGAGACATTTTTTTCAGTCTGTTGAGAACTGTGTTATGTCTCAGCATGTGAAATATCTTGGTCAACATTTCTTGTATACTGTATAGTGTGTACTGTGAACTGTAGGGTGATGTCTTGTCGAGACATTGTCAAGTTCGGATTAATATTTACTTATATCTGCCTATCTAAGATGCTTGTACCCATCTTCATACTTGAATGCTTGTTCCAATTTCTTATCAATAGGCAATGACTGAGAGGCAAAGACAGTTAAGAGTAATGCAGCTTAGAAAATATGTTTGAGGTCATTTTGTCAATTCCATTATACTGCAAATTTTAACAGAACCTAGAACACCTGGAAACTATCCAAACTTTGTTAAACATGGTGCCTGCCTACCTGAATACAAGAAGTGTATACAAGAAGTGCCTCCTGATACAAGCCTTACAACTAACTATAACCCCTAGGACAAGAGAGGGTGGAGGCCACATCCTGTGCCTGGGAGAGGGGATTCAGAAGTCATGAGCTATACCCCCTCCAAATCAGTGGTTCTCAGCCTTCCTAAGGCTGTGACCTTTAATACAATTCCTGTTGTGGTGACCCCAAACCATAAAATTATTTTTGCTGCTAACTCTGGAATTTTGCTACTGTTATTAATCATAATGTAAACATCTGTGTTTTCCAATGGTCCTAGGTGATCTCCACGAACCCTCCCTCCACCCCCACACACAAAGGGTCTTGACCCACAGGTTGAGAACCACGGCTCTAATAAGTCCATCACACTAACACACACACACTAACACACACTGCTCGGTAGTAATGGTACGAGTCATCTGGGTATGACCAGTCCCCAGAAGTCTGTCATGTTGTTTCCAGAAACAACTTGAAGGCATTTTCTGGTTTTCACCAATATTCATAGGGAAGGATGGCAGTGAGCAGAATAAAGCCCTGTGTATTTTAATAAGAAGTGGCTGGTTAGTGCTGCATGGTCTAAAGGCTGATTTTATCATCTAGACATGACCCCAAAGCTCTCTCTGGGAGCCACTTTTAACTTAGAGGAGGGAATGTCCACTCATGAAAAGCAAATCACCCGTGTCTCCTCAGTTTTTAAGAGAGAAGTTCTCACGTAGCCAGAGATGACTTTGAACTTGCTATGGGGTTGACAGCAACCTTGAACTTCGGATTTTCCTGAGTTCTGAGATTGCAATGATATGCCCCCACACCTGATTTATGAGGATTTAACCCAGAGTTTTGTATACACCAGGCAATCACTCTACCAACTGAGCCCAGCCACAGCTCCTGATGTTGGGTGTTTATGAAGGGTCTGCAGCTCTCTTGCAACCATGTAAGTTATGGTATCTGGACCATGAGGGAGCCACGTCTCCTCTTTCACCTTCTCAGCATGGCAGATTGAATTTTCTTTGACTATGTGTCAGAATTTAAAGACTTGGCTGTAGTTGATCTCTCTGCTACTGCAGAGGCCCTAATGACAACCAGCTGAATGAAGAAAGAGGCTCAGACTTGGAAAGACAAACAGGTCCTCAGCCGGGAGAAGGCTCACTGCCACAGTCCCAGGGTTGGGGGCGGGGGTGGTATGGGACTTTGGGTCAGAGAGGGATGTGCCTGGAAGCCTCTTGTTCTACTGTGGAGATGACCCCGCTCAGGGCTGCCTGATGCTCTGAGGTTGGTCTGAGATGACAAGAAGGATCCAAAAAAACCCCAAGTACATTTTGCACTGCTGCAGTCTCAGAGGACCAAGCCAGCAGAAGAATAAAGTCAGTCAAAGTTTAATATTCTAAAGCCAATGTGTTTCTTAATAAGAAGATGAGTGGAAAACAGACCAGTCTTGCCAGCAACCCTCCCAGACGGCCATCAGTCAACTCAGGAAAAATTCTATCCTAAAAATAACAAATTGACTCAAGATAAACACAAGCCACAACTAATTCACCCACAGGTGAATTTACTAAATATTTTAGTAAATTAACTGACTTGGATGAAGTGAGGGTTGGCAGGCCTGGGTGGAACGTGCCGGCATCTCTTGCCTCCTTGTATCCATGGAGGCCCAAGAAAAACATAGAGTAGGTTCTGGGAAAAATATTCTGCTCCTAGCTTGTCTATGCAGATGTGGCTGAATTATTTTAAGTACTGTAGGGACAATACATGGTATACTAGTAAGTATTAAGAGTGGTGAGGTCTATTCTAAGAGATTGTGCACAAGAGACTCTAAACTTCTCAATCCACTGAATTCCTTATCTACGAACTTTTATGCATGTCATCATTCAAAAGCAGTAGCCTAGACAATCCTGCTGACCTGTGATAACAAGGAACATCCTCATCTCCCCCTAAAAGAAACTGGTCAACAAGGTCTGTGGGGGGGTCATACAATATAGGCACCTGGGGGCTGGAATAATAATCCTCTCTGAAAACAATCCTGTCTACCCTTCATCAACAGGACAGAGGTTCTGATGAGAACTTATGTCTTCATATCCATAGCAACACTGCCAGGCCTCAGGCTACCAAAATCGCCATGGAAGGCACACTACTCCATGCAAATAGCTTGGTATTTGCATAGAACCACGCCACTCAGTTCACCTCTAGACTCTTCATACAATGTGAAGATGTATTTATTCAGACGAGAATGGCAAGGGAAAATTCTGAACGTGCTGAGAGCAGACATGACTAACATATTTTCCATCCACATTGGCTGGACCCACAGATACTGATAGCCGATTGTATTATTAAGTTGAGTATAGGTCTCTTTAGGAAGTGTGTTTCTCTATTTCCATTCTTGAAGGCAGGAGGGAGGGAGGAACACACAGGAGCTCCTGGCCACTGCTGTACCATCCAGGCCCTGGTTGTTTTGAGAAGCTGAAATTTAAGAATTTGTACTGCATTCTCTGACCATTTTATGTTGATTTTTACACAATATGAGAGGCAGGGGTTAAATTATTCATTTTTTAAAATCCATGAAAACATAGCCCTATGAATTCCAGGCCTGCTATGATGAAGGTTTTGGCTCAGTTCATTCCAATGTTGTCCCTACTTGGGAGACACCTCTCATGGGCCCCTTGGAGGAGACTGGGGTGTTTCAGAGCCAGTTTTGTTCTTTCTGTGCAGATTTCCTATGGCTGATGTGCCTCAACCTGTACTTTTGCCCCAGCCTTGGTGTGAATCTCTGGATGACTTGACTGTGTAAAGATACAACCCTCCGGCTTGGTTTTCTCTATCCTCTCCATCTTTCTGTGGGACTTCACTGTGGGACTCTCCTGGGCTGTAGAATGTCTTTTAACCCTATTTATTTTCTCAATCTGTCCAAAAGCTTTTTGGTTTGCTGTAACTCCGTTTCAACTTTTGCTTCTTGCCAGTCCTTTTGGGGTCACAGTCAAAACCTCAGCGGCTCAGATCATTTATCTGGAGCATTTTCCCCCTTGGTTTCCTCTAGGAGCTTTAGGAATTTGATCTGCACTCTCCGATCGTTTTGTGTTGACTTTTACATGATCTGAGAGTAAGGGGCGGAATTCATCGTTTTACATATGCTAGTAGTGTACTGTCCCTCCAGCACCAGCCATCGGATCAATTTTGTTGATCAATATTGACATTAAACTTTACATTTCCTCAAGATCCAAAATTCATAGGCTGGAAAAACACAAGAATCTATTCATGTCTTCTGATCATCCATTTTTCTGCTATAATAGACTTTAATAATCTATATTTCTGTGTTATCAATGATAATGTATCCTGTTTAGGTATATAAATTGATGTAATTGCTTCTTTCTTTTTTCTTTGTTTATCTAAATGTTTAGTGATTTTGTGTTTACAAATTTCTGATTTATTGATTTTTTATATTATCCTTTAGTCTCAATTTTACTTAATTCTGCTCTGATATTTATTATTTATTAATTTTTAGGTTTCAATTATTCTTTTATTTTAGTTGTTTGGGTTGTACTATGTCTTAACTAGGGTTTAACTGATGTGAACAGACACCATGGCCAAGGCAACTCTTATAAGGACAGCATTTAACTGGAGCTGGATTTCAGGGTCAGAGGTTCAGTCCATTATCATCAAGGCATGAGCATGGCAACATCTAGGCAGGCATGGGGCAGGAGGAGCTGAGAGTTCTACATCTTCATATGAAGGCGGCTAGGAGAAGACTGGCTTCCATGTGGTTAGGAGGAGGGTCTCATTGCCCACCCCCCAGTAACACATTTCCTCCAACAAAGCCACATGTACTCCTAATGGTGACACTCTCTGGACCAAGCATATTCAAACCACCACATATTACTATGCTACTTGAAATCTATTATTTGCTTGAGGCAGATATTGGTGATGTTACCATATGCCTCAGTGTCTTAGGCTATGAGTGTTGTTGGCTGTGACTACCTGCCTGGTTGCTGAGACTAGTGACTGGAGCTGTCATCTGATGTTTATAGGTCTGGACACAGGCACATATGTGCTGTGAGCTGGTCAGACATTTAGCAGGCTCACTCATTACAAGGACAAGGCTGTTGCCTATCAGGCTATTAGGCTGTTTTCTGTTATGGTCAGGTGCTCTGTGCTGGTCAGCTGTGTAATAGGCCCCGTGGAGGGAAGCAGAGCTGTTATCTAGCTGTTGGGTATCATGCAGGTACATGTGAGCACATTAGGGCTCTGTCTGCTGCCTTTTATTCTATTACATCTGCTTGGGAATGAACAGGGCTTGGAAGTTTGTGGACTGGTCTTTGTAATTGGCTGGGTCCTGGGCTCTGGAGTGATGCTGCTGCAGCCACTCTTGTGAATATGTTGTAAAGAGAACAGGAACTTAAGAATGGAAATCCACCATGACTTCTGACCCCAGAGTGGGATGTGCTCTAACCATGAAATGGTTTTAAGGTGGCAGCTTGAGTCATGTGTACCTTAGAGAGTCTATAACATGATTCCCCATTTGGGGAACACAGGCCCATGAACTCCACGCAACTCTCTAAGATGTTTGGGGCTTGTGAGTATATCCTCGGTCTCTTGCTGTGAAGACTGCCATAGTATGCAGTGTCTATGCAGAGCTTCTTCTCTAGGGAGCTGCAGATCTGCATAGGGAGACATGGAGAAGGAGGTGGTGGCCTCTCTCCAGTCTGAAGCTTTACCCTGTCTGTTTCGCTGCACGGGGGCCACTCCTTGCCACTCCACTCAGAGTGCCGTTGTTTACTCTCTCCTGTGGTCACTTTGTGCCTGATAGATGTGGAGGGAATGTGGTAGGCACCTGTGCTCAGCTGTGTGAACGTCCTGATTCTGCTTTTAATCTTTGTTTTCCACTGAGCCTGACACAGGCATGCAGTTCATCTTTCTCAAGTCAGGAAGTACAGTACGGGTTCGGTCAGCACCAGAATGTTGCCGATGCTTCAGTAAAACATTTATGCTTATGTCTGCATTTAAGAAAGACCCTTAAGTCCATTACAGTGGAATTATCTGTAGTCAGATACACAAGATCTGGCACTGCAGAGATAGTTTCTATTTCTGTACATGGCCCTATGGCTACTCCTCACACAGGTCTGTGACAGGGCCTACTATCGTTACAGAGGCTATTTGGTTTAACTATACAATCAGAATACTTAAGAATAAGGGGTATATTTAGAGGCAAAAGGCATTAAAGCATTGGACAACTCTGTGTATGTGTGTGCTCAAATACCTTCTTTTCGGTTCTGGAGAAGTCATTATGGGCTAAGTGGCACAGGCCTGTGGTGGGAAGGCAAATGAGCAGATGTCATCTGGGTGAGCTCATGCGTCCCTGGCCAGCCTGTGATGGGCACAGGGAGGAGCGAAGGGCTCCTTTTCAACACACGATCTGAAGTTTATACCTCTGCGGCAATCCATGTTTAATAACAAGAGATTTCCCTGAGCAGCATCCCAGCAGAGAGCAGCCTATAATCCCATGTACTGATTCCACCGCTGTGATTTCTTGTGGCTGTCTCTTATTTCCCCAAATGCTTAGAGAGAAGTTTTGCTTCTTAGTTAAAGGGCAAATGTAGAAAACTATCCCATTCTTTCCCTCTGTGTCACAGTTGAAACTGGCTCTTTGGGTTGTTACTCAAGGCTGTAATTATGGTCTCTTACAGGAGGGTCCAAAATTTCCCTTTAATTCTTCCTCTTAAGGAACCAAAATGACCACATTTCTTTATTCTACCACATTGGTTTCTTAAACATTCTTATACTTCTCTACCTTATTAGACTATGCTTAATGTAAAATTGAGTTATTTTAAAGATGTCCTGTGTGCTCATAAAGATGATTAATATTATTATAGATGTCTCTTATTATCAAGAGTTAGGAGTATACATATAATTATGGTATACAAGGATGGTGATCCTATAGTTTATCATACCAGATGTGGTGGTACACTGAGTGTCAGTTCCTTCCATATCCCAGATATAAACTGGGACATAACCAGGGGTGGGTGGAATCCTTGTTCTATGAATAAATCTAAGAGTAGATATAAGCTTTATATTTTCTTTAAATGTGTAAATTTCTCATTTCCCAGCTGGGGGCTGAAGAGACCTGCCTGGGAACAGCACATCCAGGGTAGACAATTCTCCAACAGTGGGTGAGCTGGAATCTAAGATGCATGCTGTGTACTGCAGAGTAAGAACTCCAATCTTAGGATATCACATTATTGAATGACAACTGTAGGTTATAAGTGGGTCTTATCTATACTTGGGTTTACCTGCCTAGGGAGCCAAGAAGGGGAGGAGAAAATATTATAGGACAAGGCAGAAACAAAGCCCCGTTGGAACAGCCTACTTTCTGAAGGGGTCTGAACAACACACCAAGAATTTGAAGACAACTGATTAAAATGACATCTGAGAAGGGTGACTAGGTGGGTAGAGCATGGGGACATGTGTCCTGCCTACTGCATTGCTCAGAACCTGGGCAAGGTCCTGTGCATACAAGTATAAGATTTGTGGAACCCGAGGTTCCCTTTAGTGACCACATCGCTATAAATGGCTAAACTAAAATGAGAATAGTTTTAACCCAAGTCTTCTTATTGATGTCTAAGAATGCCTATGCTCATTCCATCGAATACGACTGTTAACTACTTCTAGCTAACAGAGTCCCTATATTCTCAAGTGGAACACAGTCCGCTTCAGGTGCACATATAGTTAGTGGGGAACTATCTTTGCCCTACTTGTCTATATTAGGATTCGAACTGAACAGAGGCAAAAGGTTAGAAGAGGATACAAAAGTCAATGGCTATTTTGAAAAGCTGAGCTCAGGATGCATTGCCATCCATCCCAACAATGACATTCAGCTCTCTGGGCACTGTGGTGATAGCAGTATCAGAAGATGACGTGAAGCCAAAAAAGTGTCTTGTCACCTTGTATGTGGTCACAGTGCAGTTTGTGATGTTGCTAGTGCAGTTGAGACCACTGGGCTGTCAGCCATATGAAAATACAACCTATACAACCAAACATATGTGGTAATTCTGAACATTACTGTCTTAGTTATGGTTTTACTGCTGTGAATAGACACCATGATCAAGGAGACTCTTATAAGGACAAGATTTAATTGGGGCTGGCTTACAGGTTCAGAGGTTCAGTCCATTATCATCAAGGCAGGAGTGTGGCATCCAGGCAGGCATGGTTCAGGAAGAACTGAGAGTTCTACATCTTGTTCTGAAGACAAAAAGGAGAAGACTGGCATGCAGGGAGCTAGGATGAGGGTCTTAAAGCCCATGCCCACAATGACATACTTCTTCCAACAAGACCATACCTCTTAATAGTACCACTCCCTGGGCCAAGCACATTCAAACCATCACAATTACCAAAATAAAGAAGGAACTGGGTTTTAAGCCCTAACCAAACAAATAAGCACATTTGTAAATAAACCCATTGGGAATGCTGTGATCTCACAAATGTATGTCTGACAGTAACCTTTTACAAAGACCCTGTCACCACACAGCTTTTTAGAGATACTTCCAACATCTCTCTCTCCTCTCTCTTCCACCATAAACACCCCCCCCCCAACACACACACACTGCACAACTTCTGCAAAGACACTGGTTCAGTGATCGTCTTCTGTGGCTGTTTTTCTAGCCACAGATGGGTGTTTCCAGTGACTTGATATCATTTATTTCACCTTTAAAGGCTGCCCTTTAACCTCTGCTTTCTGGAAAGTGTCATTTGCAGCGGCATGCCTAACCCCACCACAGTGCTGCTATTCTCCAGTTGCCTTTTGGAGAACCCCCAGCTGTCATGTTGACACACCAGTGTCAGAAGTGGCATCTGACCAGCTGTGGAGAGAATAATGACACTGTGCTTGCTGCCCTTGCACTCTGGGTTTCCATGGCTACCCCTTCTTGCCCTGGAGAATCTACTCAGGTGGGTCACCCGTTTTGTGTGGCATACCCTTATGGACTTTATTTGGCATCTGATCTGGGCAACGTCATCTTAGATAATGGACTTTTCATCCTTTTGTGGGTCTACATAAGACTTGTCTACATCAGCCTTTCATGGAATAAGGATGCTTCTGTGTTCTCAGATTTCCTGAGAAGTTATAGTTTGCAAAGACACCATGTTTCATATGGGAAGTTATTCCTCGGGTTTGCAGGTTTAGTGTTGCTTGGTGTCTGTGCCCATTAGAAACGTTCATGGTTATTTTATTTTGGTAACGGCATGTATTTGTAAACAATTTGTTCCTTTTATTTATTTTTTTCCCTCTCACTTATCCTGAAAAACTTCTCTGAGAGGAAAATACAAACACTGAAATGTTGGACATGAAGCATCCAGTTAAAGCTTGTAGGATGGCTGCTGCCACCTTTGAGAGATCTTAACTGCTGTAGGTAAAGTCATATAAAATTATTATATGTGTCTATAGGAGAACCTTCTGTGAATTTTGTCTAGTTCAGATTTTAAGGAATTGTTTTTAAAAATATAAATTTAATTAAGGGAGCAAATCCAAGGCTGGAAGGGATGGGTGGGTCATAGAGAGAGGTACCAAGAAGCCAAAAATGTAGTGGTGTAGTTCTTTAGGGAAAGCTAAACAGAGAGATGATTTTTTTGTGTGCAACAAGTATTTTGTGTGGTAGAATAGCTGGCTCTCAAATAGTTTGTCAGTCTGGGTTTCCATAATGGGAAAAGGGAGATGCAGAGCCTTTCTAAAGCTGATGAGATCCAAAGGATGCCCATGTGTCTTAGGGAAGCGTGAAGGCAGAGCTTAACAAAGGTAATTTGATCAATTTGGATGTAATTAGAAAAAAAAAACTATCAACAGATACTGTCAAAAATAAACATTAACATGCTTACATAGAGCGAGCCAGAAACCAATTCTTGAGAGAACCTGACAGCTTCTGGAACAGGCGGAAGCACAGAGGCGCTGAGGCAGCACCCTTTGTGGGCCAGGGACAGCCAGCCACCGTCCGGACCGGAGGACAGGTGCCCGCCCGGCTGGGGAGGCGGCCTAAGCCACAGCAGCAGCGGTCGCCATCTTGGTCCCGGGACTCCAAGGAACTTAGGAATTTAGTCTGCTTAGGTGAGAGTCTGTACCACCTGGGAACTGCCAAAGCAACACAGTGTCTGAGAAAGGTCCTGTTTTGGGCCTTCTTCTTCGGCCAGGAGGAGGTCCAAATACAAGATATCTGCGCACCTTCCCTGTAAGAGAGCTTGCCAGCAGAGAGTGCTCTGAGCACTGAAACTCAGAGGAGAGAATCTGTCTCCCAGGTCTGCTGATAGACGGTAACAGAATCACCAGAAGAACAATCTCTAAACAGAGTCAACTATAACTACTAACTCCAGAGATTACCAGATGGCGAAAGGTAAACGGAGGAATCTTACTAACAGGAACCAAGACCACTCACCATCACCAGAACCCAGCACACCCACTTCGCCCAGTCCAGGGAACCCCAACACACCTGAGAACCTAGACCTAGATTTAAAAGCATATCTCATGATGATGGTAGAGGACATCAAGAAGGACTTTAATAAATCACTTAAAGAAATACAGGAGAACACTGCTAAAGAGTTACAAGTCCTTAAAGAAAAACAGGAAAACACAATCAAACAGGTAGAAGTCCTTACAGAAAAAGAGGAAAAAACATACAAACAGGTGATGGAAATGAACAAAACCATACTAGACCTAAAAAGGGAAGTAGACACAATAAAGAAAACTCAAAGCGAGGCAACACTAGAGATAGAAACCCTAGGAAAGAAATCTGGAACCATAGATTTGAGCATCAGCAACAGAATACAAGAGATGGAAGAGAGAATCTCAGGTGCAGAAGATTCCATAGAGAACATCGGCACAACAATCAAAGAAAATGGAAAATGCAAAAAGATCCTAACTCAAAATATCCAGGAAATCCAGGACACAATAAGAAGACCAAACGTACGGATAATAGGAGTGGATGAGAATGAAGATTTTCAACTCAAAGGTCCAGCAAACATCTTCAACAAAATTATTGAAGAAAACTTCCCAAATCTAAAGAATGAGATGCATATGAACATACAAGAAGCCTACAGAACTCCAAATAGACTGGACCAGAAAAGAAATTCCTCCCGACACATAATAATCAGAACATCAAATGCACTAAATAAAGATAGAATACTAAAAGCAGTAAGGGAAAAAGGTCAAGTAACATATAAAGGCAAGCCTATCAGAATTACACCAGATTTTTCACCAGAGACTATGAAAGCCAGAAGAGCCTGGACAGATGTTATACAGACACTAAGAGAACACAAACTGCAGCCCAGGCTACTATACCCAGCCAAACTCTCAATTATCATAGAGGGAGAAACCAAAGTATTCCACGACAAAACCAAATTCACGCATTATCTCTCCACGAATCCAGCCCTTCAAAGGATAATAACAGAAAAAAACCAATACAAGAACGGGAACAACGCCCTAGAAAAAACAAGAAGGTAATCCCTCAACAAACCTAAAAGAAGACAGCCACAAGAACAGAATGCCACCTTTAACAACTAAAATAACAGGAAGCAACAATTACTTTTCCTTAATATCTCTTAACATCAATGGTCTCAACTCGCCAATAAAAAGACATAGACTAACAAACTGGCTACACAAACAAGACCCAACATTTTGCTGCTTACAGGAAACTCATCTCAGAGAAAAAGATAGACACTACCTCAGAATGAAAGGCTGGAAAACAATTTTCCAAGCAAATGGTATGAAGAAACAAGCAGGAGTAGCCATCCTAATATCTGATAAGATTGACTTCCAACCCAAAGTCATCAAAAAAGACAAGGAGGGACACTTCATTCTCATCAAAGGTAAAATCCTCCAAGAGGAACTCTCAATTCTGAATATCTATGCTCCAAATACAAGAGCAGCCACATTCACTAAAGAAACTTTAGTAAAGCTCAAAGCACACATTGCGCCTCACACAATAATAGTGGGAGACTTCAACACACCACTTTCACCAATGGACAGATCATGGAAACAGAAACTAAACAGGGACACACTGAAACTAACAGAAGTGATGAAACAAATGGATCTGACAGATATCTACAGAACATTTTACCCTAAAACAAAAGGATATACCTTCTTCTCAGCACCTCATGGTACCTTCTCCAAAATTGACCACATAATAGGTCACAAATCAGGCCTCAACAGATTCAAAAATATTGAAATTGTCCCATGTATCCTATCAGATCACCATGCACTAAGGCTGATCTTCAATAACAAAATAAATAACAGAAAGCCAACATTCACATGGAAACTGAACAACACTCTTCTCAATGATACCTTGGTCAAGGAAGGAATAAAGAAAGAAATTAAAGACTTTTTAGAGTTTAATGAAAATGAAGCCACAACGTACCCAAACCTTTGGGACACAATGAAAGCATTTCTAAGAGGGAAACTCATAGCTATGAGTGCCTTCAAGAAAAAACGGGAGAGAGCACATACTAGCAGCTTGACAACACATCTAAAAGCTCTAGAAAAAAAGGAAGCAAATTCACCCAAGAGGAGTAGACGGCAGGAAATAATCAAACTCAGGGGTGAAATCAACCAAGTGGAAACAAGAAGAACTATTCAAAGAATTAACCAAATGAGGAGTTGGTTCTTTGAGAAAATCAACAAGATAGATAAACCCTTAGCTAGACTCACTAAAGGGCACAGGGACAAAATCCTAATTAACAAAATCAGAAATGAAAAGGGAGACATAACAACAGATCCTGAAGAAATCCAAAACACCATCAGATCCTTCTACAAAAGGCTATACTCAACAAAACTGGAAAACCTGGACGAAATGGACAAATTTCTGGACAGATACCAGGTACCAAAGTTGAATCAGGATCAAGTTGACCTTCTAAACAGTCCCATATCCCCTAAAGAAATAGAAGCAGTTATTAATAGTCTCCCAGCCAAAAAAAGCCCAGGACCAGACGGGTTTAGTGCAGAGTTCTATCAGACCTTCAAAGAAGATCTAACTCCAGTTCTGCACAAACTTTTTCACAAGATAGAAGTAGAAGGTATTCTACCCAACTCATTTTATGAAGCCACTATTACTCTGATACCTAAACCACAGAAAGATCCAACAAAGATAGAGAACTTCAGACCAATTTCTCTTATGAACATCGATGCAAAAATCCTTAATAAAATTCTCGCTAACCGAATCCAAGAACACATTAAAGCAATCATCCATCCTGACCAAGTAGGTTTTATTCCAGGGATGCAGGGATGGTTTAATATACGAAAATCCATCAATGTAATCCATTATATAAACAAACTCAAAGACAAAAACCACATGATCATCTCGTTAGATGCAGAAAAAGCATTTGACAAGATCCAACACCCATTCATGATAAAAGTTCTGGAAAGATCAGGAATTCAAGGCCAATACCTAAACATGATAAAAGCAATCTACAGCAAACCAGTAGCCAACATCAAAGTAAATGGAGAGAAGCTGGAAGCAATCCCACTAAAATCAGGGACTAGACAAGGCTGCCCACTTTCTCCCTACCTTTTCAACATAGTACTTGAAGTATTAGCCAGAGCAATTCGACAACAAAAGGAGATCAAGGGGATACAAATTGGAAAAGAGGAAGTCAAAATATCACTTTTTGCAGATGATATGATAGTATATATAAGTGACCCTAAAAATTCCAACAGAGAACTCCTAAACCTGATAAACAGCTTCGGTGAAGTAGCTGGATATAAAATTAACTCAAACAAGTCAATGGCCTTTCTCTACACAAAGAATAAACAGGCTGAGAAAGAAATTAGGGAAACAACACCCTTCTCAATAGCCACAAATAATATAAAATATCTCGGCGTGACTCTAACGAAGGAAGTGAAAGATCTGTATGATAAAAACTTCAAGTCCCTGAAGAAAGAAATTAAAGAAGATCTCAGAAGATGGAAAGATCTCCCATGCTCATGGATTGGCAGGACCAACATTGTAAAAATGGCTATCTTGCCAAAAGCAATCTACAGATTCAATGCAATCCCCATTAAAATTCCAACTCAATTCTTCAACGAATTAGAAGGAGCAATTTGCAAATTCATCTGGAATAACAAAAAACCGAGGATAGCAAAAACTCTTCTCAAGGATAAAAGAACCTCTGGTGGAATCACCATGCCTGACCTAAAGCTTTACTACAGAGCAATTGTGATAAAAACTGCATGGTACTGGTATAGAGACAGACAAGTGGACCAATGGAATAGAATTGAAGACCCAGAAATGAACCCACACACCTATGGTCACTTGATCTTCGACAAGGGAGCCAAACCATCCAGTGGAAGAAAGACAGCATTTTCAACAATTGGTGCTGGCACAACTGGTTGTTATCATGTAGAAGAATGCGAATCGATCCATACTTATCTCCTTGTACTAAGGTCAAATCTAAGTGGATCAAGGAACTTCACATAAAACCAGAGACACTGAAACTTATAGAGGAGAAAGTGGGGAAAAGCCTTGAAGATATGGGCACAGGGGAAAAATTCCTGAACAGAACAGCAATGGCTTGTGCTGTAAGATCGAGAATTGACAAATGGGACCTAATGAAACTCCAAAGTTTCTGCAAGGCAAAAGACACTGTCTATAAGACAAAAAGACCACCAACAGACTGGGAAAGGATCTTTACCTATCCTAAATCAGATAGGGGACTAATATCCAACATATATAAAGAACTCAAGAAGGTGGACCTCAGAAAATCAAATAACCCCCTTAAAAAATGGGGCTCAGAACTGAACAAAGAATTCTCACCTGAGGAATACCGAATGGCAGAGAAGCACCTGAAAAAATGTTCAACATCCTTAATCATCAGGGAAATGCAAATCAAAACAACCCTGAGATTCCACCTCACACCAGTGAGAATGGCTAAGATCAAAAATTCAGGTGACAGCAGATGCTGGCGAGGATGTGGAGAAAGAGGAACACTCCTCCATTGTTGGTGGGATTGTAGGCTTGTACAACCACTCTGGAAATCAGTCTGGCGGTTCCTCAGAAAATTGGACATAGTACTACCGGAGGATCCAGCAATACCTCTCCTGGGCATATATCCAGAAGAAGCCCCAACTGGTAAGAAGGACACATGCTCCACTATGTTCATAGCAGCCTTATTTATAATAGCCAGAAACTGGAAAGAACCCAGATGCCCCTCAACAGAGGAATGGATACAGAAAATGTGGTACATCTACACAATGGAGTACTACTCAGCTATTAAAAAGAATGAATTTATGAAATTCCTAGCCAAATGGATGGACCTGGAGAGCATCATCCTGAGTGAGGTAACACAATCACAAAGGAACTCACACAATATGTACTCACTGATAAGTGGATACTAGCCCAAAACCTAGGATACCCACGATATAAGATACAATTTCCTAAACACATGAAACTCAAGAAAAATGAAGACTGAAGTGTGGACACTATGCCCCTCCTTAGAAGTGGGAACAAAACACCCATGGAAGGAGTTACAGAAACAAAGTTTGGAGCTGAGATGAAAGGATGGACCATGTAGAGACTGCCATATCCAGGGATCCACCCCATAATCAGCATCCAAACGCTGACACCATTGCATATACTAGCAAGATTTTATCGAAAGGACCCAGATGTAGCTGTCTCTTGTGAGACTATCCCGGGGCCTAGCAAACACAGAAGTGGATGCTCATAGTCAGCTAATGGATGGATCACAGGGCTCCCAATGGAGGAGCTAGAGAAAGTATCCAAGGAGCTAAAGGGATCTTCAACCCTATAGGTGGAAAAACATTATGAACTAACCAGTACCCCTGAGCTCTTGACTCTAGCTGCATATGTATCAAAAGATGGCCTAGTCGGCCATCACTGGAAAGAGAGGCCCATTGGACACGCAGACTTTGTGTGCCCCGGTACAGGGGAACGCCAGGGCCAAAGGGGGGGAGTGGGTGGGTAGGGGAGTGGGGGTGGGTGGGTAAGGGGGACTTTTGGTATAGCATTGGAAATGTAAATGAGCTAAATACCTAATAAAAAATGGAAAAAAAAAAAAAGAAACCAATTCTTTCTGTTTAAAAACAATACTTTCTTGAAATATTAATCTTATATTAGTAAAAATTTGGAAGATTTTAATTTTAATTCTGAAATTTGATTTTTGTTTCCAGAAACAGAATTGTCCTTTAATCAGAAAAAAATGAAGTGCAGCATTCTCTCTACAAGAGTGGAGACTGTATGTCATGGTGCAGGGGGTTGGAGGATTTTTTTTCTGTATTTTTTTTTTTTTTTTTAGTTTGAATGTTTTTTAAGGCATTTTTATTAGATATTTTCTTCATTTACATTTCAAATGCTATCCCCAAAACCCCCCATACCCTCCCCCTGCCCTGCTCCCCAACCCACCCACTCCTACTTCCTGGCCCTAGCATTCCCCTGTACTGGGGCATATGATCGATCTTTGCAAGACCAAGGGCCTCTCCTCCCATTGATGGCCAACTAGGACATCCTCTGCTACATATGCAACTAGAGACACAGCTCTGGGGGGGGGGGGTACTGGTCAGTTCATATTGTTGTTCCTCCTATAGTGTTACAGACCCTTTTAGCTCCTTGGGTACTTTCTCTAGCTCCTCCATTAGGGGCCCTATGTTCCATCCAATAGCTGACTGTGAGCATCCACTTCTATATTTACCATGCATCACAAGAGATAGCTATATCAGGTCCTGTCAGCAAAATCTTTCTGGCATATGCAATAGTGTCTGAGTTTGGTGGTTGTATATGGGATGGATCCCTGAGTCGGGCAGTCTCTGGATGGTCTTTCCTTCTGTCTCAGCTCCGAATTTTGTCTCTGTAACTCCTTCCATTGGTATTCTGTTCCCCATTCTAAGAAGGAGCGAAGTATCCACACTTTGGTCTTCATTCTTCTTGAGTTTCACGTGTTTTGCAAATTGTATATTGGATATTCTAAGTTTCTGGGCTAATATCCACTTATCAGTGAGTGCATATCATGTGTGTTCTTGTTGGGAGATTTATAGGACACAAAAGGGAGCTTTTGGGCTTGAGTAAAACCCTTTTTATCTGAAAAAAAAAATGAACCATTTTGTAAGGAAGCATCCAATTAATTTGCAATCTTACTCCTTATTCGGCGTCTGGAAGCTTTTCCTGTCCCGCTTTGACTGCCCTGGTGGCCTAACATGGAAAAGGCGGGTCTAGGAAAGCCTGGTTCTTCATCTCCACATTTTCACCTGCTTCACATCCGTCCTCTTGAGTTTTCTGTGCTCTGACCTCTTCTAAAATCTTGATGTCTTTTTTTTTTACCATCGTCTTTAACAAGATACACACTCCTTGCTTCGGCCATAGTCTTACTTGTATCTTGGTAGATTCAGGCCTCTATCCAGGTTACCTCACAGGGAACCCCACAGAGATTCTCAAGAGAATCATGCCTCAGGAGCTCACCTGAACCTCTGACAAATGGCTTAGGAAACGGAGATTTTGAGTTTTGTCAAAATAATATCTGATGTATTGTTATATACATATATAACATGTCTAGATATGACATACACACATTCACCGACACACAAAGACACAGAGACACATATACACAAACATATACACAGATATATACAGATTTACACATACATACATACACATACAGACTCATATAGACATAATATAGACACATACACAGACATACATACAGACACAATATAAACACACATACACACAAAACCACATAGTGATGCACAATCACATACAGACACATAGACATATATACAGAAATACACACACATACAGATATAGATACACATGTTTTTGTGTTTGCTTACTTAGAAAAATTGAACCTTGAAGAGCTAGGAAATTATTCCTTTTAATCTGTCTTTCACTTTGAATTTTTAAATTATCATTGGTTAAATAAACAACTCTTATTTCCCAATGACTCACATGTCTTTTTTGATCAAACTTTATGCCTTTGGGATCTTTCCCAGCCTTCCTTGCTATGGACACTCTAATGACATTGGATTTCCCAGCTCAGTCTCTGCAAGCTCCCAAATGAAACATGCTACCTCATGAAATGTTCAGAATGCTGGCAAGACGCTGGTACTTTTGTCACACTGCTAATGAGGACCAAGCAAGACTTCATTACGTGAGTGGTGACTGAACTGAGCTCATAAATAATAAACAAGTCTTGCTTTTGAAAGACTTTTATTTCGCATACTGCTGGTTTTTACCTAAATATTTTTTTTCTAGATTTCTTTCTTAACCTGTCTATAGTTTCCATGTAACTCAAAACTAACAGATCAAGTAAAGGAGTCCATATGTACCACACAGGGGAGGAGGAAAGGTCTTACACATACCTGCCTTCAAGGGTGCCAGCCATCCTCCTCCCAAACCTAGGTTGCACCAGGGGTTGGGGAGATGGGCTCTGCTGGAGCTGGGGTTCTGTGTGTGTAACAAGTTTCAAATGAGCACTTGGGGCTGTGTCCTGGACAAACACGTGGTGGGAGACCTCCACCTTACTCAGCGCCTTACAAGTTGGAGCAGAGCCAGGCAACCTCAGCATATTCAACCTAAGGCTCCTCCATCAGGGCTCTGGTTCCTGCCTCATGGTGCTTCCATTGTCTATGGATTGAGGTCAGGATTCCATTTCCTGCTGGCAAGACCGTCAGGCTCAACGTCACTACATCTGTTCAGTGATCAGTAGTTACTTACAGTGGCATCAGCTGGTACAGTAGCTCCAACTGTCACCCCAGCAGTTAGCAACTGGAGGCTAAGAAGGAACATTGAGATCTTAGGCTCAAGATGGGCTCCATACCAGCAGTTCTCAACCTGAGGGTTGTGACCCCTTTGAAGAATCAATGATCCTTTCATAGGAGTCACCTAAAACCATGGGAAAATCATATATTTACATTATAATTTTTAACAGTAGCAAAATTACAGTTATGAAGTAGCAATGAAAATAATGTATGGTTGGAGGGTCACCAAAACACAAGAAACTGTGTTAAAGGGTTATAGTGTTAGGAAGGTTGAGAACCACTGATGTACACTATGAGGTTCTGTTTAAAAGGTGTTAGGTATAGGGTCTGGATGTAGGAAGGAGCTCAGTAGACGTCACAGGCAATGCCTCAAGACACGCAGTCTTCTGGTTCACACAGCCTCAAGGCCATTGAGGAGTAAGTAGCCCATGTTCGGCAGGCCCACCACGGTCCTGACCCTCAGGACGAGTGATGGAGCCAATCTACCTCATCCCTCTTCAGCATTACACGAGGCCCTACCTGCCCTGGGGTGGAAGAGAAAGTGATGGTTTTGATACTTGTTGTCCTAAGTGTGAGCAATCGTGATTTATCTCCATCTTCACATTCCACATTAGTGAGTGCACACAGCCAGAAGGAGTGGCTGAAGAGAAACTTCATGCATGCTACTACCCTTCTCTGTGCTCAGCCCCCAGAGGTTTTCTGTTGCCCTTACAGTAAATTCCATGTCACTCCCAGGGTGCAGAGCCCAATGACCTGTCTATTTACTGAGCCCTATCTTCACGCTTGACTCCTGCCTTCTCTCATGCTTTGCAGCCTGCCCTCCTCCTCTGGGTAGCTTTATACCCTATTCTACCTGGAACGAGTTTTGTGCTGAAGTAAAAACTTAAGGGTTCTTTGGGAAAATGTTTGCATGGTGTTTTGCTCTTGCCTCACTGTCCCCCCCCTCCCCCCCAGTTCAGACACACAGACAAAGGAGCTTAATACTACCCGCTAGGTAATACTTGTCCTATGTGGCAAAACCTAATGTCATTTGCTTCAGGAAGCTTCCCAGAGTTCCTGCATCATGGTCCTTGAGTGCTTTGGGTGCTTCTTCCTAGACTTTATTACAGTTGTGGGTCAAGATCTAGGGTTGTATGGTGACAGATTTTAAAATCTCTATGGCAACACATTTGTCCTGACTACTGTGATGCGTCTGATGTGACTACTGGGCGTCTGTTTCTGGCCCACCTGGACGAGAGGGAGTGCGACACAGTGTTGGTAAATGGCCAATGGGCACTTGCTGGATTCTACTGAACCCAGTCTCTGTCATGACCAGAGCACCATGGGTTTCCACCTGTGTCCGCGTGACACTGGACCAGGCAAGTTCTTTTCCTTTTCCTGAATTGCTTATCATGCCCTGTAAACTTGCACAGACAGGTCGGTGACTGCTGTTCCCGTCCTTCCCTCACATACTTTAGCATCTCTGTATGGGAGTAGCTAGATGCATGGTAACCTTGTAGTTCTCCTTATTAAGCATGTAAGAAAGCGATCAGGACATTTTCCCAGTGTTCTCCCACAAAGGCCTTTGTCTAGGTCTACACAGAGAATTATTTTAGAAACTGGAGGGCTGGCATGTTCTGGGGAAGCAGAGGTGTGTTTGTTGCCATCTCTCTTGTTGTCAGAGGTGTGGTTGCATGTTCGGGCAGCTGAGCTGTGTTCGTGGCCAGAACTGGCAACTCACGCCTGCCGCTGTCACTGGCAGATGTTACTCATCTTCCGTTGTTGAAGATGGCTTCTGTTTGATAACCACTGTTTCCCCACATGTCTGGAGATCAGCCAGGCAATTTGTCTTTTCTTCCAATTCTGGTAGGGCATGGCTGTTCCAGCACAGCTTGGGGCTATGGAAATTTTTAAGAAGAGAAAACTTCCTGCTCTCAGCCTTGAGAGATGACTTGGTAAAACCTCTGTAGTCTGATGTATAATTAAGACAAAGATGTCTAATCTTTGTAAAGAAGAGCATCCGTTTTCTCCTGTGGCCACAGTACCTCAGTTTGCCTCCTTAAGACTCCATAGAAAAGCTAGGTTTGTGTAGGGACAGGGAGAGTCTGGGCATGCTGAGAATCAGAGTTGCCATCAGCTGCTCTGAGCGAGGTACAGTTTCTACACTTCCAGGACTCCAGAGCAAACACGTTCTTTAGAATATCAACTGTCCCTGGTTTACAGTTGCTTAACTTAGAATTCTCATCCTTACAATGGGATGGCAGTATTCTTACAGCTTCTCGGTATAGGATATAAAAAAATCACAGGGGATCCTGAGCATGGTCTATAAGATGGATTTTGGGTTGAATAAAGGCTTCCTTTGTGGGCAAATGTAGGTGTTCTGAGTGAGTTTAAGGCAGGCTGGGTGCAGCTGAGAGGTCTTGTATGCCAGGCAGGTCAGTAGCACTTTTTCAGCTTGCAACAGTTATCTGTGTAGCCTCCCGAAAGCTCAACAATATTGTAGGGTACACTCAACTCCCAACTGAACCCCATCCATGCAGCCCAGTATCCTTCCACACTCACCATCTTACATACGTACGTTGGTTCTAGCAAGTTCAAGTGTAGTTGACATAACATCAGGCATCCAGTTCTGAGGACACCCTGATGCTTTCCTGCCACACAGACGACAACACATGGAGAACTTGAAATATGAAAATTCAGAGTGACAAGGTTAGCTTCACCCGGTCACTATTATCATCCACTTAAATTTCAGCCAATGACAATCTACAGGTGAATCTTAGGGGTTCTCTGCTACACACTTGGGATGGCCTGTGTCTTCACTCTCTTCTCCTTTAGTAGCTTCACTGATGAAGACACAGATGGCAGCGAGCCTCCCTCACTCTTGTCTATGTCACACAGTCAGACCTGTAAGGACCCACAAGTCACATGGCCTCCAAACATCAGAGATAACTGTCTGCTGTCCCTCAAGTCTGCATCCTCATGACACGAGACAGAGAATGTTTACCAAGCACACTCAGAACTTCTGGGGTCTTAAGGTTCACTGTGTGAAGTTCCATGTTTGGGCTCCCTAAGAATTCACCCGAAGTTCCCCAAGCTAATACAACACACGAGTCTCTCAATAAGGCAGATGCTTTTGTGAAGCCCGTATTCTAGGGAGAAGCAGGTCTTGTTCAGTTGCCCGCCTGTGTTCATTGGCTCGGCATTGTTATTTTAAAATTAGTTTTTTAAACAATCACATTTTAATCATGAGGCATGTTAAAATACTTTAAAACAACCATCTAAACACAATGCTAACATTTTAAATATCCTCTTGACATTTCTGATGGCTCCCTTTCCTGGCTCCTCACACATGGCCCTTCCAGTCAGCTTAGCTGCCAATGTTAGTGGCTTGGAGTGAGATCTTTGATCAATGTATTGTTGCTTCAGAGAAAAGACTATCATTCTTTATTTTCCTAGATCCCCAAATGGATATCTCCCCTTTCATGCATGAATGGGTACACAGACATAGCTCTCTCACCAGATCTCCTGATTTCATAAAAGTCCAAATGAACACACACACTGCAGGGGAGCATGTGACCCCCTACTGTGCCTGAGTTAGGTAGATAGAAGAGTTAAATTATGTCCCACTGAGACAGCCTCATTGATCAGTGGGTTTGTGGTTTGTAGTTCTTGTTGATGCCTTGAAAGGTAAATGACCTGGAGCTGATGTCTTCAAGGATAAAGGACTTAGCTGCTGTGGATCCCAGAGGAATAGGGAGCCAAGGAGCATCAAGGAGCACCAATAAGAGACTGAGATGACTCTGGACTTGTGGAAGAGTGTGGTAGAGCATTGTCATCCGCCAGAGAAATCATGCTGGTTACTCACTTCTTGCCTTGGAGGGCGCTGGAGGCTGTGAAAGTAATGGGAAGAAACAGGACTGGTGTGTGTGTGTGTGTGTGTGTGTGTGTGTGTGTGTGTACAATTGTTCACCTGTGGTAGAAACAGGATCTTGTGGCCATCTTGAATATGTCCTAGGAATGGGGTTCAGCTCCTCTCATTCTAGTGGCTTCCAAAGAACTCTGGGTTCCAGGTGGTCTGGCTCAAAACTATGAAGCTCAAGCTGGTGTCTGGTGTCCTGCCTGCTCTGAAGCCCATATGGCAGTTGAATGGCCACCCTGCCTAGGCTGACCTATGTTCCTGGAGAGGCCAGAGTCGGCTAGGGACTTTTTTTTTTTTTTTTTTTTTTTTGATTCATCTATCCATGCAACGTGATCCTGCAGAGTTGATATTGACAAGGTTCAAGTGGCCCAAGCCTTTGGGGGAAGTTCTCCATCTGCTGACTTCTGTCTCAACAGAGCTGGTTTACATTAGCTGTGAGCTGTGGAATGTGCTGGAAGAGACGCTAGACACTCTGCACAACTCAGCTGCATCTGCAGAGGGATAACTTCCCAGACAAGAGTGATGCTCCATTCAGAGCCTGTAAGGGGGATCTACTGAGCTTCCCCAGACCCCTGCAACTGTGAGGAAGCCAGATGCTGAGGTCCCCTGTGTTTTCCATATGAGACCAGGACTGACACATCACATCTGACTTGCAGTAAAACCAGAGTATGGAGTTCTACTGCATCTCTAAATGACAAGTATGAAAAGATGATGGTGTTAGACCCTCCCACGGTTCCATAGGTTCAATAAAAAGGACCATTAATGAGGAGACATCTCTCTGGTTTGGAGCCTGGTGTGAGACTTCAGTGAGAGCAGAGGCCCTGAGTTTATACTCTTATCTCTCATCCTGTCCTCTCTCATCTGTACCTTGTCCAAACATGCTCTAAGGCAAGTGAGGAGCCATGGCTTTCTCATGAGTCCCTCATGAGAAGAGGGCAAGCCCCATCAGCCAGCAGAGCCAACAGTACCCTCTCTAATCCACCCACCAGAGTCTGCAAGGCCACAGAACATGGGAAGTTAGTCTCGGAAGCATAGATCTCGAGACCCTTTAACCTCCTGATTTACACAATGGATGGGTGGGTGGCAGGTGGATGGAAGTGATTCAAAGACCAGAGCCTAGGTCTGGACTTCAGAACCAACCTTCCCACTCAAGTGCCCAGGTCCTCTGTGTGAGTTCCCCGTGTGCTTGTGAACATTTGGTGGCATTCTGCACACACCACTCCTTATTGTACCCAAAGGCCTGGTCACACCACTCCTTACTGTACCTAAGGGCTTGGCCTGTTCAGTGTCAGAGATTTCAAAGAAACAGTGGGGTTGATTCCACAAGATGTGCATACTTTAAACTAAGGATGTTCTCTAATTAAAGAAATATCCTAACAAGTTTGGCAGTATATGCTAGGTCTTTTTTTTTTTTAAACCAGGGTTTATGTAACAAAAGCAAACAAAAAAATCACTTGAAGGTGTAGGGAACATTTGGTGGTATTTCGTTGCTCCAGCAGTGAATTTAAAGAATTTGGGGTGAGTAAATTATACATGCTTCTATGGCCTAAAAACCTCACTGTCACTCTCGGGGGATTATATGTTGCTGCAACTCCTTGGCTGAAGTTAGTAGTTTTGTTTACAATTTTTCACTATCATAAAAGAAGCTTGTTTTTGTGATCATGCTGTACCCTGAGTGGGGACAGCTGACTCTTCTCTGCTGTCTCAGCCAAGTCTTCTCTGGAGTCTTCACCATATGTATGTCCTTACCTCCATTCACCAGACCCTTCAGGGACAAGGGGTCAGCCAGGGGCTGGAGGAAGCCATGTTGGCTCGATTCACAGAGAATGGGAACTCCCTACCCTGACCCACTTTGGATAGCCTGGTCTCAAGTGTCATTGTTTTCAGATTTCGGTACAGGGAGACAGTTAGGCTATGGTGTTTCAGTCGGTATGCATCTTATTTATCAACATGCTCAACCTGACTCTTTTATCTTAATTTTAGCCATCTTCCATCTTATTTCTTCAGGCTTCTTTGTGGCCAACACTGGTAGACATGTTCATGCAGCCATGGGAGGCATGTCAGGGTTGTGACAGAAAACTGTAGCTTCACTGAGCACTGCAAGGGTCACCCACAGTGCTGCAGAAAGAAGGGGATGGAATCATTCTCTGTTTCCTTTCCTTGTTCTGGCCACATGTCTCCATCTATATCACCACAGGCTCCACTTCACCATCCACGCAGCTTACATGTTTTGTAAGACAATTATAGTTTTCTTTGGTCTCATTAAATAGGGTTTCGGGGGTGGGGGACCTTGTACAGTGGAAGTTACATCTGCTCTTTACATGGGAGAGAAAGCAGATATAAAGAGAGGAATCCAAGATGCTGATGGATGCTTCAGATATACCAGTAAGCACTGTGCTTACACACGCTTGGAAAATCCATGCACACTGGGGCTAGTCAAATCTGTTGTTGAGTGGCTTAGCTCCGTTTTCTGCCTGTGTAGCTCTAGCTGTGGGTGTCTGTGTCTCCACCATGACATGAGTTAAGAAGACCACCCTAGTGTGGCATCCTGCCCTGCTGTTCAAAGAGACAGGGGCTGACTCTGTGCATAGGCTTTACCAAAGATGGCTTAATTATAATGTGCAATTTATGTCAAGTGACTGCATTTATATATCTGTAAATTTAAACCATGCTTTGTGGTTCTACATGTTTATATATGTATGTCTTTCTCTACACGCAGCACAGAGCTGTCTGGATTCTGACCTGGAGACCAAGTTGCTGGCTCTGACTGGCAGGGCAGGTTGCTTCTTGCTCTCATTTCCCATCTCTGTAAGACAGGGTTGAAAGTGACTGCTGCTGCTTATGCATCTCACTGAGCCAATGAACCTTTTTGTATGTTCTTCAGCAGGAGAGGTCTGAAGCTGGAATCACCAGAGGAGTTAGCCTGCAGCTTAGACCTAGTATTTGATCTAGCAGACTGCATCTCTTTGTGGCTGCAGTGACATCTAAAGTGCAAGGCTAATTTCTGTCACTACTGACTTGTAATGAAAGTCAGATAGTGTATAATTAGTAGCTTTATTAAGTTTAATTGTTGTTTCTGCAAGTCTTTTTTATTATACTGAGCTATATAAGGCCATTTTCATGTACACATGTAATATATTTGGAATATATTTGTTCTCCTAGACAGCTTGCCTTTATGTCCTTACATACATGACTTATGTATCAATAAAGTCTAGGACCCACAAATGAGAGAATACATAGTGTGTGTCCCTGTGAAACTGGCATACTTTGGTTAATACAGTGATCGCCAGTTGCACCCATTTTCCTATAAATGACCTAACATCATTCTTCTTTTTGACTTAAAAATTCCCATCTTGCATATAGAACACTCTTTCCATTCTGGTGGGCACCCAGATTGGTTACATAACTCAGTTACTGTGTACAATGCTGCAGTGAACGCTGGTGTGCAGGCGTGTCTGTGGTGGGTGAACCTGCAGTCCTTTGGATAAGTATCCAGGAGTGGCGCAGCTGGGTCAGGCGGCACACATGCTCGTTTTTAGTGTTCTGGGGGAATTCTACTCTGGTTGCCATGGTGGCCAGACTAATTTACTTTTCTACCATTGGCACATCATGTTCCCTTTTGTTAACATTGAAAATTAACTTTATAATGAGCAACTTGTTGGCTCTTAAGACATTCACATGTTCTATAACTGTCACCACTATCCATTGATAATTCCACAATATTTTATGCCCTACTGGGTAGTATTCCCAGACCCCTAGGCCCTCATGGCTGCCATTCTTCTGTTGCTATGGGTTTTTCTACTCTCAGCTGTTCATTTAAATGTAAGAGGTGTTCTGTGTATAGTTTTATCTGGCATAGATTCACAAGGTTCAGCCATTTGTGCTGTGTATCAAAGCCCTGTTCTTTTTTTTTTTTTTAAAGGATGGATAGTATTCCACTGTAATGATATATCACAATCTGTCCATTGATCCATTTTTTATGAACTCTTGGGCATTTTCCCATCTTTTGACAACTGAAATTCATGCAGTTATGAATATGCCTTGTACATGAATAGGCTTGATTGTTAATGCTTTCAAACACTTCTCAAAGGGAACTTGTATCTTTAGAATAGACATTTAGCAAACAAGACATTATTGTGAAAATCTTAGGGGATTGTAGGTTGTAAACTTGGTCCTAAACTTTGATGTTCATTTTTAAGTGCAACTGGTGTGCTATCCTGAATCTACACTCATCAAGAGTGAAACGATTAGACATTGTAAAACACGAAGCACAGGCACTCTCTACTGTGAGCCCTTCATCTTTTGCCAGGAAGGTTGTTGTGGGGTCTCGAAGTCGGTGGTGAGTCATGAATTCAAAGTCATTCCAAACCCACATCCATAACACCGCTTAGCTTTTATAGACATACCCCAAGGTTGGCAGCCTACAAGATCAGTTTCTGCAAATATTTAAACAACTTTATCTAGGCTTCCCAAGAAGACTTCTGAAAATAACAGGATAGATAGACACACTAAAAGGCACAGAATTATCTATGGTACTTAGAAAACTATGGAAATGGTTGTTGTTCTCTATTCGTATGTAGAGACTATAGACACTTAGAAAATGCCACATCTACATGCTCATGCTGTGTGCTGCAACATTTATTTGTTGCGTGTTTACTTTTTCCCAAGTAGAACTTATTACATTATTTCTGTTCAGGTCATGCATTCAGAATTGTGGCTATTAATTCACACCAGTAAGGAGACGTTTAACAGCCTGGTAGAGAAGGGGGCTGATAGACATATCTTAGTCCTTTATCATATGTAAGCCCTGACCCTGCCTTACCTCTGTACTGGGTCGAGCCTTTTGTAGCATTATTGTCAAGCTGTACAGCTTCTGAGGAGAACTGGGCTTTCATGTTTTCTTATAGATATTTGTGGTTAGATATTTAAGCATTGCAAGACTGTGTAAAGTATAGCGTTTATTTAATGAGGGAACGAGAGCCATCTTGACAGTGACAAGGAGGCCCCGCAACAACCTGGAAAATGACGAAGGGCTCATAGTAGAGAGTGGCCATGCTTTGTGTTTTAGAATGTCTAATCACTTCGCTCCTGATGAGTGCAGATTCAGGATAGCATGCCAGTTGCACTTAATAATGAGCATCAAAGTTCGGGACCAAGTTTACAACCTAGAATCCCCTAATCTCCTTGAGGAGAGTGGCACTGTGTTGATTTAAAGTTCAGAGAATGCATATTTAGAGGATGGAGTCATTTTTTTTCAAGGGGAACAAACCTAAGCTGAGAAGACAAAGAGAAAAAAAAAGTGAATCCTTTCAAAATACAGTTGCCAAAGAAGCCTTTTATGCACCAGGCATGTCAGCTACTTTAAGATGGTCTATGCCATCTCATCTCCACGGGCCTGCTGACACTCCGTGGAGTACATACATCAGGGAAGATGATGCTGGTCAGGTCTTTGCTTTCTGAAAACTGCTACATGGTAGAGAAGGGTTGAGTCACATGGGAGGCCCCGGCCTTATGCTCTGTAGCCATGTATCTGGGATACACCCAAAGGAGGAGTCAGAGCAGCAATTTTGGAGGGTGCCTAATATTGCCCTTCTTTGATACCTTTGGACCTAATATTGAAAAGACACTCTGAAGTTCAATATCAAGTTCTCTGCAGCAAGAGGGACGAGATGGGGGTGGGTGGATGGTTGAGGGTTGGTGCTGTGGAAATTGGATGTTGTGTGGATGCCTAGTGGCTGTCGGGAGGAGCTCCAAGAAGCTACTTACCTGGTAAAGATGAACGGGAGAAGAACCTTGCATATTAAGAAGCCCCAAGTATATGCTTTTACTTCTTGAGGAACACTGTTAAACAAGGGACCCAACACTGGTCTCTGCCTCTGACAAGGGAACACAAGGGGGAGGGGATAGCAATCTATCTACAGGATTAATGGGAATGAAAACTCTTGCTCTCAGTCCAAAATAGCCCTGTTCCTACAAGCCATCCACTGAGCTAGACTCTAGTTACACATGGCACACTGTAAAGGTCATTACTTCACTTGAGCTTCCTTATTCATGGCAGAACTCTTCAAAGAATTATAGCATGTGATAAAACACTCCCCCACATACCGTGGTCAGGATACCTTCTCATCTACTCCATGGGGCCCACTCCACAGGGCAAGCTGCCCACTCCACATGTGGGGCCCAGTCCATAGCATGGCCCTCAACAAAGGACATGGCAGAGCATTGAGAACAGCCTCTGACATCTTCCATCTCTGTATGATGTCCTCTGAGATCATACAAAGTCACAAACAGGTCCTCATCAGGGATTGAATCTGCCAGAACCTTGATCTTATTGTTAATGGGCCTCCCCATGTATGGAACTTTATCCGAGCAGTCCAGAGAAATTAAGAGGAAACTGGCTGTGGGAGCCAGTGCCACTGTAAAAAAAAATACTGAAGATGTGTGTGTGGCCTTGGGACAGGTGACAGGCAGAAGTGGGAAGAGTCTGAACCAGAAAAGATTCACATTGCTATAAACCAGTGGTTCTCAGCCTTCCTATTGCTAAGAGCTTTTTAATACAATTCCGTATGTTGTGGTGACCCCCAACCATAAAATTACTTTCACTGCGACTTCATAACTATGCTACTGTTAGGAATCATAATGAAAGTATGTGTGTTTTTCAGTAGTCTTAGGCAAGCCCTGTAGTGTTCAGAGCCACTGCTATAAACCCTAGGTAGGAGTTGTGAGAAAGCTCAGACACTGAGGAAACATGAAGCAAAGTCTTTATCTCCCTGAAGATCAGCAAAGTGACCACCAGCGGAACATCAGCGGAACCCGGGTTGGAACTCAGATGGAGGGGAAAAGGCGATTCCTAGGTGTCCTGAGGTCAGGCCCTGCTGAGAATGGGAAGGCTGGGAAGAGAAGCTGAATGTAGGAGACAATGCAGAGAGAAGTTTGTCTCATACTCATCAGGCCCCACAGGAGGGAGCAGGAGGCAGGGGTTGTCTGAAGCCTGGGAGGAGTGATCAGCGACGCACAGCTGCAGTATTCCGTGTCTAGACGGAATCATGCAAGAAACCTTTAAACGCTCTCACCAAAGCTGCTCATTTTTGTGGACAGGCTTCCATGGGAGTTGGTCTTATTGCTAGAAGTAGGCTAGAGTGGGTTTTCATTATTTTAATTCTAGAGGATTAACTACAGCAAGAAGTTAGTTAGTCTCATGACTTGGAGAAAAATAAAAGATGAAACAAGATTAATTTAAAATAACTTCTGTTCTTCTGTTAATTTGTTCTGTTAATTGTTAGATGTTGATTTGATTTAAAAGTGCCAAGCCTCTTGGAGAAATCAGTTTTACCTGTGACTCAATTTAAATGACAGAATACTGACTCACTTATTGGGGAGCAGAGGGGTCCTAAAGCTAGGTGTGAGAGTCCTGTCCTAGATAAAGTAGACTGTAATTCCGGGAAATGTTCATTATCTTCTTAACATATGATGCTATAAACTGAAGTGCCCTTCCCCTCACCACAGAACACAGCAGCCACACCCACATCAAAGGTTCTACAAGGCCGATGGGCTGATTAAGAACTCGGTGATAGGGAGGATCGGAATGTTGCAGGTGGAGAGATCCAGAGTTAAATTATCTTTTTAGACATCTCTTTAGGACTGTTTTTAGTTCTCTTAATCCTCATTCATTGCCTAGCTCCGTGTCTAACCCACTTATGGCTATCTAATAAAAATCTTTGCAATGTATTAACTTCCACCGACTAACCACCAGTTTCTAACAACTCCAAAGCTAAGATCATCAAGGAAACTCTGAGACCTGTAGCAGAGATTTCCTTGCTTTTCTATAACCCACTTATTGTATTTGGAAAAAAAGTATTGTTGGCAAATGCATTTGTGTTGTAAGTAAGAAAGTTCTTGAAACTGCTTCTATGTTGGGCCATGGATTTGGGGGTAACCTGAGTCAATGTTCCTGGACCATAGCCACTCATACCAGCCCCAGCATAACTCTCTTTCCCCTTTGTAGTGGAAGCTATGCTTTGTGTTGAAGTTTTCATGTGTGAAAATTTTAAAGACTTTGTCAATATTCTGAATATCTGGAATTTTCTTAGCCCTCAATTTCTGTCTTTCCTTGTCTGCCTTCTGAGCTTCCCTCTCCCTCACCCGACTCTTCCACTCTCGTTACTAGAACTTCTAGAAGTGCTGTATCAAAGGAAAAGATTGTTATGGCTCTTACAGACAAGCGTAGAGGGAGATGAGATCTGGTGCTGTCTATACTCTCCAGACAAAAAGTCAGCAAGAGTCCTTGACTACGGGGTTCCCTAATCCATATCTGGACCCTTTAGGATCTGCTGAATAAATCCAGGTCATCATATTGACCTAAAAGTAAGAGGGTTTTAATTTTGCCAAATATTAAAAAGGAAAAAGGGAAACAAAACAACATGAGAAAGAAACTCCCTTCAACAGAATGGCTGTAAATCTGATTTCCAAAGCCATCTTTGTTTGTACCCTAATGGAATGCCAATGACACCATGACACTCTTTAGGAATACATACATAATTAAATTTATTGGGCAACAGAGAAACTAGTTTCTTGGATAAAAAAAAAAAGAACATTTTTTTTTTTGGTGGGGGGAACTCTCCTCCAACAATAGCTCACACACTATATGCAAGATACTCTGTTTGCCCTGAGCACAACCCCAGTCAGCTACTTTATGGGGCACAAGGACATTTCCCCATTACCACACAGGTTATTTTGAAGCCTGGCAATTAGATTTTATCCAGTGCCTCTGACACAAGTCTATAAATATATTTTAATGCTAGCTTGTATGTTTTCCTACTGGGTTAAAGCTTTCCCTTAATGGAAAGCTACTGCCTTAGTGGTAGGAAAAAATCTGTTAGAAGGAATTGTTCCTACTGGGAGAATTCCTGCTGGATTACATAGCGATTGTGGAAGTCATTTTATTGCATGAGGGTTTAAATCGTTTGTAAAGGGGTTAGGAAGATAGCCCACTCCGTAAACACTTGCTGAGCAAGCATGGAGTCCCACTTTTGATACCTAGCACCCACGTACAAATCTGACTGTGGCCTTTAATCCCAGTACTAGGGAGGTCGAGAAAGCAAGGGAGTCCCTGGAGTCTACTGGCTAGCCAGCCAAACTAATGAGGAAGTCTTAGGTCCAACTGAGAGACCTTGTCTCAAAAAACAAAGGGAGGTATATCTTTAGGAATGACACCAGGTAGTAACCTCTGTCTTCCACATGTATATGCATATGTGTGCATGTCACCTGTACATGTACAGGATCTCACTCCCCCAACACCTATACAGACACCCTCCCATACAAATACATTAAAAACATTGGGCCTGTTGAACAGCATTGTTACCATCTTAAATCCGCAGGATTGGTGGAGCCAATGAGCAGCACCATAAAGTGTGAACTGACGAAGTTAACTGTTTCAGGTAGAGCTCAGCCTTTGTTTCCACTCTGCTGTGTCCGAATCACACACTTCCTACTCGTGAGCACTCTCCAAAGCCAAAGTCTGCGGTCTTCCTGCAGCTGGGGAGAAGTGGATTACCGGAAATAAGAGTAGTAAAAGATGATACAGTAAGAACTGGGTCATGCATGCTTCAAATGCTCAACTCTCCTCTGCTGCCATCCCCAAAGGTTTCCTGTGAGAAACAGTTGACTAGTTGGAAATGAAAGCAAGTCCTGGAGGAGAAGCCTATGGAGGTCTCCTGCTTAGAGCAGTCGCCAGAATGCTGAGCAGGGATCATGGGTCAGCTTGGAACTTGATAGTCATCTATGAAAGCAGCCTGTGGGAAGAAAGTTGGTGGGCCAATAATAATGCTATTGGCATGTGTTTCTGGCCTGGAGCTATGCTAGCATACTAAATTTTTAGGTTACCTTCTAGAAGGATCTCCCCTCTTAAACTCTCTTCCGCCTTCTCTTCCTCCCTCCCTTCCCTGCATCTTATAGCCCTGAATATTACATTTTGATTATTTGAAAGACTGCTTTGGTATGCATGAGTGCAGAGATGAACTAACTAGAGAATCATCTGGTGCCATAATTCCCTTCTCCATGGTTATAGGATGGCTCTATTCTAGGCACAGAGCAGTTAGGTCCCTACTCCTGCCTCTGAGACTGTGTCCCCTGTTTGAGGAATGTTGATCATCATGGCTGCCTATAGGCTGACACTTTGGTCCTTACTAGTGGGAGCTTCATTTTCAGGAGAGAGACATCATTCTGATACTGAGGTACTTTCATGCTCCAGGGCATTGTGTATAGACAGACTTGCAGATAACCTTCATTGCAATTCTTTGCTGTCTTCAATCTGGTGCCCACAGTGCACCATGCTGATAAAAATGGTCAAGTGAGAAAGAGTTTATTCCTTAACAGGTATGGTTAGAAGATGAGTCTAATGCCTTCCATAGTATGTAAATGCAGAAGCTGAACCAAGGGCTACAGTCAGAGGTTCATCAGCTGGAATGGGATGTCTTAGTTTCCCTAGGGGTTATCCCTCAGATGTGAGATCAGGACTCTGTTGTCTTTGTTATTGTACTGGCTAGTTTTGTGTCAACTTGACACAGCTGGAGTTACCACAGAGAAAGGAGCTTTAGTTGAGGAAATGCCTCCATGAGATCCAACTGTAGGGTATTTTCTCAATCAGTGATCAAGGGGGAAAGGCCCCTTGTGGGTGGGACCATCTCTGGGCTGGTAGTATTGGGTTTTATAAGAGAGCAGGCTGAGCAAGCCAGGAGAGGCAAGCCAGTAAAGAACATACCTCCATGGCCTCTGCATCATCTCCTGCTCCCTGACCTGTTTGAGTTCCAGTCCTGACTTTCTTGGTGATGAACAGCAGTATGGAAGTGTAAGCTGAATAAACCCTTTCCTCCCCAACTTGCTTCTTGGTCATGATGTTTGTGCAGGAATAGAAACCCTGACTAAGACACTTATGATGTCATATATCTTTCCACTTATATCTTGTACTTGCTACTTAGACAAAGAAACATGCAGACATCTTTATGGTCTAAACACAATAGTGAATGGTGAATGCTGAATGGTGAAATACTGTGAGATGTTAGGCCAGACAGCAAAACTGACAAGGACTCAGCTCTCACCAGATTAAAAGGTACCAGAACCAGCCATAACTTTTATCTGGTGCTGATCATATAAGTTGATGTACACACATGATGATCTTGGTCTTACTGGCATGTTTTATTAGTTTGTGCTCGGTGTAATCCCTGGTATGTGTCAGTCTGTGGACTGTATTGTTAACAACATTGTCGTCATGTGGAGTCACAGGATGCTCCAAGCACGTGGAGACCATCAAGGGCCTGGGGACATTCTTTGTGATGGAGGTTGGCTAGTCAGGTGTGAGACATAAACAACTTCCTGTCTATGAAGTGTTTGGCTTGCAGAGTTTATAGAAATAATGTCTTCCCTTAGGTGGAAAAGTCTGTATGAATGTAAGTCACATACATACTCAATTTTTCCCCAACATAATATTCTTATTAATTATTTGGGAATGTCAGAAAATGCATCTTGAACACACTCAGTTCCCAGCCCTCCTTGGTCCATTCTCCCATCCTTGTGACCTCCTCCTAGAAAAAAAAGAAGGGAGAAAAAAATTACCAAGTCAATACCCATATACTCACTGGAGCATGGCCAAATTCCCAGTGACCAGCTTCGAAAACCCTGAGTCCTTCCCCAGCCCCACAGTGAACAGAGACCATCAACTTAGAAGAGCTATACTTTAGCATGCCTATCACAATTTGTTCCTTTAAGCTGGGCGTGGTGGCGCACGTCTTTAATCCCAGCACTCAGGAGGCAGAGGCAGGAGGATTTCTGAGTTCTGAGGCCAGCCTGGTCTACAAAGTGAGTTCCAGGACAGCCAGAGCTATACAGAGAAACCCTGTTCCAAAAAAGAAAAAAAAATAGTTCCCTTTAATGGCTTCCTGTATAATCTCTTTCTGTTGGGTATGGGTGGGTGGGTTGTCACAGAAAACGTCTATGTCTCTCATTCTCAACTGTGAGCCTGCACTCATTGATACCAAGGCAGAAGAAGCTTCCTTCCTCTTTACAGTTAGCAATAGCATGGACGATGGACATCCACATGGTCTCCAGTGTCAGCATAGGCCACAGACCTCAGCATGGTCTCCAGTAGCAGTACAGACCATGGACATCAAAATAGCCCCATGCCACAGCATGGGCCATAGGCACCATTGTGGCCCTCGGTGGCAGCACAAGCCATGAACACTAGTATGGCTCCTGGTGGCAGCACAATGTGTCCAGGCATGGGACACAGCACATAGCCGCATCTCCAGCCCCTCTCACAGACATGCTGGCTCCCATCTGATCCTGAGCTGCAATCGCAGAGGCTGGTGCAACTCTGCCAGTAGCCTTGAGAGAATTTCAGAAATGCCTTGGTGCCTTCAGAGAATGGCGAAGGTAAGTCTCGATCCAGACAGAAAGGATGCTGGGTAATGTTCCAGTACAGTGGTCTTGTGGCCAGTGATCCTTGCTCAGCAACACTGCAGTGCTTTAAGGGGTGAATAGTTTAAAATAAAAGAAGATGTCTCCATTACCATGTAGAACACACTAAGATGTAGCCTGGGATCCCAGGAGGTTATCTGTTAGGGTCTGGGCCTTGGGTTTTACAGACCTCAAACGTAGTTCAGAAAGTGTTGGCCAGGCTCTGTGGAAGAACTCACGTCAGCTAACCTCATGAAGACTGATAGGTGTGCACCATGCTTATCACCAGCATATAAGGAATGGGGGTATAAATAGTAATTAGCTAAGGGAGAGACTCTGCCAGCATCTCCTTGTATCAGCTAACAATCGTCCTGCCCAGGGATTCCCTTTCTACATCTTCCAGGCTTCCAGACAGAAGACAGGGAACTTGGCAGTGTGGAGTAAACTCTTCTAGGAGAAAGGATTGTGTGGATCTGTGAAGAGATCCTGGGTCACAATTCCAAGTGAGGGGTGACTCTGAGGTCTATACAGGGTGATGGTGGCTTCAAGGACAGGAAGGGACAGACCTCCATGGCTTCATGTCTGTGCTATGTGGTGTCTCCAGCTACTCTCACTTCAGGACAGTGACCAGTGACCCACAGGCTCCTCCTTCCCTTGAGTGCTTAGGACACAATGTACTTTATGGTAGTTTTGATCACAGAGAAATGTTGTAAGTTCCATTGCTTCTGAGGGTGGCTTTCTTTTTAGAACCTCATGCTATTCTAAAAAGTCATTCTTTTAGCTCTTGGGTGATTCAGAAATACTTTGGCATCCACTTGTCCACATCAGTTTGGTGAGGGTACACAAGAAGTAGAATCTGAGGCCATGGAAAACACCCAGAATGCAACAGGCCATTAGCAAAGATCCAGCCCAAGTGGCGGTTTTCCACAAGGACTAGATTTCAAAGTTAGACCAAGACTTTGAATTCTTCATTCCTGAACTATTGCTGGAAACAGAAACTAGAAAGGAACACCTGCCATGTGGGATGGGATGTCATGATGATTCCCGTCAGAGTGAACTCATGTCTGGAGTATTCCACTGGACCTTCGACTTAAAAAGGTACATTTGAGATGATCTTGGGAAATAGAGAAAATGCTAAATAACACTAAGATAAAAGTAAGTGTTTTGTCCCAAAGTATCAATTTCTCCCAAACAGACAGACAGCAGCTACCGGAATAAGGACAAACAGACAGCAGCTACTGGAGTAAGGATGGTCTTGAGGAAGCTGTTGCTTTTCTGTGAAGATCATCATCAGAGGCAGGGAGGAAGGGCCTCTTCCTCTTTGTTTGACTTCACTAGTAATCAGGGATGGACTGTTGTGCTGGTCAGGGCCTGCAGGAAGGCACTGGAGTGTGTATGTGTGTGTGTGTGTGTGTGTGTGTAAACAATTATGTATAAAATGCAAGTGTGAATGGCTGTAGTGCATTTGCTTCTGTGTGCGTATGTGTGTATGTGTGTGCACTGCTCCAAGCATGATGTGTGTGTGCATTGCTCTAAGCATGCCGGCAACTCTTCTAAGAATCTAGTCACCATGTCTACCTGACCTCAGGTTAGGGCAAATGAAGCTTTGAATGAAGCTAAAACATCAAAACCATCCCCTGTGTTAACCACCAGCTTTCCCTGCCTCTACTCACCTGAGGGAGATGAGTATCTTTCTTAATACTGACAGGATTTTCTACAACTCTCTAACTTTCTGTATTTGGTTTTAGGTCTTGTGTTTGTACCTTTGGGAAACCAAGCAGGGCTCCATAGTGACTTGTAGCCTTACTTAATACAGTGTTTTAAACCATCTCACAATGACATTGTAAACAGAGTTCTTTTGCTATTAGTCCCTGGGAGAAATATCTAACTCTGGGTATCTCAGAGGACTCCCAGGATGTCTCAAAGTAGTTAACATGCTTACCTTTCTAGTACTGAGTGGCTCAGAGAGTCCTTGTGAAAGTTGCAACCAACTAGACATACACCATGTGGTGAGCCAGAGGCCGTTCTGCACTTCTGTAAGTATCCAAGTTGTGTTTAATGAGCCTAAATTAACTTGGTCTTGCTGTGATGATCTCTGGCAGAAATGAGGACAGTTATAAAGAAAATACTATACTCCCTTTGGGAACTTCAGAGTTCTTGGTGATGCTATTTCCTGGTTCTATTGCTTCTCTATGGTGCCAGCATCTGTAGATTGAGGAGCGCCTAAAGCCCTGCATAATGGGGCTGGACAGCTGAGTGGCATCTGTCATGGCTACAGGCACTGAAGGAGCTTTCAAAGACAGGCTTCCTCAGCCAGAGCCCTTCAAACTGTAGCCGGGAAGATGGCTCTGGGATCACACCTTGGACCCTTGACTCATATCCTCTGTACTCACAGATGCCCATAGTTTTCTCCCAGGGACTAATATCTAACTGTCTGTTGTTTCTATCATTTGGCTGCTGAGGCCTGGATGGCAGCAAAGCCTCCGGTATCTAGAAGGAATCTTCCGAGTTCCTCCTGTAACCTCTGCTGCCCTGTACGCTGTCCCCGTTCTCCCATGCAGATTTGTAGTTACCGTAACAGGCAGCAGGCTAGATAGCGGAAGGAACAACACAAGGCTTTCTCTGTGGCCTGGTATGCCTTGTGAGTCTCACTTAGAGACAGAGACAAAGCAGCCATGCTGGTGACTGAGTGGCTCCTATACTGTCCTCTTGGTCAGTAGGTCAAGACTCAGAGGGAATTTCTGAGACTGGATTGGAAAAACAGGTCAGCAGGATGCCCCAGTCTCGGCTGGTTCTGTGAACCCTGACACTGTCAAATGTGAACTTAGAGGCATCTCACAATTGAATAATTGTGAATCATGATTTAGCCAATGAGCTGATCCTGGCCATGTGGCAGGCCATGGCAGCGTGGAGCAGACTGCCAGTGGTGGCAATCAGTTCTTTTTCTCCTGTGCTTTTGTACCCGGCCTGAGAAGCCCGGGAATCAGAGGCCATAACCTCCTTCTGGCCTTAGCACAAATCTGGAAGGAGATTATGAGTCAAATCATGAATCACCCTTCGCTCATACAAACTCTTAAGTTTTATTTGGTGTCATTCCTCCTTTAACAGTTATAACCCAGCTGTTTTTTATAGGCGACTGTATGAATATATCTCATATGGGGCTTTATCTCACTCTACAGAGATCAGGTAGTGAGCTCCACTTTATCCCAGTTCAGCACATGCTGGGACTGCAGTGTTTCACTAGTGTTTCCTGATCTCACGGTGAGATAAACATACCCAGAGCCCAACTTCTTAGTTAACACGCCGTAATGCAGCTGTCATGACCCAGTTGCTAATTCTGCTTTTCTACTGATCTTTTTAAAAGCAGAGTATGAGCCTTATTCACCTCTTCGTAACATGACCACTTGGCTACCCACCCAACATGGACTAGGTTCTGATACGTGTTTCATTCTAGAGTTTAAACCATCATCTATTATTCAATCCCTCCTTTGGGAACTTTGCTACATGGAAAAAAGAAACCCACACAACCTACACTACCATGGGGAGAGAAATCCTGCCATGCCTGTTTCTCCAAGTGTCAGAACTCTTTATTCTTTAATAGTTTACACTATAGGGATATACTTCTTACACACACACACACACAAACACATGACACACACACAGTCACAGATACATAGATAAGTGCCTATACACACATACATACACAGAAACACATTTAAAAACACACACCCCACACTTACACAATCACAGATATATAGATAGGCACACACATACACTTTTAGCACATGCACACATATAAACACTTTTGAGCACACACACATACACGTGCACTGCACATTTACACACACAGACACAGATACATAGATAGTTGCATATACACACTTTGAGCACACACACACATACTCCACACTTATACAGTAACAGATACAGATAGGTGCATACATACACTGTTAGCACACACACATAAAGAAACTCATTTGAACATTACACACACACACACACACACATACACACACATGCACGCACATACATGGACATACATGAATAGGCCAGTCACAAAGCAATGTTCCCTCTGGAGGATTTGGACTTAGGTCAGGGACCAGGCTGTGACTTTAAGGCAGCTGGTGCTCAGTGTCTGTCTTCTCCTTCTCAGACTTATTGTTTGCCTTACGAGTTACACTACTGAGAACCTATGTCACGTCGCTTAGTTTTAGGAAGCTGCTAGGCAATAGTTCCCTAGGATAAAAAGCCACAAAAATCTTTTTCAGTTCTACTTTTAATATTTCTTTGTGTGTGGTAAGGATCTGAAGAGCATGTGTGTGTTTATAAAACCCAGTGAATATCTCCGCTGGGCTCTCAGTGGGATTTCTTTGATGAGGCTCCATTCACTAACTGTCAGAGCCTGTATCTGAGTTGGGTCTCATCCCTTCAGCAGGAGGCAATGATACGGAATGTTTTTCTGGGTTTTTCAATAACACTCTTGCATCAGGCTGAGAGCTTGTTTGCAGCTTCGAAGCCTGTAGGAAGAGGCGCCCGTCGGTTGTTCCCACACGCATGTCTGTCTCCTGAAATCATCCTCTGGAGTGCCACACAGGAAACAGATTGAGTTTAAACGTTGGTTTTTATCTTTTTGGAAATTTCACAGAAAAGCCTACGTCTACAGTCTGAGTCACTCCTTTGGGAGATCAAAGCAGAATGCGTTTGGTTAATGTGACAATGGAAACAGAAAATGGAAGACAGGTTGTCACCGCACAAAGGAAAGGAAAGAAATCTCCTTGGGCTTGGAGAGAAGCCGAGGAGTACACGAGATATCACAGATACAGCCAAACTGTTGTGCATCCCTGCAGTCCACTGTGCAAAGGGATTGGCTTATCTTGGCACTAGGCCTGTGACTTGGGGACAAATTCCTTTGATGGCTTGATTTTTGTCAACTTTAAGTTAGAGACAGAAATTCCTACTTGACAAGTTCACTTCATGGAAGGAAGGAGAAGAAATACACAAGTACTGTCACATAGCATATCAAAACCAACACCCCAGAGTTGGGGCTGGAGAGATGGCTCAGCAGTTAAGAGTTCCCCCGCTCTTGCAGAGGATTGGAGTTCAATTCGCAGCACGCATGTCTGGTGGCTTACAATCACCTTTAATTCCAATTCCAGGGAATCCAATGTTCTCTTCTGGCCTCTGGCACTCACATGACAATATACTCACACAGGCAAATAAATAAAAATGCTTCTTTTAAATTGTCAGCTTCTTTCTGTTTGCTTTGGGACATTCTTTTAGGAACATGAATTAAATACGATGTTCTCTGGTGTGGTTCTGTGATACACAGCTCTTCTTCATTAAAGCTAATAGGATGAAAATGGAAACAGGACTATACATGTGTCTTTTTATATTAGAGAAGTTTGAGGATGTTATATTAAAAGTGGACCATTCAGGTTTGCTTCCTGTTGTGATAACTACCATGGCCAAAAGCAACTTGGGGAGGAAAGGGCTGACTCAGCTTATTGTTCCCTGTCACAGCCCTGCCTTTGAGGACAGTCAAGGAAAGAGCTCAAGGAAAGAAGGCTGTATACTGGCTCACCCTATCACTGCTCAGCTAGTTTATATAGCCCAATTATGAATAGCCAATCTAGTTTATATAGCCCAGTTATAGATAGTCAGTCTAATGGTGGCACTACTCATAGTAAGCTGGGACATCATACATTAATACGCAGTAAAGATAACTCCATGTGCTGATCCAAAAAGACAAATCCTCAACTGAAGTTCCCTTTCCCCAGGTGACTTTAGGTTTTTAGAGGTTCAATAAACAGAGAATTACAGTGGGAACCAGAATCAAATCTCTAGCAAGGCTCCCCTCACACCCTGTGAACCACTTCTGCTAATGAGGCCATAGACTCAGAGACCCCAAACCTCTCAAAGCAGTACTCCCAAAAGAGAACCAGGTATTCAGCCACGTGAGCCCTAAGGAGCAGTTCACGTTCTAACCACAGCAGTTTGCTTCTAGCCATCATTAGCTGATGGCTATCCTCATGATGCAAAATACATCCAGGCCAATGTCAAAAGTCCCAACACTGTTCAAACATCCAGTACCTTCTAAGGAGGGATTTGATGGAGACATTCCATTTAGTATCTAGTGTTCTAAGGTCAAGACAATCTCTTAAGCATGAGCACTTGTACAATCAAAACCAACTTACACAACCCAATATACAGTAGCACAATGGATATTCTCACTTGAAAGAATCAAAAGATAGCAAGGAGGTACCAGGTCAACACAAGAATTACACTCATCAGAGCAAGCAGAAATCCTTGGAACCTCACAACTAACATCTAGGGCTCATGATAGTACCACGTGGGCTATTGATGACATCATGTGGGCTCCTGATAACTCTAAAAGGAATCATAAATTCTAGCTAGCCCATCTGAGAGACACACAGTCCAAGTATTTTATTTACAAGCTGTAAGCCTAGATTGAGCAGATTTCAGAGCTATTCTACCTTACACAACAGCCATACGTCCCTTGTTACTTGCTGTTTTTCCTGGTCATGTGCTCATGGTCCATCTCTTCTCATAGTGGCGTCCTCTTCTCTCTGTGTGACCCACCTACCTCTATTCCCTCCAGCAATTACTCAATCAATAATTTTAAATTAAGGGGCAAGGTTTGCACAACGAAAGCTGGTTGTGAGACTCTTAAAGCAAGTAGACCTTGGGATATAGAGTTTAGCATTACAACACATAGCAGCAGACCAAACCTCAACAGATGACATCACATGGTCTCCTGATGACATCATGTGTGTAGCCAGCCATTTCTCCACAGCTCTGTCACCATGGTTCTTATGGACTTACTCTTGGACCAGCTCCATTCTATGCCTGAAGTTTTCCTTAGAGGACAACTTGTGTTCGTGGAGCCTCCAGAGTTTCTGCTGAAGTGTAGGTTTCATCCTTATAGTTTTACACACAGCTCTCAGAACTTCAATACAGAGGACCTTCCCTGCCACACATTACCTGGCCTCGTTGGATTTTTCTCTGGAACCTTGCTGTAAGCTTCAGTGGTGCTATAATTCTCTGATTCTGCACGTTTGGAAGCACAGCAGCATGTGGAGGACTCCAATTTCTGTTGCTCAGTCTGTAGCTTAGCCACCTTGAACCACATATAAAGCGGTCTCTGATTGCCTACAGAGCAAACATTGCCTTAAGTGGTCTTGATCAGAAATGTTACCCCTGAAGAAGCATTCTCTTTTAAAATGAGAGTCCTTAAAGTGGGTTTTCACTCTTATACCCCAGTGAGCTGCTCTTGCCATGGCACCTTTCTGGTTGCCCTAGTGATACGTATGTGGCTTCTTCTCTCTCACCGCACCAATGTCTTCAATATTTACAGCGGCTCTGTCTACAGTTACTTTCTCCATAGCTTCAAATGCACCTGTGTTCCTAAACTACACACTTTCTAAGTCTTGCTGCTTTGATAGTTCACTGTAAACCTGACTAAAAGCAGCCAGTACTATCATTCTACAGTCTGACTATTGTGCTGTCTTGAAATTTTCCCCAATAAGTTAATATCCTATTACTTTTAAATTCAAAATTACTCAGATTTTAAGAACATGGAAAAACATACTTCAGTGTTTTATCAGATTACAACAAGAACCATCTCTAGTCCAATTCTCAGTATATCCCCTACTCTGCCATGTAATCTCATTAGCACAGCCCTTCCTACCTGCATTTCTGTCTGCATTCTGGACTCTAACTAGATTGGCCCATTAAGCTCAGCTTTCAGCCAGTGTGTCCATATATTGGACATGTCTGGCTTTTAACATTCTCCGGCTTCTCTAGTCTACAGCTCCAAACCTTCCTGCATTCCTTCTGCAAATTCCTCAAGTCCAAAGCCCCATGAGTCACGTGGCCAGGCTGACCACGGCAATGGCATTTCCTAGTAGCAGTTTTCTGTCTGTACATACAAGAGCGACTGTGACCAAAAATCTGATAGAAATAGATTGAAAGATGAGCAATTTGCTTTGGCTGGTGTTTCACAGGATTCAACCCATTATGGACGCAGTCCATGGTGGTGGGTGCTTGTATCATAGCTCATTCACATCCTGGCTTGTAACATAGTTCATTCAGACCCTGGGAGGTCTCAGTCCAGAGCCAGAATGGCTATCACCTTCAAATCCTAGCCTCCAGTGACCCACTTAAACTAACTAGATTAGCAGAATCTTAAAGGTCTAACAACCGCTCAAAAATAGCACATCCAGCTAGAGAACAGGTATTCAAACACATGGGGCTGTGGGATATTCCAGGCTAAAATCCTCACAAGTATATTGAATCCATTAGGATACTACCACAAGAATTCAGACTGTGAAAAAAAGGTATAATTTTAAAAAATGTATTCAACACATTTAAAGAAATGAAATAAATCGGTGAAGAATCTGTAGGAATAAAAGTGATTTAATATTTGCTAGCTACAAGTCTGGAAAAATGTCTCAGTGGTAAAGAGCACTGGCTGCTCTTGCCGAGGACCTGGGTTCAGGGCTCAGCACCTACATGGAGTCTGTGACTTCAGTCTAGGGTTCTGGTCTCTGTGGAGGTTTCTGCAGGCATCAAGAATAAATAGAGTGTGATTACATACACGCAAGCAAAATGCTCATACACATAACATTAGAAGATCATTTAAAAATAAAAATCTTCCAGCCAATCACAGCATGTGAATCTCTTTTGGGTTCTAATTATTATTATTATTATTAATTATTATTATTATTATTAACAAACCACCAATAAAAATGAAATTCTGAGTACTAAAAGAATGTTTGAACATAGGGTTAATTTTCAAGGCATAATGATAATATTTTATTTAATTAAAAATTTTAATGTATAGTTAGTGAAAATACTTTATTTACAAATAAATCTGATGGTTCTTAGGCTCTTGTAAGGTAATATTATGGGAGCCATTGTTATGAAAAACAGAGCAGGAGTATGTGTGTGTGTGTGCGTGTGTGTGTGTGTGTGTGTGTGTGTGTGCACCTGGTAGGCCCATGCCAAGGCACTCCCTGAGAAATCATACCACTTGAAAGACCTGACATAAAGGGAGTTTATTTGGGAAGGGGTCATATTGAGTTCCGGAGAAGAGGTAGAGTCAGATGGGAGCAGAGCTAAGAGGCAGAAAAGGGAACAGAGAAGGACAGAAAGGGGACGAGAGAGGCCTGCCAGAAAACAGAAACATGTGGGAATAGAGACAGAGAGGGAAAGAGGGAGAGAGGGAGAGAGGGAGAGAGGGAGAGAGGGAGAGAGGGAGAGAGGGAGAGAGGGAGAGAGGGAGAGAGGGAGAGAGGGAGAGAGGAAGAGAGAGAGAGAGAGAGAGAGAGAGAGGGAGAGAGGCAGAGACAGAGACACACACACACACACACACACACACACACACAGATAGAGAACTAAGGTAGCAAACAGTCCTTTTACAGGCTGCCAGGCTGCACCTTGCAGAGGCAGGTAATGTCATTGCTAGGTCCCTGGGAGGAGCCTAAAGGAATCTCCTGTAAGCTAACAGCCATGGGGCCACTCTAGCAGATAGGCTATATATATATGTGTGTGTGTGTGTGTGTGTGTGTGTGTGTGTGTGTGTGTGTGTGTGTGTGTGTGTGTATACATACATACACACATGTATATATATATATATGTATATATTATATAATGATCAGAAATAAGTTTCTCCATCTCTACCTGAAAAGGTTGAGATGGTATTGAAAACAAGGTCTAGTCTATCATTCTAAATCTAAATCTAAACTGTTATGTTCAAAAGTCAAAATACCTTTACTCTGTATGGTACAATAAAATCCTCCTTCAAGTGTTGCCCAGAGAGTGGTGCAGTCCTCTGTTTTCCTGGTGGGGTGTGCTGTAGTCCACATGGCAAGGCAAAGATTCAGAAGGAAGCTGGTGAAGGGGACCTGCTATACTGCGTAGGAAACCTCACCATGTTTTGTCCTACCTATAGCAAGAGTGACACCATCTGAGCCTGTCAAGGTTCATAGACCTGAATCTTAGGTTAGCCATTGCTCATGATAGCTTACAAAGAACTTCAGGTCTGAATTCAGCCAGGAGATTGGTCCACTGAAACAAAAATAGTGCTATCTCCAGAGATTGCAACATTGCTAAGATCCACTGCAACATACATCAACATTCCTGAAATACTCAATAGCTGATTAGCATGCAAAAAAGCAAATGCAATTCAACTTAACAGAAAAGACAATTAAAGAGATTAGCTCTGAGATGAGCCAGGTGTTTGAATTAATGATGACTCCAACAGATACCAGATACCGCATAAAAGCAAATGCAAGTCTCTGATAATGGAGCATCACAAGAGATAAAGGAAAATTATCACCAGGTGTTCATGGGCACCCACTGTACTACCTAAAACAATAGGGCCCTGCAGCATTTGGGGATCAGATTCTCCTGGCAAGAGTGTGAGTGTGTGTGATCACACTGAAAGGGGTTCCTGTGTTTCTTATGAAGTTAAACAAGTGTTCTCTCATAGAATAGCAATTCTATATACATAAACCCAACAGAAACAGATGTATGTCTGCAAGCTGGCCGTATAAAAATGCTCATCAGAATTTTATTTGTAATGAAATTTAAAGAAGACACTAGCATTTGCCAGTAGGATTGACAAAGCCTGTCACATGGATTTAATGAATGTCTTTTAGCAATACAAAGCAACAAACTGCCCAGCTCGATAAACGTCATGCTGAGAGTCAGAAGACAGGTGCGAGCACGCATATCATAACGAGGTTCTGCATCTTTGAAGTCCAAGGTGCTGTGGTATAACTATGAACTGACTCTTTGGGAATATTTGAATGTGACTGGAGCCTTCTCAGAGGGGAATTTCTGGGGTCATGAAATTACAGATCTTGGTTGTGTGTATGCCTGATGCAAGAAATTATATGATTAGGATTTTTCATTTCAACTCAGTTGCATAGCCACTGGAGAACCCACCAGTCTCCGGTGGATAATTCCAACCCCATGGCCTCCCAGATGACCCTGCTTGAACTCAGAGAACAAAACAGCCAGCCAGGAATGTGAGGAACAGATTGGTGGGGGAGGGGGAGGAGATGAGACGCAGTAGAGGTGAGAGTAATCAGAACTCATTCCATGCATTATGAAAGAGCCACCAGAAAGCTTAACAATAATGCTGCGATAGGTGATACACTTTGATTTCAGTCAGCTAACATGCATCTATTATTTCACACATATTTATATGTGCTTTTGAGGAACAATAAGCTGTTTTGATCTTGGCATAGATAGGATAATGACCAAATTATATGATAATTAATGTATACACACCCACAAACACACACACCTTTAACTTTTTTATTTACTTATAGTGAATATGTTAAAATTTTTCCTCATATATATTTGGAGACCTGAATAGATATTTCTCATAAGAATAAATAAAAAGGCAAGAAAGTATAAGAAAAATTACTAGCATCACTAATTATGGAAATTCAAATAAAAATCATAATGAGTCTCCACATTGCACCCCAATTACAATGATTATAATAAAAAATACAAATAAAGCAAGTATAGGTGAGAATGCAAAGAGATATGACTCTCACACACGTCTGGAGGAAGTCTATACTTAATTCAGCTGCTATGGAGTTACAGTCTCGGAGTGCCTCTAAAACCTGTCAAAGAGATAAAGAGACAGCCGTGCTCTCCTGTTTACTTTGGCACTATTCACAAAAGCCAGGAAAGATAATAAACATTAATCTTCATCAGCCAGTTAGTATAAAACTGATACCCACTGTAGACAAATTCACATAGAAGGACGACAGGTTCTACCAGTGGCACATGCGGGTCCTGCTCTCATTCCCAAGGGTTACTAAAATGACAAACTTTATTAAAGAAGTGGCTTCAGGGGGTAGATTTCACACGTGGAAATGCTTCTCAAATATTCTATTCCTTGGTTTCAAAGTAGAATAGCCACGCTGCCAATGTACCTTCTTAGATGGCTGTACTTGCCACTGTTCTTATTTGATACATCAATGTATTTTCCAGTCTTAAAGGTATTTAGAATGTTAGGTGGTTAGATATTAAGAAAAAAAATGAAGTCAACCATCTTTTGCTTATCTTTTTGTAGGTATGATCATTGAAAATACATAGTATAATCATTTTGATCTTTAAATGAGAGGAAACAATTCATTGGTTTTTTAAAACAATGCAGGTAAACAGGACCACAGACACACACACATGTGCGTCTCCTCTTACCATACTTGTTAGAAAGTTCTCACCGCCACAGTTTTTGACTGAGGTTATCTTCCTTTTCATTTCTGACATCAAGGCCAAATGTATTGTTACTGCTGAACAAGTAAGATAACAGGGAACTGGCATCAGAGAGAGTTCAAACAAATACGCCACAAGGTTGCTAATTAAAGCTGGTTTTCAAGCTTATCTCTCTGCCTGAATTTTCTCTTTTATTCCTAGGCATGATGTGACAAAGAATATCTGTAAGCAATTTGAAAATGTTATCTTTAGGAACTTAATGTAAAAAATCCAACCCTAAGGAGAGTTATGTCTCTGATATTGGTGTTCTGAAATTCAGATTTTAAAATTATCATCTATTTTAAAATAAAATGAAACATGGAGAGTCTTGGTTTGGGAACTTAGAGGAAATCACATGGAAAATTTTGAGGTATAATGGTATATTTCAATCTATGAACAGTTAAAAATTTTTTTTTATTTTTTTGAGTTTATAATATAACTACTTCATTCCCCCCCCCTTCCTTTCCTTCCTTCAGATCTTCCCACACAGAGCTCTTTGCTCTCTTTCAAACTCATGGCCTCCTTTTTCATTAATTGTTGTTACATGCATGTATGTGTGTTCCTACGTATATAAGTGCAACCTTTCAGTCTTATAATGTTACTTGTGTGTTCGGTTTCAGAGCTGGTCATTTGGTGTTGGATAACCAGTTGGTGTGCTCATTCCTAGGAAAGAGTAGCTTTCCCACTTTCAGTATTCCATAGTTACCTGTAGCTCTTGCTGAAGTCTCCTGGGCCTCCTCCTGTTCACATTAGTGTGTAGATATTGTTCCTATTCAGCTCATGTTCAAGCAGTAATGTTAAGGAGACTTTATAAGTGAAGCTTCCGATATCTCAAGGAGACAGAGTCTCCTGGAGAAACTTCTGTCTCTTACGTTCTGTCCAGTCTCTCTTCTGCAATATTCTCAATCAACTGTTATCTCATATAGTAACAGCATTACTAATTGTAATAAATAATTACAAAATTTTTCTAAATCCTACATTGATTCATTGCTAAATTATTCCTATATCAAAGAGAATTTACTGGTACTTTGCAAAGGCCTGCAAAACATAAAAGAGAAAAACAATAACAGCAACAACAACAACAACAGTTTCTCACCATATTCTGTAATGCTAATATTACCCTCATAGCCAAACCAGACAAAGGTCAACACAAGAAAACTATAAGAGAGAAATTATATGACTATAGAAGGAAAAAAATCTCAATCAAGCCCTAGAAAAAGAAAGGGTTATTCTGCAAGGGCTACTGTCCACAACTAACTTAAGTGTAAGAATTTGGGAAAACTAACTTAATGTGTAAGAGCCATTATTGTAGCACACCACATTAATAGATCAGAAAGTATTCCCAGCCTCTTGGCCATCTGATTAGATAGGGCTGTGGCTTGAATCTGAACCGACTCTGGACAGGCTCTTTGAACACCTGGTCCTCAGCTGATGTTAAGGGGTGGGGCTTAGTGGGTGTAAGCTGCTAGAGGAGGGGCTTTGAAGGTTATGTTTACTTCTGATTCTAGCCTCTTTCTCAACTTCCTGATTTGTGCCATACGAGGTCTCTGTCATATGATATACCTTCCCTGTCATGATAAACTGAAACTATGAGTCAAGGTAAATTTTTCCTTCCTTATCTATCACATATTTTGTCACAGAGACAAGAAAAGTAACAAATACAGAAAAACATTTGATAAAATCCCTTCTTGTTTTATGCTTAAAATATTAAATAGACTAGGAATATAAGGAACCTTCTCAAACTAATAGAAAGGCAGTTTTTAATTTTTATTAGTTATTTTATTTATTTACATTTCAAATGTTGTTCCCAGTCTTCTCTCCACAACCCCCCCCTCCCATCCCCTTCCCCTTTGCCTCTATGAGGGTGTTCCCCTACCCTCTCACTCACTCCCCGGCCTCACCACTTTAGCATTCTGCTATGCTGGGGCATCAAGCCTCCACAGGTCCAAGGGTCTCCCCTCCCATTGATGCCAGATAAATCAGTCTTCTGCTACATATCTTTAAAATGGCTCTAGCTGCAAATGTAACAGAGGATGGCCTAGTTGGTCATCAATGGGAGGAGAGGCCCTTGGACCTGTGAAAGTTCTATGCCCCAGTATAGAGGAATGCCTGGGCCAGGAAGCAGGAGTGGGTGGGTGGGGGAGCAGGGGGAAGGGGGAGAGGATAGAGGGTTTTCAGAGGGGAAAGTAAGAAAGGGGATAACATTTGAAATGTAAATAAAGAAAATATCTAATAAAAAAGGAAGAAAAAATGGACATTAAATCCAATAAAATACTGGACGCTTTCACTCTAAGGTGAAATATCCACCCTAGCCATTCATTCTACCCACTTTAATGTAGGTTCTAATCAGTGCAGCAAGGTAAGAAGAAAAAGCTATCCAGATTATAAATGAAGTACTAAATCTGTCTCCATGTAGAAGACATAACTCACAAATAGAAAATCATAATCAAATAAAGTATATTGGAACTTAGAAGCAAGTCTAGCTAACATGCAGGGAAAAGATAAATATGCAAATTTAATTGTATTTGTATACTCTCATGATGAGAAATCTGAAATTTTATTTTAGAAAAGAATTATAGTAACAATAGCATTAAAAAGAATAAGTACATCAGAATAAAATTATCAAATAGCTCAAGATTTATAATATGAACAATAAAGCATCATTGAAAGAAATTAAGAAGTTATAAATATAGAAAATTAAAAAGAATAAAAGTTCTTGAGTCAACCAGGAAATTAACAACAACAGCAAATTCTTTGGAATTGACACCACCTTCCAACAATAACTCTAAATATAAATGGTCTTAGCACTACAATGAAAAGACAAAGACTTGCTTCTCAAAAAACAAGATCCAACGATTGCTTGACTTCAAGAATTATACTTCATGAGGAAAGATATATACAAGGTAAAAGTGGAAGGATAGAAAAATGACATTTCAAGCAAATATACTATATATCTCTTTCCTTCAAGTTGAAATATCCCCTGTTATACAGAGGATCAAAAGAATCAGTAAGCTGGGAAAACTCATGATGCTATGAGACTCAGGGAATTCAGAAAATGTTGAGTTCCCTAGGCCTTAATGTAAGGTTTTATAAACAACACACAATTGCCAGGGAAGAGGAGATTTTCCAGTAGAGCTGTCTGCAAAATGGACAATGAGCTCCAGGAAAGCAACTTTCATGGGTCATACTCATGCTGTGCGAACCTCTCGGTGAGGCGGTTATCTTTGAGGCACCAATATTCTTGTAAGTAACCCCAATAAACTCATTAGGAATTGGGAGATTTTGATCTATTATTGATATCTCGAGGACTTTCTAAGCCAATGAGAGAAGAACACATATACTTTACTACATTCTGGGGAGCATTCTCTAAGACAGATGATGCACAAAGAGCAGAATAAGTCAAAGCACATTGCTTCATGATGACTGCCTTGAAGGAGTATATCTCAGAAGGCAAAGGTTGTATTTAACAAACCTATACATAGCCTGCATTATATTAAATGGGGAAAACAAAAACATTTCTACTAAATCAGGAATGAAATGAGCTTGTCCAATCACAACTCTTATTCTAGTGTAATAAGAAAACACTTATTCCTGGCAAAGAAAACAGGAAATATAAATAAATAGAAAGCAGATAAATAGGAAAGGAAGAAGACAGATTTTTTTTTCTTCTTCTTCATAGATGGTCTGATCTTATGCTTAGGAGACCCCCAAACACTCCTTCAGAAAACTCTCAGATCTGATAAACATTTTTAATGAAGTAGCAGGATATGAAATCAAGACACTTAAGTCAGATTTTTTTCTGCATGCCAGTAATGAACACACTGAGAAAGAAATCAGGATTTCAGTCCCATTTACAATGGCCTCAAATACCACCTCCTAGAAGTCAGTGTCTTAACAGAGAGGCTTTCCAGCGTCTCCCTCCTGCCTTTGTTGCCCATTACCCTTATCCACCTGTGGTGGACACATGGCCAGCACCCCCTCTTTAAAGAAATCATTCTTAGCTCAATTAAAAATATGAAAATCCGGGCTTTCCTTTCTCCACTCTTCAGTTGTCTCTAGTGCTCTCTCCTTTAGATACAAGCTTCTTCTGTTTTGCGTTAATTTCCTTTGCCAGCAGGATCTTTGCACACCCCTTGTATGGGTCTGTTGGTAATGAACTTTTTCTACATTTTATTCATGTTCCCTTAATATTGAGATATGATTTTGCAAAATGTTATATATTTCTCTCCCAGTTTATAAGGCTTCCCAGGGATTTCTATGGCAGTGTTTTATTCTTGTTCCCACAGATAAGTTGCTCTGATTTCCTCTGAGCCTTTTTGTTTGTTTTATGAAATGCCTGAACATCATCTTCAGGGTCTGTGGTCTTTGACAAGTGGTTTGTTGTTACTGTTATATTTGGTAAACTTTGGTCCTTTCTGCTTCAAACATTTATTCTACTCTATCCTTTTACCTTTCTGCTTATAATGTCCTAATTAAATATATCTCAGGCCTTTAAATCATCTCAATTCTTTTGACATTCTGTTCTGTCTTTATCTCACTCGCTCTCATAATTTCACATCAAACTTCTTTCCTTCATGAGCAAGTCATACCCAGTCCCCTGCTGAAATCCTGGTTGTTTTCATTTCTGCTTTCTTTCTTTCTTTCTTTCTTTCTTTCTTTCTTTCTTTCTTTCTTTCTTTCTTTCTTTCTTTCTTTCTAAAAAAACTCCCCTAAAGTGTCTGGCTCTCCTTACATCACCTCTCTTTCTTGATGTTTGCTCTGTCTTTTTTGTTAAGCCTCTTACACTATTAATCAAAATCATTTTAAAGTTACTGTCTGATGATTCCAAGATTTCCTTGCAGCTGTCTGGCAAGCCAGCCTCTTGTCCTTGTACACACCACTTCTTGGTGTTCGTGTGCCTTGTAACTTGTAGTTTGTTTATTTAAAGCCACTCAATAATAGATTTCATAATAGGAAGAGAAACATGAGAACTTCAGCGGGCCATCGTATTAATAGCTGCTTAGACTGGAGAGGCTAGAGTACTCAAATTCACCCTGATCAAACTCTCCGGTATCTGACTTCCACAACTCTGCCCAGGTAGAATTTGGGTCTCCTGACTCTAAACTTTGTTGAACTGGTTTTTCTCTGGGTCCCCCCTAGACCCATGAGTGAGTGTGGATGTGGGGAAGGGAAGCTTTTCCTAGCTCTGGTGGGCTCCGGGGCAGTGGCCTTCACAAGTGGGCCTAGCCATGTTGATCTCAAGGGGCTGGACCAAGCATGTGCCTCCCCATTGGGCTCTGTCCAGTCTCTTTCTGGGAGAAGAACTCTCTGCTGCAGAGATTTCCCTGGGTGTTTCAATAGAATTAGTTTTCTTCTCTCTTTGCCAAAAACTTTCTTGGCTTTTAATGTGAGAAGCTGCTTGAATTCTGGGAGGTAAAACCATGGTCGTGTGAATCCCTCCCAAAGCCTGTTTCCCAGGGGTCTCATCTCAGCTGGCTGACGCTCGGCTTCCAGCAATTCATCAAAGTTATCATGGACTTGTCCCACCAGGTCATGGCTCCAGAAGCTCCCAGAGCCACCTTTAGGTGACACTAAGGATACTTGTCTCAGCAAGCTTGATGGCCATTGTATCTCCTTGGAAAGAATGAACAAGGTTTGTTTCTAATTAGGTTAGACCTATCTTGTTTTCCAAGTTCTAAATGATACATGGCACTTGGGCAGAACATATTTGCAAACCCTATCTGAGCAAGAACTTGTCCCCACATATAAAGAACTCATCCAAAACTGAACATCAAAAACCAAGCAACCTAATTAAGGATAGATATCTAAGAGGCACTTCACCTACCAAGTTGGATAGGTGGCAAGGATATAGTGCTATCTAGCATTAACCCTCAGGGACATGCTCACTAAAACAGTGCTGCACATGATGACCGCAGTGAGTACTGACGAGGTGTGGTAACAGATCACTCATCCACACTTAATGGACATGTGGAGTAACAGCTGCTTGGAAACAGCCTGGACGTTTCTTGAGATAGTTAAGCAAGCCCGCCCAATGACGGGGTGTTTCCGCCACTTAGCATTTTCCCAGGAGAGATGCAAGCATGTGTCTTGGCAAAGATTTGTATGAGAACACTAGCAGAAGCTTGATCACTGAGAGCCAGGAAGTGAAAAAGACATGGCTTTTTATTAAAAGGTGAATGGGTAAACTGTGTGGACCGCTCACATGATGGGATACTGCATGGCAGTGAGAACACAGGGCCAGTGCTCCATGGTACAGCATGGATGAATCAAGTCGCCTGTGCCGAGAGTGAAGCCAGACCAAAGACTCATACAATCATGATTTCATCTACAGAAAATTGTAGAACAAGTTAATCTATAGTGACAGGAAGTAGATGAACCATTTCCTAAGGACCGATGGCAAGAACCAGAGAGAAGGGCTACTTACCAGGGAGGTGACAGATTTTCCCATAATCTTAATGATTTAATATTGAAACTAGCAAAAATTCACAGTATATACAAAGTTCCAGAAGAGAGAAAATAATCAATAGAGACACAGAAAGTCAGTATTTGTTGGGTTAAGGTTGGACCAGTCTGAATGCAACAGAATGCAGGAGATCTTCAGAGTGCTGAAATGTTTGTGGAATGAACAACTGAAATTGGGGAATCTTCAGCACATGCAAATTATACCTCAACATGCTTCATTCAAAACATCAAGTATAACCCCACCTTTGGCCCTCCAAGATATTCTTTTCAGAGACCATATTTTAATAGCATCGAGAATTCAAAAGAAAGGAGTAAAGACAACTACTAGAACATCAACTTCATTCATTCATTTTTTTTAATTGAGAAACTAGCCTTGTAAGTACATATTTCTGGGTCATTATGAAATATATCTGTATTGAAAAAATGTTTTTAAACAAAATTGTGGGAATCTTCCTTTCTGAAGGAAACTCCATTTTAGGAAGGATGAGGATAGAAACCACTCAAGCTTTAGAAAGTTTAAGGGAGCAGAAAATGTGCTTTGCTACAAGAGTCTGACCTTAGTCACCTATTCCTAATTGTTACCCTGCAAAGGATTCATTAAAACCATCTGATTTGGTTATATTTGTAGGCTGTTTGTATGAACTAACTCCTTAGAATGTTCTGATTGTTTCTTTTTATAATCATTTGGTAATAATTCCCCCTTTTGATAGTTTAAATGTCACAGTCAGATGTCAAATGACTAATGTAAAAGATTTGAGCATATACAATAGCCATGTGTAATGGCCGGAAACATCCCATTATACTCTTCCCAGGCTGCTCCTGCCCAGAGAGGATATGGGTGGTTTTAATTATTTGTTGAAGAACACAAGTCTATAAAATATTAGCTATGATGAAATGGAGAGAATATTTTGAGGCAGCTACAGACAAAACGCTGCTGTCAAGAAGATGAAAGGCCAGATGAGTCACCTTGTATAGGGAGAGCTGACCCCATTTCCCAAGTGGGTTGCTCATCATCTCCTAGGCGATTGCACAATGGTGTAGCAGCTTACACAGAGTCTTCGGGGCCCTGGGTGAGCTCACTGTCCACACTGTGTTATATATCACTGAACAATGGCTGGGGGCCAGGTGCCCCAAACCTAGGAAAGCCCAGACTACCAAAAGTTAGCTCCACGGTAACTGTCCTACCATGGAGAGGAACCAGAGCTGAGGTATGAATATTAACGAGCTAGTAAATGGGAGCCAGTCTCACCCCAACAGTGTTTCATGACACAGTAAAATTATGGGAAAACTAGAGCAACAAGAACATGCTATTTTTGTTCAGGATTTTTAGAGGTAAACTTTCTAAATGAAGATGTGAAATGCTATGAAAAATGAAGGAGGTATTTCCTGAAGACGAGGCAATGAGTTCAACAGCCCATCCCACTCCTGCAGTGACACAGGCAGTGAGCAGTAAAACCAATGAATATAGGTCACACACTGGAGCAGAAGCAAGCAGATGAACTGGGCTCAGATAAAATCTAACTGCAGAAGGGACCACACCTGAGAGTGAAACCTCTATGGCTTGAGCTCCAACAGAAAGAGCTTTAAAGACAAAATGCAGAAATCTCGACATAGAATAGATCACTCTTCTTTGCAGGGCTGATAGAATTTTTCACTGAAACCATCTGGGCCTGAGCTTTTTTTTTTTTTTTTTTTTTTTTTGAGAGACTTTTTTATTAGATATTTTTTTTCATTTACATTTCAAGTGCCCCCCGCTCCCCTACCCACCCACTCCCACTTCTTGGCCCGGGCGTTCCCCTGTGCTGGGACATACAAAGTTTACAAGACCAAGTTGGGGGGGGTTGGGAGACTTTTAATGACTACTTCTATTTCTTTAGGGGTTATGGGACTGTGTAGATGGTTTATCTGATCCTGATTTAACTTTGGTATTTGGTGTCTGTCTAGAAAATTGTCCATTTCATCCAGATTTTCCAGTTTTGTTGAATATAGGCTTTTGTAGGATCTGATGATTTTTTGAATTTCCTCAGTTTCTGTTGTTATGTCTCCCTTTTCATTTCTGTTTTTGTTAATTTGGATACTGTCTCGGTGCCCTCTGGTTAGTCTGGCTAAGGGGTTATCTATCTTGTTGATTTTCTCAAAGAACCAGCTCCTGGTTTGGTTGATTCTTTGTATAGTTGTTTTTGTTTTTGCTTGGTTGATTTTAGTCCCGAGTTTGATTATTTCCTGCTGTCTGCTCCTCTTGGGTGTATTTGCTTCTTTTTATTCTAGAGCTTCCAGGTGTGCTGTCAAGCTGCTAGTGTCAGCTCTCTCCAGTTTCATTTTTGAGGCACTCAGAGCTAGCACTGATTTCATTGTATTCCATTAGGTTGGATAGAGTGTGCCTTCATTTTCACTAAATTCTAAAGAGTCTTTAATTTCTTTCTTTATTTCTTCTTTGATCAAGTTATCATTGAGTAGGGTGTTGTTTCACTTTCATGTGTATGTGGGCTTTCTGTTGTTTTTGTTGGTATTGAAGACCAGCCTTAGTTTGTGGTGATCTGATAGGATGCATGGGACTATTTCAATCTTCTTGTATCTGTTGAGGCCTGTTTTGTGACCAGTTATATGGTTCATTTTGGAGAAGGTACCATGAGGTGCTGAGAAGAAAGTATATCCTTTTGTTTTAGGATGAAATGTTCTATAGATATCTGTTAGATCCATTTGTTTCATAACTTCTTTTAGTTTCACTGCATCTCTGTTTATTTTCTGTTTTCATGATCTGTCCATTGATGAGAGTGGGGTGTTGAAGTCTCCCACTATTATTGTGCTAGGTACAATGTGTGCTTAGAGCTTTAGTAAAGTTCTTTTATGAATGTAGTTGCTCTTGCATTTGGAGAATAGATGTTCAGAATTGAGAGTTCATCTTGGTCTATTTTTCCTTTGGAGAGTATGAAGTGACCTTTCTTATCTTTTTTGATAACTTTTGGTTGATAGTTGATTTTATTTGATATTAGAATGGCCATTCCAGCTTGTTTCTTGGACACATTTGCTTGGAAAAAAATTTTTCCCAGCCTTTTACTCTGAGGTAGTGTCTGTCTTTGTCACTGAGGTACATTTCCTGTATGCAGCAAAATGTTGGGTCCTGTTTATGTATCCAGTCTGTTAATCTATGTCTTTTTATTGGGGAACTGAGTCCATTGATGTTAAGAGATATTAAGGGAAAGTCATTGTTGCTTCCTGTTAGTTTTGTTGTTAGAGGTGGAGCGACCCACGGCTCCAGCCACATATGTAGCAGGGGATAGCCTTGTTGGGAATCAATAGAAGAGGCCCTTGGACCTGTGAAGGCTTGGTGCTCCAGTATAGGGGAATGCCGGGGTGGGGAGGAGGGGGTGGGTGGGTGAGTGGGGGAGCACCCTTATAGAAGGAGGGGGAAGAGAAATGGGAAAGGGTATAACATTTGAAATGTAAAAAAAAAAAAAAAAAAAAAAAAAAAGAACAGACCAATCATTTCTCTCAGAAGAGATGCAGGAGCCAACAATCCATACTGGGTGAAAAACTCTTCCTACTTCCCTCTTGTTTTGCTCCATTTAAAATCCTTAATCCTGAGCTGACAAAGCTTTCCTCCTTAGGTGTTTGCTCTTTCCTGTCAGCCCACTCTATTCCTAAATGGGGGCAGGGCAGGAAGTCTTTGGAGAGAGCAGATAGGTAGGATTTTGCCTTGCCAGCTGGCTGTATACCTCTGAGGCCACCCTCAGGTCACTCTTCTCTACTCAGCCAGGTGCCCTCTCCTCAGGCTTACCCTGCTGTCACGTGCTGGTGATCACCTAACACTCTGAGGCACTGCTCTTTATGTGGACACAAGAGCTGGCAAGCTTTTGGCTCATGAGTACGAGCTGTGCTGCAGGCCCATTTGATACCTTGTTGCCCTAGGCTTTGGTTGGGTTTGCCCATGTCTTGAGTTCACAAGGCTCCGCAGCTCAGAGGTTTCATGCTTTGGGCTCTGGTCAGGTGAGTCAGTCCCTTTGGTTCTCTTCTCTGTGAACGGTGAATACCAACACTCAGCTTTTTAAATTGATTTGAGGTTTAACCAGGCAATGCTGAACAACAGCAGCAATGAGAATCGTTCCAGGAGCACTTCCGCCTTGAGTATCCCTTCCTATGTGAGTGCTGACTGGGGAGACCATTGAGGACATGATGGAAGATCAGGGCCGGAGTGTACAGTCACAGTCAAGGAACCCGTGCCCCCATCACCTAGTCCACAAGACCCAAGGGAAGGTTGAAAAGATAACAAGAAAACTGAGATGAATCAGTGGAACCAGGAAACATCTGCCAATAGATATTTTCATGTATAACTGGAAATATAAAACTGTGAAAAACTTTTGAACCTGGGGCTCTGTAAGTCAAAGTTGAGATTATGAGAGCTACTTAATTTATGCAGCAGTGAGGAGAGGGAATGACTTCAAAGGACAGAGGGCTCTGCACAGGGGCTTGGGGAGGGGGTGACAGGATAGAAGAGAAGCCAGCATGTGGGGTAAACAGTGGCCAGGAGGCCATAGGCTTCCTCAGTGGGAGGACCCGGTCACAGAATGTCAATGTCAGGACATCGCAGCCCCCAGCCTAGTCTTAGGCTTAGGCTTCATTGCTTCTTTCTTAGTTAAATGTCCCTGTCCCTGGGGAATCAAATCTTCTTATGACAAGTTTGGGTCTCAACAGTCTCACACTCAGATTAAAACCCATCCAGCTTCCACGTGAAGCATTCCACCTTTCCTGCCCATGATGGCTAAGTTTGTCTTGTGTTCTGACTGCAGGCATCGGGGGACGTATCTAGGACTGTGGGGAGTCAATCCTTACACTGCTACAAGCGGCTGCAAGTTCTCTTTCACTGTTACTCAGCGGCACAGGCCTGTGCCCTTTGGCTTTGTTCTCCTCTCTTTCCTATCCCAGGCCATTGGCAGGAGATAAATGAGGCAAAATAGAAAACTGTATCTGTACAGGCCTGTGAGTCTCGCAGCTGGTGGGAAAGCCGAGAGTGCATAGCCCGGGCCTTCTGGAGCGAGGTGCCTGCAGTTATGGCTGCTTAGAAGAAGAACAGATGCCTCTTGTCCTGGTCAAGTGGCACAATGGTCCCTTTTACAGAGGATTTCTTGTGCTTGTCCTGAACTATAGGGGTGAGGGGAAGCTAATTGCTTTATTAGGCATCTTTCAGGACTTGACACTCAGCAATTGACAGGATGACAGGTTTGGCCAGAGTCAATCCTGAATGCATCTACACATGTGCATATACATACATATACAAGCATTAGTGTATGTGCAGCCATGTGTATGACATTAGTTACAGTTGTCATTGCTACCCACAGAAGCAGCTGAGGGAGGAGGGGGCTATTCGACCTACACTCTACGGGGCATAGTCTATCATGGTGGCTAGGGCATAGCAGCCAAGAGGGGCTTAGTTCATGGCAGTAGGAGCTTCGGGCTCACATCTCACATCTTGGTAGCTCAGAAAGCTGAGTGAGCCTGTGCTGGAAACTAGTCTGGGTTATGACTCTCAAAGGTGAGCACAAAGTGATTCCAGCTGTGATCTGTGGGCTCTCAGTGGCAGCAAATACCCTTCACCAAGCCCTGCCTGAGCCACCTTCACTACTGCACTTTTAGTTGTCATGGGAGTCCATGGAGAGGTATATTCTGTACTCTGTCCTACCATCAACAGTCCTGTTGGAGATTGGTTCTAATGCTTTGATTCAATCAGGAATCTGCATGTCCAAATGCTAAAGGTCCTTCTCCTCAATTGGTTTTTGAATGATCAATGAAGATGCAAGCGGCCAAACGTTGGGCAAAGAGAGATGGGGCAGGACCATTAGAGTTGTGAGGGCTAGGAAGCAGGGGAAAGGAGAAGGAGAAATCACCATGAAACAGTGGGATACGGATGGATGTAGGAACTGCAGAAGATAAAGCCAATGACAAGAATTACAGTTAGTGGTCACTGGCCACTTCCCCACTAGGCCTGGAGTAGCAGGGGAAGGTTTAGGAGTGTCCTGCCTTTGAGATAGCCATGACATTTTAAAATTAACTGGTGGGGTGTGTGTGTGTGTGTGTGTGTGTGTTTGTGTGTGTATGTGTCTGTGTGTGAGTGTGTATGTGTCTGTGTGTGTGTGTGTTTGTGTGTGTGTCTCTGTGTGTGTGTTTGTGTGTGTATATGTGTCTGTGTGTCTGTATGTGAGTGTGTGTGTGTGTCTGTGTGTGTGTTTGTGTGTGTATATGTGTCTGTGTGTCTGTGTGTTTGTGTGTGTGTGTCTGTGTGTGTGTTTGTGTGTGTATATGTGTCTGTGTGTCTGTGTGTTTGTGTGTGTGTGTCTGTGTGTGTGTGTCTGTGTCTGTGTGTGTGTGTGTGTGTGTGTGTATTTTATACAAGAACCCGGAAACTCCTGGGTGGGTGCATGTGTATGATCTGATCCGACGGGAGCCAAAGTAGTGTAATTACACAGCCTCAGTCTCCATGGCTTTGTAAGCACAGTCCATGAAATTGGAACTCCTCTGCTCCTTGTCCTCCTTTTTCTCTCTTTCTCCTTCATCTGTTGGTTTGGATGTATTATGTTCCTCAACCTAATGTTACAGTAGGAAGAGTTGGAGGAACCCTTGAGAGATGGAGCCTAGTGAAAGCTCACTTCAATGTGGGGTACTTTTATTAGAATTAACACAGTTCTGTGGGACCCCAGTCTGCTCCCATGAGGGTAGGTTGCTATTAAAAGAATAAGCACAGCCATTTCTCCCTCTCCCCATGTACTTTCTCTTTCATAGGCATGCCGGTTGTTGTACTATCTACAGTGTTGAATTGTGGCCACCAATTTCCTCAAAGGCCAGATCCGTGAAGGAGTCAAATGGTCGACTTTCAGCTGCCTCCAAATCTGACCTTAGTAATGTTCTCAATTTAGTTTTTGAGGCTACATCTCTCCCTGAACCTGAGTTCCTTCATTTTACTAAGCCAGCTGATCAGTCATCCCCTGGATTATCCTGTCTCTGTTCTCCTAACTAAACCCTTGGGCTGTAGGTATTCGGTGCCATGTCTGGCTTTTTATGTGGGTACAGGGTATTTGAACTCAGATCTACTAAGACTCTTATTGCCTCATAAATGCTAGGACCTAGAGGAAGTCAGACACTTATTTACTGTGAAAGACGGCTTTCTGGGGATACAGGAAGCTCTGGGTATCCAGGTGACTTCTCTTGTATCCTCAGAGGAGTTCCCCTTGCTCCTTTCTCTCCCAGTGGAAGCTCCAGGTGATCTGGTATCTGTTTTCTCTCTAATCTTCAGGAATTCTGTCTCCGAGTGACTTCAGTGGACATTACTACCCAAATGGCAAAAGTTCTCAGGTCTAGTTTCTGGATCTTGTGACTGTTACCTTACATAACAAAAGACTCAAAGTGGTGGCTGGATTCAGGGTCTCTAGACAGATAAGTGAACCTTCGTGTCTATGTTGGTGCTAAATGCTAAGTGGCTTGTTATAAACAGGAGGTAGAGGGCATTCCACAGAACCAGAGAGGATGCTGGCCACTGAGCATGGACTATACTCTGGAATAGAAGGTAGAGGAAGACTGAATGGGAGCCACAGGACTGAGAATCTCAGAGAGATAAGGGAGTGATGTATTGTTGTTCTGGGGCAGTCAGTCTCTGTTAAGGAAATTTCAAATTGAGTCCCACAACCATGAGAACAAGGAAATGTGTGCCAAAAGCCCTAGTCTATGGCTACTTGTTTCAATGGCCATAGAAGAGTTGCCCAGTGGATGAAAGAGTCTAAGTGAGAGTAGCATTTCCTAGTTCCCTCCATAGGCACTGTGATCTTAATAGTTTAACTCTAAGGTGTGAGTGAAGACAGGCTGTGACTTCCATAAAGTACTCATAAGGAGGGCGATTTGTCTTCTGCTCCCATTGTCCTTCTGCTGGTTCCTGGCAGTGCTTACAGACATCCTGGACCATGACCCAGATTTTGGAGTTGAGTCTATGCATGCTGGGCCAGCCAAGCAGAGAAGCCTTGAGGAGAATGCTTCAGAGCAGGGGCCTATGCAATATTTAATGAGGAAAAAGGAACTGTTCCATTTTAGAAATGTCAGGTAGGCCTCTGGCAGTTGGTCACAATGACGGTAAGGAGAAAGGACCCAGCTATTGCAAACGCAGGCCTGATCTGTCTCCTCTCAGGTAAACAAGAGGCTATTCCACTCACTGAACCCTTTATCACACTGTTAGTGGATGATGGAAGAGATGCCATGTCTAATGTACTTAGGTTATAGGATGGTGTCATGTGTAGCTGACTAATAACCTTTCCAAGATTAAACTCTAAGCTTGGTTTGCCTTCTAGGACATTTTCACCACGTCCCTTCAAGGTGAACACCCAGACTTTGGGAGGAGATCAGCAGAGAGGCGAATGAACTGCACACCCATGAATGATGTGGAGCTAGCTGGGTGTTCAAAGTTGGACATTCTTCCTATCAGTAGGTACTTGTAGCTGCTATTTAATTTACATGCTCTCTAGCACTCTATTTAGCCGACTCACAAGGACAGGTGGTTTTCTGTGTGGACATTTCCTAGCCCTTCACTGTCTCAGTTCAGTGTGTAGTGTGCTTCGACGCCTTGCTGGGCTCTCCAGATGGGCAGCCTCTGGACTTCACAGAATTCCCAATGGCGCCTTAAAATACAGCAGTGGAGAGAGTCATAAAATTTAAGCCTTGTCCAATCTTGTTCTCCCTCCTATTTATGAGAGAAAACTCTCAGTTGTTTCTGGAAGTTGGCTTCCTCATCCATCTGTCCCTGAGAGGCCTGAAGAGGTGGAGTTTCTAGTGTTGGCCTCAGGCCTGGATGTCCAGTCCCCAATCTTCTGGCTTAGAGTGAAAGGTTGAAGCTGGTGCTTGACTGCTGGTAGTAGCAGACTTTCTGAAAAAAGAAATCCTAAAATTAAAAGCACTATTCAATCTTGTGTAAACTGTTGCCCTGCACTGAGTGGGTATGTGGGTACCTGTGGGAGCAGATCTTGATGGTCTGCTCTACACTAAAGGAAGCACACTGGTTGCTAAGGTGCAGATCTTGATGAGTACCTATGCCTTCTGGTCTTTACTGAAGCCAGAAAGAAACAGGTACCATCCCCCCCCCACCCCCCAACATTTTGACCTCTTTACTTACAGGCCCAGCCAAAACCTAAAAGTAATAAACATTAGGAAGAGAAAAACAAAAGCTACAATGGGCGGGCTAAACCGTGGTATTGAATTTCAACTCAAATCATTCATTAGCGTTGTTTCAGTGGCTTTGACTCCTTCTTTCAATGGCCTTGATATATTGCTTCAATGGCTTTGATACATTCTTTCAATGGCTTCGATACATTGTTTCAATGGCTTTGATGCATCGGTTCAATGGCTTGGATGCATTGTTTCAAAGGCTTTGATAGCTGCCTCCGAGAGTATGATGGCATCCTTGCTCTTTCAGGGTATCCTCAATGTCCACAGCAGGATATCTGTCTCCAAGTGGATAGACACGCCAGCATGAACTGATAGTCTTTTCTAGAAATTGCATAAGGGAGCACATGTTTTTTTGTCAGATTTTATATCTGAATTCTAAACAAATTCAAATTATTCATACTTCTAAAATATGTATGCTATTCACGTGACTATTTCTCATTTTGAGAGAAATTCTAAATATACTCCTGACGTTGAGTAAGGCTTATGTCTGGAGTGTCATGTGAACAGACACTTTTTTTTTTTTTTTTTTTTTTGGGTGCAGCGAACTTTATTGATGGTATTCAAGAGAGTAGGGAGGACTCCCTAGGCCCCTCCTGTTATGGGGGTCTGGGATGGAAATTGTGAGGGAGATGCTCAGTGTTGGGGGCCGAGTTGGGATAGGGCCTCTCTCTTGCTCAGTGTCCTTGCTGGGGTGGGTGGTCCAGGGTTTCTTACTCCTTGGAGGCCATGTAGGCCATGAGGTCCACCACCCTGTTGCTGTAGCCGTATTCATTGTCATACCAGGAAATGAGCTTGACAAAGTTGTCATTGAGAGCAATGCCAGCCCCGGCATCGAAGGTGGAAGAGTGGGAGTTGCTGTTAAAGTCGCAGGAGACAACCTGGTCCTCAGTGTAGCCCAAGATGCCCTTCAGTGGGCCCTCAGATGCCTGCTTCACCACCTTCTTGATGTCATCATACTTGGCAGGTTTCTCCAGGCGGCACGTCAGATCCACGACGGACACATTGGGGGTAGGAACACGGAAGGCCATGCCAGTGAGCTTCCTGTTCAGCTCTGGGATGACCTTACCCACAGCCTTGGCAGCACCAGTGGATGCAGGGATGATGTTCTGGGCAGCCCCACGACCATCATGCCACAGCTTTCCAGAGGGGCCATCCACAGTCTTCTGGGTGGCAGTGATGGCATGGACCGTGGTCATGAGCCCTTCCACAATGCCAAAGTTGTCATGGATGACCTTGGCCAGGGGGGCTAAGCAGTTGGTGGTGCAGGATGCATTGCTGACAATCTTGAGTGAGTTGTCATATTTCTCGTGGTTCACACCCATCACAAACATGGGGGCATCGGCAGAAGGGGCGGAGATGATGACCCTTTTGGCTCCACCCTTCAAGTGGGCCTCGGCCTTCTCCATGGTGGTGAAGACACCAGTAGACTCCACGACATACTCAGCACCGGCCTCACCCCATTTGATGTTAGTGGGGTCTCGCTCCTGGAAGATGGTGATGGGCTTCCCGTTGATGACAAGCTTCCCATTCTCGGCCTTGACTGTGCCGTTGAATTTGCTGTGAGTGGAGTCATACTGGAACATGTAGACCATGTAGTTGAGGTCAATGAAGGGGTCGTTGATGGCAACAATCTCCACTTTGCCACTGCAGATGGCAGCCCTGGTGACCAGGCGCCCAATACGGCCAAATCCTTTCACCGACCTTCACCATTTTGTCTACAGGACGAGGCTGGCACTGCACAAGAAGATGCGGCTGTCTCTGGAACAGGGAGGAGCAGAGAGCCGAACAGACACTTTTTAAAGAGCCTTTTGATGGAGCAGAAGCTAAGGAATTCTCAGGTCAAATGGCAGGAGAACTAACCGCATGGTCCCAAGTGGAGAGGTGGTCAGTGTTGGCACTCAGGCGGGCAAACAGCACATCAGCACCTCGTCAAACACTGAAATTCTGATATGGGAGCTTCTCCACTGTGCATGTAGTACCTTCCATGCTTTAAATAATCAGAATTTAATTAATTAGAATTACTGGGAATGTGCATTTTGTCTGATTTGTCTCTGAAGAGTTCACATTTCTGATGATATTATAGAACTTTAAAGCTTTAACTTTCTGATGGCTTCTTGGAGGTTTTTTATAGAGTCCATTCAGTTACCTACATGAATGGCCTTGCTCTTTCTGGCCTCCTGCCTGAGGGTTCTGTTCTTTCCTCCTGACTAGAGCTTCTAGCACAACCCCATTCAGAGATGATTCCCTTGTTCTGTGCCTTAGGACTTAGGATTTTCTCAGTGAGTGTGATGTCACTTACAAGGCTGTACAGATGCCTAGAAGGTGCCCATAAACTCCCAGATTTGTTCCCTCTCTTCTTTTTTCCTATATGAGTGCTTCACAGTGTTAGTAGAAGAGGGAGGGTCAGTTTCATGTTAAGCCAAAGATGGATCCAGCTGAGGCAAGATGGAAGAAACTTTGGTCTGTCACATACACCTGCTAGAATGGTTCTTCTGCCTCTGTACATCTGAAAATGTCTTTTTCGCTTTTGGATTTGAAAGGTAAGATTGGGGATGGGTGGGTATAATAATCTAGGCTTTCTTTTTTGGAAGATGGGGTCTTGTATTCTTATTTATATAGATGGGTTCTTAGAGGGATCTGCTCAGCCCCATTCTTTCCCACATCGTGTGCCCCCACAGAACTTCTTCCTTCCTTCCTTCCTTCCTTCCTTCCTTCCTTCCTTCCTTCCTTCCTTCCTTCCTTCCTTCCTTCCTTCCTTTCTCCCTCCCTCCCTCCCTCCCTCCCTCCCTCCCTCCCTCCCTCCCTCTCTCTCTCTCTCTCTCTCTCTCTCTCTCTTTCTTTCTTTCTTTCTTTCTTTCTTTTCTGTACTTTGGGCCATTTGACACCTCACATCTGTATGGTTTACCTGGTATTACTTATGGTTAGTGTGCCGCATCAGACTGAGAGACACATTTCTGCCCTGCTGGCTGTGCTGCCCACTTTCTCTGGGACTCCAATTACAAGCAGATGTCTGCTGAAGTTAATTACTTATCCAGTGGATAATTAATGGTGTGCTTACCATACAGTTCTGCTCCTGTGTTTCCTGTGGAGACTAGATCTTTTAGTTGCCTGAATTTCCTTCTCCAGTGTCTATTCTGCATATGCATATCTCCTACATGCATTGTGGTTTGCATCCAGAAGTTTGTTCTAGACTTGTATGTGTGCATCAGTGTAGGTCAGCATTACTGTGTTGAGTGGTCTCCAGGTTATGGGTTCTTGCTTCCTTCATCATTGTACATTCCTAGTCAAATATTTGATCTCTGGTCAAATAACAAATTGTATATTGTATAACTTGAGAACACCAAGTATCTTTTTATTTGCTCAGTTTTGCATTTTTATTTTGAGACAAGGTCTCACTATGTAGCTCTGGCTGTCTTGGAACTCACTATCTAGATCAAGATGGCCTCAAACTCACAGAGATCTGCCTCCTTTGTCTCTCAAATGCTGGGATTAAAGGTGTGAGCAACCACTCCTGGGAACTTCTATAAGACTCCCATTCTGGCTTTGGATCTAGTAAAACTTCTAAAATAGTTAAATGTTTTCTATTCTTCCATTTTGAGATTTATGGAGTGGAGTTGAACACAATATAGCTTGGGACTAATTTGTTCAATGACAGAGGCCAGAGTTTTCTAAGTCTTCATTCCCAGGAACACAGAGTACAGTCGTGCTGGTGGGAAAAGCAGGTGCCTTGTGTCATCTAAGCCCTGGATACCTGCAGTATCAATTTCTACATGGATGCTGTGGTGAGGACTAGGCTTAAAGACTTAGGGCAGGATGTTTCCATAAGTGACTGCAGTTTTCTGCACTCTAAGTGTTTCTCTTTGGATCCCCACCCTGTGTATTCTTGCCTCCTTCTCTCCAGGACCTTATGTGTCTTGGCTCAGTACAGAACATCTTAGGCTCCATCACAGCTGGGTACTCTTCCTAGGTCTGTGACTGGGAGGAGGGGAACCAGGTTAGCAGCTCTCTCATTACCTAATATCACCATCCTCTGTTCTTGATGTCCAGAATCTGAAAGGTTGTAACCTCATATGATCTGACTTTTCCATATCTCTCATATATATACTGCGTTTTTGGTTACTTGACGATTTTGAATTTTGTCTGGATTTTCAGAAGGCCCCTCTGTTTTTCTTGATTAGGGCAGAAAATTGATAGCTTCTCAGATGGCTTCTACGGGAGATAAAGTGGCTCGTACTAGCAGAAGCAAAGTTGCTTCCAGACATTTTTTCCTAACCAGCTTTAGACTCTAGGGTTGGGCATATGGCCGGCTATCTTCCCCACAGCTTCTTGGGAGGGGCCAGTTAGGGCTGGCCTTGCCCTAGCCTTGAGTGTGGGGTGGTGTTCCTATGAAAGTAAGAGGAACATTTGATACAAGAATGGCTATCTGTCATCATGGTGCTACAGTGTAAGTGTGGAAGTCCTGATAAGAGGTCAGGTGCCAGCAAGCCCCATGCAGGTGCGTGTGTGTAGGCACGGACAGGACTTGAGACACAGCTTCTAATTTCCTGTGCCATGATCTCATGTAGCTTTGGCTCACTTGTGAGGAAGATCTGGAAGCCTGGTTTGGAGTTAGTAAACGCTGCCCATCTTTGAGCACATGATACCTCTTGTTTGACTGAAGAGCTGAGTCATAGTTTTTGCTTCCAACTTTCTGGCTTTCATATCTACAAAAGTCTCCAAATTTTACTTCTTTGCTGACTTTAGCTACTTATTCTGGAGTCCTCTGTGGCTATAAACTCCAAACTCATGAGTATATGAACCTCTTTTTGTGCTTGCTCCAGCTGAGGTTCTCTGTCTAGATCTTGCATGGTCAACTCTAGGAAATTCAGGATGGAGCCTGACCATCCTGCATTTATCACTCAGGTGCAGAACACAGCTGGACTGGAATATAGGTGATGGGCCTTGGATAGTGGAGCCCCCCAGAGAGTGAAACTATGCACGGACTTACTCTGTTACACTACACAACACCCAATATATAAACACACTGTTTTCATCACCATGGGAACCAGAGAGTCTGCCCATGCCTGGATCATCCTTCCCACAACCCATCTGTCCCAGTCTTAGACTCTGTACCATGACTGTGGCCCACAGGGACTGAGTTGGGATTGCCAGAACAGGTGGGATGGTCCTAGACTTCAGTGTGTACTTTAGGCTTCTGATGTTTCTGTACTGGTGAGGATGTGCCTCTCAAAGTAGACATAGGGACTAAAGTGAAAAAACCACAGGGAGCCCATGCTCTGTGTCCTTGACCTGTGGTTCGGAGTTTGGAGCGGTGGCCCCTGCTCTGAAGCAGGTGCTGAGGGAAAGCTCTGTACAAGCTTGAGTTCTAGATGATTCTAAGGTGGTGACAGTTAATATAATGGGAACTCTGGGCCTTTCTAATATGTGTTTGTTCTTTCCTTCTAAGTGAATTAAGCAGAACACTTTGTAAAACTATGATCATAAAAACCCCACACTTTTATAAAGTGTGATATTTATAAAAACCATAGCAGAATGAATACAGTAAGAAGTACTTTCTGGATCAAAGGTTTAACCCAAGGGTTCTATTTAAATGGGTTTTAATATTAGCTCATTTTGGTCTTTCCTAATCACAGAGGTTTCAAGGTGACACTACGAAGAATGACCCACTCCAGACATGGACACTGTCTTCATGGCCTCCTTCTGACCTGTGTCCATTGAGCATCCACAAAATACAATAATTACTGTGCTTTCTCCTTTGTTGGACTTTAGTCTTTTGCCACAATGTATCATGGTTAATTTTTTGTGTCAACTTGACTGGCCATGGGGTGCCCAGATATCTGGTCAAACACCGTGGGTGAGCCTGAGTGTGTTTCCTCTACGTTGATGCTTGACTCTGTGGACAAGGAATCATTGCTTTTCTCCAACATGGTGAGCATCCTCTAGTGTGGCTCACTGAGCACACAAAAGGCAGAGTAGCCTCTCTGGCATTGGAAACTTCTCTAAAGGGACATTGGCTTTTCTCTTTACTTATGAGTGGAAATGTTCTTCCTGCGCCTGGAGCCTACTGGCCTCTGGTGAGAGCTGCACTGTCATCTCTCCTGCTTACGGAATCAGATTTCAGTACCTGTCACTCTCTTTATTCACATAGCCTAATTTTTTTTAATATCAGTCCATCCCTACACACACTCCACCTCTTCATGCAACATAAACATTGGTTCTGTCTTTCTTTCTTTTTCTTTTCTTTAAACAAAATTTTTATTAGATATTTTCTTCATTTACATTTCAATGCTATCCCAAAAGTCCCCTATACCCTCCCCTGGCCCTGCTCCCCAACCCACCCACTCCCGCTTCCTGGCCCTGGCGTTCTGTCTTTCTTGAGTGACCATACTATGTATACAAGTAGCCAAGCCCTTTTCAAAAGAATTCAGAATTAAGGTGAGAACATAGTACCCCAGATGTCCTTATTGGGTTCTATGGTTAATCACATCCGGCAAAACTTGGTCTTATTGAACCCTGATGACTTGCAGAGGAAAGAAGGCCCTAAACTCTTCTGAAGTCATGTTTTCTTAAAAGTTACCCTTGCTTAAAAAGGGGGGAATCAGACTTGTATCTGTCGTGCTGACTGGAATACTTCAGTCAGCAGACTTCTGCCTTCTTCACTGGCTCATGGGTCCCCTGGTAACAAGGTGACACACACATGCACTCAGCAAGTGAGTAGGATTCTGAGGCCATTGGCTGGGGCCTTCTACTTGATCTCCATGTACAAATTCCTGCCTAATCACAAAAACATTGTGCAAATGTCAGTCACATGAAACTGTTTGTGAAACCCTGGATGCCATGTGCGCATTCTCTTGGGAGGATGCGGTGAGTGATTCAGCCCCAGATCTTCCCCACACAGAGACATCCTCAGAGAAGCATGCTAAGGCCAAGCAAACAAGGGACAGGTCACAGCACCGTGCTCGGCTGTCCTGCACAACGGCAGCAACAAAGTCTGACTATGCTGAGACGGTATCCCTACACCCAGCTTTGGTGTGGACACCCTGCATTCTTCTTTCTGTGCTGTATCCGAGAATGGCAGCTGGCAGGATTTGAAAATCAAAGCACTAGTAAACACAATGTTTCAGCTGATATCCAGCTTCCTGGGCAAGCTCACTCTGGGAGTGAGCACAGATCATTTCGCTCAGAGCAGAGATGGTGTGGTCACTTTTAGAGATGCTAGCAGATGTGTTTGCAGTGGGTGAAGGCGTCCTCATGTACCCCTTGGAGCCTCGGGTCCTAGGCTGCGTGGGTTCTGCCTTCTGAGAGTAAAGAATGTTTACATTCCACATGTAAAATCCAGCTGCTGAGACCACCCATCCAGTGTCTGTCTAGCACTCTACCTTGCCTGCTTTCTGTGTTCATTCCTTATCTTCTTCTGACTCTAGAAGCCCCTTAGATGGGCAAATGGCCCAGATTCCAACCCTCTCCCACACTAGAGTCTGTCTTGACCAAGCAGGGTGGCAGCTGTGACCCCATAGCCTCTCTGCCTCCCTCCCCTGGGACCACTTCCCTTGTGTACCCATGATTCTACAGGATCCCACATTCATTTTCTCTCTTGACCGTGAAGCCCTTGGTGAACATCCTGTGTTCACCTCCACCCGACCTCCTCCTCTCCTGACTCTTTTGCACTGGATATAATTCTGTTCCAGGCCTCTCCCAGCACATTCCTGACGATGCTGAGTGATCTCCCAGCCTTCCCTGCCTCCCTGGCTTCTCTGTGTGCTCCATCAGCTCACTGAAGGTTCTACTCCCAGCAAACTGCTTTTGTTCCGTTCCTGCCCTCTGTCTCCACCACCAGGCCACATCCCCCAACCTCCATCTGCTCTGCACCAGTGCCCTCATCCTGCACCTGCTCAGCCAAGGCCCTGGGCATGCTCATAGCTTCTGCGATCACACAATGGCATGACTCAAGGATGGAAGTTAGTGCTAGAAGAGCCAACAGTTAGGAAACACCATCTGTTGGTGACAGAGAAGAGCTGGGTCCCAGCAAAGGATGAGGCTGCTTCCTTCTCATGGTCCTCAAGAGTCTCTGAGATTTTTATTTTATTGATAGAGATGGATTTTGGATTTTGAGTTTGATGATGCTAGATTCTTCTGATTTTCCGAACAATGACTAGAACTAGAGATATTATAGGGAACCTTTCTTCCAGAAAGATGAATACCATGTTTTCCCCTCTGGGTGGAACCTAGATTACGCACGCGCGAGAGCACGCATGAGCACACACACACACACACACACACACACACACACGCGCGCGCGCGCGCACAAACACACACATATGCCTACACATATGCACACACACATGCTCACACACATGTGCACACACACATGCATATGCACAAAACATGAAAGTACAAAGAGGACCCATTTGGGAAGAGGAGCAGGCATATCAGAGAACAGACAGGCGAGGGTGTGGCAGTGAATATGTTCAAAGTGAATAATCTACTAGAATAGATGTGAAACCTGGCACCTTGCACAGTGAACCTTGCTAATGAAAGGTTTTAAAGGAGTCAGTGACTGACAGTCATCTCAGAGCTTTACCCAGTGGAAGTTTCTAGATGCAGCCTTCAGATTATCACTCTTTACTTTGGCTTCTCTTGATGGTGACTCAGACGACCTGAAGGACATGCTAGTTTCTCTGGCATCACTGCATGCTAGTTATTGTAGCAAAGTGCCAACTCTGGGACTAGGAGAAAGGACGCTCAAAAGATCTCACACTTAGGGACACATGCATCTGTCTTGGACATGCAGTGTGGTGTCTATTCTCAGCTTTGATATCTCCCAGGTTCCCTGTGCTGCTTTCTGTGCCATGTTCTACATGTACCATCCTCATATTTCCAGGGACGGCAAGCACTTTCAGACCCAGAGTGTGCTGAGAAGTGCCTAGGCTGTCTCAGGCTGGTCCATGTAATCAGGTTAGCAGGTGTTAGCCCACAAAGGCTAATTAACTTCCTTAGTTTATATAAAAGATGTTATTTTTATTTCTTCACAATTGTGTATAGTAAAGCTTATAAAATAATAAAAATAAAATGTTTTGACTATGAAGTGGTCAGACTGTATGCTTGGAGTGACGGACACCTTCTAGCAGGAGATGACCATCATGCAGTATCCCTATGGTCACCTTTAAGAGGGTGAAAGTTTCTGGGGAAGATGATGGACTGGCTCTTCCATTGGCTCTTGAATATGTGTCAGTAATCTGTGGAAGAACAAGAACTTTCCCTTAGTATGGGCCTCAGGGTGGCAAACTTGCTTGGCAAGAAACTTAGGTCCTGGTCAGGAAGCTGCACTGGGCAAGAATTTTGCATTTGGTTAGATGAGGTGATGCTTAAACCACAGACAGGGCAAGGCCATGTGAAAGCCTGAAGAGAGGAGAGCGGTGGCCACATTGCATGATAGTTGAGATCTACACAGAAGCTGATGTGGCCTTACCAGGGAGGTTATCCTGTCTGTTCCTGGGTCACTTTGCCATTTCTCCATCATACATTTACTGACACAGTAACTGAAGAACTCTGGTGTCTTCTCTCTCTCTCTCTCTCTCTCTCTCTCTCTCTCTCTCTCTCTCTCTCTCTCTCTCCCTCTCCCTCTCCCTCTCCCTCTCCCTCTCCCAGGCTTCGATACTGCTGAATTTTCCGACTCAAGACATCTTACCTGAGTATCTGCACCCATGTTCCTGCCCGTGTCTCTTTGCATCCTGGGAAATTCTGAGCCAGCTGCATTGGTCACTAGAATAAGTGCACAATGTCTGTGTGGTTCCTTTGGCTGGATCCTGCACAGAGCCAGACAATGGCCCAGAGACTTGGGCTGGGGATGGTGTTGTAAGGACAGAGCCATGATGAGTGCCCAAAGCTCACAGATATTATCTTTCTCACCCCCCAGCAAAGGCTTTTTTAGTGTCCCCCATTGCCCTGGGAGCAAAGGCCAGATTTGTCTACAGAACATAACAAGCTGCCCTGTTCCTCATCTCATCTCACATAATACGGCCTCCCCCAGGAAGGCTCTTGTTCATTCTGAGGCAAGCAGGAGAGAGTATTGATTCCTAAGAAGGGGAGGCAGCTCTCGCCTGGCCTACCCCACAGGCTTCCAGGTGGTGTTTTCCTTTTATTTTGCTACCAACCAACCTTGGGGTGCTTCACACTGGATTCCCAGTCTTTGGCTCTCCTTGGTTGCTTGTTAGAGGAGAGCTGGTTCCCGTAACTCTCTCCCAGAGGAGGGACTCGAGTCTGTTACTTGCTCACTAAGCCCAGGACACGCTAAGAGGAAACAGATGTCTGGAGCTGTGATTTTGAAGCCCAGCAGCTTTTGGACTCACCGTCCATAGCTCTTTGAGTGCCAGGATCTGTAGGGCATCCCCAAGACACCAAGACACAGTGTCAGCAGATGGATGTTGTCTCAGTCTCCTGACACAGGCTCATTGCAGAGCAGAGAAGACAACATTGTCTCTGGAGCCCACTGACTTGGCCCTTTCTGGCACAGGACCCTGGGGTCTTTATGCCAGAGCCGGGACAGTTAGCCTCCTTCCTCTGGCACTATTTGCACTTTACTGACTCAGTGCTCAGTCAGAAACTAGAAGCTATTCTGCTTATTCACTTATACATCTTTTCATTTATTCTTTTATTAAAAATACTTGAAGCTCTACCACATCTAATTCAAAGGAGATATTATTCCAAGACACTGATCTCCAGATAGGACACTGAGTGTCACAAAGTCTTTGACCTGTGGGCCTCACCCTTTTTACCAAGTCTTGTGCCCAAACCATATGTGGCCAAGTCTTGAGCGACTGCAGTCATAGTCCCTGATGGGCACTCACATCTGTCCTGTGAATGAGGCTTCAGGATGTTGGGACAGATGGACAGGGCTCATTTACCTGTCTCCTTGCACATATATCCTATTTGACACATGACTTTTCTGAGCCGTGATCTTGATAACTGGCTCAGACTGGTACCAAGTCAATCATCTCTCTGTTTCCATCTTGGGACTGCTGTACTACCACATTAAGGCAAGACACTGGTTTATCTCCTACATTTTTCGCCTTCGTTGGCAGCAGAGAAATTCTTGGACCCTGTCACCAGACACCAGCCCACAGTCTCTTACTGTCTCTTCCTTTTCCTTTCTACATCAGCGATCAAGTCCTTCTTTATACCGTATCTGAGAATGTCTTCCTAGGGTCGCAGATGTCAACAAGCACAGTCGTGTAAAGATGACCATGTGGATATCAGTAGACCTCCTCAGCACCTTCCTGTCTGGGACGCCCTGAGAGCATGTGGGGTTTGAACCTATGTGCAGATGTTGACTCTCACACTATGTATTGGGATTTTGGATGTCCTATTTTTTCCAACCCATATATTTCTTATTTCCTATCTTTAGATTTAACTATCAAGCAGTAGCTAGAAAACTCCATTAGGGAGGGATTGGTGTTGCCCAGACATTGGATTTGCTTCTTCTCCCTGCTCCCTTTCTGTGCTCATGTGTGACCTTTTCTACTCAGAGGGCTTGTCATAATCTATAATCAGCTGATGACTAAGTCATATATCCAAAGCAGGATTGTACACACTCCAGAAGATGGCATGAAGCATCAGCTGGTGCCACCTGCAGAGATGTAATAGAAGGAGGAGCCCAGCCCACAAAAGCCTCAACATACAAATATTCTGTCCCTTCTCACTATGGCACTCAATCTCTGCACCCAGGCTTCATAAGTGCCCCCTGCACCAGTGGGTAAGTGGGTGAGGGGCCCTCAGGCCACACTCTGGATATCTACATACCCTTCCAGAGTCCTATCACCACTGGTCAAACATAATCCTACCACTCCAAGTCTATTTGACCTTACTCTCATTTGCTCTGTCGATTCAGAGTGGCTCTCCAGAAACGTGACCATGAGCACAAAGGCCAGGAAACTAGGACCCGGATTCTCAATTTTGAACTTCTGTTCCTTCTGCCCACAGCAGCTGCAGCCTCTTCTTAGATTCTGGTTATTAGATCCTGGGCAACACTGGTTGTGTGGAAGAAATCTCCTCCCAAGTGAAGGCCTCCAAGACCTCCAAGACTGCTGAGCTGGGCTGTCCAACTCCTTTAAGTACTGTGAACCTTAGGTATAAAGGAGACTAATTTATCCATCCCTTACAAGTATGTTCCTGTGCCACACGGACATTCAGCTCAGAATTGAACTCAGCTGATCACTCGTTAGGCCTGTCTCTTGTTCTGCACAGTCTCGGGATCTGGAGGGGTGTATGCCCATCTGATCCATTATCCTGTCCACACTATCCCCACTGCTTTCAAGAGATGAACTTGAACTTTCCCTTCTGTGGATCACAGTCCAGCCACACGTGGGCGTCTGATGCCTATGTTCTGAAAGCATTGATCTGACAGAATGTGTTGCCTGTGGAGATCACACTGACCTCCAGCTCTGGGGCAGAGTTTATATGATTAGAACAGCTCATCCTCTCAGGACCTCTTGCTTCATCACCAACGCCCCCTATCTGACTTGCATTGGTATAATAAGCTTTTATCCTGCTTTTAGGAAGTGTTTCCAGCAGGATTGTGTGGGGTGCTCTAGTCTCTCCTCCAACTTCTCCACACTCACTACCCTGTTCTCTTCCCTCCTCCCCCTGCCATTAGGCCAGCATCACTGGCTACCCTGGTTTTCCGTCTGAGCTGAACTAAGATGCAGTAGATCAGTAGGACTTGTCCTCTGTGGGACATAATGGGAATTCCCATTATGCTGCTTGCATAGTATTATAGGGTAGTTTTTAAATGATATCTGTAGTACTGAGCTTGAGGCACGGTATCTATGAGGCTGTATGTTCCTCATGACAGGTTTCTGTCCAGCAGTGTTTCTGCCAAGTGAGATGTCTGTTAAGCAGTGTGTCTGACAGGTGAGGGTTAAAGGAAAAAAATTGTCCCACAGTTCTGGGGGCCAAAAGTCTGAATTCATGACGCGAATAGACCAGGCTCTAGTGCCTGGGGACCATTCCTGTCTCCTATGTCCTTAGTGTTCCTAGAAGTCCTTGATGATACTCAAACTGAATAAACGCTACTCTAGGATCCACCTGCTTTATTGTATGTATTCTGGTTACAGTCAGCTGGCTGAGTCCCTGAGCTAAACACAGAGGAAAGTTATGAGTAGTGGACTTGCTTGTTCAGTGCTGGCAGACCCGGGCTCACGAATACCAAAGAGTGTGAGCATCAATGACAGCAGACTTTACAGTCTGAGGTTTATAGTTTTGAGACCCAGAAGCTCATGTGTCTGGTGCTAGGGTGGGAGACATGTAGCTCTGCAGACTCAGGCTGAAGTCTTACTGCCTTGGGCTTCAGTTGTCAGAATCCTGGCACTGGTAAACTGGAGTTATCTTTGGTTCTTGGCAGCTGCTATAGAAGAATCCGTCTGAACCACCTAATATTGCGGCTCTCAAGCCTTCTCAGTCATGCATGATCTATGGCTCCTAATGGCCATAAGTGTCGCAGTTTTTGAGCCTTGCATGTCAGGACCCTTGGCAGCTCTCCGGAACACTCCCAGGAACGAGGCTCCATGTTCTCTTACAATCTTGTTTATATTCACTCTTCTGACACTCTCTGGAACTCTCTGAGTTTCCTTCTTGCTGCTATGTGTCCCATCGTTGGTTCTGATGCCACTGTTGCTACTTCTCTTTGACCTCTTCTTTGTGTTCCCAGTACAGGCTGCTCTGTTTTTGACAAAGTCAAGAGACAAAGACAAGATCACTTAGAAGGAGACTTTCATTGAGCCTAGTTCTTCAGTACGAAGAGCAGCATGGAAGTGTGCCTTCCAGTTCACTTGAAAAGTGAACTGTTTATGTAACCAGAAAGGAATGTGAGTGACAAGGGCATTTTAATCAGTCATGATCAACTTTTTTTGAAAGTGAAACATGGCATTATACCGACCCCAGCCCTTCTGTTGGGTCACCAGGGGAAGTGCTTTCCTCTGACCTGGATGAATATAATAACTACAGAGTTATCTAGTGTTTACTACTGTGGGCTTTCCAGAGTGGTCATTGCTGAAGCATGTCTTCAGCCATGTCCTGACCTTCTGAGAGTGCTGAAGGATCCTTAGAATTACTGTAAAGTGTACAAAGCCACCAACTCCGCTATGTAGACAGTATGGCTGGTTGCCAGAAAATGGTTGGCTTGGCTGACAGTTCTTTGCCCAGAGCTGCCAGACAGTCAATGGCCACAGAAAGCATCAGTAGTGTGTCCTCAGAATAGACCTAATGAGGGCTCGGCACAGAGCTGACCGCACTGCAGCATTCAACCGTGCTTTCCAGTCTTGCACTCCCACAGCGGCCCAGCCAGGGATGGCCAAGTACCTCTGATCACTATCACTCCTGTCATTGGGTTGACACTCTTCTATTCTAATGAGGGCAGAAGCAGTTGGTGGGAACAGACTTCCTTTGACACGACTTCATCTTAGTGTTCTCCTATATGAAGACTCTGGTCCAGCAAATTAACATCCACAGAGTCCCATAGACACACTCCCTCAGACCTTCCTCTCTCTACCCCTCTCTGTGTCTTGTGCCTTCCTCACATGTTACTTGGATAACCCCAGCTTCTCTATTATCTTTTTACTGGCCCCATTGCTACATCATACCCCTTCCAAGGGCACTGAGTAAGGTGGCTTGGAGAGTCAGTCCCCTTTATGCTATAGAATGGACATGAGGGTCAATGACACCAGCTCCATGATTTCCCTCCTGGGATAGTCCTGTGGTCATGGCTGGACTTACCCATAGCTCTCAGCAGCCACTACCTTAGGAGCCCATTTCAACACTGACCCTACTATGCGTATGTCCCTGCCTGGTGTGTTCCTGGACTTCCCAAGACTCATTGCATATCATGTACTGTCAGCTCTTCCATCAAACTCTCTTGATTTGTCTGTGTGTCTGTGTGTGTGTGTGTGTGTGTGTGTGTGTGTGATATTTCAGAGGTGAAGTCTTTCTACACTTTACTAGCAGCAGGGAGCCCTACAGGCTGCAGAGTATGCCCATCCTGTACCCTATGCCCTCTGCTCTACCCTGGAATCTCTGCCATAAAGGGTCCCACTGTAAGTAGCAGAGGGGCGGCTAGGCACTGAAAACTCTTCAGGGAGCCTGGTCACGTCTCCCTTCAGGCTTTGAATCCAAATATAAATTTGAGTCTAATTATTTTAGTTAAAAATGAAGGTTTTTGCCATTAATTTGGTGACTCAAAGCAATGCATCTTCCTTCAAAAAATGTACTGTTAGAGGCTAATCTTTTGTTTTTGTAAATTAGAAAATAATACTTATTTTAAAATTGTATTATATTTGGCTGATCTGCGTATGGAGGTACGTGTATGTGTTTGGGTATATGTGCACTTGTGTCACAGCATGTGAATCAGAGGACAATTTTACAGGTGAGTTTTCCCCTTCCACCATGTAGGTTCAAAGGTTCCTTCACCTCAACAGAAACACAAGGATTGGAGATCAGCGGGGGGGGGGGGGGGGGGGTTGTGCCTTGTCCTGGTGTCTTCCCTGTCCACTTTGGTTCCAATCTAAGAGGATCCAACACAATGGCAGGGTCCTTCAGTTAAGTCTCCCACCTAGAACAGAAAGTGGCTAAGTACTTTCTCTATTTAATTTATCTTTCCTTTTCTTGAAGTAAGCCCTGACTTATTTATTATCAGGTGTCAACCAGATAAATGTCCAGAAAGCTTTGAGTGTCGTCTATGAAGAATGAAGCCCAAGAGGAGGTTGTGGGAGATGCCACAAATCTACCATCTTCTTTGGGCTCTGGTGCATCACCGCCTGACCAAGTCTTTCCTGTTGACTGCTTTCCTTGTGTGATGAGCCCCATCCCATCCAGCTACCATGCACCCTGGCACTGGCTTTAACCCCCATGGACTTAGGTCTGGCCCTCTGATTCTCACTGAGTTTCTAAGCTGCCCCCACCCTATCTTGATAACCACGAGGACTGCCTCTCACTGCAGGATTCCCACACTTGGCAAAGTTGTCCCAACAAGACTGGGGTGAGGACTGGGCTTTTTCAGGGAGCCAGGGTCACAGAGAATTGCAGGTCTCGACTGAGCAGATGAAGTGAGTTCAAATTAAAATCTTTTCTCCTGAGAAGCGGGTCAGAGATACAATGGGTGGGCTCTCTTTTGTGGTAAATTCATTAAAAAAAATTAATTCTTTGACTATAATAACTTCCCGGCAGTGTGGTAAACTTACTGTCTGTCCTGTAGTTTTGACTGTTACTCACTTGTTTTAGAAAGGCCAGTATCACACTGGGTAATTCGAAACACATTTAAAGCATAGAATTGGCATTTTTTTTTCTCCTCAGCAAAATGGGGAGTCCCAGCCAATCTTGCTGGTTTTATTTATAGCATTTTATTTCCTGAGAGAAGACAGGAAAAGTGAGTCCTGGCCTGCCCCTCTTGTCTGACTCCTCCCCGGGCCCCTGTCTGGAAAGCCTGGGTGGACCTGTAGGAGGGGCGTTAGCTCTGAGGGGCTGGATTTGGACTGGGTAACCAGGTACTCTGAGCAAATGGCGAGACCAGAGGACGAATTATGACACTCCTTCGAAAGAATGAATTAAACGTGCCTCCGCATGTGTCTGATTGACAGGCCTCCTGGGGAAAGGGCGTATAAAGGAGCCGGTCACTGCCGGGAGGCAGAGAGAGCCAGTCCGATGTCTGCAGCCTCCCTGGCCAGGCCTCTCCTCTCCTGCCGCAGCTAGTCCCCCTCAGGACAGACAGAGTACTGGCGTCGGTCACCATTCACTTGCAAACACACCAGGTACCTTTTTATTTCTAAGACATTTCACTGGCTGTGATCTTTCAGAAAAGGCTACGGTTTCCAGGGGTCTAAAGGGGAAGTCCAGCTGTGTCCTCTGACACTTAGCCCAGTGGCGTCCTCACCGTCCTTGCTCTGCAAACTTATTGACCTGCCAAGAACATTCACTGCTGTCTTTGTCCCCGGGGTGGCAGGGGTTGGGGATGTGGGGAGTGTCTTTCGTGGTCTCTCATAGCAGGAACCCTGTGAAGCAACAAGGGGCTTGTTGGCTTCATTCCAAGGATGCTGGGGTTCAGGGAGGGGGAACTGACATTTTCTACTTAAAAATAAGAAAGTTTCTCTACCAAAGTTTGCTATGGAAGAGAAAGCAGAGAAAGGAATGTCAAGAGATCTCTTGAAAATGTAAAAAATAACCAACGGGATTATAGGGATCTGATTCTAAACATTAGTAAGAGCTGAACAAGTGTTGCTGTCATTATAATTATAATGTACAGGGCGGGGAGAACCCTGAGGGGACTGTGTTTGGGTTGCAGCTTGGCTAATTTGCATACAAAAGAGCTGGTAGCCTGGGGCAGTCAAAAGAAAGTGATCTGGTGCTGAAGGAGGAGGGCGGGGAGGGGGGCAAAACAGTAGGAGTTGAAGATGTTTAGAGACACCCAGCAAACACACTTTCACTTCGATTGTTCCTGTGGGGTGAACTTGTGTAAGACCTATAAAAGTGATAATAGCCTGTTGCAGAAAACCTTTGAAAGTCTACTCATAACCTGCAGTGAGGACTTGTGGATGGGGAAGAGTCTGTGTGTGTGTGTGTGTGTGTGTGTGTGTGTGTGTGTGTGACCCATGGAGCTTGGATGCAATTGCATTGGCCCCAGGAGGCTTGATCCAGGACCAAATACTATTCACTTCTTGGTCCCTTTTCCATGTGGGGAAGGCAGCAAGATTAGATGGGATGCTGTTAATGACCGTTGATTACTTGTGACACTCTTGATTGAGCTTGGTTTTACCGAAACACAGTTTAATGGACTCTGTTTGTGTTTGTATGCCTGAGCTGTAAAATGTCATTTTAAGATGGAACTTGTCTTTGCAGAGACAGCATTTGTCCATAGAATAAGGAGAAAGTTGGGGATGGAGTTCAGGGGCAGCTGCCCTGTGGCAAACACCTGCACTAGGGACTCAGGGATAGGGCAAGCTGGAGTCTTCAGATGTGGACTCTGAAGATTCTCTAAAGTACCTGACAAGGTCTACTTTATACTTGAATCCTCAGAAAAATGTCACCTCAAGAACTGACATTGGGAGTCCTCCCAGCCACAGTTCCACATCCTGAGTGTTTGCTGTGCCTCAAAGAGCTCTGGAGATATTTATTTGCATAGGGTCTTTCTCTAGCATCTAGAGAAGTTGATACTTTAAGAGTCAGGTTTTTCAAGCCATGGACAAAGCAACTTAGTGGGAGGGTGAAAAGATTGCCCTCTTTCCACCTGGTTAGAAAAGCTGGTGTTAGCACTCAGGTGACATGGTGTATTTGGCTGCCTCCTGAAATGTACCTAGCGCTCAGTCCATAAGCACTGCTCATGGGGCAAGACCAAGTTCTTGCCCCATTGTCTCCCTCTGGGGAGAAAACTGTCCCTTGGTGGAGGGCATTGTTTCCAGCTTAGCAAAAATATTCTGGAGAGGGGAACTGCTGAGATGTCCTTCTCAATGAGAAGTTATCCCATTGTAGCCATCTTTACAGAGATGAGGGACTACAGTGCACGGATCAGTTTCCACGGAGCAGGGAATGACATGGAACAGAACCTGGCCTGTTGGAGGGGGAGCTGAGAGCTGAGCATGGGGAAGCAAGCCCTTAAGGAGTTAACAGAGGAGCAGAGGAACCAGGCTTCAGGCCAGGCCTCCGACTTCTGATCCAGGGTCTGCTGAGCCAACTTAGAATCCCTGCAAATGGAAACACAGGCCTGCAGGAGAACAGAAAAGTAGGCTAAAGCCCTCGCTGAGGGAAAGTTTCTGCTTGTCCTGAGAAAAATGCACCGAGTTTATTCCAAACTTCGAAATGTAGTTAGTATTGATTGCCTGTAATGAAGCTATGCATAACTGGTTTTCCTGGACATTTACAAAGAAGCCTTTCCAGAGTCTTATCAGCCAGGATATTTGCCTGGGTTCAGGTCTCCTGGACTTAAGTCTTGCAACTGAGCTATAGCAGAGTCCCCAGGGAAACAATGCTCTGGCATATCTTCCACTGGCTCCTCCAAAGAGCAGGCACACTCACACTCACAGGAACCCCGGGTTGTTATGGTGTTAGTACAGCAAGAGGCCTCAGGACCCCCTCACCTCCATGCCAGGGAGAAGTGGTGGGATAAATGCTAGTAGCAGTTGGAAGAATCTGGTTGGAAAGAAAGTATATTATCTAGAGTTTTGCTTCCCACAGTTATATTTGCTTTTGATTTTGTGTGAAATCTGTTTTTCAAAGGTCACGTGAAGAAACTTCCTGGTGACACTCAGGCTGTAGCTGTGCACTCTTCAACCACGAGGTTGGTTTTCTCCTAAGTGTCACAGGTGGAGACAAGATGCTCTGGGCACTGGCCCTGCTGGCTCTGGGCATAGGGCCAAGAGCTTCTGGTGAGTATGGATATATCTTCTTGTTTCTGTGTGCAATGGTGAATTAGCTGCAGACGAGAGACCAGCAAGTGGTTGTAGTCGTATTTTGCATATGAAGCTTTTTAAACATGCTTGTAAATAAATAAAAAAAAAATCAAAGATTTCTGAGTCTGTATAGCACAGAGAGATTGTCTTTTGGAAACTAGGAATTGAGACCAATGCACTGCATCTAGTAGTGAGATACTTACTTCACACAGCTTGTCCTTGGTATATTAGTATAATTTATAAAATAATTCATAAAACTTGGACCTCCATATTTAGTAACAATAGTCACAGAGTCTAATTATTTTAATTGTGTCACTGTCAATACCTTTATAAAAACGACAACATTTATGCCTCTATACACAGCAGTTTATTCTGTGTTTTCGGTTGTCAGTGCATGATGAGAAGCTGTGCTGTGTTTTATCATTCTAGTCTTATTTTGAATTGTTGTTTAGTTTTGATGAGATCTGATGATTTTCTCATTGGCAGCTGAATGGTGACTTCAAAGAGTTACTGATAGGGTGAGGTCCATTGTTGTCTCAAATACTGGTTCATAGTGCACAGTATTTACTATTTATTGGCAGTCTTTCTATAGAAATGAGAAGATGTTTGAGAAAGAATATCATCCTCAGAATGCAACATAGGACTTAGTGGATGGCGATAAAGTCAAAGGTCCCCCTTCCAGCCTCCCTCTTCCCCAGTCCCAAGATGGAGGGGAGGCTGTGCTTTGCCCAAATCTGGGACAAAGAACAGCAGGGCTCAGGGGCTGGAATTCAGGGCCTCCAGTGAGATGTTGTTTATGGATGAAGCCATGTTCTGGGTTCTGGGAAGGCCCAGAACACCTGCTGCACTGTAGTCCTGGAGAAAGCCAGCCTCCATGATAGTGGGTAGCCGGCTCAGGCTCAGCTAGGGTGGGAGAGAAAGACGCACAGAAAGTCTCTGAGCCTTGTCGCGGGGGAAGCCCTTGTGAGCTTATGGCTTATGGCTCTCCAGTCTGCATTCAGGAAAGCCTCAGCATCAGCCTGTGATAACTGTGACCCTGTGGTTCCCTTTGGCAGCTGGTGACCACGTCAAGGACACTTCATTTGACCTTTTCAGCATCAGCAACATTAACCGGAAGACCATCGGTGCCAAGCAGTTCCGAGGGCCTGACCCCGGGGTGCCCGCCTACCGTTTTGTACGGTTTGACTACATCCCCCCAGTGAACACAGATGATCTCAACAGGATTGTCAAGCTTGCAAGGAGAAAGGAGGGCTTCTTCCTCACAGCCCAACTGAAGCAGGACCGCAAGTCTCGGGGAACGCTCCTGGTGTTGGAAGGCCCCGGCACCTCCCAGAGGCAGTTTGAGATTGTGTCCAATGGCCCAGGGGACACTTTGGACCTCAACTACTGGGTAGAAGGCAATCAGCATACCAACTTCCTGGAGGATGTGGGCCTGGCTGACTCCCAGTGGAAGAATGTGACTGTGCAGGTGGCCAGTGACACCTATAGCCTGTATGTGGGCTGCGATCTTATCGACAGTGTCACCCTGGAAGAACCATTCTATGAGCAGCTAGAAGTAGACAGGAGCAGGATGTACGTGGCCAAAGGTGCATCTCGAGAGAGTCACTTCAGGGTGCGTACATAGCGTGGCAGTCATGGGATAGAGCCTTGTAGGGAGCTTACAGCATGGGGCAAGTCAGTGTAGCTTTTGTGTTGGAAAGGATGTGATCCTCCCTTGGAGAAGCATGTAGCATACACTGTGGCACATGTGTGCACACTTTGCACACCTGTATAGACTGCATATACATTCATATATATATTACACATGCTCACTTGTTCAACAACCTATACTTACATGATAAGCACACACATGTGCACACTCAAGTGTATGAACATATCACACATGTGCATGCACATCACACACACACACACACACACACACACACACACGTACACACACCTATATATCTACCACAAGTGCACACTTGTATAATGAGTGCACTTGCTTATATGTGTAAGCTTATACAATACACTCAGTGCACAAGCATGCAGAAGCTTGCATATTGTGTCCACATACCCTCACAAATACACACATTTATACATGTGTACACACAACAAACATCCACACTTATAAGTATAACACTGACATATACAATTGCACATACACAAGGGACACGTACGAGGTCATGCAGACACATGTGCACCACACTTCAGTGCACATATTCAAAGCCATCAACTCAGTATACATAGAATACACATTCTTAAGCTATGTGAAGCAGAATTGTGTCACAGATGTGTTGCTCTTGGAAGCCTGAGTCAGGTGTTGAGGGAAAGAATCCGCATTTTCCAGGAAACCCCAAGTTACTTTAGTAGGCCTGAAACCCCATCCTAGCCTTTGCTCTGGGAATGAAGTTATTGAGGCACTAGAGAGGGACTGAGTTCCTTAAAACAAACAAACAAACAAACAAACAAAAACAAACAAACAAACAAAAAACCACTGCTGCTTTGTAAGTGGATCTCCCCATCCCCAAACCTTCATTGAGGCTTAAGAAGTTTGGATCCTTCTAAAACTGGGAATTTAGAACCTGCAATGGCGGGTCCACACAGATAACCCCCAATTCTAATGGCTTTCTTGGGGTTTATTCATTCTTTCTCTGGCATGAAGACCATTCACTGGTGGTGAAGTCATACTGAGGCTCTGTATTTTGACTTTTTATGGCCCACCAATATTGCACTCTGGTCCTTCCTCTCAATGCTGGGCAGAGGCAAGCTATGACTCCTAGTCAGTCTATAACCTCAGAGAACAACCAAAGGTGTGTCTTCAAGTTCAAGTGTAGTAAATGGACTTTCTGCCCGTGGTGTTTTAACTTCCAATGAGTGAGTGTATTCATTCCACTCTCACTGCAGATGAAGGGATGGATATCTGACCATTGCCCTCTGGCAGGCACGCATTTATTCTTGGAAATAAATGTATGTCAGAGATTAGTTATTTCAGTAACAGGTCTAGGTAAGAATATTTTGTCAGGGGCTACTGTGACTGTCTGACTGGCCCAGTCATATTTCAGCATTAGCTTCCTTCTCCTGGTTCTTCTCCTGCGTGAACCTAGATGTTTCTGAAGACTTGAATCACAAACAACAATAACACATTTCAGTTCTACTTGAGGAAATAGCCCATCATGTCTACCTGAGAATATACAGAGGACAGAAGTTGCCTATCCCTAAGCCTCCCTAATTCTTCTCCAAAGTTATTGTTCTCCTAGTTAGAAAGTTTTTATGCTAACCCTGCGTGCGTGTATGTGTGTGTGTGTTATAGCAGCATTTTAAAAATAATAGGAATAGGGTGACTGATACCTTCAGACCTGTTGGATAGAGCAGTGCTATTGGAGTCTTGTATTTTGCATTTGCAGTGTACCATCACCTTCCATCAAGCTTAGGGTTCACCTGCAGCCCTGTTCCTCTCTCCCTCTAGGGCTTGCTGCAGAATGTCCATCTCGTGTTTGCAGATTCTGTGGAAGATATCTTAAGCAAGAAAGGCTGTCAACACAGCCAGGGAGGTGGGTAAGCTCTGTTCTAAGAGTTTCTGTACTGTTCTGCTGGGTTGCTGCTGGGCCATGTGTGTTTGTGCCCTGGTGGAGATTTGCATCAAGTGTTTTTATCCTCTGTGGGTGAGTTCACTGCTCAGTTTAGATCTCCAGTCCTGAAAAATGATAAATTGTCAAGGATCAGTTCTGAATAGATTTTAAGAATAACAATCCCAATTTTAAGAATAACAATTCCAAATTAGCGGCTCCCAGGAGCCATTCTGAGGAGGTATTCCAGCCTGCGATCAAGACCATATCTTTCGGGGCTTCTGAACATATTCTAACACATAACTTTCTTCAGCGGATATTTTGGCTCAGAGTTACAAGTCAGCCACACAAAGGACTATTACAAGCAAACACTTAAACATATCTGGAGGCACTGAACCCTTCTTAATAAAACACACTTACACAGGAGTCTAAATCTGTTCTCTTAAGATGAAGAGAAAGACTGGAATAGCTGGATTTATGTGCGTTCACCTGGAGGTCAGGGCCCACTGCGAGTTCTTTACTAAAGTCTTGGCCCTGACAGAGACTTCTGCTTTCTTCTGCTGGTCACACCAGCCTTGAATATTCTATTCATTCAGAGAGTGAACTCGTGAGCCTGGTCTCAGAGCATGGCTTTTTGGATGTTTGTTAAAATGGGAATTTCTCTGTTTCAAGGCTAAACCACTCAAATTTCACAGCTGTAGAACCTGTTATGTGTCGGGAGGTGCACACTGGCTCAAACATTTTTCTATCATCAGTCTAAGCCTGTCCATGGCAAGTGTGAACAAAGGCACACATTGGTTTATTTTGCTTAACTCTAAGATATGAAAAAGAAGTATTTTAGATAAGTTGAAGGTTTAAAAACATAAACGAAGATAAATGATGAATAGCCCTCCCGTAAATCCACTATTTAACAGTGTCCCTCTACTTAGTTATTAAAAATAGTTATACTAGCATGGCTTTTTACGGTTAGTAGCACACTGGAAATTAGCGGCTCCCAGAAGCCATGTAGATCGCAACAAGATTTTGAACCCAAGTAATGAACTCTCAGTTGTGGAGTGAATTCCTGTCATTCTGTCTGTCTGTCCTTCCCTGGAGCCTGTCCTTCCCTGGAGTTCTTCACTCTAGCTTGACTGGGAATAACTCTGTTTCTGGACTTATCTCAGAGCTACTTGGGAGTCAAGGAGCATGTGCATGCATGGCCCAGGGAGACTCCCTGCGATTGTGCCAGGACTGTGACATCTGCATATGAGCGGCAGCAGAGCATAGTGTGTGGAGAGAAGAACGTGTGCCTTGGGGGTGTGTCTCTGACATGCAGATACCTAAGTAGGCTTTTATTCTGAAAGGAAGCCCATGAAAGGGCACTCGGGTTGAACTGGTGCATAGGAAGGTTGGGGGTGGGGAGGGGTGAGTTCATGGGCTATGTGTTGGAGGAATAGACTTAGGGTCGAGGATGAGGAAAAGGCAGTGTCTCAGCTCAGTTTGATTGAGGTATGTGATGTATGGCCCTGCATTACAAGAGACTTGTCTCCCATTGTTCTGCTCTGCCTTTCTCTGTTCCTAGTCTGGACCTCTGCCCTACCAGGAAATCATAGGAAGTAGGACAGGTTCCTCTTGCTAAGCATGGGTCTTAACTGGAAGCAGTGGCCGTCAAATGTTCTTGTGTTGATGGATACAATTGAGCATGTGGCCACTCCAAGAAAGCAGAGATATTTATGGGTATTGGTTTATAGCTGCAGAGGTGACACCCTAGGGATGTGCTCTGGTGACCATGTCAATGGGTGCCAGCTTACAGTTGCAAGCCTGACTCCCCAGAGACTGTGCTCCGCTATAATTCTCTCTTTCCTTTAGCTGAAGTCAACACCATCAGTGAACATACAGAGACTCTCCATCTGAGCCCTCACATCACCACAGATCTCGTGGTCCAGGGTGTGGAGAAGGCACAGGAGGTGTGTACGCACTCCTGCGAGGAGTTGAGCAACATGATGAATGAGCTCTCTGGACTGCACGTCATGGTGAACCAGCTGAGCAAGAACCTGGAGAGAGTGGTGGGTACCTGGTGGAGGGTAGAGGTGGAAAATGAGGGTAGTGGGGACAGACAGCAGTCTGTCAGGGAAGCCTCAGGAGCCAGCCCTCTGGCAGCCTCACCAGACAGCCAGTCAGGCCTCTGGGGACCAATACTTCATTGCTTTGGAGAAACTCTGATTAGAAAGCCACATCAGGGGGACACCCAGATCAGGCCCTTCAGGAATCCTGGCCTACCACAAGTTAGTGAGAGGGAAGATGGAGAGATGTTAAAAGTGTTGCAAATAAAAACAGTCAGGGGACACATGTGCTCTCTAATGATGAGGAACGCATCTCCCAGAGAGTAAAAGACATCCATCTCATGTGAGCAGCTGAGTGTTGAAAGGAGCAGCCACAGGCTTTACAAGTGTCTGTGCCATACAGTTTTGTAAGACTGACAGACATGATTGTGTGTCCTGAAGTGTGTGGAAGCAGGGGACAGTCAAATGCTCCAGAATGAGGGTTCTGTAGCTTTGAAGAGGGAGAGTCATATTGTCTTCCAACTGTCCTTCCCTGTAATGCCCCTGACATTGTGAGATATCGTACAGGGACAGGGAGATCTCCTCTCAAACACTGCCAGGGAGAGAAAGCCCCGCCCCCAAGGTCTGTGCAGGGTGTTCTGTGAGGCTGTCTTTATGTGGGAAGAGTCCTCTTCTACTGCAGTTTGCCTCTTAGGACTGGTCCACCAGTGGTGTCACTTAATTCCTTACTACACCAGAAAATACTGAGGCTCACATGTGTCTTGCCAGATGACCTCAAAACAGAGGTCAGGAGAGGCAGGAGCTGAGCACAGGGCCTGGCAGCTTCTCTACAGCTGCCAAGTATTCCAGTCTGGGTCCCTTAACACAAGGTCAAGGAAATGTGTGACCCCCTGAACTTGCACAAAGCCACAGGGTAGTGTGTTTCTGTGTGTGTTTGTAGTAGTAGGTTTGCAACACTCATGTGATCCCTAAGGCCTAGTATTCCAGTTCATCTTGGGGGAAACTTGGGAGAAACCTATAGAGTGCTGAGATGGCCAAGGCAAATACGTACATGTTGAGTAGCATTTCAATTCGTGTTTATCTGATTTGTAAGTTTTGCCTCCTTTCCCTGGCATAATGTCTAGATGGCTGGAACTGTGGCTGTGTTCTTCTGTGCCAATCATGTATGGGCTCCTCCCCTCTCCCCTGATATCTGCCCACTGTGCACAATGGCAGTCTTTCTTGCATCTATGAGGCATGGTCAGCCCAGGGGTTGAGGAGACATCATTAATGGATGACTATGCGTTTGATATGATCTGTGAACAGAGGAGAGGTAGGGGAGCTAGCGATGGAGACCGTGTGTGTAGCTGAGCTCCGCAGTACAGTCTTTGTTGCAAAGTTTATGTGGGTTTGCAGTATTATCTGTCTTAACCAGGCCCCAGTGTCTGCGTGCAGTAGTGTCACACCTACACCCGATGTTTGCACTGCTAGACCTAAGCTCCTCCTTGGTGAAGGAAGGCCTTTGATTCTTCTCCCATCTCTCACCTCTGTTTCCAGTCTAGTGATAACCAGTTCCTTTTGGAGCTCATTGGGGGCCCTCTGAAGACAAGAAACATGTCAGCCTGTGTGCAGGAGGGCCGAATCTTTGCAGAAAATGAAACCTGGGTTGTGGATAGTTGTACCACATGCACCTGCAAGGTGAGTTCCAGAGATGAGTCCTCCTGGAGGCAGATATGCCCTGCACAGGGTAGGCATGTTCAAATTGACATACACAGATCTTAATGGCTGGCAATGGCCTGCTCAGCACATCAGTATAAATGATGCTCAAATACATAGGAGGCTCAGTAAGAGAGCCTTAAACATGGAAGTCCACACAAATGTAACTTGGACCTCTTTGTGCTGTGCACAAAAGACATCACAACCCAGAGGGTGAAATGGCTTGCTCAGCATTTTCCTGTGGAGAGAGTCAGTGGGAACTGAGCTGTCTCAGTGTTCCTCTGGTTTGCATTTGATCCCACTCATCTCTGACAGGGCCTCAGTGCTCAGCAGAGATGACGAGAAAATGCAGACGGTTTAGTTTCTCCTGATTGTCCCCTGTCCTTGTGTTGACCTCAGTTATCCGGCGATCTGAGACGACTCTGTCATCCTTTTTCTTCCCCACTCAGAGGATTCAAAAGCTGGTGCTGTCATCTCTCTGCTCACAGTGGGAGGACAGAGTGTGGGTGCTCAGAGAGTCCCCTTGGGCCTGGTCAAACCCTATATTTGAAGTAGGATTTGGAGTCAGAAAAATATCTAGCCATCCTACTGACCTTCCCCATCCAGCTCCTGGGACAATGCCCATTATGGTAAAGGACTGTTTTCCATATATTTCTCTATACTTTCAGAAATTTAAAACAGTCTGCCATCAGATCACCTGCTCACCTGCAACTTGTGCCAACCCATCTTTTGTGGAAGGCGAGTGCTGTCCATCCTGTTCACACTGTAAGTCCCCTGTGGTGAGCATGTTGTGAGTCTTAGTATCTGATAATTTGTTTTGTGGCTTGAATAGAGGAGGGTGAGGCCCAGATTCCTAGAGATAGGCAGTGGAGGGGAGCAGAGGGTGGCTAGGCTCCGCTTCAGCCACTAGCCAGTGGCCAGGAAGCCATTGAGAGTTCTAGAAGTTAAGTGTCTGCAGCTGTCCTGTTCTGGCTCATCCCAGACAAGGAGGGCCCCAACGATCCTGCAGGGACCAAAGTTCCAACTCCCAGGCCAAGAAGGCGGCCCTCATGTCAGTAGCCGCTGAGTCAGGAGCTGCAGCTAGACCTACGCTGAGTGAACAGTTGCATCCAAACCCGTGATATAGTAAATAAACACAAAATTCAGAGACTCTTACTCAATGAGGGATTCAAGTAACAGAGACATGGTCCAAGTGACCCAGACTTGGACCATGGCGGAGCCAGTTCTGTGAGGTCCAACACTGTGGAGACAGAGCGGGCCGGACATCAGGAGCCTGGAGGCTCAGATGCTCTCTAGAAGTGCCCAAGCTGCTCCACTCAGAACCCCCATTCACCTGTGGATCCCTGTGTCAGTGCTTTGGATCTGGCCTCCAGTGGTGCTCAACGGTGGCTCCCCAGCATGAGTGGGAAGCCCTTCCCACCCAGTCACCGTCTCTGAGTGTTCGGGATGCCTCTGGCCTGTCTTTATCCTGGTCTTTCCTTTTGGTGTGTTTCTAGAATCCCAGCTACCTGCTCCATACAGCAATGCTACTACCACAGTGCTGGGTGCCCGAGTCTGCTTGCCCTATATTGGCAAGGGCAAGGGTACAATGGACTGACAGCTAGGTTGTCTGTCCTTGTGTTGTCTGTGCGGCTGCTCTCCTTTCCTTCTTCCATTATCCAAAGGGACCCTACTGAGAGGCCCCTACTAAGGGACATCTACTAAAAGACCTACTATGTATGTACTTTACCTTTAGCCCAGGCCCCAGCACAGGTAAACCATACCCTATGTGTCTATAAAAATTTTATTCCAGAGAGTTGCCCTTGTATTGAATTTTCGTTAAAGTGTTTAGAAGTAAACTATGCAGCTTCTAATTTCAACCAGTGGTTGGCATGTTGTTATCTCATACAGGTCAATAGAAGCTATGTAGAAATGGCCTCTTGGTGACCTTGAAAACATCTCCTGTAAATAAGACTCAGCATTCTTTTTCCTTTTTTGGAGCCAGCTTTTCTAAACAGATCTAGATTACTTGTTCCTCATTACTCAGCATTCTCTTCCTTTTGAAGACACTTAAGCTTGCCCAGGTGGTGGGCTCTTCCCATACACCCTTCTTGCTGCCAAGCTCTTCCCTATTCCGAAGTCCCCAAAGCAGGCCCCATATGGCTGTAGTGCCTGATCTCCCTAGGGCTTGTGGAGAGGGAGCACTCAACCTCTTGTGTTTGTCTACCTTCTTGGCTAGCTGCAGACAGTGATGAGGGCTGGTCTCCGTGGGCAGAGTGGACCGAGTGTTCTGTCACCTGTGGCTCTGGGACCCAGCAGAGAGGCCGGTCTTGTGATGTCACCAGCAACACCTGCCTGGGCCCCTCCATTCAGACAAGGACATGCAGCCTGGGCAAATGTGATACGAGAAGTGAGTGTCCCGGGTAGGGTGGGTGGTTCCTCATGTGGGTATGCCAACAGCAGCTATTTGATGGTGTCTGGAGGCTATGGCCCCAGGGGAAGGTTTTTCCTGGTGAGAAGCTTTCTCCTGGGTGAGGCCGTGCTCTCTCTACAGCCCTCTCTAGTGGAAACGGGGATTAGCTGGAAAGACAGATCTTGGGGTTTGCCCAGTGCAGGGTCACAGCATGGGATGCTGACCTCTTTGTGTTTCCTGTGCCAGTCCGTCAGAATGGAGGCTGGAGTCACTGGTCACCCTGGTCTTCATGCTCCGTGACTTGTGGAGTTGGCAATGTCACCCGCATACGTCTCTGCAACTCACCAGTGCCCCAGATGGGTGGCAAGAACTGCAAGGGCAGCGGCCGGGAAACCAAACCCTGTCAGCGTGATCCGTGCCCAAGTGAGTAGGTGCTGCTGGCAATGTCGTAGAGCTGACAGCTGCTGGTCACTAAGGCCTGTTCCATCCTAATCTGGTTACTAAATCAAAAGCCAGTGCAGCTTTGGCAGTGGGGATGTGGCCGCTCTGTTGCTCTGACGTCGGTGACCACCTCTGGTTCTACACCCTGATTTCCTGAATTAGCCTGAAGGTCTCTGTACCTTGCACAGATCAGGCAAGTGGACAAAAAAATAAGCCAGAATGTGAACTTGAACCTGAAGCTCAGGACAGGGCTTTACGTGTCTTAGTCACACCAAGGTACAGCTTGGGGGACTCACAGCTTAGTATACCAGGATATCTCCAGGTAGGCTGAGTTCTCACAGTACACTGGAGGCAGGGGGATTGCCTTCATAACAGGTAATCCACCCAGATCTTCACTGCCTCCTGCCCAGTGCAATAAGAATCAGTCCCACAAAGTCTTCTAGATTTGGAGGCTGGTCTATCCTTCATGCCTGGCTTGGTAAGGAAACTCAGGCTTCTGGCTGTAAAAGATTGTAAGAATTTTATTTTAGAGGCAAGAAAATCTATCAGAAACTCTGTAATAATATTGACTCCCTGAATCACAGCTGTGTAAATCACAGTAGACCAGTCCTCCATTTTCCCTTCTACCCCAGTGTCTTCAACTACACTGGAATAGCCAGGATATCAGCCTCATCTTCCTTCTGATCTTGCTAGTGCCAGTCATATCTGAATCCTCCATCCTCCTCTCAGTCACCTTCCCTGCTTCTCTCTATAGTTGATGGCCGCTGGAGCCCCTGGTCCCCTTGGTCAGCCTGCACAGTTACCTGTGCTGGAGGGATCCGTGAGCGCTCACGTGTTTGCAACAGCCCTGAGCCCCAGTATGGAGGGAAGGACTGTGTCGGGGATGTGACAGAACACCAAATGTGCAACAAGAGAAGCTGCCCTATTGGTGAGTGAGTGTGTGTGTGTGTGTGTGTGTGTGTGTGTGTGTGTGTGTGTGTGAAAGGAGCTGTTCCATGGGTGACAGGGCATGCATACTTGAATGTATGTATGTATGTGTACCCATGTGTGTATATATATATATGTGTGTGTGTGTGTGTGTGTGTGTGTGTGTGTGTGTGTGTGTGTGTGTTTGTGTGTGTGTGTGTGTGTGTGTGTGTGTGTGGCATCTTGTCTTAGCCCTGTCTCCCATCCTCCATGCAGATGGGTGCTTATCCAACCCGTGTTTTCCTGGAGCCAAGTGCAACAGCTTCCCTGATGGGTCCTGGTCCTGTGGCTCCTGCCCAGTGGGCTTTCTGGGCAATGGTACCCACTGTGAGGACCTGGATGAGGTTGGTACCTCTGCCTTGGGTAGCTGGGTGTCTTATGAAGATCTGGAGAGAGGCTCACTTCTGTTTGTCCTCACAGTGTGCTGTGGTCACAGATATTTGCTTCTCAACTAACAAAGCTCCCCGCTGTGTCAACACCAACCCGGGCTTCCACTGCCTGCCTTGTCCACCACGCTACAAGGGGAACCAACCCTTCGGTGTTGGCCTGGAGGATGCTAGGACAGAAAAACAAGTAAGTGGTTCTGACCTTGCCTGTGTATCTAAAGGCTTGAAAGAGTCTGCCAAGTCTAGGCAAGTGGAGAAGAAATGGAAAGGAAGGGAAAGGGCAGCCTTGTTGGGGGAGGAATGCAGAGAGGAGCCTTTCTTATGAAAGCCTCCCAGGCTCTGTTCATCTGCTGCCTCTTCTACCAACACAGAAGAATCCAGATGTTTTCATGCAGAGGGCCCATGACCTTCAGGGTAGCAATGACACCTTGGTCAGTTTTGGATACTATAGCAGAAGACCAAGGCTGGGTAGGGATACAGGACAAAGATTCATTTCTCACAATTTTAGAGTCTGGAAACACAAGACCAAGGACCAGGTACCTAGTTCATGTTTCTGAGTTGTCATTGCATGTCAGAAGCCAGAGGGATGAGGGGAGGGAGGGAAAGAGACAGAAAGAGAGACAGAGAGAGTGAGCTTGAGCACTGATGAGCTGAAGTTGGAGGGTCCCTGATGACTATACACTTCCAATGAGGCTTTGAAGCTACCACACTTGGATATGGATTCTAATCCATGCCCTGGGGGTCACAACAAAGCCATGGCAAGCAGTGTTACACAACAAGTTCAAAAATGATGTTTATATGGCTCAGATAACCATTAAAAAATACTTGTCGACTTCCTGAGAAATGTCAAAATCTCTGTGTCCTCTCACAATGAGCTAGTCTCTTCGGATTCTCAGGGGTACCCGTGGCCAACTTCTTCCCTAGTAAGTCCTGTCTGTATTTCATATTTCTCTTGATATTCTAGGTGTGTGAGCCAGAGAATCCATGTAAGGACAAGACTCACAGCTGCCACAAGAATGCAGAGTGCATCTACCTGGGCCACTTTAGTGACCCCATGTACAAGTGTGAGTGCCAGATTGGCTACGCAGGTGATGGGCTCATCTGCGGGGAGGACTCAGACCTGGATGGCTGGCCCAACAACAACCTGGTGTGTGCTACTAATGCCACCTACCACTGCATCAAGGTGAGAGTCACAGTCACCTCAGGCTAAGAGCTAGGTCTCTGTGCTTCAGTCCCTTCTTGAGCCATTGTCAGGGGTCTGTGTCTTAATCCCTCTTCAGTCAGTATAAGGAGCTGTGCCTCAGCCCCTTTCTTAAGTGTAGGATTCTGCCACTCCATCTAGCTTCATCAGTGAGGAGTCTGCCCCTCAGTCCTCTTCAGTCAGTGCAAGGGGCTGCCCCACCCCTACCCAGTGTCTCTTCAGTGATTCACTGCCAGGAGAGATTGGGCCAATTGGAAGCAATGATCTAAACAGGGAGACACTCCAAATTATCTTGTTCCTTCCTACACTCCACATGAACTTCCTACTCTGAGACTGGACCATGTAGGAGCAACACATCTTCTCACAGCTGAAGGGATGAAGAGAGCGTGGGTCTGATGTGCACTGGGCACAGGCGTCTACCCAGGAGTCTACCTGAAGCACTGAATGCAACTGGGCTTCCTTTTCTTCCCATTCCAGGCATCGTTAGGAAAAGCAGCACATGTTATGAAAAGTACATATGTACACACATGCATATGAAAACATACACAATGAAGGTATACACATATATGTGCATACACACTATGTATGTATAAACATACATGCACACACAATGCTGTATGTATACAGGCACACTATATATGTATACACACATGTGCATAGCATACACACACATACACAATGTATAGGCACACAAGCACACACACTATGCATGTATATACCCATGCATACATGCACACACAGTATGTACATATACATATGTACACAAACTATGTATGTGAAAATATGCACACTTGCCTGTACACACACACACACACACACACACACACACACACACACAGAGAGTCGAGAAAAGGCATCAATGTGGTTGAAACCAAAGCTGCCTTGCCCTGCCCTGCCCTGCCCTGCCCTGCCCTGCCCTGCCCTGCCCTGCCCTGCCCTACCCTGCCCTGCCCTGCCCTGCCCATCTTCAGTCCCTCAGTTGGGTCCCTGCAGCTCATTTGGGTCACAGCACAGTAGACAGAGTAGAGAGGCTTTTATGCTGTTGCATGTCTATCAAATGTGAAGAGCTGGAGTGGTGTTCTTCTCCCTCCTTCTAAGCTTCCTTCAGTGCAGAATTGCAAAGCTTAGACAATGTACAGCTGTGAGAGGTCTTCCTCCTTTGAGACCTGCTGGCCGGTGAGGACTGAGCTTGCACGCATGCTGGAGCTCTTAGTTCATTTGATGAGCTGGGGGAAAGAACAGGATGCTAAGCATCTGGCTCTGCACCTCTCCTGGGACAGGCGCCCTCACCTCCCTCTGTTCTCTCAGGTGTCTGATCCCTTCCTGGGGTCTGGGTTCAGAACAGGGCTCCTTTTGTCTCTCCTCACGTGCAGCAGTGACATAATTCTCAGGGTAGGACTCAGAACAGCACACGTCCAGGACAGCTGGCTCCGATGCTCGCTCCGCTTCTATCTGAGGACTTGTATCAGATATTTATATCCTTGGCTTCATAATTCTTGTTTTATTTTCCCCGATTTGGAGAGAAGGACACTTTGGAATGCTTTCATGGTTGTTATTTCTTTCCCAAATCACAGGACAACTGCCCCAAACTGCCAAATTCCGGGCAGGAGGATTTTGATAAGGATGGAATCGGAGATGCTTGTGACGAGGACGATGACAATGACGGTGTGAGCGATGAGAAGGTAGGATGAGCGCTGTTCTCAAGCACCGAGAAGTTGGAAGAGATGGGGATTCCGAGGCTGCTCTTCTGACATATTTGTGAACAGCTCCCAAAGATCACCCATAGAGAAAGTAGTCCCTGAAAATACTGATTAGTGGGTGCACAGGGCTCCCTGGGGTACAACGCAGAAAGTGCTCATAACTTCCCTTTCCTTAATTGCCTCAAAAGACCTTATTCGCTTCCTTTTCTTCTGGTGCTTGATGCAAGTGGCAGATGCAATCAGAAGGTTTAACATGGGCTCATATAGCTCCCCGAGGATGGCTTCTCTATGGTGAGAGTCCATGCTTTCCCTTCCTTGCACACATCCATCCACACACTCACCTACTGTCTCATCTGTGACTTTCCTGTGAAGGAGAGGAGACTGCCACTTTGCAATAGGAAATCTCAACACTCAGGGAGACAGGACAGCTGTGTATGGAACTGCGAAAACACAGGATGCTGAGCCGTTGCCTGTGCAGGGCTAACTCGCTCATTTTCTCTGCTTCCTTATTGGTGGTCTACTCCTGAGTATTGAGTTGTCTTATGGCAGCCTGATTGCCTGGTCTGTGTTCTTCCTGATGTCTTTTTCTGGTGATTTTTAGGACAATTGCCAGCTTCTCTTCAATCCCCGTCAATTAGACTATGACAAGGATGAGGTTGGAGACCGCTGTGACAACTGCCCCTATGTGCACAACCCAGCACAGATCGACACAGACAACAATGGCGAGGGGGATGCCTGCTCTGTGGACATTGACGGAGACGGTCAGTGGCTCTGCTCACTTTAGTGACGCAGATCAGGGTTAATGGTTGTAAGTGAGCCAGCACTTTGTGTACTAAGGTTCACAGCCACAAATCAACTAACCATACAGAAAGAGGATGTACAGAACATGCACAGATTTGTAAATTTTCATTTATTTGTGTGTGTGTGTGTGAAAGGCAGAGGGTGCTGCCCTGTGTGTGTGGAGGTCAGGAGTTGGTTCTCTCCACCTTCTTGAGGCAGGATCTCTCTGGTTTCTGTTGCACTGTGTACTCTAGACGAGCTGTTCTGAGAGCACGTAGGTGACTCTTCTGTGTCTTCCATACATCTCTCCATAGAGGTGCTGCCAACCACAGATGCTCACTGCTGCATCTGGCTTTTATTTGTTTTGTCTTAATGTGGGTTCTGAGGATCTAACTTGGGTTATCAGGCTTGTGCTGCAAGCACTTTTAGCCACAGAGCTGTCTTACATTGTAACCCCCAGACCTTTACCATGCTGTTCATCTAAACAACGAAATTACAGTATAGAGATGGCTTTTAAGTATGTAGGGGATTCTAACTAGATGGTTTGTAAACATCACTTTATTTTGTGTAATGAATTTGGACATCTGGATTTTGGTATCTTTGTGGGTCCTAGTAGCAGCCCTCCATGTGTGCCTGGAGCAACTGCAATTTCAAACATCTTAGAAGAGCTCAATTTATCTATATGCTTACGAAAATGATTCCCTAAATAACTTGCCTTTTCCCACAAGCCTGAGGTCCATCTTAGAAAATCACAGCTTTCTGCACTTTCTTTCCTTGCTGTCAGACCCACAGCTGCTTCATCTGACTCTTTCACTGCATCTTCTGCAGTGAATACTCTCTAAATCATCCCAGAGCTGCATCCAACTGCTCCGAGAAGGGTATGAGGAGGTTGTTTGTCTTACTTCTACTCAGGTTTCTTATTGTTTATTGATAAGGCCTAACCACGGGACCTGGGAACCAAGACAGGTAGAGCGACACAGGTGTGCCCCGTGAGCTCTGACATATTACTGCAGGCTGACATTTTACCCTGAGACCTGGCGTCTTCTATGCAAGAGCCCAGAGACTGACCACTTGGAACTCAGGCTCCGCTCTCTCAGAGTGTCACTGTAGACTAGGAGACACTCAGATCACTGCTCTGCTTGACTCCTCTGTGTACCCCATGAGCCTCACCCCCTCCTCAACGATGCACAGCCTGGAGTTCCTTCATCCCCTCTGACTCTACCCTGCTATTTAGACCCATCTCAAAGTATATGCTCTTGTAGAACTTTCCAGTCAGCTTCTGCATCCAACCTTAGCCTCAGGACAGCCTCGATCACTCTGCCTTCTTGAAGGTTGATGCAGTTAGCAGGCACCTCATGTCTGTCCTAAAGTGGGCTGGTGCCTCTGTTCTGCCAGCTGGGGTGTCAGCTTCTTATACCCTGTCATTTTAAGGGTCCTTTCTGTTCCCCAAAATGGTCTCTTCTTCCTTTGGCTTTATCTTCCTTCAGTTTGCCACTTTATCCTATTATTATTATTATTATTATTATTATTATTATTATTATTATTATTCCTTCCGTACTGTTGGACCTCGTTCCCTATTTTCAGATTTCTAAGACCCTTGCCGATCCATCTGCACCATCACTTCTCTCCCACTGTCTGTGAACAATGAGGAATCATCACCCAGAGGCTCTTGTGTGCCTACAGACTTAACTCACTTTCTGAGATCTCAGTGGGAACAGCCAAAACAGCAAGCGCAGAGGACACACCACACTCACCCTCTTCTGACTGGGCAGCATTGCCCAGAGAATCCCAAACACTCATTATATTTTAGGTTAAGGGAATTGGATTTTTTTTTTTTGAGGCAGGGTCTCACTGGGAATTTGATGTTTAATGGAAAATATTTCATATTCTCTTCAATGAATCTAATAATCTTTAAATTTTTGCCATTTTTCTAGTGAAGGCCTGTATGTTATCCAGTATGCTGGGAAAATGATGCAACTTCTCTAAACTCAGCCTGTGCCTACTTTGTTTCTTTCACCAACAGATGTTTTCAATGAGCGAGACAATTGTCCATATGTCTACAACACTGACCAGAGAGATACGGATGGTGATGGCGTGGGTGACCACTGTGACAATTGTCCTCTGATGCACAACCCAGATCAGGTGATGAGATGTGTCCAAACAGGGCTCTGTGATCCCCAGCTGTTGCCTGGAGATGAGCCTTGAGGGTGACCCATATCCAGAGCAGGGTGTTCCTCATCCTTAAACAGCTTGATAAAGGTGCTCCGGTGTGGTTCTCTTCTGCCCTGCCAAGCATGACAACATAGCTTGCTATAAGCTCAGTTGAAACATCTTACAGAGACCAAATCTAAGCACTTTATATCTAGGTGGCCCCAGGCCAAGGGAGGAAGTGACTTTCCCACACTGTCTGGGGGAAAATTAGTCTCCATGGTTATCCAGAGGCAAACCCAGAACTAGCTACATTTCCAGGCTTGCCTTTGAAAGGGACCTGAAGAGTGTGACTAGGACTATGGTCTGCAGAGTATACAGTAATGGTAGAGAAAGTGGTTCCTATGATACCTGAGTGGTAGTTAGCAATAAGAAGTCCCCTATGAGATGGGGCACTGGCTGGGAAAGCCTGCACCCAGAAGCCTCCAATCCAAGCTCTCTTCTGTGAGGACAGCAAGTGAGCCATCATACCCCATTTTTGTACCTTATCCCCCAGTGCTGGCCTGTACCAAGAGCGGGTGTGTCTCTAGTCTAGTCCCCGAGTCTTCCTGTGCTTCCTCAGGGAGTATTCATGGTGCTCACTTGCTGCTCTGTCCCCCAGATCGATCAGGACAATGATCTCGTTGGAGACCAGTGTGACAACAATGAGGACATAGATGATGACGGCCACCAGAACAACCAAGACAACTGCCCATACATCTCCAACTCCAACCAGGCTGACCATGACAACGACGGCAAGGGCGATGCCTGCGACTCTGATGATGACAATGATGGTGTTCCAGATGACAGGGACAACTGTCGGCTTGTGTTCAACCCAGACCAGGAAGACTCGGACGGTGGGTGCCTTCTTCAGTTCACATGTGCCTTGCAAACCGCACGAGCAGTCCCACAGAGGCAGAACTCCGGTTTGGAAGTTCAAAAATAAGCAGGATGGCTATCTAAGGGTGTTGGGCACAGGGTTGGCTGGTTGTCTGTCTAGCCTGCTGGAAGCTTCAGCTTCTTCATGTGTGTTTAATATTCTACCAATGAGAGAGGTGAGGTTTGTTTGTGAGTGCCAGGAAGAGGAAACCTTTCAGCTTCTGGGTACTTTTGAAAACCTTTGGCAAACACTTTGAAAGAGATAAGGTTCACTGAATGCAGCCAGTGACATGATGGGGAGAGGATTCATAAATAGGGAAGGTGCGACATGGAAGGTCTTGCACATCAGTGGTCTGTAGCTGTGCAGGGGCTGGAGGATGTCACACTCCAGGAAGACCGCAGTCCTGAATAACAAAGTGCACAGCTGCGCTTGCTGATAGGCTGGTCTCTAACTCCCTCCCAATGGGCAGGATGATCCAAGCTCCCTTTGGAACACACTTATCCTGAACAAATGGAGGCCAGGAGTCCTGGGGTGTTGAGCCAATGTGACTCAGAAGCACGTGAAAAGACTGGCCAGGGACCAAGGGCAGCTGCAGCATTCTCCCAGCACAGGAAAGAATGCTTTCAGCAGAGAGCCCCCAGCTTGATGCAGACACTGGTGCAGACAGTGGGAGGTGGCCTTTGGCTCACCTAGGAAGGGGACTGGGAAGAAGAGGCGAGGGGTATTTTTATTACTTTTAAGATGCTGTTGCTGAGGCTGGGGAATAGATTAATTGGTAAAGCACTTGCCTAGTGTGAAAACTCAGCACTACATAGACAAGGCATAGCGATGCGTGCCTATACTCGGGAGGGAGAAGCAAGAGGACCATTAAAAAATCATCCTTGGCTCCATATTGCCAGTTTGAGATGAGCCTGTGCTGAGGTCCTGTCTCAATAAAAGAAAATGCCTGTACATCTAATTATGTTTCCCACAGTGGGGAGGCTACAGTATTGAATACCAGAACTGAAAATTGGTTTGAAGAATGGGGAAATCAAGATATCAATCTAGATACCAAATATGGTTTCTTTTCTTCCTTTTGAAATAAGAGGTCATAGCAGAGTGCCTGGTTAACTCCATCGCCTCTGCCTTGGGGCATCTCACTGTGGCCGAGGACAGGTCAGCTGTAAGATAAGGCATGACCTAGCCCCCTTTGCAGACCAACCTCATTGGGTCTGATCTCCCTAGGGGAAGTCATGTGTGCTGGAAAGGTTCTACTTTAAGTGCCAAATAAATTAAAATGGCTCCAGTTACTGAGAATGACAGTGAGAAGTGAGCTTAGAGAGACATTAGCAGCAGCCAACTCTCTGTTTTCAACTTTGAATGTAGGGAACAGAGCTTGGGCTTATCGCACTATCCTTGGCTGTAGTGTTTGCAGTGAGGATGTTTTTTAAAAGCATCCCTGGGATGCCTTATAGCTTTACAAGCTCAGTGTTTTGGAAGCAGTTGACCCTCAAACCACAATTAATTACAAGGTGCATAGCCTCAAATCTTACAGACTCAGAGGTCTCTGTTTATACACATGAAGGGAAATGCAAACCACCTAACTTGTCCCCCTTGGGTTCATTTCTTCCTTATCCATAGGTGACGGCCGAGGTGACATTTGTAAAGATGACTTTGACAATGATAATGTCCCAGATATTGATGATGTGTGCCCTGAGAACAATGCCATCACTGAGACAGACTTCAGAAACTTCCAGATGGTCCCTCTGGATCCCAAGGGGACCACACAAATTGATCCCAACTGGGTAATTCGTCACCAAGGCAAAGAGCTGGTGCAGACAGCAAACTCAGACCCTGGCATCGCTGTAGGTGAGCCTGAGATCCTGTGGGTAGTTCAGAGAGACCATGTGGTCAGGATTTAGGATAATTTTTCTGGTAGCCTTACCCTTCCTTGGTATGTGGAATAGTCTCCCTTCATAATCTGGTTAAGGGCTCTGGGAAAGCACAGGTTTGCAACTCTCTGACCTATGGAATTTGGTGTTCAGTAAGCCAGCTCATGTTATGGACTCTCTGAAACAATACATGAGACACTGGAGCTTCTGTCACAAAACTGTCAGCTGGGTCACAAGTCCTTTTGCTGCTCTCTCAGCGAAGAGCAGAGGTTATCTAAGCTAATCTAAGCTCTTCAGATCCACGTTTCTGTGAGATGGACTTCTGAAGTTCCCAATGTGCTTTTCTCTGGGCCACCAGACCATCCATGTTTTCTCTGCACTCAGGTTTCGACGAGTTTGGGTCTGTGGACTTCAGTGGCACTTTCTATGTCAACACTGACCGGGATGATGACTACGCTGGCTTTGTCTTTGGCTATCAGTCAAGCAGCCGCTTCTATGTGGTGATGTGGAAGCAGGTGACCCAGACCTACTGGGAAGACAAGCCCAGTCGGGCTTACGGCTACTCTGGTGTGTCACTCAAAGTGGTAAACTCCACGACTGGTACTGGCGAGCACCTGAGGAATGCCCTGTGGCACACGGGAAACACAGAAGGCCAGGTGAGGGACGGGGCAGTTGATGGCCATTTCCAGACAGACCCTGCACTCCTAACCTGTTCCAAAGAGATACCCTTCTGCCCTTAATTTTAATCAAATAGCAATCATTTTAATAGTTGGTGTGGAATACCTACTTTATTGAGCACGAAATGCCCAGTGCTTCTGGTTGGAAAGACTGAACACATGTCCAGTCTTTTGCAGAGACAGGACTTACAGTGTCAGTTTTGTTCATAGCTCCACACCCAAGAAGCAGAAGGTATGAATTCAGATCCATGACTATCTGGGTCAAGTGTTCATGCTCTTAGTGTTAACACACCCAACACTGGACTTAGGTGCACACTGTAGTCTCCCATAGTAGAGTGGATAGTAGGGTAGATGATACAGCATTTGAAAGTAGAACATACAAAATAAAATGTATGTACTAGGGAGGTAGTACAGCAAGTGGAGTATTACTTTGCACAGTCCAGGGCGAGAAGAATGGAAGGGAGGCACATAGCTCACCTTTCAACAATGCTCCTATTCCACAGGTCCGGACTCTATGGCATGACCCCAAAAACATTGGCTGGAAAGACTACACTGCCTACAGGTGGCACCTGATTCACAGGCCTAAGACAGGCTACATGAGGTAAGGGCAGTTGCACATTGTCAGTGGTAGGCTTCATCCCAGTGGGTCGGCTAATCTTTTCCATTAAACAACCAGTCTGCCTTTCCATTGGATGGCCAGATAGATTTTTTTTCATCAAATGGATGGATAGCCTGTTACCCATTGCATAGATAACTTTTCCATTGGATGGACAATGTGCTTTCTCTGTCTACCTTCCTATTGGAGAATATCAATAAGTAACTATGCTGTAATGAGCACTTTTATATTCTTCTCTGGATTCCTTAGTTTTAAATGTCCTTTCTTGTCTATTTTGCATCCTTTCTATACATTACTTACTTTTAAAAACCTGAAAAATAAGCCATGTCTTAAATACTTATTGGCTGATATGCAAACTACCCCACACTCATCTGGATGGAATCCACCTTTTTTTGTAGATAATAAGCAAATACTCTTCCACTTAGTCTTACTCCTGATGGCTATCCAGTGTCTGCAGATCCCTGAGGGTCTGGGTGTGTGTGTGGGGGGGTGTAATGTCCCTGCAAAGAGGTCCCATCTGTCATGGGTTCCATCAGGAAATTCTGAGGGATCACTACCCATTCTGAGCCAGGGAGATGAGACTCGGGATCTTCAGGGAAAATGAAAGCTTTGGGAGCCACACTCAGGGAGTACCTGGCTCTAAGGACACACACACACACAAACATTCAAGAAACATCCTTTACTCTTTACACTGCCTTGGCTGTTAAAGGCAGCACTGCACTTTGTAGTCACTGGCTTATTGCAGCCATATACACCAAGGGTGCAGCAGCTTTGCCTGTGAGAAGGAATGGGCTCTGAAGTCTCTGCTGCATGACAGGAGTTGTTGTTCCTAAAGGGAAAGCAAGTCTTGTTCAGACCCTGAGCAGAGAGTGGGGCTATAGATCCCTTTTGGGTTGTCTGGATGTCACTCTATGGTAGATCAGAGAGCACTTGAATAGCATATACAAGGCCATGCTTTCATCCTTAGCACTAAACAGGGAGACTAGATTCCTCTTAGCCAACAGCTGGCATTTAAAACCAACGACAGACCGCTGGTGAATGTGCTTCTGAGTTCAAGTTCTCTTTTGTCTTTTACTTCCTTGCCTGTTTTAGAGTCTTAGTGCATGAAGGAAAGCAAGTCATGGCTGACTCAGGACCAATTTATGACCAAACCTACGCTGGTGGACGGCTGGGCCTGTTTGTCTTCTCCCAAGAGATGGTCTATTTCTCGGACCTCAAGTATGAGTGCAGAGGTGAGTATGTGTTCCCATCAGGGAAGTGGTCCCACAGGAGCAGGAGGGACTGGCATCCATTTTTCTGCCTACAGAGGCTTCATTCCAGGGAAATGAACTGTTGCTATGAGCTGGGGCTTCTGCCCTTCCCAGCAAAGATGTGGTTTAGGGATATAGTTCCTTCCTTCCTTCCTTCCTTCCTTCCTTCCTTCCTTCCTTCCTTCCTTCCTTCCTTCCTCCCTCCCTTCCTTCCTTCCTTCCTTTCTTCTTTCCTTTCTCTTTTATTTCTTTCCTTCCTTCTTCCTTTATTCTTCTTCCTTCTCCTCCTCCTTTCTTCTTCACTTTCTTCCTTGATAGTTCTTTTGTTTTAAATTGAATCTGAATGTCTTTGGTAGTACAAATACTTTCTGACCTCCACAGGCTGTTATCTGGCACTGTACTGAGTCCTAGAGCTTTTTGTTTCCATACTTCCTGAATTTCTAGGGTCATTTTAGATTACTATCTCTACTAAAAATTGAAATAGGAAAGGAAAGGAAGGGAAAGGGTAGAAAGGAGGAAGGAAAGAAGATGGAGTGAGGGAGGAAAGGCGGCCCCTTCTTAGTTATACCACTAGAAGTTAATTTATCTGAACCAAAATATAAACCTGAAAGCAAACTTGACCAGTCAAGTCTAATGACATGCCTTTTACAGAGATCAGTAAAGCTCAAAAATGTTTCTCAGTACTTATGCATTGAAAATGATACACACATCAAGGAGAAGTAAAGCCAAGGACATTGTTTTCTCCCCTTCTTCCACTGAAGATCTTTACACATGTCACTATTCCACTGAAGAGATTTATTTTTTCTTAACTTATCCACCCATTAATACATCAATCTACACATGCATCTTTCCAAACAGCTATTTATCCATCTATCCATCCAAATGCCTACTTATCCATCTGTCCATTCACCCTTCTGTCTTTCTATCTATTCACTCATCTACTTGTTTGTCCACACACCTCTCTGTCATTTATCAATCTGTTCTACTTATCTATCTCATGTACGCAATCCTAAAGTTAAAATAATGGTATCTGAGGCCATGTATGTAATATTAGCCCTGGGGAGCCCTGAGGCCAGTCTGAGCTACATAGTGAATTCTGGGCTACAACTGTAAGATAGAAAAACAAGGAAACAGTAAAACACCCCCTAGTTGTTTCTTCCTAATCCTGTTGTTCCTTCTCTTCTAGATGCCTAGAGAGCAGGGCTCCAGCTCCAGCAATGTGCTGCAAACACCCCTTCTTAGACACATCAGTCCATCTTGGCACTTGTGGCTTTTCTGTCATTTGGCATTTCCTGTTTCTTGACCTTAACTGAGTGGATCTACACCTCCTTCATCAGCACCAAGTCCAAGTGTCTTCAAAGGAGAAACATCAATTGCACTCCAAGAGCTTCCAGCCTGCTGCTGGAAAACATTTGGATGAGATATGAGGCTCACCGTGGAGCGAAGACCGAGCATTCCGCTGTGTTGCCTTTTCTTGTTTGTTTAAAAAGAATGACGTTTACATGTAAATGTAATTACTTGCAGTATTTATGTGTATATGGAGTCGAAGGGAGTATTGTGTTTAAGTCATTCTCATAAATTAAGCATGAAAAATATGGCTCACTTACCCTCAGTGCTTAATGTTGTCACTGTTTTTGGATTCGTGCTGTTCTATAATGACACACAAATCCTGTGAGGCTGAACAGGAAGAAAGATCAGGTGAACTCGGCTGCAGTAAGGAAGAGGCCAGAAGACAGTCATGTGAGACTGTGGCCCCTTGTCCAGTGATTTGAAACATTAACTAATTAGAACATAGGAAGTGATCGAAAAGTTAGAAGAAACGCAGTTCTTACTTGGCCACAGTTAAAGCTGACTCGACAGAGACAAAGAAGCTGCATCCTTTGAAAGGGGAATATTTCAGGGTTCCAGCTGTAGGCTTCTCAGAGCTTTCAGAAGAAAACCTCAGCAGAGGCAATGTCCATTTCAGCTGCCTGCCTGGGTTGGGCAGTGTGGAAAGCATACCTGGCTGGACGTCATCAGGCTCTGCATACTCTGCATACTGACTGCTAGGATCTTTGTCTGGGCATCCTTTCCTGTCCCTGCTGCTAGGAAACAGACTGGCAAATAAGTTGGCAGATGCACTTTGGTACCCTGTTCCTACTCTAGGCTTTAGAATGATGCAAAAGCTGCTTTTGCCAAATTTGGTAATGCATTTCCTTAAGGTTCCAGGTACGGCTCTTTTGTTAATATTTATTAAATGATTTGGAATATAGCTTCACTCATCAATAATTTATTTTAAACATACAAAGTAACAAGTATGTAGTATATAATTTCTAGAAATAAGCATATGACAAGGATATAATGATATAAAGACACACTTACAAATATCTGCTGTTTGAAATACAAGGATTTATGTCATGATAGAATGGAACCTTAATATGCATCCTTACCAATAATTTTAATTCAGTTCTTTTTACTATTATCTCTTTGTTGTATATAGGTTCTTTTTATTTTAATGCTTAAGGAAACATCATTTGTTTTTTCCAGACACACCCATTAATCAGTCACATCATTACAGACATATGCTTGATTTATTTTATTTTGTTTTTGTTTTGCTTTAAGCTGCATGATCTCCCAGCAGGAAGTACTGCCTCTCTCACTTCACACGAGCTCAGTGGAAGAATATTTTGTCCCTCTGGTGGGGTAGTTCACAGTCCCCTTTCTAGTAATGGCAACTGCATTTCTAAGTTAGACAGAAAGAATCCACGATTTTGATCTGAGTTTCCACAATTTGTCTAGATGGAGTTATTTGTGTTGAAATCTCTGAGGGTGAGTTTCCTTGTTTCTTGTTATCCTGCACTTTTTAGATTTTTGTGGAACTGTATTCCCAAGGCCAGCACAGGTCAGGAGACTTCTGGCCATGAGGGTGTGAAGAACATTTAGGCTCTCACTTGGGCATTTGGTTCAATGGTACAAGGTGGTGGGAGCGATGTGAATACATTCAATGTACCATATTATTTTTGTAAATTATTTATGTAGTTTTTTTTAAAAACAGAAGCTTCTCATATACGTTAATGAAACATTGTTTTTTTTTTTTTGCCAAAGATTGTAAATATTTATTTATTTGTTCATTGGGTTAAATTTCACCACTAAAACCCCTCATTTAGCTAGAGCTTCATTTTTATACCAAAGATTATCAACAGCAAATAAATTATAAAAAGGTTTCTGTAAATGAATCTCTCTCCCTTTTTTAAAAGAATTAGTGGGGTTCCTTCTGGAGGGTGTTGGGCATCTTATCCAGGGAGAACTGATATTTTGATTCTTGAAACTGGCTGCAAGTTTTCCCAGTATGTGTGCAGGGTTCAAAGCAGTTGTCTTTGACATAGGTCTTCCTTCAATAGAAGTCCCCAGAGTGCACATTACTCAGTCACTCAGCAGTGCCCCAGCTGCTGGTCCTCATTGTTAGACAGGAGCATGACTTAGACAGGAGTTAGACCTTCCATGGATCCAACAAGAATCCCTAAAGGGCTCAGAAAAGGCTGAGGCACAAGGGGTGGCTCATGAACATTCAGTCTCTGCTGCCTCTATGATCCCAAGTAGAGGAAAGAGCAAAGACCAGACAGCACTCAGAAAAGCAAATGTCTGGTGCAAAGACTGGTGATGACGGCGCTGCAGCCTGGGGTTTGTTTTGTCAGTATCCAGCTGATAGGAAGATGTTTTCATGTGGTGGTGGAGTTAAGCAAATGGAGACACAAGAGAGCAACACAAACATAGAGGAGAAATGGGCAGGGGCAAAGACAGAGACAGAATGGGTGTCTTCGGCTGCAGTAGTGTTTCTAACAGCAAATGGTGAGGTGGTGAGACACAGGGACCATTCCGTGTTTTTACATTTTGGGTGTTGAAGTCTCTAGTATTGGTCAAGCTGAGCATGTAGACTTGACCTCGTAACTATAAAGGAAAAGGCATGTGAACATAGTGAGCAAGACTTTGCAAAGCTCAGAACCCCAGTGGAAAGGGATGGACATAGCCTTAGCCAGTCAATGGGGTGGTATGGAAAGACGATTAACATTTAATCCAAGAAACAGAAAAGGCTCAGGAAAGGATTGAGCAGTGCCAAAAAGCCAGTCGTAAGGTGGAACATTGCTCAATTGCTCCTTTGTACATATTACTTTTCTGTTTGATCTACAAACATATTACATATTATATATTACATATTACACATCACATATTACGCATTATGCATTACACATTACATATTACATGTTACATGTTACATGTTACATATTACATGTTACATATTACATATTACAATACACCCTACTGCCCCATGGCGCTTAGCACGGAGTCACTGTCCCCAGGATTGAGTCTTGGGTATGCATGACCTGATAGGAAATGAGGGGGAATCTGGTGACTTACATGAGAGAATGTCTCCACATATCTCTGCTTTTCATACATTCTACATGATCTTCAGGCTGCACACTTTCAGTCTTTGGCCAAATGCCATGATTTGGGGAGCTGAGACTGTTTGCTGTGGGTGTTAGAGGACTGGAACGCTAGTGTGAACTCTGGGTGCACACTATGGCCCTGTGCAATGACTGAGTCCATGCCATAACAGACATCTTGTTCTCCAGAGACTGAACTTGGTGCATGTGACTACCAGGAAAGGGAGAAAGCTTTTGGGGACAGAATCATGATATAATAATTTAACAATTAAATGTTTTAACATAACGATTTAGTTATTTTTAATTATTTGTATTTAATTAATATAATGTTTTAAGAAATCCTAGATTTGTGCTTCTTCCAATGCTAAGCAAAACTCTTCAATGGACATGAGAGACATTAGAACCTTTATGGCCATGGGAGGTTTTGGAAACTCAGGCTGACTCCTCTTGTGTACTCTCGGTTTTTAGGGCAGTCCTTCTTGCCCCAGGAGCAGAATGGTCACTGGGGTTGCAAGAACCAGTTTAGGGGAGTCAGGGTAACTTTGCTAGCTCTGGGGCAACAGTGGAATGGAACTGGTGGCACATATATTAGAGGTTCTGCTGAGACATGAAAGTACACATGAACGTGTATACTCACAGTTTTCCAGAGCTAACACCCCAGTGCTAGTGAGGCAGTTGAGAGGACTGATGGTAATGTTGGCGATGCCAGCTGCCTCCCAGGGAGGGGTGATGCTCTGCTCCCAGGGAAGATGCTTGGCAGAGCATACTGTTCAGATGAGAGAACTCGCTGCCAAGGTAGCCAGGACAGTAGCCTTGGAACTCCCTGAAGTATTTTTGCCAAGAAGCCTGTGCTGCAGCCACCAGTGTCTGTCCTAAGCACCTCTTACTTTTCGTTGCTTCTGTAAACACCGAAGGAGACAGGCTAGCCTCTGACCTTTCTTATTACAGGTGATGTTCTGAGAAGCCTTGGATGGGTCAGCACCGAGACCAGGCAGCCATCTCCACCTTGCCTCCCCGGAAGCACTGTGTGTTACTGCTGTTCGCTGTGGCAGGACCCCACCCACCAGTCACAGGCTGAACTCAGCCTTCCACACTTAGATGTCCTTTGCATCATATGACGGCCTTGTCATATAATTATGAGAAGAGATATTTTAACGTGTGGCTTTCCCCAGAAGACACACTTTGCACAAGCCTTAGATCAGGAAGCCAAAGGCTCAGATCTCAACTGAGCACCCTGCAAACGGGTGTTGGATGTTTACCTGCTGACAGCCAGCAGCTATGGAGGGGGAGGTTGAGGCAGAAAGGAACAACACTGTAGAATGTCGAAGCCTAGGGCTCTGGAGCAGATCCTTCTGAGAAACCACAGGACACATTATGGGTGGTCATATCTATGCCTGGATGAAGTGCATGTCTGTGCACGCTCGTGTGGAACAGGTGTGCAGAGGTGTGTTTAGTGACGAGCCTGGGCTCACCATCAGGGTGATGCTGTACACACACACGAATTTTCAATCACTTCTGTGGCTCTGTTTATTCTCAGTGTATACACAAATGAACTGCAGAAGGAATGGGCTAGCATTCACCGGAAATCAGAGTGCAGTGTGTGGGTCTGTAAGGTAGGCAGTGCAAGCTACGTTCCTGCTCTTTGGGCGAAGGAGGCCTGTGGTCAGATGAGTCACCTATTTAGCTTGGAGTGAACAGCCAGCTCTGGCTCTTTCAGCCTTATTATGTGAAGAGAGGGTAGACATCTAACATGCTCAGCGAGAGCTTTGATGACTAAGCCGTACAGTTATACCTGGAGGAGTCTGAGATGCTCTGGCACACAAATCTGTAGCAAAAATTGGTTTTTAATTATTGTTTCCTGCATGGGAGTGTGCTACTTATCTTTAAAGAAACTAGAACATTTTTTGGTCATGTAAGCTACTCAGAAGTTCTGCCCTCTCTCATAGTCTGGCTTGGCCAAGACTGGCTGTGAATCCCTGGTCAAGCTACTTAGCTATTCGGAGTGTTTTATCTTTATGTATTACAGGGCATGGATAACCCTTTGCTTAGTGGAGGTGCTTTGGTTAGTTTTAGGTCAACTTGATATAAGTAAGAGTCATCAAGTGGAGGGAACATCGTTTAGAAAAATACTTCCATAAGACTGGTGTATATTCAAGCCTGTAGGGCATTTTCTTAATTAGTGATTGATAGGGGAGGGTCTAGCCAATTGTTGGTGGGCCACCACTGGGCTGATATTCTTGAATTCTATAAGAAAGCAGGCTGAGCAAGCTAGGGGGAATAAGCCAGTAAGCAGCACTACCATAGCCTCTGCATCTATGATTGAATTAGGGAAAGGCTGGAAGAAGCTGAAAGGGAGAGGGACCCCATAGGAAGACCAGCATTCTCAGCTAACCTGGACCTCAGGGAGCTCCCAGACACTGAGCTTCCAACCAGGCAGCACACATGAGCTGGTCCGAGGCCCCCAACACATATATAACAGAGGACTGCCTGGTCTGGCCTCAGTGGGAGAAGATGAACCCTAACCTTGAGAGACTTGAATCCCCAGGGAAAGGGAAGGTCTGGCTGAGGTGGGAACCACCCTCTCAGAGGCAGCAGGGAGGAGGAGTGGGATGAGAAACTGTGGGGGGCCAGGGTACAGGGAGGCAATGGCTGGAATGTAAATAAATAAAATAATAAAAAGGAGATCAAACCTTCTCGGCCTGCACTTCCAGGGGTATTTGATTTTATAAGTTCAAGTGCGTTTCCCTGTGAGATAACGGTGTGGATGGGGAAATCGAGTGAGGTGTGGAGGTGAGGGCTGCAGCAGAGCTGGGGGGAAGCCAGGGTCATCAGAGTCACCACAGAGCATGCCCCTGTAGGGTCACATTCTGGTGACTGGACAGGCATGACCTCATGTTTGTCCCATATCCATGACTAGCGCTATTATAACAGTAAACCAGATTCCCATCATTAAAGGCAGCTTTTTGACTGGGACCGGCCTTAGCTTGGAGCAGAGGACCCATGTAGCTGTGGGTCACTTTGTTTGGCGTGGAAGTGACCCGGGACCTGAAGCATGATAAGGGAACCGAGGTGCATGCAACTTCCTGGGCCACCAATGGGAGCAGGTAAATTTCTAGATCTACTTGGGGATCAGGAAGGGGGCTGTTTTCTGAAGGAAGGAGCCTGGGACAGGCCTCTCTTTATCATCTGGACTTCCCACCCTGACCTTTAAATATTTCCTCTAGGAAAGTCAAAGTAAACAAACAAAAAGAGACTGAAGTCAGAATCTAGGTACAGACAAGCCTGGCTTAGATTCCATCCCCTGTAGGACAATTGAAGAGAGAAATAAGGGTGGGACAGAGAGAAAGGGAATCTACTTGATATGAAGATGTGCACCTAACATACAAGTTCAAGGTCCTGCCTGGAAGGTTTGGAGGGTCCATGTTTAAACAGAAAGGAAAGAATCCTGCACAGCTAAACAGTCTTGAAGGTGTGGTCCAGCTCATTTTTTTCTTAATTAGGTATGTATTTCAGTTACATTTCCAATGCTATCCCAAAAGTCCCCCACACGCTCCCCCACCCACTCCCCCACCCTTCCACTCTCACTTCTTGGCCCCGGCGTTCCCCTGTACTGAGGCATATAAAGTTTGCACGACCAATGGGCCTCTCTTTCCACTGATGGCCGACTAGGCCATCTTCTGACATACATGCAGCTAGAGACACGAGTTCCGGGGGTGGGGGGGTACTGGTTAGTTCATATTGTTGTTCCACCTATAGGGTTGCAGATCCCTTTAGCTCCTTGGGTACTTTCTCTAGCTCCTCCATTGGGGGCCCTGTGATCCATCCAATAGCTGACTGTGAGCATCCACTTCTGTGTTTGCTAGACCCCGGCATAGTCTCACAAGAGACAGCTATATCAAGGTCCTTTCAGCCAAATCTTGTTAGTGTATGCAATGGTGTCAGTGTTTGGAAGCTGATTATGGGATGGATCCCCGGATATGGCAATCTCTAGATGGTCCATCCTTTCTTTCATCTCAGCTCCAAACTTTGTCTCTTTAACTCCTTCCATGGGTGTTTTGTTCCCAATTCTAAGAAAGGGCAAAGTGTCCACACTTTGGTCTTGGTTCTTCTTGAGTTTCATGTGTTTGTGGTCCAGCTCGTTACTGTTGTCTAAGTGTTTTGCAAGACAGCCTGACAAATTGTCAGAACAGTGAGAAATCTTTGCTGGGAGCAAAGCCCTCTTTGTAGCTGACTCCAGCCCTCTCAGACTTCCCTTCTCCCAGTAAGAGATTCCTGAGGAAAGTGTAATTTCTTGGGCCTGTTATTTCAATAGTCTGACAGCCACAGGGAGGGGCGCACGTGTCTCTTTAGAATATTTTCATTCCCATCAGAGCTACCACAGAATGAGTCAGAAATGTGAGAGGCGTTTCCTGCATCAGTTGCTCGGCAGCATCTCAGTTTGGAGCTGGGGCCTGGATGTAGCACAGGAGGCTCAGCCCCTCTACCCTCTCCTCTCAGTGCAGATTGTAATGCACTGGGAGACAGCTCAGACTTGATGCTCTGTCGTGGACTGCACAGTTCAATCCTGGATCCAGGTTTACATCCTGGGTTTTTAGCTAAGTGCACTGGGCCAAAATGAACTTTAATGCTACAAGCTGATTCTGGTTTCCAAGTTGTCTTTCTACCATTTTCATCCAAAGGAGCAGGACCCTCACACTCCTGACACAGCAGAGCCTCAAGACTCATTTTGAGCCAGAAAACAATTTATGCTTTGGGATGCTGGGAAAGTACTGATTTTATTTTTTTATTTTATTTTTTTTGTAAAGGAACTTTCAGTTTCTATCAGAGACTGCATTATCTATAAGGGAACAATGACCTCCAGAAAGAGGGGTTGATGTCCTACAGCAAGGACTGGAATCAAAGATATGAAGGTCTCATTTAGTATAGATTAGTCTGCTCCTAAGGTATAAAATGTTCAAGGGCTTTTGCAAAGTTGAGTAAACATGGCATGCATACTATGCTAAACCGGAGGCCCTGTGATGGCCACTAGGTATCTAGCTGTTTACGGCTTCTGCAATCTGCTCTTTCCATCTCATCTCCCAGCTTAGCATCTCCTCCTTGATATGGTTGACTCAGTCGACTCCAACCGGAAGGTGGAGAGAGCTCTCCTTTCAGCAATGGAAAGCACCAAGGTCCCCTAACCTGATGGGAGACAGAGATGCTGTCCTACCTGGAGAAAGGCTGACTGGAGCACTCAGGAGGGATGTTCTAGTGGATGCCAAAGGCACATCCAATAACTGAGGTCAAGGCCAACAGGCCAGAAAGGAAGAGGTTAAGTGTAGAAATGAGGTTAAACGGGCACAGCACTTAAGAGTGTGGACTCTTGGGAAGCCATGTGCCAGGCAGGTGACGTGTGGAGAGGAAATAGATTGAGCCCTGAGGGGCCAGACAGCAGGCGGAGGGAAGAGAACACATAGACCCTGCACCTCAGCACGGTTAGGCTGGGAGAAGGCCCAGGCTTTCAGAGCAGCTGGCTCCAAGGAGAACCAGATGAAGGCAGAGGGCTGTGGAAGGATCTTAGCAGGTGCAGGTATAACGGAGACTTGTGTGGGTCTGTAGCTGGGCCTCAGGTCTTGATGATCTCTCAGAACTGTGTGAGGAGGTGTGTGCATACCTCAGGACAGGGAACTGAATCAGAGGCTAAGAGGCAGTTTCCTGTGCAGAAGTGTTAGGTCCTCAGAACAAATAAGACATTTGATGCTACAGGTCATAGTAGGATGGTGAATGGAGGTGAGGATGTGCCCATCCTGGCCTGTCTTCTCCTCCAATCTCTATTCACCTGTAATGTATTTTTGGTTACCAGTTCAATGATGGCAGGGAAAATGAAATCCAGACAGAATAACATCACATTTGAAATGCAATTCAGTTATACAAACTGTCGTGACACCTACTTTCTCTCCTTATTTTAGCAGCAAAGGAGTTGGCTCAGTTGGTGGCATCCCCCTTTCTGCAAATGAGGACTCTGCCTGGAGAGGGGAATGGCCAGAACTGAGATGAGCCAAGAGGACATGAAGCTAGGTACTAGAGAGGCAAGCCAACCCCCATTCGATTACTTTTCTCTAACAACAACAACAACAACAACAACAACAACAACAACAACAAAAATCCAACAATAACATCATAAACTTTCAGGCATGTAAAGAATTAATTTTGAAAAAGTAAGCTAGTATTGTGTAATAAGCAGCCACAATTCTGTCTTTATCCGCTATGGCCCTGGCTGTCATCGAGCTCCCAGAAATCCCCCTTTTGCTTGGCACACTGGAATAGTACTTTAGTGCTGAAGAGAGTTTGAGGGCATTGCTGACTTCCTGTGGGCCAACCTGTTCTTTGTTATCTACTTTCTTTAGAATGTTCTCAGACTCCACGCCCATCGGGTTCATTGCAGGCTGCAGAGACCCTATCTACTGAGGATTTAAATTTTGTGTGTGGTGTTTTTATGCTTCAGGTGTAGTTGCCAGTGTCTGGCTCATTTTGAGTTTGAGTGTCTCCTTGTCATTTTTTTCTCTTTTTAATGCCCCTTCTGTGTAGTGTTAGTCTTTGTATACTGTTCTTTCCTCTTTATACTTAAGTAGCTCGCAAAAGTTTAAATACAGAATTATTATTCAAGAAAATCCTCCATCCCAAGGGGAAGAGTTGTATTTCTAGCCAAAACAAGACAAAATATATATTTTGGGGAAAAATCAGCTAACCATCTGTGGTTTGCTTAGCGGTCAGTAAGACTATAGCCAGCTGTTACTTGATTATGAAATGGAAATTTTTAACATTTATCCTAAAGAGTTACCATGAACTTCATCAGACAACTGAGGTTTTAAGCTTCTCAGAGAAGTTCAAAGGGATGATCTAAGACAGAAAGGTTGTAGACACCCAGCCAGAGGCTCCAATAGCTCACCAGGCTCCTTGCAAAGCAAATTCCAAGCTTGTCTTTCTGCTGACCCCAGGCTTGGGAAAGCTGGGAGACATTCCTTTCTAGCCAGGACTGTTCCAAACTGAGTCCACAGAGACTTTGGGCAGAGCATGCATTGATGAATGTATAAGTGGTGACCCAGGGTTTGAGGCTAATCTTGTCCTGAAAAAAAAAAAAAAACTTCACATTGGCAGGGAGAGACTAAAGGTAAATGAAGGGAGGAGGAAGTCTGAAAACCTCTGACTGAAAGTGAACTGAAATGTGATGATTATTTCACTTGCCCCAGGGGAGCATCTTGAAGAATGGCACCTGAGTTCAGTTCTTGACTCTCTGTGGGAACTTGGGCTGTGGTGTAAAGACTCAGGAGCAGTTCTGCCCTCTTGGGTGTTCGATTATGTATCCTAAGAGGAGGTAGGCTCTAGGCAGAACACAGATGGCTCTACATTCATATTGCTATACTCCCAATAGAGAGTCATTCACATGGAAGCTTTGCAACATTTGACAAGCCAAACATTGGAAGCAGCAGCCAGGAGACGGCACCCAGCAAGGCTTGAATAAACTCAGGCTCCTCTGGAAAGAATCATAGTCACCATGACAAGAATGTGTGTTTCCTGTGCTAGGTACAGATGAGGTTCTTCACACCAAATCATGTGGTTCACTGAACCACAGCAGCATACCTACCCTCTTCAACCTGGATGGGTGGACCAGCCTGGGCTCATCGGACCCAAGGTCTGCCACAAGATACAGCCTACCAGTGTGACCCTGTGCTCTGTGTCTGATCAGCCTCTTTCTCCAAAAGCATGAGGAGCAATATTCCTCTGTGTCCACCCAACACAGCAGGAAGTCCATGGGGTTTCCTCCAATTTCCACATATCAGTTTCTAGTGCATGTTCCCCTCCTTGTTTGACTTTATAAGGTCCCCCCCATCCTACAGCTCCTGAGTATGTGACTGGAACATCTTCCAACACCTCTACCCTTGTCCCAGAGACCCTGGCCACCCACCCAGGGACGTAGACACCCTTTTGTCAGTAAATGAACCAGTTGCCAAAGCTGTTCCAGGGTGAGTTCTTTGCACATGGAGATCCTGCATTGCACCCATCTGAGCCTGACTAAGCTTCCCTCCCTTTAGACCAGCCTGATACACAACAGGCATGGCTAGCCTGAGGAAGAAGCACAAGCAGGCACTGGAAAGCAATGGGACACTATAAACCACTCAGCTCCTGGAACCATAGGCTTCTCCTGACCGCCCTGCTCCAGCCACATCTGTCTCAGCTGGTGACTCTAGACTGCTAACCCTGCAGGTCTTCTCAGTACGGATAGGAGGGGACATCTCCCTCGTGACTCAGCAGAAAGACCTGTGATAGGCACTTAGGTGAGATATGTAATTGACAGATCTGGAATATACCAGCAATAGCTCGATTATAATCAGTACACAGGTTATCATACCGCCCGTCAGGGGACCAAAGCAAAATGTGCCATTCTCCCAGTTGGTCTAAGAGGCTTTCCTGTGTGTATGCATTGTGCCATAACACTAGACCCCAATAAAGTCTTCTCCCAAAAGGTCTTTTGTCGACTTATGGTATTTTCCAGTGGGCAGAGCTATCAGCACAAAAACCAGACAAATACTTCCAGTTTCCAGTTCCAGAAACAGCAAGGAGGAGATAGCTTAAGAGTTGAGAGTTTCTGGGGCTCAGAACTATCATACCAGGCAGCAGCTGAGAGTCTCAGGGAGCCACTGAGGGCAGACACTGCAAGCAGGCAAGGAGAGAAGCAGGTAAGGGAAGGAGGCTGGAGCCATATAAGATGAGACAGGGGATGAACCAAAGGTGGGACCTGAACCTAGGGGGACTGCAAGCTTAGTCACTGGAAAGGTTAGAGAAATCTGTCAGGCATCATAGGGATGGGGGCCATGAACTTCAGGGTCAAGAGCTGTCACTCTGGTCTATGGGTATCTGTGTTGTCAACCTGACCAGTGAGTCTCTGTCTTGAGCAGTCAGAGAGATGAGCCGCCACTACCTCAAAAATGCTAGAGCCTTCAGCTCCTAGTTCTCAAAGCTTAGAGCTGTAAGCTTGTGGTGTTAAAGCCCAGCCTATGGGCCTCTGGAACTCAGGGTCAGCAACACGAAGGAAGCTGCCTCTTACCCATTCCAAGATCTCTGTCCAAGTAGAGCAAAGGAACACAGCCAGCTGCTTTCATATGTCTACTCTCCAAGGGCACAGCAGGGGATGGAGACCACTCCCAGTGTAACAGCCTCAGGAGGAAATTATCTTGTAGGAAGCACACAGCACAGGGCATGAAAGCAAGCCACAAACAAAGCGCATCCTTGGATCCTCACTTCTCCTGTTCTGAAAGCCAGCTCTTCTTCTATTCCTGTCCCCTTTCCACATAAATGCCATTGTCCAGCGATGTGCTCATACGCACTCACAGAATATTTACTTTGCTATGTTAGGCTTTAATGTTCGCCTGGAAACAAACAAGACACTCTTGTTTGCTTTTGATGGCAAATGCGCTGCATTCCTCGAGATAACCATAGTCTTAATGACATGCGTAGATGTTTTTATAATTGATCTGAGATGAATTTTCAGTGTTACAGTGGGTCTGTAAAACATTGGCAAGCTCACGTATTTCTGGACATGAAATGACAGTTGCTGATATAAATTGCTTTCTCGCCTGTTACAAACACGAGTTCACAAATATGTACACACATTACAGAGAAAACACCCACTCAGAACTTACTAGCTGACCCATGTGATTTAACAAGTGGGCCAGTTTTCTGTCTGGCACCTGACTGAGGATAAAACTGAATGTCTTGTCAGCTTGAAAGACATATAACAGTCGCCAACGAGAAGAAAAGAGTTGGTAACACTTTTCTCATTAGTACAGAATCCCAAACTCCTGGTGGAAGGGATTTTTATATCCTAGTTATTAAAACTAAGTGTTGATAAGTGCAGTCACCTCTTTGGTGCCTAAAAATGTTATCCAAGGTTGAACAAAGATCTCTGAGCTATTTCCAAAATCCTTTTTCCCACAGCTAATCTGGACATATCATGTACAGACACTTTCATAAAACAAATGTGATTGTCAATAATTTGAAAAATTGAAAAAGCCGTTGAAATTCTTATTTATCCTGCAATTTTATGCATAAAAAGTTATGCATATTTCTGTTCCCCAGAGGATGTGGGGAGCTAATGGGTACTTAGTACCAAAGTAAAACTTTACACACATATAACATGAATGAGACACATATACACATTTCCACAAAGACAGAGCACTGGTGACTCTAGGTATACTGATAATAACAAGTTGCAGACACAAATTGTTTATTCTTATTGATTATTACTCTATCTTCAGAATGGAGTAAAATGCCATTACTAAAAAGAGCTCCATCGATCATTCAGAACTCTGACATGGGCTTTCATTTTTCAGTTTAGAGATATACAAGCAAATTTTATCTAATATAAATAATAATTTAAATGTATACAGCAATTGTCTTGGAATAATAATTTCAAGAATAGTTTGCTTTTACACAGTCCCCAAAATCACCACTCCCTGCGATGGCAGTCAGTGACTCTACCCTTCTCCAGAGAGATTCTAGACAGAAATGGACATAGTTTGCCCGTATCTGTGTGTAGAGTTGTCCTTCCTGGTCCAGGTCACAGAAATGCAGGGCACACAGATAGCAGAGCTCTAGGATGGGGGCCGGAAAGGAGGCTCCATTTTCAGGGCTCTTCTGCCATAGGCAGGATGCTACTATTTCCTTAAGACATAAACATTTTCTAAAGGAGGGTCTAAGGTAATACTGTGCCTGAGTACCTATGTAGCAGTGGCACAAACCTGTGACAATGTGCTACTAATGTCCTACAGTAGTGTGATAAGCACTGTTTAATAGTGCAAATGCCCCCAGTGTGAATGAAGTGTTGCCATGGTGGGCCATGATGAGTAACAAGGTGAGATCTGCAGGGGCACCAGTGTAGCCGTTGAGACACAACGGCTGATGTTCTCCAATAAGCTTGTCCAAAGACCAACACTCTTGTGGAGTAACGTCCAAATTAATGGGTGTGAGATAAAAGCCATCCAGGTAGCAAGCCAAACTCTCTGTGCGATTAATCCTCAAAAGCATCAGCTTCCCTGGGAGAGAAAAATACAGTGAGGCAGTTAATCATAAGTGTCAATTTAGAGTGTTTAGAACCACCTTGAAAACAAATCTCTTGAGATATGTACGTGATGGATTTTTCTAGATTAGGTTAATTGAATAGGAAAAAGCCCATGCTAAGTGTGAGGTGCTGTAGCATGAGCTGGGGTTTCAGAAAATAAGAACAAGAAAGCAAGCTGAGCACTGAACTGAATTCCTCTCAGTTTTCTAACTGCAGATACCATGGGCCTGGCTGTTCTCCTAGCCATCCTTTCCCCGCATGGTAGACTTCATTCCCTAGCTCAGTAAGCCCAGGGGACTTCTGCTTTATGTTGCTTTGTCACATGTTTTGCTGCAACAACAAGGCAAATAACTAATAATGTATGGTGGAGGATGACAGGGCGGTTGCTAGTCCATTCTCTTGCCTTTTCTCTTTTTGTCTTGAGTGGTCTGCACTGGTACACAGTTCACTTAGGGACTTAGTCTGGAAAGTTCTTTGGGGAACTGCAGAGCATGGAAGGAAGTTCAACCCTACCTTTAGAGTGATCTCTACCTTTAGGTGACCCTACCTTTATGTGAACCCTGTATTTAGGTGTTTGGGTGACCCCTACCTTGAGAGTGACTAGAATGACCCCTACCTTTGCAATTTGGATCAAGCTAGTTATTTATTGTTTAGCAATTGCCTTGCCAAAACCTGATTATAAAGGGAGAAGTATTTCGACAGTCAACTATGCTCAGTGACATGTGATCGACATTGCCTGTACACACCCACCACAGACACATGTTAGCACATGTCGGGAGTAGCAATAAACTTACCAAATTCCATGTGCCTCGCATCCAATGGCAGTCATATCTGAGTTCCATGCAACTATTTGAGAGGGTCTAAGGAGGCTGCCACTTTACATGTGCTTCCCATTTGGAAGGCATAAAAGCCAGGTGGAATGCAGGGAAACCCCATGCATGATAGACCAGGCGCCATCTAATTAGCAGGGACCGCCTCAGACACCAACCTTGGCTTAAGCTTCTGGCATGCCAGTGAACCGAACTCCACTGCAGAGGGTCATGTAACACCCACTCTGCTGACTAGGAGAACTCCCAAACCAGAGCAATAAAACAGGACGAGCTCATTGAAAGGAGATGACAAGCCACAGACGTGATGTTTTGCCCTTAGCTACCACCCTGTCTGCCTTTGCGGAGGCTTAGAAACCAGGGACTGTGTTCTGGGTACTACAGATCATTCCTCCACCCTCCAGCCTTGTGCTTGTCTCCAGTGATAAAACACACTCTGCTTTTTTTTTGTATGAAACATGCTAGTGCACAAATATGGGAACACATTATATATATATATATATATATATATATATATATATATATAATCATTATCTGTTTCTGCTTAGCTAGAATGAGAAAGGGCTTATGATGTAGGCAGTTTCAGAATCTTCTGCCACCAGAGTAATAGTGCCATGTGCTGCTGTGATACTGCTAAATTTCACACTTGCACTAATGGCAGAACACTGACTCTGTCTTCCTGGGGAACAGAAGTCCTCTGTGTGGCGCTCAAGATTGTCCTCATAAGAGTTTCCCCTTTAACTAGTGGCTGGCCTTCAGCAAGGGACTTGCATCTAGTCATCACCCAAGCCTCCTGTCTCAAAGTCAAGGTTTATTCTAAATTACTCCATTTTCTGATTCTCTGTGACATTGATTCTACACTAAGAGTCTTAGCAGAGATCTTCCCTGGTGTCGTGCTCTGTGAGTATTTGGGACTTCTAGTGGTCCTGTGGTGATCTTCTACGTACAAAGCCACTTGTCACCTAGGGCTGCCATTGAACATATCCAACACTGCTCAGAAGCCTAATGGAAAACTGTCTTTCCACTCCATCTATCCTCTCTCAGCAATCAATCACCCTGACCTCTCATGTCAATGGTGTTTCCTTTCCCCTCCACATGGCAGCTAGTGTAAGCCTACAAAAAAGACAACAATCATGTTTTCTATCCCTCTAATCCTCCACAGTCTTCCTGTGGCTCTGAGACCAAAGGGTGTCCTCTGGGCGGCCTCATCTCACTTGCTTTTCTGTAGCAGGCTAATAATGCTGTAATACTCTCTGCTTCTGGGGTCTAGAAACTCCTACCTCTGGGCTCTTTGGAATGTCTTCTTTCCCTATATCCTTGTATTGCCCATAGGGAGCTGTGGGAGACAAGCCATGTGCTTCTCAAGGCTGTTGACTTTCTTCTTGGCTATGTTAGGGAAATCTTCCTGCAGAAGAGGTCTGGAGCTAAGAGTGCATGTATGTGCATAGGATGCTACATACCCTAAGCCACTTGCTGTTTCCAGCCATAATCTATGCTGGCAGATATTCTATTTTTCCTACCCTGAGAAAACACAGAAGAACACAAAGGCCTCTAATGAGAGTGGATCCACACCTGGAGGGGACTTTGAGTCCCTACATGATATAAGTTGTAGCAGGAACGTCGGAGTGGCCTCTATGTAAATCTCCTGCAAACTGAAGAAGACTGCCAGAGAGACCAAGGATTGCTGATGCAGACAATGCCAGCCAGTTGGGAACTGCTGTTTAGAAGAGATGCTTTCTTGGGACCAATGGAGCACCGGTAGAGGGTATTAAAGGAGCTTGCAGTCGCGTTTTGATGAGCTTACTTTGGCCTTTCTCACTTGCTCCCAGAGAAGTCTGTGTCATTGACTCTATGCCACCTCATCTCCAACCTCTAAGGGCAGGTATGGTCAGGTGGTGAGTAGACTAGGGCACAGGCAACTACTAGTTACTTACTAGTAACCAGAAACTCTATCTACCCACCCACTGGATACTGGTAAATGAGAAGTTGACTCCAGTGGCCTTTGGCTGCTGGAATTTGGGGTTCTTCACTGCAACCATCTACACAGACCTCTTTATGTTAGGTGAGATCTGCTCCCTAGTCCCATGGGTATCACTGTTTCTTTTCCCTTCATTATACTAGACACTATGACTTATTAACTCTGGGAGCACACACAAGCTGTTGATTCAAATTTGCCCAGTACGCCAATACCTTGAATGCATACAGGTAAATTGAAACACCATCTTGAGGGTTCTTGTTTCATTCCTGGAGAGGACTATTATTTGTACCCAATGACTCTAAGGGCACAGATCTTTGTTCACTTTGAGAAAGTGTTATCATATATAAAAGAAGGATGACAGGCAGATGGTGATAGTAGAGAGCAAATAAACTAATAAATATATACATAAATAAAAATGATATGAGGTAGATGGTAGCTAAATGATATGTAGAATGGAAGGATACACTATCTCCCTATCTATGTTATCACTTGTAGGTGTTGTATGGTGCTGGATCACTGAGAGAGAGCAGACACAGCATGGATGGTCCCTAAGTCAAAGTGGTTTGCATGGTATTGGAACTTATTAGATCCAGTACCTACAAGGAGGCAGTAGACCTGACTCTCCCTCTAGAGATGACATCATAGACCATAGGGTTGTGTCTATCATGCAGTAGGTGACACTCCTCTGGAGTGCCATGGGCTACATGAGTGACAAAGCTAAGGATATGTTCCAAACCCAGATATGACCTATATCTCTTTAGCTAGAGACAGTCCAGCTAGGAGAACGAGGTATGAAATCAGTCCTGTTACAGTCAGAAGCAAGGAAGCATGGACTAAGGAATTAGCCAAAGATGGGAAAAGAGCTAGAGGAGCCCAGGTCTCAGCAATTACAGGAAAAGCTGTGGTCTGGGGCATTGAAAGGCACAAGGATGGAATCTTTTGGTTGCAATTTTGAGACCGAGTCTCTATATTCCAGGCGAGCCTCCAGCTCACAGCCTTGGTCTCTTTGGTTCTGATTATAGGCAATGAGCATCTTAACTAGTCTAGATAAAGAGACCATTGGCTGATAGTACTGAAAGGAAGTCCAGGGGGAAGCAGGAAAAGGGAAGTATGCTGGTGGCACATGGAGCATAGGTAGGTCTGCCATGGAACAGCAGTGGAGACCCTGTCTTCCTCCAGGAGCTGATCAGGGGCTGCTGGCAGAGCAAGCTGTGCCTGGTACCATAGCACCAAGAGCAGATGAGCCAAGCGGAATGATCTGGGTTCTCGAAGCATCCCTGGAAGAAACAGTTTTGGGGTACTCCCTGCATTCCCAGAAACTGGTCTGGGGGTGCTCACTGCTTCCCTGGAGACAGATTCAGAACCTTACAACCCATGGTGTTTCCACCTTAGAAGCAACTATCTGTCTGTAGCCTGTTGAGATGTCCAGTGCTCCACACCACTGTCCCACCACCTTGTCCCCTAGCAACTTTCCAGTACTGCAAGGCAGTATCTGGCATCCACACTGGACATATCAGAGGTCAAGAGTGACTGCTTTTCCATTCTCTCCCTGGTTTCATATGATGCAATATGTTCCTTGCTACAGGGGAGAGGCCTCTATACAAGATCTCCAGGTCAGCACTAGCATGGGTTGCCAAGCAGGTCTGGAAAGACTAGTAAGGGTTTGGAGTGACGTTAACATGTGATGTTAAGAAGCAATGGTCAGCTGAGTTGTGAGGTCAGACACACCTGTGCATGGCTATGTAATATGTGTAACTTCAACAGCACAGGACACACACTATCAAGGCTCCAAGGGATCACTCATTCTGTCCATAGGTAAAGGACTGAAATTGCACAGCAGAAGGGAGTTAGAGTGGAGCCAACCAATCTTCGGCAGCTGGCTGGGGACCAGTCTTGGCAGCTCTCCATCTCTAATGTCTCAGGAAGAGCTGGAAAGACTCAAAAGGATTGGACTCACTCACAGGTGCCAGGTGGACAGGGTCTTAGTGTCCTTATTCTTAGCTTGGAGAGGTTTCTGCTGGGTGATGTCCCAGTACTGTTAAGTCTGCAAACTTGAAAACCTCCCAGGCAGCAACTACCCCCAGAACCATATGGAGGGATAAATCTGCAGGAGAATCTGGGCCACGTACCCAAAAGTTCACTGTCTCCAGGGACCATTTGCATGCTAGAAGGAATTTGCTAAGAAAACACATTTAATAGCTAGCATGAGAAAGGATGAGACATGGGACCCAGAGATTATTCAACATTCCTATGACAACGAAACTGACTCTCTGTGAATGTTCCTGGGAAATAAGGCTTTGCACATGGAACTGATCCATAAAGTTGACCCGCAATGCCATATTTAAGACATCCACAAAATATGTAGAGGCAATAATTCCATGCTCCAGAAACACAATAAGGAGTGAACAGAGAGTATGATGCAGCCCTGGAGGGCCGTCCCTGCTCAGCAGGAATGACCTTTGCTTTAACAGAGTTCTAGCAGAATTTAAATTAAAGAATTAGGGTAGAAATGGAAGGAAGAGGGCAGACAGAGCTGGCTGGAAAAAAATCATGAATTCTTGGCATTGTTTATTGTATAGTGACTGTGCCACTATTCAGAAGACCTGATGTTCATCAGGGTTTGAATTAAATAGGAGGAAGGCATGCCGGGAGCCTTCAGCTCAGTGTGCAGGCCTTCTGTAGATAGGTAAAGGCTATCCGCCTCCATTACATTTAATGTTTCCTAATTTTACTCTCAGGGAGTATCCGAAGCAAACACTCCCACTTTCAGGATTGGATTATTCACATCTCTCTCTCTCTCTCTCTCTCTCTCTCTCTCTCTCTCTCTCTCTCTCTGTGTGTGTGTGTGTGTGTGTGTGTGTGTGCATGTATGCATGTGTGTACTTATAGATCTCTGTGTGTACATGCTTGTGTGTGCTGGAAGCCGAGTGTTCTCCTCCTCACTTTTTGAGACAGTCTCTCGCTGAACTTTGTGCTCAGCAATTCAGCAAGACAAGCTGGCTAGCAAGCTCTAGTGTCCCTAATGGATTCTGGGGCTGTGATTACAGGTGTGTTAACACACTCAGGTTTACAAGGATACTTGGATCGGAACACAGGTTCTCGTGCTCACATGGCAATGCGTTACTGACCGAGCCGTCTCCACGGGCCCCAGATGTTTTCCTTGTAGGACACGAGGAATGAATTCTCTGCTTCTCATCCAGCTTTGATTGTTGTCATTGCAATGTGACTGTGGATTTAAGAATTAATATTAAAGGTGACAAGCTGTTGCTACAACTATTAGTGACTCTTAGCTGAAGGTGAAGTTTTAATCTCCAAATCGGGCTTGGTTGCTCTAATGAGGCAAGCTTTGCTTTCTTTAAGTAAGAGGTAGCAATGCTGCTGTAGAGTAAAATGGTTACTGGAGAGCACAGAGTGAGTTAGCAAAGAGGTTACTATCCTTTGCCCTAACAGTTATAATTACAATTCCTACTTGTATGTATTGCTGTAAGCCTGTTCTGGCATCCAGGTACCCGAGGAAGGCAGTGAGGGGGTGTGGTGTTGGCAATTGCGTCAGTGCTGATAGCAGCCAATGCCTACTTCCAACCCATGGGTAATTTATGGGGTTAGCACTGCTGATAGAACAAAATTTAATTATCTGGGACCAGCAAGAATGCCCAGTGAGAAAAAAAATAAAAAAAATAGAAAGTCATGCATACATGCACACATACACACACACATACACACACACAAATATACACATACATACATGCATACACATACACACCTAATTACACATACACACATACATGCACCCACAAACACACACAGACACACACAAACACATACAGAGACACACATAAACATACACATATATGCATGCACATGTACACACAGACACACATACATACATACACACATATACATACACATATACACACAGACATGCACACACATATACCTATATATACACATACAGACACATACATACCCACACTCACACACACAAACACACACACACACACACACACACACTAGCTAAACACCAATTTCATAAATTTCACAAGTGCACATGCATGCTGATATACATACATATATACATTTATAAATATGCATATATTTAGTGGATGGATTAAAGCCCAACAGCCACACTATTTTTTTCTCTCAGCTTCTTTTATGCCTTCTCAAACAAAATTTATTTATAAAATTACCTCCTAGATAAAATGATACACAAAAGGGGAGTTACAAAGGATGTTGATAGTAAGTTCAAAGCAACAGTTTCATGTGGCCTTGCTTTATCATATAGTGCACTCCTGTGGCTTCATCCTTAGACCTGATCTAGAATGAATGATTTCCCTTGATCACACATCTGTCCCAAGCCTATTTCTCTTCTTAGTGTAATTTATGAAAGCTCACTGTATTTCTCATTATGCAGCCTTTACTTACTATTCTATGAGGAGGGGGCACATTCTATTCTTGATTCTAACTTTATTATATCTTTCTGGAAAAACAATTAACACCATCATCTCTTTAAACTTTCTTCCTAAAATTGTTTGAATGAAATCAAGAATTCTATAAAGTCATTAATTCATTTGAACAGCATTAATTCATGAAAATTCATCTTCATGTTGATCTGCAGGAAATTTGCCCAACGGAGTGGGCTATCACCCAGGAAGTAATCACAATGCGCTATAGGCAGTGAGGGTCTCCCGGTGTCCATTCACACCAAGCCAAATAAATGAGGAGTATGGCAGTGACAAACATGAGAAGGCACACACCAATAACAGGAAGCAGTGCTGGGATAAAGTCTTTGGGGGCCATTCCTCACAAGAGCTCACCCATTGCAGCTGAGCAAGATGGTGGGCCATCTCCAGGGAGCTCACTTGCCCGCTGCAGCTCTTGTTGCACGGCATCTGGCAATGTATCATTAAAAATAAATAAATAAATAAAAAGGTGGTGTGGGCTTTACCAAAGGATCTTTAGGTTATTGGCAGTGTTGCCTTGAAGAAAACCCTGAATTGGAGCAAGAATGAGCAATTCTAAAGTAAACTCAATCCATGGATTGTTTTCTACCTTCCTGATTTGAGATGTGGTCATTTTGTCCTGAACATGAATATGCCTACCAGGATGTCATCCACCAGGGACCTCTCGCCTGAGTCAGAGGGTAAGGGTAACCAACTTTGGGCTCAACTTCCAAAATGGAGGACTGAGTATCCTCCTCTGTTGTGTCCATGTGCACCAGCTATTTCCTTATTGTTACACCAAACTTAACTGATGGCTATGGTATTGTTTTACTCAGTAACTTGCAGAACTTAGCAGAGACCCAGCTTCCTCATCAACCATTGCAACTGGCCTCCCAGGCGAAGCACTGGGCTGGGGATGTAGCTCAGGGTGGATGGCTTGCTTAGTATTCACAGAGCCCTGGGTTTAATACCCAGAACTGTGTAGGTAGCATGGTGGCATACACATAGAATACCAACACTCGAGAGGTGGTGGCAGGAGCACCAGAAGTTAAAGATCATTACTAGAAAGTAGCAGCTCAGAATGACAGGTATGGCATAGCACGTGTGAGCTTATGACACACAACAAGGCACATATGAAATCATTGCTGTTTCAGTGGGACACAAAATCATTACATCGCTTCACTAATAATATGCACCATTATAAAGGAGATATGTAAAACATAATCTCTGATAAGTCAACCATAGTCCAGTGGAAGACTACACATTCAAGAATAATTTGGCACCACAAACTGATCTTTGTGAGCTTAAAGATAAAAAAGATACAAATTTAGATGGGTGTAAAGGGGGGGGGGTGAATCTGGGAAGAGTTGGGGGTGAATATGATCAAAACACTTTGTGTGAAACTCTCAAATAAAAAAAAAACCCAGTAAAATATTTTTAAAATAAGTGACACAAAACCATCCAGTATTTGGCCTTAAATAAAAACTATTTCTTTATCCAGAGTGGGAAAATGTTTTTAAAAGTTGCAGACATGGTATTAAAAACAAAAGGCAAGATGAGATTTCAGGAGATTATAAACTAATTTAAGCTTTTAAAACATAAAGTACAGACCTGGGCCCAAAAGTATAATTTGGCCAGACAAAATTGCTGGGAGCTTGCCTTCTCTTAACTCATTTTGCAACAAAACACTAGTCTCTCTTTCCACTTCGCCTGTGCTGCCTTTCCTGGGCTGGTCCTCAGAGAGGGTTGCCACGTTGTCCCTGCTGGGGCTGACTTAGCCAGAGGAGACTGCCTGGCTCTTTCAGTCAGGGGCCTCCATGCACATGAGCCCTGGAAAATGATGCCTAGCCCCAGCAGAGAACTCAAAAGGTTTGCCGCTTGGAGCTTTCATAGCATAGCCATTGTCAAAGGTTCCTTTTCCAAATGACTCTTGGCAAGGAATTTTTCCAGGACGTGTCTATTCAAATTCATCAGAAACCAAAAGCCTAAGCCAAAGTAAGACTTCTAAGGTTTTGATGCTTTCTGCTTCCATCCTGTTTATGTGAAAACTGGGTCTGTCGTGGTCATCCATGTCCTCCTCTCTTTATCCTCCCTACCTTCTGTGAACCCCAAGTCCCTATTCCCCAGAAACACTGGCTCCCAGAGCACTGTTCTCAATCCTCTATGGTTGCTGTGGGGCCATGGGACAATCTAGAAGCTGGCTGAGGAAAAGGCCCAGGTATTGGCTCCATACCTGAATGCTGAGGTGTTCTACACATTTACACACTGATGAAAATGTGAAAGTGTTTACTTTCCCCCTTTGTGATAAAAGCAATGGGCATATTCTGTGCCTTCTTCCCATCACTTGCTGGGGTAGTACCCCAATCTGCCTCCCTGTCTTCCTCTCTCTGTCTCTCTGTCTGTCTTTGTCTGTCTGTCTGTCTGTCTGTCTGTCTGTCTGTCTGTCTGTCTGTCTCAGTCTGTCTGTCTCCCTATCTGTCCGTTTCTCTCTCTCTCTCTCTCTCTCTCTCTCTCTCTCTCTCTCTCTCTCTCTCTGCATGTCTGTCTCTTTCTGTCTCTCTCTGTCTCTGTCTCTCTGTCTCTGTCTCTCTCTGTCTCTCTCTCTCTCCTTCCTCCCCTCTCTCTTGCACTGGAAGCATCTTTCCTCATGGACATTTGCTGAAGGTGAATCTTGTCCTCCACTTCTTTCTTTCTGGTCCTTTGCTGGAGGGGCACCATTCTGGCTTTCTCTCCACCCTCACACTTGGCAGCCCTATCAAACCTTCATCGCGTTGCCGTCTGCCATTGCAGATGCCCTAGCCCAGTCTTTGAATTCATCTCAACCATGTCCCACCAAATGCTTTGATAACTGCTTGGAGCTTTAAACCCCATGTGCTCAGGAGCATGGGTGGATATAGAGAGTCTGGTTTAATCAAATTCATCATGAGACTTACAAAGTTGGGGACTACAATTAGTCAAGGTGTGAAAGTAACTAATCATGGTACTTAGAACCTGTAGACTGGGGGTATTAGACTTCAAGAGAGAAGAGAATTTCTCTAAAAAGGTGAGCACATCAGTGGGGTAAGGCTTCCAGGAGAAACGATGGAATGACAATAAACTACCAAGGAAAGGGGAGTGGAGGGCTTAAAACCCTCAGATTGTTCCTCAGCAGAGCAGGACTTCTTGTCCTTCACAGAGTCTCCTGCATCACAGAAGGAAGATGGGTCATACGGAAGTTTAGCAACTGTCTGGATTCAATTTTTAGTCCTAGATTGAAGATCTAGCCAATGACTGTACTTGGAAACTAAGTCCTCAGATATAAGGACATCGATATGATGACATATGAGACCATAAACTTATAGGATCTATGTCTCTAGGAAGAGGATGAGGCCACCAAGTACCACAAAGAGGAAAGAGAATGTGAGGATGCTTCTAGGAGGAGGTAGTCTGGAAACTGGGAAAGAAAGCCAATCAGCTGTCTCTGACATTGATCCCAGCCCCCAGAGCTGTGAAACGAAGCCATGCTGTTTAAGCTGCTCCACTCTAGAATGGAGGTAACTGGCATGCTTGCCTTTGCTTACACATCCTGAGCCTGCCACTCTGACCACACGGTGAGAAAGAATCAGAGATGTTGTCAACGTAACAAAGCACCCAAACTGCAGTCCCATAAACGTTGGGGACCCAAGGGTGTGTCTTTCAATAGTCCAGACATGGTCCTCAGTGTTCAGGGTCATATCAGGTCTAATGTAACCCAGGGCTGACTTCTGAAAACCTGGTTCTCCTTGCTGTTCACCTGTGAGACCTGAAGAGGCTGTGCTGGGAGCTCGTGCCACCAAAGGTATCATAGCCTGAGGGTCTACACTCAAGGTTTCTGACAATATCTCACAGTCTAGGTGATTGTCCTCCCACAGCAGGTAAATGGCTCTAGCGTGCCAAGATGCTAGTGCCTAGGTCCTTCTTTAGAGTCCTCGTTAAGTCATGCCTACTTCATGGCTAATTGTCTAAGACCCAGTCTATAGGAAGATCAAATTAATAGGGTTGGGCATGCCCATTCTCACTTTATTTTGCTATATAAGACTAAGTCCTTTCAAGTTTGCCTGATTCTCCTTTGTATGGCCACCCTGTTCTGGTCCCTTATATCAGAAACAGAGCTGTGATGGTGGAGTTTGGTAAAGCAAGTTAGCATTACTAGGAATTTTCGGGGGTGGGGGGGAGTGTGGAGTTAATGCTAACCTCTGAGTAACTTCTAAACTTTGACAAAATGACTCAACATTAACTCCCAGGACCCATCATGGACGTTCATAGGGTATCTGTCCTTGAGACACACACCAATCCTATGCTACCTATGGCAAATGGGGTGAATATTTCCCTTTGGAGGGCGGTGCTCTGTCTCTGAAGATTTCAAATGTATAGCAATTAACTGTCAGGGATGGATTTGTTGGGTGGAGTGTTTCAGGGGGACACTAGTCCTGATGGTCTCAGAGGCTCCTTTTAGCTACAACCTGAAATCCCTAGGAGCGCATAGTAAACACAGAAGCCTTGGTATTGTCCATGGCTTATGAATGACAATCTAAAATACTTCCTTTTAAATACAATATTGCTGAAAGGTCTCCATCACAGGACCTGCTACATGTTGCCCTTTGCTAGAAAGGCTACCAGCTTGACCATTGAGGGTTCACAATGGGTTGACCTGGTTCATCTGAAAGTGTTACCCTTCAGATTGATTTTTAATTCCTGCATTTCCTAGGTCTCCTTCTTTTCATGACTGCTTCTCTCCACCACAAGATCTCTCACACTACCCTGCCTGTCTTGGTGAATACCCGTTCCTTGTACTTGAAGGCACTCAGCGAGCTGCTGCCTGCCCTCAGAGACTGACTTCCCGCTGTCATGTTGCAGTTCTAAGTGAAGGCTTGCTCCCTGGGTTTGGAGTCTGGTTTTTGCACTCAGCTAGCTGCTGCCTGACCCCGGAGCCTGGCTTCCAGCTGCCACGCTGTAGTTGTCAGTAAGGCCTGGTGCCTGCTCTCAGAGCCTGGTCTCTGCTTGCCACGTAGCACTTCTGGCAGGGGGAGGTTGAAACCCCGTACACTGGCGCGGCTCCCGGAGCGGCAGGAAATCTCTCAATGTTTGTCTTTGCTCTTAACAGTCAAAATTCTTTGACTCCAAAATGATTTCCAGGAATTACAGTATGAGAACTTAATATGTGTGCTTTTATTTTCTTCTTCAAAAAATAAAATAAAAATGAAACCAAGGCAGAGGTCATAAGCGGGTGTCTATGTGTTGGCATGTTCTGCTTCGGAGTTGGCGCACGTTTGCCCATGGTCTGCTCAGACGGGCATTTTCAGTTTAATAGCTTTTCTTCTGGAAGCAATTCAAGCAGTGAGAATAATACTGGTTTAGGAGGAGCAGGAAGGACTTGGGAGATGGCCCTGATTCTTCCTTGTCTTAGAACTCTCAGCCAACTGGTCTGGAGTCCCTCAGTGCTTTGTGTCAACTTTCTCCACTTTCCCATGTCAGAGTTACTACAGGGTAAGGTCTCCAGCCTTAACAGCCATCTCATCATGGTGACTGCTGAGCCTCCAAGGAGGGCCGAGGGGTGTCTTGATGTGAGGGCTCAGGATAAAGCAAGCTTGGCCAGGGGTTCTTGGGGAAACCACGTGGCCAGTTTCCTCTCTTTTTCTTGGTTTTATAAAAGTGACATTTTCCCAGGGGACCTGCCTTCTGCTGCCATCCACCCCAGCCTCTCTTTGTCCTTTCTCCTTTATTGACATAGCTCTTCCTGGTTACAGAGTTACTCATCGCCTTTTCTCCACAATAAAAATACGTCTCTATGAGGAAGATACTCATTTTCTCACCTGAATTTGTGTTCAAAGACCTTGGTATATAAAGGCTTCCTGTGGAGATTTGTGAATAGGCTGGTCCCGACACAGAGTGGCAGGCGCCTGAGGTTCTGCAGTAGGTTCTGCCCAGATGAATGACTTTCAGCAGCGTCCAGTTAAGAAAAGGAAGTATCTGTGAGCCTAACCTGCAGTCCTCAGAGAATGCCACGCGCCTCGGCCCTGAGTTGGACCACGCGCCTCGGCCCTGAGCTGGACCACGCGCCTCGGCCCTGAGCTGGACCACGCGCCTCGGGCCCTGAGCTGGAAATTGTGCCACATTGTTATTTCATTCAGTAATCCTGAAACTCAGCAGGGGGGAAAACAGAACTGCCCGAAAGGGTAAGGGACCTGGGCAGACATTTTCCCAGAGTAGAAATTCACTGATTTATAACTTGATGGAAGATAGTTACCCCAATCAGCCCTTAGAGAAATCCAAATCCAATGTACTCATAAGAAAACTGAAAACATTGACAAGGATCATATCCATGAAGGAGGAGGATGGTGGGGGAGGGGACAGCGATGAGGATAGTAGGAGCTGGAGACACACACTGACACATTGCAAGAAACCCTGTGGTAGATAAGTGTCGAAAAGTAGCAACTAACAGTAAAACTATTCATAACCACAAAGATGAGATTAATACTTTTCAGGCAAACATGTAAGAGGGTTTTTTTTTTTTCTGCATCAGCCCCCATGCCATTGTTCAGGTCAGATGGTTCAGAGGCAGAAGGAAAAATGTTATCAAAACTCAGGTAGGCTGGAGCCCAAGGCTTCTACTGCTGCTGATCAATTCAGTTCTGATGATCCTAAAATCAAGCAGAACTACACATGTTCAAAAACCAAGAGGAGCGTTGTCATGTCATGTTTAAGTGTCATGAGGTCCTGGCAACTGTGAGAGCTTATAATTATCAGAATTAAATTCAGAATGTATGTCTTACTCTTTGGACTATGCTTTAAAAGGACAGCAAAGAATGATAATAGTTAAAATTAGCACAGTTGATTAATGTAGAACTAATTAAAATCGTGAAGGGGAAATGATTGAGAGACAATAAAGGAAAACAAGATGAGAGAGTTTAAATCCAAATATGGTGGGGATGATGCTATGGCAGTCCATCAAAATTTGTTGGGCTGGATAAAACAGCAACAAAAAAGTATGCAGAGGTCAGAGGTAAGGGAGGATATCATAGAAATGGAAGACATTCCTAGCATTACTAGATAAGAAAGATGGTTTTATGATAAATATATTTTCTCCAGAAACGTCCTAAGCAGATGTACTGCTTCTCAATATAAATAAAATTTAGGTTTTAATCTAATAAAAGTCTATTTAGAGCAACTGAAAGTGGTTGCAGGACATGCAGCAAAGATGACCACAATAGAAGAATCCATAACCCTATGAGAGCGGTCCGGTACTACAACCAAGGAAACAGGCTAGGAGAGAAGGCAGTAAAATCCAGTGACAAGCATCTGGGGTGACAGCCTCCACCTGGCAGACCCTGGGTATCAGGCTGTTAGAGCCACCAGGAGCCACTAGGCTGAGTGAATCAGAGCAGAGAATTTCGTCCTGGTTCTGGAGGTAGCCAGAGAGGAGCCCTAGGATTGGAGCTCCTCATGGTGCTCTGGTGAGCATACTTCCCCACCTCCTCCTTGCACCGTGGCATTTTCTGTCCTAGTACCACCATCTCGCTGTGGTCCACATGATAAGAGGACCAGGGGTCCTGAGAGGTCCCTTTTATAGGGCCATCATTCCCAGGCAGGACCTCCACCCTATGACCTCATTCATTACCCCAAAACCACCACATCAGGAGTAAGACGTTCAACATCTGAACATGAGAGGGCATGGACATTATATCCACAGCATCCAGCACATGCAGACAAACATGGCAAGGTGGTCACCCCTGTTGAAGCACACAAATTTCCCCAAACTAACTATGCCAAACACAGAGAATGTCCATCACAGGATTCCTCATCTCCTCCGGAGTAGACTAACTTCATGTCTTTTGCCCATCCATCCCCAGCTCTGTTTCTTGCCCTTTCCTCATTGGTTCACCAGAGGATCTCTCTAAAGTGGCTCAGCAAACTCTAACTCTCCTCTATGATGCTGTTGTTGGTGGCTCTGTTACTTCAGTCAACTCCCTGGTTCACTTTAGCTTTGCCTCTCAGGTCTCTCTTGGTTCACCCTCTCTCCCATGGCATCCAGAAAGGAAGCTGCCTGTTCCTGTTTGTGCATGCCCTCTACCCTAATAGAGCCCTTCCACTTACATAGCTCTCCAGTTATGAGGTGTTTGAGTAAATATGGCCCCCACAGACTCATGTATTTGAATGCTCGGCCATAGAAGGTACTATTAGGAGGTGTGACCTTATTGGAATAGGTGTGGCATGTTGGAGGAAGGATGTCACCATGGAGGTGGGCCTTGAAGTCATTTATGCTCAATCTCTTTGCAGTGTGGCACAGTCTCCTTCTGCTGCTCATGGAACAAGATGTAGAACTCTCATCTCCTTCTCCAGCACCATGTCTGCCTGCACGCTGCCATGCTTCCTACCACGATGATAATGAACTAAACTCTGGAAAACTGTAAACCAGCCCCAATCAAATATTTCCTTTTATGAGTTGGTATGTTCATGGTGTCTCTTCACAATTTCCCCTGTAGCACTTCCTGGGCTCCTAAACTGGTCTTGCTGCTGGTTCTACCTCCATCCTCTCCTCCCAAATTCTTCTCCCTCTTTTCTCTCTTCCTCCCTTTCTCTCTACGCATTTCTCTCTTTTTCCATATCTTCCCATCTGGAAAAGCCCATTTCTCCACCTCTCTCCTTCCTCTCATCCACATTCTCATATCTGAACCACGATGTCAACTCTAGTCTACATTTAAAGGTGGGTCCCCCATAGTGGATCCAAAGCACACTGCAGTCATAATAAATTAGTAAAACAGTGCTTGGGAATTGTAGACATCATAATTTTGGAAATTTAGTAACTGCTTGATAATACTCAGTTCAAGTAGTCTACCCTCCGTCCCACAGTTCATCTTTAGCAGGTTTGATTTCCCGGGATCTTGGAGTGCCTGATTTTCAGGTATCATTCTGAACTTGTTCATCTGCTTCAATCCCATCGAGTTAGGAGATTCTAATTCGTACTCATATTCATTACGTCGAGTGCACTTGTCCACCTTTATTCAAATGAAAGCCACCCCTCCCCAAAAGCATGAGCTCTCTTGCAGTTCTTTTTTTCCATGATGAAAATTTTATTTGATTCTTTTAATATTTCCCACTTTTTAGTACAGGGTTTCACCTTTATATCAGTATCAGTGGTGTGTACTCTAGCTGGATGAAGCCTGATTATAATGGCTGTTGTACACTTGTCTGGATGATTCCCACACCTGTCATCTCTGCACTGCATTTGCTGGCCATCCTTTCTGTTGGGTTTTTTGTTAAGATTTTGGTGGCTTGTTTAAGCAGCAGCCAACCTATCCACTGCCTTTGCTGCTGTCCTCACGCCCTGTGTCTTCTGTCCTTCATGGTTTCTCCATGTTCTCTGGGTAAAGTCTGGGCCTTTCTCTTTTCTAAGTCACATACTTGATGGGTTGTCTCTTGGCCCACCACAGTGGCCCTGTTTCAGAGTTTGCCACTTTGCTTTGATGATAACTATATCACAAAATAATTTTGTGCGGTGTTCTTCAAAACTCGGTTAGTTTTACTATGGCAACCCAGAGAAGGGGGTACAGCAGAGATGATATGGGTCATCCAGCTTAAGAACATCTGGGCGCCCCCGCCGGTGGCATGACATCCGTGATGTGTTGAAGAATTCTGAATGACACACAGATAAATTTATATGTATATTTTGTGGACATAGAGGTTGATATAAGCTTGTCTTTTCTTTCAGAAGCAAAGGCATTTCTGCATCTTTAATGTTCTGAGTACATGACGAGTCACAGCTAATATTGCTTAAGTCCTGGCAGTTCATGAGACAGGGGCAGCCTGACATGACTTGCTATGACTCCCTGTGGTGCCAATTTAAGTTTTGGGTTTGTTTTCTCAGTTCATGTTAATATAATATTGCTTCACACTGTGTAAGATCTTGCTAGGGGAAAATACATTAGTTTAGCACTACGATACTAAGAAATGAGTAAAAGATGTTCAAAGCTCATAAAATTCCTTTTAACTTAGAACACATGTATAGACAATGACAAGAGTATGTGTTGATTTATAAAGACAGTTTGGGAATGTGATAGCTTTGAAAATATTTTCATTGGGCTGTTCGGCTGCATTTCTGAAATGTATATTCAGAAGTTTTTGAAATATTACAGGTGGCAGATGTTCCAAAGTGCGAGTCCAATTCCGTTTTCCATAGGACCCTTCCAGCAGTTTCCCTGTGTGAGTTTCTTAGTCTTCCCTACTGGTTGTTTTGAATATGCCTCTGCACTGAGGGGGGGGGGTAGGTGATTTCTCTGTCTGGAAAACGCTTTTCTTTGAGCATGAAGCTTCTGGAAGGAGGCCTATGCAGTGGAAAGCAAAAGGCGGATACTATTTAATTTGTCAAAACAGTCCAAGTGAAGTCTGTGACCAAGAAAAAGTTATAGTTTGGCCCTCTGGCAGGTATAACCTCCTCTTCCTGGAGAGTCTTTGCTTCTAGTTATCCATTAAGTTGTTTATATCTACCAGTCAATATAGGTTCATCCCACTCTGTACCAACAGAATGCACTCACAGTCTATGTTTTCACGGACAGTAGCTCCCTATATGTGCTGGAGATGACTCTGGTCACCGTGCAGGCCAGACAAGCACTCCACTGTAGACCTACCCAGCCCAAAGTTGGCTTTTAATAGACACTTCCTATCCATTTCTTCTTTCCCTTGCTGCACTTGGTAAACTGGTAAATTCAGGATATCAGCATCACCACAAGGTCAGTTAAGCTTCCTCAGATGTGGGTGCTCCCTTGGAGGTGCTTCCTTCAGGCCTTCTAGGAATCTGAGCTGCAATGGAGATGTGAGGATCTTCTGGAAAGACCCAAAGATAGCATAGGGCTCAGGTGTGTCTACCCTGTCTGCTGCACTTGAGTGTGCCTGCCCCACTATGATTGTCCTGTGACATCTATGTCACAGCAGTCTACAGATTTTAAACTCATAAGCTCCTCATAGTCTACAAATGCATTATGTGTTTTAATTAACAAGGGCTACTTTTCACCAGAGTATTTACAAGTGAGTCACTTCTGCATTGACAGAATGTTAATGTGGGTTTGGTGGACTCTCTGCCCAAACTTCTCCCCACATTAGTGTTTTCCTTCAAGCTGATTCTATAGAAACAACATGTGATTCAGTGAGTAGAATTGTTGGTGGTTTGAAGACATGGCTGTGGGGACTCCAGCTCAGGGGCACCCCATTTGGTCATCCTGTATGATGAGAATGGTTAATTGCCTAGCTGACTTGTATCATGTATCACACACAATTTTATATATATATATATATATATATATATATAATTGTTTGTAATACATGATGCAATTATTGTTTCAATAATATATGGTTTCAATAATATATATTGCATATAAATTATATATTTAGAGTGTATGTATATATATTAAAGCTACTTTATGTTTTATTCAAGCATACTTGTCTCCAATTATACATAATACTTCTTCTTTAATTTAATTTTCTTTTTTATTCATTCACTTTACATCCCTCTTTCTGTCACCCTCCTGGTCTCCCCCTTCCACAATCTTTCCTCCATTTCTTCTCTCCTTCTCCTCTGAGCAGGTGGGGGCCCCTGGGTGTCCCCCAACCCTGGCACTTCAAGTCTCTGCCAGGCTAGGTGCTTCCCCTCACACTGACTTTTGTGGGTAGAGGCTGCCAATTAAAATCTATATGTATGACGGAGAGTGTTGTTGAGTGAAAAGACATTTTCAGAACAAGTAGGACTATAGAGTCAGCCAATGAGTTACTCAAATAAATTTTAAAAATTTTATTATTAAAGGATTTTCCTGTTAAATCTAAAAATGACTAAATTACTTTTGACTATCGGTAACTATTGTATTTGTTGATTGAGCTATTCTGTGAATATTTATTGATTATACGTCACATTTTTAGATGCTGTTTAATCACGAGATACATGAAAATGTTTCCGTATGCTTATTTATGTAACCACATCCTCAATATTCAGATTATAGGAAAGTCTGGTATTGAGCCAGTTGTCAGCTGTACAGGCACCCTGGCCATGGGTGGCCAGAATACTGATGGCCTATTGGTCATACCATGCTAGTAGGAGTGGCATCATTTACCATGCAATGCAATGAAGATAAATAACACTGAAACTATTGGACCACACTGTTATAAAAATGATTTGAAACTATTACAATGTTAGAAAGAACACAGATGAGACTTCATCTCCAATAGAGATACAAGAGGATACTTTCGGTAGAAAGCACTGTGAGTTTTCCTAGAGCCAGGCTTGAAGGGGGAGCCATGGGAGAGGGCATTTTCAAGGAGGGAAGAGCTCCCTAAAGGAAAGGCAGCAGTTTCACTACACCAATGACACTGTGCATTTCACATGTGCTGACCTGCATTAAGATGGCAAATTGTATATGCCTCTCTTGGGTATATACCCAGAAGTTCCAATTGATAATGAGAACACATGCTCCACTATGTTCATAGCAGCCTTATTTATAATAGCCAGAAGCTGGAAAGAACCCAGATGCCCCTCAACAGAAGAATGGATATAGAATATGTGGTACATTTACACAATGGAGTACTACTCAGCTATTAAAAACAATGAATTTATGGAATTCTTGGACAGATGGATGTATCTGGAGGATATCATCCTTAGTGAGGTAACCCAATCACAAGAGAAGTCATTAGATATGCACTCACTGATAAGTGAATATTAGCCCAGAAACATAGAACACCCAAGATACAATTTGCAAAACAAGAAAATCAAGAAGAGGGAAGACCAATGGGTGGATACTTCATTCCTCCTTAAAATAGGGAACAAAATATTCATGAAAGGAGTTACAGAGACAAAATTTGGAGCTAAGACGAAAGGATGGACTATCCAGAAACTACCCCACCCGGGGATCCATCCCATAATCAGCCACCAAACCCAGACACTATTGCATATGCCAACAAGATTTTGCTGAAGGGACCCTGATATAGCTGTCTCATATGAGGCTATGCCAGTGCCTGGCAAATACAGAAGTGGATGCTCACAGTCATCTATTGGATGGAACACAGGGCCCCCAATGGAGAAGCTAGAGAAAGCACCCAAGGAGCTGAAGGGGTCTGCGACCCTATAGGTGGAACAACAATATGAACTAACCAGTACCGCCAGAGCTCGTGTCTCTAGCTGCATATGTAACAGAAGATGGCCTAGTCGGCCATCACTGGGAAGAGAGGCCCCTTAGTAATGCAAACTTTATTCCCCAGTACAGGGGAATGCCAGGGCCAAGAAGAGGGGGTGGGTGGGAAGGGGAGCAGGGCGGGGTGGGAGGTATAGGGAACTTTCGGGATACCATTTGAAATTTGAAATGTATATAAAGAAAATATCTAATAAAAAAAGATGGCAAATTGTATACTCCAGACACTCAGAATTTATTTCCTGTCAATATTAACTCAATATGCTTGCTAAAAATACAATAAGACATACTCTGTGGAGTTGATAACTATCTGTGGGAATGCATGCAGATGCTGGGGAAGTAAAAGGATGAGAGACTCACACATCATATATAACAGAGTGCTGTTTTGCTAAGAACCGATTCTTATCTTCAGGAAGGCAAAGTTGAAGACTTCATTGACAATATGACTTTTTTATTCATCATTCAATTTTCTACAGAATGCTCTTAGACAGACTTAGTATTTCATTGTCATCTGAGCTGCCTAACTATGGTCAGAGATGGGATTCTCTGCTCTTAAGTGGGGGGTGCTTTGTTTCCCACCCACTTTAATATCGGTTGGGAACTTGTCTAGTAGACCAAGGTTATCAAGCTCCCCCAAACAGGAAGTCTTTTGTGGTGATTTTATGCTTCTTATTTTATATTTGAACAAAATTTCAAAACCCAGTTGTAGTAAGTTATCTGAGGAGGCTAATTCTGAAGGTTGCCAAGAGATATTGTATGCAAAAACGGTTCTATTCAGACTTAATTGAAAGATACACTTAATGTAAGTTTTCTTCATTTTGGTTTATACAGAATGCCTCCCAAAGCTCAAAACTGTATAATTTGCACCATTTTATATTACAGACTTGGTCCATAAACATGTCCTGTTATGACCCTCTTATCGGAGTAGTAATCCATCAAGTGTGTATGTGAGGTTTGTAGAGCTGTGAAGAAGACACACAAGAGAGCAGAGGAGTCACTGTGAACAGGGCTAGTGCACATTTCTATTTACCTCATGCTGGAAGCTGTAAAGCTCTTTCTTCAAGAGTTATATTTGAGGAACATCTTCCATTCATTTCACAGAGTCTCAATGTGTGTGCATTCTGCATTAGATTGAATGTACTAAGCAGCTCAGCTAGAAGAACATATCCCACAGACAGGCAACAGCTTTTGGGATAGCTCCCATCCCAGTTGTTCAAGACCTACATGAAGACCAAACATTTGCTACATATGTGCAGGAGGCCTAGGTCCAGACCATGTATATTCTTTTGTTAGCGGTTCAGACTCTGAGAGACCCAAGGGTCCAGGTTAGTTGACTCTATTGGTCTTTGGGTGGAGTTCCTATCACCTTTGGGGCCCACATTCCTTCCTACTATTCTTTCATAAGAGTCCCCAAGCTCCATCTACTGTTTGCTATGGTGTATCTGTTTGAGTCAGCTGCTGGTTTGAGCCTCTCAGACGGCAATATGCATAACAGTATCATTAATAGTGTCAGGAGTTGCTATTTGCCTGTGGGGTGGGTCTTAAGTTGGACTGGTTATTTGTAGTCTCCCCTCCCCCAGCCTGAAACCTGCTTGCTCAGGGGTGGAGCTTCCTGCTCAATCTTTCTGCCACGCCCACTGCTGGAACCTGCCACTTTGCTGTTCTGAAGCCATCACGTGATAACCCTGCTACTGGATCCCAAGATTATTTGGCGGGAATTGGGCTCCTCCCCCTTCCTTTAGTGCTGAAATAGTAAAAGTTGAACCTTGAGCAGAGAGCTTTGTCTTGGTTCCTTCCTTATCTCAAGCAGCCCAGCCCCTCTTCTCTTCCAGGTTTCCAAAATGTCTTTCCAGGCTAGAACCCAGGTTGTGATCTACTGGTCAGACACAACAGTTATTGGTTGGCCACTCTCCCAGTCTCTGTTCCATATCCCATGACTGCATTTCTTATAGACCAGATACATTTTGAGTTGAAAATTTCGTGGGTGGGTTGATGTCTCTATTGCTTCATGAGCATTCCTGCCTGGCTACAGGAGGTGGCCTCTTCAGACTCCATGTCCTCAATGTAGTGAGCTACAGCTAAGGCCACCCCCATTGATTATCGGTCACTTCTCCCATTCCAGGCCTCTGACTCATCCCAGAGATGCCCCCATCTTCTCACCCCCTGTCAGTTACAGATCTCCATTAATTTTCATGGCTCTCTAGCTATTTCTCCAATCCTTCCCCATACCTGATCCTGGACTCCCCATTCCCCTCAGTCCCCTCTCCCTCTTAGCTCCCTCCCTCCATCTGCCTTTTATGACTATTTTATTCCCCCATCTAAGTGAGATTCAAGTATCCTCACGTGTGCCTTCATTTTTCTTTGTGTCTGTGGAGTATAACATGGGTACCTGTATTTCATGACTTATATCTACTTGTAAGTGATCACATACCATGCATGTCCTTTTGGGTCTGAGATACCTCACTCAGGATGGTTTTCTCAAGTTCCATATATTTGTCTCCAAAATTCATGATGTCTTTGTTTTTAATAGCTGAATAGTATTCCATTGTGTATACCACATTTTCTTTGTCCATTCTTCAGTTGAGCGATACTTAAGCTCTTTCCAGTTTCTGTATATTATGAATAAAGCTGCTATAAACATAGTTGAGCAAGTGTTTTTATGGGATGTTGAAGCATCTTTTGGATATATGCCCAGGAGTGGTATAGCTGGTTCTTGTCTTGACTAGTCCCAGTTTTCTGAAAAACCACCAAATTGATTTCTAAAGTAGTTGTAAAAGTTTGCACTCCCACCAGCAATAGAGGAGTGTTTCTCTTGCTCCACATCCTCACCTGCATGTGCTATCACATGAGTTTTTGACCTTAGCCATTTTGATGGGTATAAGGTGGAACCTTGGAGTTGTTTTGATTTGCATTTCTCTGATGATTAAGGACTTTGGACATTTCTTTAGTGCTTCTCAGCCACTTGAGATTCCTTTGTTGAGAATTCTCTGTTTAGCTCTACCCCTTTTTTAAAATTGGATTATCTGGGTTGTTGGTGAGCTCTTTATAAATTTTAGATCTTAGCTCTCTGTCAGATATAGGGTTGCTGAAGGTCTTTTCCCAATCTGTAGGCTGCCATCTTGTCTTATTGGCATGTCCTTTACCTTACAGAAGCTTTGCGGTTTCATGAGGTCCCGTTTTATCAATTGTTGATTTTAGCTAGGCTAAAACTTAGCTGGGCTGTCTTGTCTGGCCTCAGGGGGAAAGGGAGTGCCTAGCCTTGCAGAGACTTAAAGTGTCAGAGTGGAGGATACCCAGGGGCATCCCACACACTCAGAAGAGAAGGGAATGGGGGAGAGGGGAAGGATTGTGGGAGGGGATGACTGGGAGGGGGGTAGTGAGAGGGATGTAAAGTGAATAAGTAAGGAATAAAGTTAAATTTAACAAAAGCGTGAATGTAGAATATGTATCCTTCCCTACACACATGGATAACTTTCATAAATCACTCTTTAGAAACATGGAGTTTAAAAAAAAAAAAAAACACTCTTTATGGCATGAAAGCTTTCTAGAGACCTAAATCGTGCACTACTCGTTCAGGCTCTGAAACAAGTTCCTGTGCTTGAAGCTGTGTGGTGGGAGAAGCCACTTTCACTCCTGCCCTCAGGGACTGCTGTTGCACAACCTCCTCCCTTGGTGAGGTATCAGATTCCACTTTGACAGCATCTAGTCTTCTGAGGGACTTCTTTCCTTTTCTTTCTCTGCTTTTTCCATTTCCCTTCCTGTGGCTCTTGTACGGCTGCTCTTATCCTGAATTGGACTTTTAAGTTCAGTGATAATAATGACCTTATTGTCCTTGCCCATAATTATACCCCGAATGCCATGCGGTAGGCATTTAATAAATTATAACCTGAGCAGACAGGGCAATGACTTGCAGTGCTGACAATGGTACACGATGCACATGTGAACATGACCTGAGAGCCACACTTCATGGTGAGAAGCAGATGGAGAATGAGTGGCTGGAGACACTGAAAACAATGAAAGGTCGATGAGTGGGGAGTAACTCCTGGCGCTGTTGGAACATCATAGCCACGGTCTTCAGGAATTGGGGTGAAGCCATGAAGAACATAGGGCTAGATTAGTTCAGAACTTGAGAACAACCACAGCACAACACAATCTGTAGCACAGCACAGAACAACCCACATCACAATACAACCCACATCACAATACAACCCACATCACAATATAATCTACAGCATAACCCATAATACAACACAATCTACACCATGGTACAACCCACATTACAATATAACCCATATCACAACACAACCTACATCACATTACAATCCACACCATGGTACAACTTATAATATAACACAACCCATATCACAATACAACCCATGTAACAACACAATGCACATAACCATACAACATAACCCTCACTACAACATAATTCAACACAGAACCCACATCATAATACAACCCACAACATAACACAACCCGTACAGTGGCACAACCCACACAATTACACAACCCACATAACCATGAGGCATCAGAGGTTAAAACGCAAAGTATCTGTGGGACTTTGGCCTTGGGAAGCTCTTGGGCCATGACTGTAGAGCAGCCTAAGGCAGATGCACGGCCCCTCTGTCATTGCAGGCCAGAATCCTGCTCTGTGGTGTAGCATCTGGCTGCCCATCATCCGCCGCAATCTGCATGCGCTCCTTCATCCTGCTCCCCGGCCTGTGAGCTGCCTGAGGAACACCACGCCTCACGCTTTGGAACGGTCGCATTAATAGTTATCAGATGTGACTTCAAATTATTTTTATCTTGGAAAGGAAAATTTTGACCAAGAAATCATTACATATTTATTTTAACATTTCGTGAGTAGAAACACATTTTCTTTGTTTTATTTTGCCCTTCAGCATTTTGGAAAAGTTGAGAGGAAAGAGGATTTGGAAGACATAAAAAGGAGAGGTTTTTTTTTTTTGGCTTTAAATATGTTGGAAGTATTAAACTTTCAACTCTTTTGGAATCTTATCAGAAATATCATCCCGAAGCTCCAATCCGGTTTTTGTCACCGTGATGGACCTCAGCTTTGTCTGTGATGAATTGTGTACTTGTATTCCTGAGGAATTCCTGCCTGTGCCCCCATAAATTTCTGAACCAACCCATCCTTCGGGATCTTTGTGAAGAATTTCAACAGCAGAAACAGGACCGCGTGAGCAGCCTGGTGCTCCCGCAAGGGTCACAAGGTCTCTGGTGTGTTTACTTACTTGCTCAGTGCCTCTGTTATTTAGAAATTTGTGATCCTTATTTTAAGAAAATGAAACTGAGGCTTGAAAAATAAATTAATAACCTAAGATGTAGCAAGACCTCAGCACTTCACCCCACGAGTCGCTTCTATGGTGAGAAGCAAGTAACTGATGTGTGGGGCAAAATCAGCAAGAGCGGGTCTGATCTGCATCAGTGACTAACAGGAGCGGCGTGAAGGAAAACGGATTCCATCTGAGACGCCTGTGGAACCGGGCGGGGTGGGGTGGGGGTGAGGGGGTAAAGAGGTGAAGGACACGGGGCCAAAAGCCAACCGAACTTCCTTCACAGAAACAGTCTCTCTAACCGTTCCTACCGAAAGAGCCAGTTTCTCTTAGGCATGGGCCAGGCAGGATCTGCAAACTCCCTCCTGTCAAAGTTCCCTGTACACAGTAGAAGCCCCATTTTGTCACTAGGGTTTGCAGCTTCCATTGCATCTCTCAGCAGTGGCGCATTGTGACAAGGTCTGTGGCGCGTGTGACAGTCTTCCCTCATGACCAATTTCCTTCTGGCTTCCTTTCCTGCTCACCGGTCCTTCCTCATTCCACCACATCCTTACTTAGCTCTGAAAAGACTTCAAGCCTGTTTTCATTTCAGGGTTTGAAAGCCTAACTCCGACATATCAGTGCAGTAACTGGACCCAGGTGTTTATTTTTATTTCCTTGCGCTGTGCGCTAAGCTTCTTTACTTTGGAATTCAGGGAAGGGATTTCCCTTATTCCTATTTCTTGGCACCACAGGGTGTAGTAGGAGAAGTTGAACAGAGAAAAAAAATGCATCTTCATTGCCTTTGTTAATGATGATTAAAATAGTGGTTAATGTGTAATTTGATTATGAATATCATAAATGTTCATTATAAAATGTACATGTCAAGATAGATACTGAACTTAATATAAAGAATATCAAAACCAAAAAAAAAAAAAAAAAGAATTATATTCTGCAGCAATGGCTGCTTTTAGTAGGCCATGGGGAGCCTCCTCAGAGCAAGAAAACCAGGAGAGGCTGAGACCTCCGTTGTGTGCAAAACCCGGGTGACTCCCAGGAACCATGTGACCACTCCCCAAATGATGTTTCTCTAAGAAGATCAAACTGGCTCCATCCTATCTCTGGTGGCCTGAGCCCAGCCTTGAGTTAGGCACCAAGACTTAGGGGCAGAAGAGCAACCGCGCTCCACTGTTCACAGCCTGATTGTTGAACCAGTATCCAACAACTTTAGACGTTTCTTGGCAGGCCGAAGCACAAGAGGACTTCCCAGTGTGGAGGACAGTCTGACACTCACTGCCAGTTGCCTTGGAGGAAACAGAGACACTGGGCTCAGAGAAGGAATAACAAATGGGTCAGTGTGACAGACATCTGAGCCTAGGAGAATCTGGAAGTCAGGGAAATGATACCTCATTTGTTATTGTTTGAGAGAACAATGTATTTCCAATATTTATAAGATAAAGAGAAAAATCGGTTTATCCAGATGAATATCCAGATGAAATAACCTTTGAACCCTTGGTTCTGTTTGTTTGTTTGTGTGTGTGTGTGTGTGTGTGTGTGTGTGTGTGTGTGTGTTTTGTTTTTTGTTTTTGTTTTTTTTTTTCGAGACAGGGTTTCTCTGTGTAGTCCTGGCTGTCCTGGAACTCACTCTGTAGACCTGGAACTCCACCTGCCTCTGCCTCCCGTGAGCTGGGATTCTAACAGGGCATTTATGAGATCACACAGTCTATGCCTGGCTGTTTGGTTCAGGGAAGTCTCAGTGTTGAAAGATGAAAAATGTATATATAGCATTTATAGTTAGTTGGAATTATTTATACTTATCTCAGTACTCAAAACCTCTGTAGAGAGGTTTTGAAGCAGATTTAGAATTCATTGGAATTAGTGGAGTCCTTGAAATGTCCCTATAAGTGGCATAGCTAATTTTTTAATGTCACCTTGCTCAACACTGCTGGGCCTCAGAGTTTCTTCTGCTATTTCCTCTGTCAGTTGTTCCTGTGAATAAGAACCATGGGACATGGCTTGCGACTTACCTCTTGGACCCAGGGATGTGGAGCTCTGCCTGAAAGCTAGCCCACAGTAGACTCACAGAATGCCCAGTCTCCTAGCATTCACAATTCCTGGATTTGTGAATCCAGGAACAACTTCTGGGAAAATGTTATGCTCCAGGAACAACTTCTGGGAAAATGTTATGACTGTCAGTATTTTATTGAAAATTTTCTTGAAGTTATTTTTGCAGTGAAACAAATACAGCCTAGAAATAATTTTATGCTGATGAAATAAATTTTTTTAAAGAAAATCTTAATTTGTATTACATTTTCAGAATGCTGAAATGCTGTAAAGCAAAATAAAGGTCAACACACACACACACACACACACGAATCCTCATTTTTGATGATCCATTACAAACAAAAATCAAAAATTTCTCACAAATCTTTCAAAAGCAAAATTAATATCCATCTTTTTAAATGTGTTTTTAATAAATTCTCCAGGGCCCTGAAAGCTACAGAAGATTCAAACAAAGTTGCTCACACTATCATTGTTTTGTATGGGAGCCAGACGGAGGAGCTCAGAGAAAGGGTGGCGGATACTTATGTTTACACAGCAACCCCACAGAAAACGCGGGTTTAGAAAAATGCTGAGCACCAGCTCCACAGTGGAAATTCTCGCTCCATGCTCCTTTATTAGGGACAACAGGAAGGATCGTTTGAATTCCATGTTTCCCATTTCCTATAAAGTTCCTTTCGTTTGTTTGTTTCTAGAGGAATGTTCCTTTTTCACCGTGCTGAGTGGGAAGAGGAGAGTGGAGCAGGAGCAGGCTCTGCTGGGATTCCGGAGCAGGTCCACAGGCTGCTTTGCAGCTTTCCGGTCTCCCTTTCTTCCAGTCAGTAATTAGACACAGCCGTGGCTTTCTGCTCTGTTCCCTCTCTCCATCCGCCACACCATTGTTTCCTCCTGGCAACATTTTAATATCTGATGAATTTATTAAAAACCTTAAAGGAGGCTGTTTCTGCTCTTTGTAGATTCTTCCAGGTACCTGCTTTTTTGGCCTGTCTAAAGAAAAACATTTTCAGCACATAACACACAGAAGCACATAAGCCAATTGTAGTGAGTCTCTTGGAGCATCTTCCTTCCTGACCTACAGTCACATGATCATTCACAGACAAGTGCTTAAGGACATGTGTCCTGTGCCAGACAGTGTGGGGACAGAGTGGTCATCAGGTAATAATAAACTGACAGTATAAAATACAGATGCCTTTTTCATCCCTCTAGAAATTTTGGTTGTTTCTCCTTCATCATTCCTAATGAATGAAAAAGTTGTCCAGTCCTTTTTGGGGTGATTTTAGTGGAAAATCTAACATGGCTGTCATTGAAGAGTCAGGGCATGACAGTTTTCAGAGGGGTGGTAAGCATCAATGCTTCTTTTAGCTGCTCACACTACCCAGCTTCTGACATGTGATCTGGCCCTATTTAGCTAGACTCTGTTCTAGTTCTTGTCAGAGTTTTAGCAGTAGGATGAAGCAGCCAAGAACTCTCTCCCTTCCAATGTGATAAATACCAGAAACCAAATGGTTAATCTGTTGACCATGTAGGGCATGTCTATGAGGAGCAGAGACCACATGAACCTAAAACATATGAAACATTAGTACAAAACAAACTTTAGCCATCCAAATTTACTATATTTGGAGAGATTAGAGCTCTCACAAAGTAACCTTCGCTCCTGCTTCCAACATAGAGATAAGTTTAGTTTCTCGACACAAATGCAACCTTAGAATCCAGGGTCCAAGAAAGCGGGAGGGAGAAGAACTGAGGCTGGGAATTGAGAAGCAATCCGCCTGCTACAGAGTCACATGACACTCTGATAGAGCAGCACCCAAGACAAAGCACAGGGACATGGGACACTTGGGCCTGTCCTTGCAGCTGGAGAGGCAGAAAACAGGATGCTGCCAGAGTGTTCTCAGAAGACAGGATGCTGGTGGCTTGTTCGGGAGAGAGAATGCTTTGGATGTTGGTCTCATTTGACAAAGTCGCACAAACAAACAACAACATCAGAGCATTGAGAAAAGTAATCAGCCAGATGTCAAGGTCAAAAAGGGACCAGGGACAGAGCCCCAGGACCTGGAGATCTTTAAGAGTCAAACCATAAAAGTAGCCCAGTCTGCAGAACCTTTGGGAATCAGAACAAGTGAAATCCGTCTTGGCTCAGCCCATCAGCACTTGAGCCTCACGCACCATGAACACCTGCAGGAACAATTGCTCCATGGTTTTGTTGTAAGACTGAGGCTCTGAGGAAGAGAGCAATGGCATCAGTCAACCCAGAGGCTGACAAGGAAAAGAGGGGCTTCTCTGTGTCCTCCTCCTTGTGTGCACCTCTCAAGTCCTACAGTCAGCAACAGCAGATATAGGCATGGCTGTCGGAACTACTGTTGCGTGAGAGCCTCTACATGTTAACTGTTATGTATTTCTTTTCTATAAATAGATTTTTAATTGAAATAGAATTACATCATCACCTTCCTTCTCTTCTGTCTCTCCATCCTCCTCCACACCCTTCTTTTTAATCCCTCTGATGTTCCTCCCTTCAAATTAGCAGATTATTTTTCTTTATTATTGTTACATATTTATATGTGTATATATGTGTGCACAAATACATATATGTATACATACACACATATATGCATACAGGTATATATATATATATATATATATATATATATATATATATACACACACACACATACATACTTCTATATTTGTACATATGTGTATAATACATATAAGCATATATGTGTATATATGTATTTGTACATATATATATATACACATACATACACAACCTGCTGAATAAATTTTTGTTGTTTATTTATGTATGGTTTCAAGGTAACCGCCTTGTATTGAAAAACCCGTAAGGGGCTCACCCATGACAGAATCTAATACTCCTCCTTGCAATTATACACAATCAGTTGTAAGCACACCAAGAAACTACATCTTAAAGAAACAGTTTATGTGTAGCTTTTCTTTTTGAAAGATTTATTTGTTTATAATTATGTGCATCTGATGGGGATCTGTGCACATGAGGGCAGTTGCCTGTGGTGGCTGGAAGAGGAGAGCAGATCCCCTGGGAACTAAACAAAGATCTGCTAGGACAAGAGTAAGGAGCCATCTCTCCAAATCCCGAGTGTAGATTTTAAACACCACAAGCTTAGGTGCAAATGTAAGAATCTGATACAGAGTTCTCCAATTTTTCTAATTTATTTTTAGTTGGATACATGTTTAATAAAGCACAAATACCTGAATATTAATACATGTTTTACTAGTGTCTGACTTAATATAATACAACAGACATTTACAAAGAATGTATATAGTATATTTGCATACACGTCATTATATTCCGATTCAACTTAAAATGTTTTAGGGAGTTGGTGGGAAGGCAAAGAGAGGAGAGAAAAGACCTTTTGAGAAGGGATTAACTTTAAAGTCACATAAAAGCTGTGATGATCATTGTTGTCAATCATATGTCTGGACAGGATCTAGAGTCAAACCTCTGTACATTTAGGGGAGACCCTGTCTCATGGCCTGAGATCCTATGCAGAATATAAATGAGGAAACAAGCTTGGGACCAGCACTCAACTACCTAATTGCAAAAATGTCCAAAGTACCTGCCTGGTCTGGCTATGAGCTGTCTCCCAGTCTTAGCTAGGAAGCCGAGCTTCCATAGATTGATTGTTAGCATAGAGCTAGGAGAGCCTGGTTGGTGGACTCCTTCCTATCCCTTCTCTTCTGTTCTCTTCTGTCACCCATGACCCCACGCCAGGCCATCCCATGCGCAGCCTTCCCTGTTTCAGCCTGCCCAATTCTCAGCTATCCTCTCCTGTCTCTTGGTAAATCCCTACATACCTTGCTTAGAGAATCAACAAGAAACTCCTCAACCGGCCATTCAACAACTCAACTCACCCTCTGTCTAACCCCTTTGTGTCTCCAGCTCCCAGCCTGCTCCACTCCTGTCAATCACTGCAGGGACACTGACACAGCGGTTGGTGGTTTAGTCCCTGGGAACTCTGAGGGTGCTGGTTGGTTCATATTTTTGTTCCTCCTATGGGGTTTCAGCTCCTTGGGTCCTTTCTCTGGCTCCTCCATTCATTGGGGGACCCTGTGCTCAGTCCAATGGATGGCTGTGAGCATCCACCTCTATATTTGTCAGGTTCTGGCAGAGCCTCATTTTAAAAAGAAATGAGACTAAACATCAGCAGAAAGAGAGTAAAGTGATCCTCTTTCTGAGTGAGCAGTGTGATTCTGCCCAGTCAGCAAAATGGGACTCATGGCTCCAGCTGCATATGTAGCAGAGAATGGCCTTGTCAGTCATCAATAGGAGGAGAGGCCCTTGGTCCTGAGAAGGCTCCATGCCCCAGTGTAGGGGAATGCCAAGACAGGTAAGTGGGTGGGTGGTTGAGCAGTGGGAGGGGTAATGGGATAGGGTTTTTTTGGAGGGGAAACCAAGAAAGGGAATAACATTTGAAATGTAAATAAAGAAAATACCTAATAAAAAATTTGAAAGACTATGTTCAGATGCGCCATGGCCTTCAGCTATTGTGTAGACAGTGTCTTTGTGTGAGCTGTGAAGGCTTTCTTTTTGTCTTTCAGTGTTGCCAGTGAGAGGAAAACAAGCAGGCCATGTGTGGTGACTTTAGGACAGCCCCCCCCCCCAACCCTGTGTTAACATGTCACAGCTGAGAAGTGAATCTGTAACCCATCTATCCCTGACTGGGACATTGGCCACATGCTAAAAACAAAACCAAGATGCGTTTCCATGGTCCTGCAAAACAGCAGCAACTCTTCCAGCCTCAGGCAAATGCCATCTTAAGAGTCCGAGTGGTTATGTGAGCGAAGCCTATAGCTTTAGTAGATAGGTCAATTCCTCTGATTGCTCATATGGACACTGATATATCTGGATCGATTGAATAGGAAGTTCTTTGAAAAAACGACTCTGCCGAAGGACTACGTAATGGTTTGCAGTGGGCAGTTAACTACTCTATTTAATTGTTCCTAGCTAACATGGAGCCACAGATAAAGAACCTTCACTAGTTTTTGGATGTGCTCTGATCTTCCACAGTGATCTTATATAGAAATTTCCTTGCCTGATTTCCAAGACTGCAATCCAAGTGGGGTGGAAGTAATTACCTTGACTCATCCCTGAATATTCGGAGCATAGGGTAGCCTTTGGCTTACTCTCAAGTTGCCCAATATGTTTTGTTTATTTTTCCTAACTATATCAAGGCCAACTTTCCCCAAAGAAGGAATGATACATCTACACAGTTTATTTATGGCTTCTCCAAGAGACTGGGACTGAGGTCACAGAAGTAAGCAGTGCCAGGGGATATCTAAGAGGACACCCTTGCTTGGCACCGCTTATTCAGGAGCAGTCACAGTCAGTCGTCAAAATGTGCCTTGTAGGCAGGGGATTTCATTTTATTTTTATGCGATGGGTATTTTGCTTGCATATATGTCTGTGCGCATGTGTGTGGTAGAGCCTCAGGAGGCCAGAAGAGGGCATCGGACCTGCCAGAGACTGGAGTGACAGGGGGTTGTGACTTGCTGTGTAGGTGCCCGGTCCTCTGGGAAGGGTAGCCAGTGCTTTTAACCACTGAGCTCTCTCGCCAACTCTGAGGAGCTTAGTTTTGCTTGTGAAGTGTGCACAGATGATGTAGGTGAAAGTGGTGTGTGGCTAGTTAAGGGAGGCATACATGGTAGCTAGCCACAGGGAGTATTCCATCTCTACTGCTTCCACAAATTGGACTCAATAATGGTCTACAGAACTCATCTCATTGGTCTCTTTATTCTGTTTTTAAAAGTCCATTTGACTATATTTCCTTAGTAAAAGGTGTGCTTTCTACAAATGGCTTTCCCAGTGCACTAAGAAATTCAGTAAATTCCTTCAGATGACCAGGATTGGGAGATCAGTGGTCTGAGAGGAAGAGGGACTTTCTCCTGTACTTCACTGTTAGCAATTGCTGAATTCTTCCCAGCCTATCCGCTGTGGGGCAGGTCACAGTTATCTGAGTTTACAATACAATCATTATTTAGGAAAAAGCTGCAGAATTAGAGAAGATAGACATCTGGGATGTTTTGGCTGATGCCCAAATACTTTTATAATCCTTATACATTTATTAAGATCCAGGGTAATGGTCAAAATTCCTGGTAGGGGTTGGGAGACCTCCACTTGACCCCAATCCCATGCTGCTCCATCGGCTCAGCTGTAGCGTCACAGGACTAGGCCATTATGCAGGGCATGAGAGCCAGACCCAAGTCTGCCTCTTTGAGCTGCAGGCCACCCAGTGCTGTCAAAAAGGCTAGTGTGGGAACGCCAGCCTTTGCCGTTACAGCTCTAAAGGAAATGCAAGCAGCTTCTTCCTTCAACAGACATCTTCAGGCTCCAAGCTTATTTTGGAAAGTGATTCCATCCCTAGTCCAAGATTTTATTCTGGATATTTTGGTTATTTTAAATTGCTTTGCAAACACACATTTAAACACAAATAAATGTTAGTTCTCCCCGTTAATCCCTGCGTACAAGGCCAAGGCACTTTGAAATTGTGTGCTGTGGCAATGGTAAGTTTGGAGCAGCTCAGGTAAGGCCATCCTGATGTGTCCTCTCTCTCTCTCTCTCTCTCTCTCTCTCTCTCTCTCTCTCTCTCTCTCTCTCTGTGTGTGTGTGTGTGTGTGTGTGTGTGTGTGTGTGTGTGTGTGTTGGCAGGGGTGGTGAGGTACGCAGGTGTGAGGTCATACAGGTGCCACCACGGATCACACATACCTTCAATCCAGTGAGATCTTTGTTCCCCAGTAACTTCCATAAAGCTTGAGACAACTCTTTTAAACTCTGGCCTTTCTCTTCAAATCTTGGATCCTATCCTAATCTGTTTTTCTGGAACCAAAGACTCCTCTGGACTTGAGAGAGAAAAAAATCAGTTATTCAAAGGAACACTCACAGATTTCTAATGGCGAGCAATCATATATATATATATATGTGTGTGTGTGTGTGTGTGTGTGTGTGTGTGTGTATGTGTATGTGTATATGTGTATGTGTATGTATATGTATGTATGTATATGTATATATATGTATATATACACACATACATACATATATATACACATATATGTATATATACATATATATTACAGCTCTTTTTTCTTTTTAATTTTTTAAATTAAGATTTATTTTTTGAATAATTATATTTTGATCAAATTCCCCTTTACATCTCACCTCCAGCCTCTCCTAGATCTCTTCCCCTACTTTTCACTCCCATCTTCTTGTCCTTATTTAAATATATGTATCTACCCCACCAAGACTGACTAGTGCTGCCTACTTGGGCATGTGCATACTGTCGTCCAGTGTAGCACGGTAGTCCTACTATCTGCACCCCTGTCAGAAACACCGACTTTCTTTCCTCCAGCAGCCATCATTTGCCTTTAGCTTCTCCACAAGCTCCCCATGAGAGCCTTTCCACCCAGCAATACTGACCAGACTGAGCTTGGGCAGATCTTGGGTGACTGACGCAGTGTTGAGTGCCTACAAGTACAACTGTGTGTTATGGCTGGGAGACACTGTTTCATGACAGTCCTCCATAACTTTGGACTCTTTCTGTCCCATTCTCTGGGGTATTCCCTGACCCTTGGGATTAGGGTAGGGCATGATACAGATGTCCACTTTGGGGATGAGCCTCGGGTATGAGGTGGGACATGAGATGCCCAGTTTGGAGTTGAGGTTTGGGACTGTGGTGGGACACGATACAGAAGCCCAATTTGAGGATGAGCATCTACAGACTCTTGTTCTGTGCATTTTAATCGCTTGTCATTCTCTGTTAATATCTCTAGTTTTTAGAGTGGCATGGAGCTCCTAAGATGAGATGTCAGAGCTACACTATCCTAAAAATTATAGTAACAGGTTCTCTCTAAGGGTCTATAACTTCCCTAGCCATGAGTTCTCAGTTAGGCGGGAGTTCTTTCCTATTGAGGGAGCCTTAACTCCACTGAGACAACTGTTGATTACCTTTAAGTTATTTGGGCTGCCATCACACCAATGGGCATAGTTAGTTAGCTAGGCAAGTCATTATTGTGGTTCTGCTGTTTCAAACCTAGATACAATGGTGGATAACTTTTCTCTCTTCACAGCCCGCATAGCATCTTTTGACATGATGAAAGCAATCCACCAAGAGGACACTTCCAGTTCAGTACCAGCTTGATGTCTCCAGGTCTTATGACCAAGGTGTGTGGTATTTTCAGCAAGAGGGTCTTACCATCAAGTTCTAGTGCAAAGAGCAATGGCAGTGGCCTGTTGCTTTTGGTGGTCTCTTGGATACCCCTGACCAATGACTCAAATGAAGATATTCAACACCGGGCACAGGCCTTTTTGTTTGATGATCTAAAGTATCTTGATAAATCCTCTCCTGTTTGCAGAGAGGTTACTGGAACACGACTAGTCCTTAGCCCTGTCTTTTCTGTTCCTTGTTGTGAATGGGTAAAATATTTCTGGGCACACATTCATTGTTTTTGCTTCTTTGATAGCTATATGTACTGTTTACCAGCACTTGGTTGTTTTCCACTGGGTTGTACTAATCTGTTGCATGAATGAGCCATATTTATTTATTCATTTTCATATCAGCTAACACTGGGTTCTTTTAAAGTATGAGGTTCTCAGTTGAAATAAACAGTGTAATGTTTCTTTTGATGAATATGTATGATTTTCTTTTGGACTGTATTAATGTTTTTGTTTGTATAGCAAATAACTACATTTTATGGATGACTTAAAACCATACCCATTAGTTAACTCCAAGTATCTGCAAATCAGGCATTAGGCTTGCCTAGACTGTGTCATTTGCTTGGGACCCTGGGAGGCCATAGGTCAGATGCCAGCAGTTAAGCTCCTTTATGGAGTTAGGGTTCCCAGTATATGTGTAGCAGTTGTCAGCATAATTCAATTCCTTGAAGTTGTGGAATTGAGATGCCTAGAGCCATATGGAGTTCTCTGTCCCAGAGAGCCCAGGATAGCAGTGACTGTCACATCAGAATGCTTACTCAAGGCGATGCAACCCTCTTCAAGAAGCCTTCTCAAAGCCTCTGGAGTGGAGTGTAGAGATGAAGAGTCAAGTCTCCCCCATGTGACATGGTTAGAAGCCAGTGACCAGTACCATAGCACTCAAGGCAGAACATTTACATCAGGGACAGGAGGTACAGAGTTGTCCTCGTGCCTATTGGTAACAATGAAAAAAGTGACTAACATGTGAGTCTTGGATTGGAATCGTGAGGTTGTCATGTTAACCTGCAGTGAGTTTCAGGGGCCACTGTTCACTGACTGTCTGTGGTCACCTGCCCATCTAGCAGCTACACACTAGGGACAATTGTGCATGTTATGCACCACAGTTGATAGTGTTCTTTATACACATCTCTTTGGGACACATAGGGTACTTGATTGACTGGAGCTCAGGGCATATACCCACATACTTTCAGGACACTTGCTATCCTGCTTTTCAGAGCCTTGTTCCCAAATGATAGAACGGTGTGGTTAAAGCAGAAGCAATGAAAGGACAACTTCTCAGACTCTAAGTAAAAATAAAAAGGTCAAGCCACAGACTAAACTGCGTCTTGTATGACATAAATCACACAAATAAAACCAAGGCTAAGAACCTGGAATTTCAATGATTTTGGTATCTATGATACCATACAGTTTACCATATATTCCAGCTTTACCACTCCTTTACATAGCCCCAAAGGACTGGACATCTAACTCCACAGATACTTGCTCAGCTATATTTACTGTTGTTTATTAACAATAGGTAGGACATGGAAATAACCTAAATGTCCTTCGTCTGATAAAATGAAAATGTGGTACATCTGATCTATGGGATACTATCCTCCTATAAAAAGGAAATCATGAACTTTGCAGGCAAATGACTAGAACTAGAACAGATCCTATTGAGTGAGGTAACACAGATCCAAATAGAAAAAGTCACATTTTCTCTCGTGTGAGACACTTAACTCGAATTCTTCACATATCAATACATATACTGGAGTAACTGCAGGAGCCAGGAATGAAAAGAAAGACCAGGGCTGGGATAAGAAAGCAATAAAAGGGGGAATATTTGAGTACAGGTGATCTGATGGGGTTATTGGAAAGAAGAAATCTTTAATTAGGGAAAGAGAGGAGATAGATATACAAGAAGGGTGGAGAAAGGTAGAGTAACAATAAGGGTGTCTGAAAATGTTAAAAAGAATTATAATATTATATACCTAAAACACATATAATACACATAAGTCTGCATTGATATCTATGTATAGTTTAAGTAAAAACTTCCCATTTGGGCTGACAATGCTCCCTCTGAGAGCTAAAACTATCTAACAAAACCCCAACACCAAGCACAGGGATCCCTCTTTTAGCTGTTGGTCAGAGTGCCCAAGAGACTCTCTAAATGTTAAAGGCATTGCTACTAACCTTGGTTGCCCCTATGAATCCTAGCAATGAATAGCACCATAACCCTGAGGGTGCAATGGTGGTATACACACCTTAGCAGTAACCAACAGCTCTCTAATTGGACTTACGACTTGTTCAACATGAGGGAAATCATACCTGGTACTGGAAACCTAGCCAACTACCTAGGGCTAGTGAAGTCATGGATCTTAGAGGTAACCTATAATCACTACTTTATTAAACCAGCATAATCCCTAGGTATATTTAATATTTGTCTTTATAGCCACAGATGATTATAGTTCTACATCAAGGAAACACCCCTTTCAACAGAGACCATTATAGGAAATCATATGCAGTCAAAATGCAGAGTTGTGAATCCCAGTCCTGAAGTATACATCTACAGCACACTCCTGCACCAAGACCCAGGGATCATGGTGGAGAGAGGCAGAGGAACAGTAAGTGCACTGTATATTATGTCTCCTGGGAAGGTCAGAAGCTAGACACATAACATCTTACCAACATGACTGTCGAACCATGAGCTGAACAGGGACAACAGACAGGCTAATGTGGATGGGAGTGGGAAAGACAAGTCAACCCTACAGAAAGAGTACAGATAGCTAAGGAATGCTGACAGTGGGAGAATTAGCTTTCCCCAGGGAAGAGCACACTACTTGGTTATCCAATACCAAAGGGACAGCCCTGAAAACTTACATACAAGTAACTTTATACAGACTGAAAAGGACATATATGTATGTATATAAATATGTGCATGTATATATAACACATATGTATATGCATGTAATGCAATTAATTAAAAAGATGCCATAAATGTAAAAGGAAGCAAGTAGACATATATGGGAGGGTTTGGAGGGAGGAAGGCAAAGGAGAGATGATGGAATTATATTATAATCTTAAAAATGAAAGACATTTTAAATGTATAATTTAATAAGAAAACGTCAAGTTAAAAAACTGGCAAACACACCATATCAGAGAGACAAAAGGCCAAGCATGGAGGCTGTATAATGCTCATGGATTAAACTATAGATTTAGCATAATGATCCTCAATAATACAATCAATTTTTCTTTCTCTGCTCAAGTGGATGAAGTAATTGTAAGGTGCGTATGGAAGGTCAGAGGTTGCAGTCTGGCTATGGTGATCCTGGACAGGCAGGGGAGCAACAAGACCTGTTCTTCTTGTGATCGCCAAGAGCTGCTGTGCAGAGGCAGCTATGACTCGGGAGCCAACACATAGGCAGACAGGTGAGGGGCGAGACAGGCAAAGGCAGGTGGATCTGAACATGGGCCTAAGGCAAAGCTCTGCTCATGTGTCTACACAGGGAAATTTGAAGGGACTTGTTCTTCAAATCATATCCTAAAAACAATTTTGGGTGGATTGTCTCCAAGGGACACTAAGCACAGTGGCAATGTCACTTTGAATGAAGTTGTCACTGTTGCCCAGGAGATGCCACCAGCCTTTGTCCAAAGAACCTTCTGGAACAATTAAGGAACTCCTGGGTACTGCAGTCTGTATGGTGGCCATTCTCACAACACCATCGATGGCATCAGCACTGCTGCAGTGAGATGTCATCTGTTTAAGAAGCAACAGGAGAAAATGTTTTAATATAAGGTCATCTGACAGTCAAAAATGTATTAATTTTATATTTCATATGTATGGATGTTTTGCCTATGTACCACATGGATGCAGGGTTTCTTTAAGTAAATATCAAAATAAAACTCAAAAATAGAAGATGTGATATAAAATCTTTAGAAGACGAAACATCGTTTTCACCAACTAAGATAGGCAAATCTTTATTCAGAGATACAGTCTCAATTCTAAGTATAAAGAAATTCCAAGAGGATTATCTCAAAATTAATCTGAATTGAGGTCATTTCCTTAATGTGATGATGAGCATACTTGATACACACACATATGTATGATAAATGGGACCAGATCTCATTCTAATGTACATGATCTCACTTCACACCTTTAACATACATGATCTCACTTCACACCTACCCTTCAGGGAAGTGTCATCTCACATGACAGACTACATGAAGCCACAGTTCAGCAGTGGAGTTGATGGAAACTCTTCACACTGTGGTAAACTTGGTACTGCTGTACATAAAAAAAAAAAAACTGCTATAACTCAATTATAAAAATGAGTACAGCCTCATCTTTAGACTTCACTCCAAGGACCTGTCTTTAGCACCACAAGTAATTTATGTAAAGAATGTGTTTGGAAGAGAAACTGGTCAGTGGGTGGAGATGACAGGATAAAGCAGAGGCCAAAGCAGGGGAAGCTGGTGTTTCAGGTGATGTCTGTGGATAAGCCCTGGAGGAGTCTTTGCTCACTGCGTTCTACGCCGCTCTCTGCCTCGGAATGCCTTCTGAGGCAGTGTGCAGCTCCAGAACTCGGCGGCAAACAGACCGGAAACAAGTGCTCTAAAATAAGTTAGTGTTCAATGAGGTAGACTGGGCCCAGCAGGAACCTGAGGTCTCAGTGAGTTTAGGTGTGTGATTGGAGATCAGCATCAAGTTAGATGCACTAAGTGTCTGGCAGGATGCTCCCACAAAGGAAATAAAGGCAGAGAGAGTTCAAGTCTGATTAAATTCTATTCTAATGGAGAACAGAGATAAGAGACCAGGTGTCCCAGGCTGTAGTGTTTTGGGGGTGCCTTTAGAATGTCATCCGTTCTGGTAGGAACAAGAACGCACAGAAGTTCTTCTCATGGGACTTGTGGTCGGTCAACTCTGGTAGTGCAGATGGAGTTTGGAGAAGCATAATTCAATTCTGCATACACTGCTCTTTGCTACCTTAAAATCAAAACATCTCCATTCCTGCTAGACATGTAAGCTTGGTGATGGTGGTTTTATTTGTTATAGCTCTAGACTGGGAAAACATCGTATTTCAATCAACTTTTGTATGGGTCAGTAAGCTAGGGTGTCTTTTTAAAATTATATTGACTTACAGGAAAGCCATGTGAAGCTTGGATGCATGCCATTAGCATCAAGCTGAGTGTAGGACTCTGTAGAATGGGACAGATGCCATGTGACACCTGTGTCTATAGTTTAAGGCACTCAGATGGGAGACATCCTTTCTAGATAAGGGGGAGGGCCTGTGATTAAAAGGGTAATGGATAACACTGGGGTGTGGATAGCTCTGTTTCTGATTACCACCTACATATCTTCCAAGGGTGAGCTACTCATGAAATGCTGACAGACGCTTCACGTGTAGTTCAGTTTTACAACATTTGATACTGTTGTCTCTTAGTGTAGGTTAAAGGATCAGAGACCCAAGTAGGCACACAGTTTTTATTTTTATTTTTTTAAGGATTTATTTATTTTATTTATGTGAGTACACAGTAGCTGTCAGACACACCGGAAGAGGGCACTGGATCCCAGATGGTTGTGAGCCACCATATAGTTGCTGAAAATTGAACTCAAGACCTTTGGAAGAGCAGTCAGTGCTCTTAACTGCTGAGCCATCTTTCTAGCACACAGTTTTTATATATTAAAATCTATTAATCAATATTTGGAGCTCACAAAAAATGGGGCCCTTAACTTTCCATCCTGGCTGGTGATACAGTGTGTTGTAAGTCTCAGAAGTGATTAAGAGCCTGTGCTCTTAGAGGGCAGATACTCTGAGGTCACATTGACTTGGGTTGGTAAGCTCATCTTTATTTCTACCATATTGCTAAAGATGTCATGAACCACTGTGCAATATCTCATTTGAGAATGGTGGAAGTGCGTGTTGACACCATGTTTTGCAGAGTGGTGTCTGAGTGGATTTGTGGTCTCCTCAGATCAAATTCCTTTCCTCAGGATGTGTTGCCTAGATTGTTCCTGACAGACCTTATCTGTGTATCATGGAATGTAATGAAGTCTGCGTGGCTACACCAAGTCAAAAAACTAATGGCTGCCCCAGCCACCACATCCTAGCCACATGAGGCTGTAAAACATGATGGTAAGATGGGTTTGGACTCAGATGGTAGCCAGGTTGACTCACCATTCACATCTCACCACACAGTGACCTCAGCCTGACTCACAGCAGGCCCAAATGCTCTCCAAATTCCTCCAGGGCTGTCCAGGGCCCTATGCATTTGAACCTTGCTAGCAGGCCCTTCTCCACCAGCAGAGGCAAGCGCCCAGGACTTGTTTCTTTTAAGGTACTCCAGTTTGGCACATGCTAACCCTCAGAGAAATTGCTCAGAACATGACCCGAGCTCTCCACTTCTTTCTCCCAGAAAACACGTGTGCATCTGACATTTGGTTTTTATTATGCTGAGAGTACAAGGAGCATCGGAGTTTTATTCAAGGCACATGACATGATTGGATGTATATATCCTGAGATGCCCACACTGCAGTCAATGTTGCTAAACTTGTGGAATGCTGTGCATGAAGTGGGAATAAATGTGTTTGAGTGTACGTGATATATCTGTGGTGTCTGTTTTATGTGTGGTCTATGAGTGTATTGTGATCTCTGTGTGTGTGTGTGTGTTTGTATGTATATGTTTGTGTGTGTGTTATATATGGAGTATGGGCATTGATTTTGTGTGTCATTTATGTGTATTGTGTGAGGCCTGTAAGTGAAGAGAGTGTATGTATTGTATTGTGTATGCTATACTGTGTCATGTTTGTGGATTGGGTAGAATATATGTGGTGTATATGTAGTGTGTATATCTGTTGTGTAGTTTGTGTGGTACATGTGTGTAGTGTGTGATATATGTGGTGCTTGTGTATTGAACATAGGGGGTGTGTGCATATGATATTTATGGGGTATGTGTGCATGGACAGTATCTGTAATGTGTGTATAATGTAGGGTTTGTGTGTGTGTGTGTGTGTATGTGTGCGCATCTGTGTGTATATATACCTTAAAGTTTCTTTTATACAAGTTCCCAGTGCAGTGCTAAAGACTGGCAGGTGTGGGAGCTAAGTTAAAGGATCTTGAGCCCCAGTTACTCATAGTCCAGGGACCCAGTGCACAAAATAGGGCCACCATGATCGTTATGTGACTTACTGAGACAGTAGCAACTACTCAGAAAACTCTGGAAGGATGACAGTGGCCTTGTCCCTGTAGCAATGTCCCTGTCTTAAGCTTCAGTGAAGCCAAGACATGGATAGACAGGCCTGGCTCTGTATTTTGGCTAGTCAGGACAGAAACAGCCTTTAATGAGAAGGCTTCAATCTACTGAATAAGGCAAAATACACATTATTTTAAAAATAATAGTAAAATAATTATAGTGATATTAATAATAACTATAGAAAGCATTGGTCTTTCTAAGGATTTGTTGTGAATCAGACTGTTTTAATGGACTTGTAGAGTTACATGAGCTCTGCTGGGGAGAAATCCCACAGGTATACCTCATGACTCAAAAGAGAAGAAAGAAAGAGAGATAAAAAGGCAAGGCATTTGGTGTCACTTCAACCTGGCTCTCACTGAAGTGAGATACTCCATTCCAACACTCTTGTATGGATATTTAATGAAATTAACTGGTCAGGTTTCATGGTATACACATATTATAACACATACATACTCAGTTAAACTGATCATTGGGAGATATGAATATAGAAGAAACATATATTGAGTATAATTGAATAATGTGAACTAGCTCCCTTGTTTAGATGAGCCTAAACCCTAGGAGCCCTGAGCTTTATATTCTCTTCAGTGGCATATAATTGGGTCAGTTAAAAATACACAAGAAACGATACTAATTCATTTCATAGGTGCCTACAATTGAATGAAGTTATTGAAAAAGCAGGCATGGGAATTAAACAAACCCTGTTACAAATATCACCTGCTCCTTCCCTTATGCATTCCAGACTCAGATATCACAGCCCTAAACCAGTCCTAAACCATCCCTTCACATACCAGCACCAGTGCACAGGGATACCCAACTGAATGGCACACTCATATACACTGTTAGCACAAAAATCATGTTACTGACTCAGAAAGTGAAAACCACAATGGAAACTCAGGAGGCAGAAGAGACAACTATGACCTTTGTGTGAAGTTGGAAACTAGATTTCCCTAGGGGAATAGAAATCCGATGAGGACATATCCGGGAGAGACTGCAGTGGGATACCGAGCTACAGAGCTGACAGAGCCTGGAAGGATAGAGGTAGCTCAGGAGGAGCGAGGCTGAGCTTCTCTGCTTCTCCAGGCCTCATGGCCAGTGTGTTTTATACAAGTAAGTCTCTCCGTAGATGAGCATCGCCTAACTTAAACAACAGAGCCGCAAATGTAGAAAGCTGTGAGGTGAGGAGTGGACAAGCTTGACAAGAAGGTTTGGAAAAGTCAAGTAGAATCCTATTTTGAAAGAGTGTGGTAAGGGGGCTAAAGTTTGGGAAGTATGGACGTAAAAGTATGACTTCTTAAGACTGTGTGTCCAGCCAAGAATAAAGACGCCTATAAATGAAATAAAACTCAGTCCCGATAGATACAAGTTTTCTCTCCCAAAACCATGATCAAATATTCTTTGAAGTCGACATTAAAAACTCAGAAACAGCCTTAAACAATGTGAGTCACCTCATAGTATTCATCTTAAACAATGGGGAAATTCTTACGGCTGAAGTGTTAAAATGAGGAATCAAGACATTGCTATAGAAACCATGCTCATAAGATCAAATTGCAGCCATCACAACAAAGGAGATGAGAGAGGGCATTACAGAGACTTTTCTACGAGTATCTGAACAGTGTAAATCAAGTTCAACCCATAATAAAATGAGACCTGCTCTTTCTTTGGTATTTTTTTCTTTTCCTGTAACTGTTTTCATCGGGAAGACCCTAAGATGTCTATGTCTTGGCTTCCCACTGTACTATGTGTGCATACTATAAACCATGTAGGCGTACTTCTAACAATTAAGTGATAACCCTTGGTTATTTAATAGGGTTTAGTCAGTTAATTAAGGTGACCTAAGGGTTATATTAATATCATGTAAAAGAGCTTAAAATAAAAAATAATTGGTAAAATAATGGGATTTATTTTAGAAAAATGTACATTTATATATGGTGTGTGTGTGTGTGTGTGTGTGTGTACCTTCTTTATGTGACCTGTGTGGAGGGGTGGGGCTGGCACATGTGCAGTCTGTGTGACATGAAAGGGAGCTGCAAGGCAGGCTGCTATTCTCCTCCAGGTTGCATTTCGCATCTGCCTCTAAAACAACCCCAATGAGTACCCCATGCTCAATTTCCAAGTCATATTGACTCACTCCTTTCCAGAAGACCCAACACACTTGCAAATGGTGGCTACAGCTCCCAGACATCTCACAGACATGACAGACCAGGAAAGGCCAAGTGCTGCAGAGGTGACTGCCAACCCAGGGCCTGAGAGATCTCTAGCATCTGTGTCAGCGTGGAAACTTTTCCTGCTCACTGTACACAAGTTTACCAACTCCAGGGTTGCTGTTTTGTTCATTTCCTGTCCCAGAATTTGAGTTCCAGTGAAGAGAGAATTGCTTTAGCATTAGCTCTTCAATACATTAAAGGAATATAAAATCTAAGAAAAATGAGGGTCCTGATTATGCTCTTCCTCAGGCATCTGAAATTTACATCCAGGCACCACCTACTGAGCCCTAATCTAGTCCATATGGAGTGTCTTAATCCTGATAAATAATATCCTGGCTGAGCCAGGATCCTCTCATCCTCTCATCCCTAACAAGACACACAGTTCTTCCAACTCCCAGAAAGAAAATCAGTCTGGAAGCTGTTCCTTAGCCTGGTCTTTCTAAGTGGTGTGGTGTGTGTGTACGTGTGGTGAATGCGTAAATATATGTATTGGGGTGTGTGTGTGTGCACATGTGCAGAATGCATATGTGGTGTGTGTAGTATATGAGTATGGTGTGTTAAGTATGGAGTATTAGTGTGTGTGTAGTATGCATATGTGATGTATTTTGTAGTATGTGTATATAGTATGCATATGTGATGTGTTTGTAGTATGTGATGTCTGTAAGTGTGGTGAGTATGTAAGTACATGCAGTTGTGTGTATGTGTGTGTATGTGTGTGTGTGTTTGTGTAAGTGAGGTGTTTGTACACTCACATGCATGTGTGTGCTTGGGAGGTCTTGCATATGCTTGACAAGCTCTGTGGCTCTTAGCCTCACCAGATCCTTCTGGCTCCTCTACATTTAGGGAAAAACAATTATCTGGAAACTTCCCCCCAGTTTTTCAGGCATCTCTTTCAGAAACCGACTCTCAATCTTTGTTCAATGCAGCTATGCTAATAGCTTGAAAGTACTGCACGTGCTTCAACGGGAAATAGCTGAAATACTTAGTGGTAGGCTAGGGGAAAATACAACATTTTTAAAACCTTCCCCACATTTCCACATTAAAAAAAAATTCACAGACAAAGCATCTAGTTAAGAATTCAATTCAGTTTTTCCATAAACTTTTATTTTCCCACCATCTTTTTATTGGAAATTTGCCAAGTAAGCAAAGTATGGCTGCTAAGAGGCAACATTGAGATGGATACGATGTATCCTGAGCCTCTCAGCTTTCAGTTTCTCACAGAAACAGCCCCGGGAGGGTATCACTTAGAAAGCACAAGTACTAAGACTTTTTTCCATCATAGAAGTAGAACTGACTCAAAGAATTGTAGAAGACTGCTAAAACTGAGGAGGCTTTTGGGGAAGAGGGAGCCAGGGGCAAATCAGCTCCAAAGGCACTGCTGAAGAAGTAAGTCTACCACCCAGACACTATGAAATCTGCAGAGCTGAGGTGACCTGATATGGCTGGGGACAGAGATGAAGGAGAAGGAGGAGCCATAGCTATCGGGTGGGGCGCCACAGTGATAAAGAAAGAATACACACAGAGATGTAAAGTTTCTCAATAAAATGCTTGCAAACCTAATTCAAAACCACATAGAAAAGATCATCTACCAGGATCAAATTGGCTTTAACCCAGAGATGCAGGAATGGTTCCACAAACATAAATCCACAAACCACACCCACCATATAGATATGCTGCAAGACAAAAACAAACAAACAAACAAACCACCACCACCACCACAACAAAATCCCCATTTCACTGGATGTAAAAATGACCTTTAATGTAATAGAACATCCCTTTAGGATAAAAAAGTCCTGGAGAAACTAAGGATATTAGATACATACATCAACATAATAAAGGTAATTTACAGCAAGCTCAAGCCATCACCAGCAAACATCGTCATAAATGGAGAGAAACTCAAACCATTTCCAACAAAATTAGGAACAAGACAAGGATTTCTACTCTCTACGTACCTATCCAATACTATACTCGAAATCTTAGCAGCAATAAGACAATTGAAGGAGCTCAAGGGGATACAAATAGGAAAGGAAGAAGTTGAATTATCTTAATTTGCAGATGATATACTCTTACACATAAATGACCCTAAAGACTCCACCAGGTAAATTCTACAGCTGATAATCATTTCAGCAAAGTAGCAGAGTAAAAAATTTAACACATAAAGTCCATAGCCTTTCTATATACAAGAGACAATATGTTAATAAAGAAATCAGTACATTTCACAATGCCTTGAGATAACTCCAACCAAGCAACTGACAGACTTGTATAATAATGTTTTTAAGACGTTAAAGAAAGAAATTAAAGAGGATACTAGGAGAAAAAGCAGTTTCCCATGACCATGGATGATTAACATTAATGTTGCAAAAATTGGCTATTTTACCAAAAGCAATTTACATATTCATTGCAATTCCCATTAAAATTTGAACACAAATCTTCACAGAATTATAAAAAAATACAGATTTCAATTTCACATGGGAATACCAAAAACAAGCAAACAACCACAGAGCCAATATAACTAAAACCAATAATAAATAACAAAAGAAACACTGGAGAGATCACCACCCTGGGTTTCAAGTTTTATTACTAAGCTATAGTAGTAAAAACAACATGCCATTAGCATAAAGGTAGATGCATTATGAATGGAGTAGAACCAAAGATCCAGGCATGATTCTACATAATATGGACATCTGATTTTTGTCAAAGAAACCAAAATACACATTGAAGGAAAGTCAACATCTTTATCAAATGGTTCTGGTGGAACTGGACAGCAACATAGAGGAGAATGAAAACAGATCCATATCTATCACCACACACAAAATTCACTTCATAAGGAACAAGGATCTCAACCTAAAACCAGGTAACTCGAATCTGGTAGGAAGTAAAGTAGTGGAGAGGTTTGAACTTATTGGTACAGAAATGGACATTCTGACTGGGGCACTGTTAGCACAGACAATAGACCAACAATTAATACGTAAGACCTCAAGAGGCTACAAAGCTTTCGTATAGAAAAAGACACCATCATGTGAGCAAAGCATCAGCCTACATAATGGGAAAAAATCTTTACCCAGCTGTACATGTGATGGAGAGTGAGTATCTAGAATATATACATATATGTGTGTGTGTACATATATAGACACATATATACACATGTACACATACACACATATATACACACACATACACACGCACACACAAATAAGACAAAACAAAAATATCAAGAAAATAAATAACCTGGGTGTAGAACTAAAAAGAGAATTCTCGAGAGATGAATCATGAGAAATGCTTAAGAAGCTCAACACCCCTCGTCATCAGGAAAATGCAATTTAAAGCTACTTTGAAAATTCATCTCACCCAGTTAGAATGGTCCGGATAAGTAAAACAAGCTGGTGGGGAAGTGGGGACTGAGGAATACCTATTCTCTGTGGCCTGGGGTACCAACTGGCACAGTTGCTATGGAAATCAGCATGGAGGTTCCTCAAAAAGCTCAAAGTAAATCTAATTAAAAAAAAAAAAACACAGCTATACAACTCTTGGGCATGTACCCAAAGGACTCAACACCTTACTATGGACATACGCTTGCACATTCTTGCTCTATTCATAATAGTTAGAAGTTGGAAACTGTTGGATCATTAAAGTGTGGTATGTTTAGACAATAGGATGTTATTCAGCTGTTAAGAAAAATCAAATTATGAAACTTTCGGGTAAATGGATGTAGCTAGAAATAATCATCCTGAGTCAGGTATCCCAGACACATAAAAGACAAATACTATGTGTTTTCCCTTGTGTGTGGATGCTAGATTTAAGTTTTAGATGTGTGTGTTTACATCTGAGTAACCACAGAGGCTAGGCTGCTATTAAGGGACTAGGGGTAGGAGGGGCCTTTCAAGGCAGGGGAAATAGAATGTATTGTTGTAAAGAGTTTAAAGAGAAAACTAGACAGGGAGAATAAAAAGGGAGGAGGTGAAAAGGAAGAGCCAAGGAGGAAATATGGGGAGGCATAACTAACACCAGAGGCTAATGCAAAGCAATATGGAAACCTATCACTGTAGAAGCTAAATAAAATATACATAAATGAAAGGAATCTCAACGGAGTCACCATATAATGCTCTCCAGAAGCAGAAAAACAAAAATTCAGTTGCACAAAGTTCAAAACCAAAACCAAGACCCGACAAAAAAGTAAATGAATAAAGACCTCATGAATTTGCAGCAGACAAGAAGCACGTGTCTTCATAGCATGAGACCGATAGTCTTTGCCTTAGGAAAGAGACCCATTGCTCTTCTGTGGGGTTTTATTGTGTGTAACAATCTTGAAAGTGCTTTGTGTGCTAACTTTAGAGATACATTCAAACATCATATGGTTTGTTGATCATGTCCCTCCACCCTCTCCCAGATCAGCATCTCTTCTGCTGGCCCCTCTCTACTTGGTAGCCTTTTCTCTCTCCTCATGTCATATGTTCTGATACACCCTTCTCTCTCTTCTCTTCCTTACTTTTCCTTAAGACCCTTTTTCCTCTCGCATGGCCTCCTGGCCTATTTTCATGACCTGCACCCACACATATACACTCAATATAACAAGGGGAATCTAGGGTTCACATATTAGAGAACATATTGTATTTGTCTTCCAGAGTCTGGGCCACTTTGTTTAATACATTTTTTTCCAGCTCTATTAACTTTCCTGAAACTGCCACGATCTCAATTTTCTTTATAGCTGAATGAATTCTATTATGTATAAGTATCACATTTTCCTTAGATGCTCCTGTTGATGGGCAACCAAACTGGTTTGACATCTTGGCTATTGTGAACAGTCCATAAATACATTTTAAGCTTTTTTTTAAAAAAAAGATTTATTTATTATTATATGTAAGTACACTGTAGCTATCTTCAGACATACCAGAAGAGGGTGTCAGATCTCATTACAGATGGTTGTGGGCCACCATGTGGTTGCTGGGATTTGAACTCAGGACCTTCGGAAGAGCAGCCAGTGCTCTTAACCACTGAGTCATCTCTCCAGCTCCCCATTTTAAGCTTTTATAAGAGTATTATATTTCTAGAGGCAGGGGGAGGGAGGATGGGATAGGGGGTTTCTGAAAGAGAGACCCGGAAAGGGGAAAATTTTTGAAATGTAAGTAAAGAAAATATCCAATAAAAAAGAGTATTATATCTTCAAAATAAACATGTTGAACATACTGGGTAGTTTCCATGGATATTACCCTCTAAGATACATGAATTCATATACAAATAAGCCTGCTTTATGCACAGTGGTTACTATTGAGTAGTGTGATTATGAGAATTGTAACATTTGCAAGTTACCTAACTTTCATTTCAACAACAATGTGTTAGGCTCTACTGTAGAGTGTTAGAGATCTCAAACACTCCTCCACAGACCTGTGTTACCTGCCACAGCATAGAAATGCTTTAAGTAAGTATGTTGCATTTATAATGAAATGTGATATGAAATTAAACAAAAGGCTGGGAGATTCCAACTTGTCAGTATCTGCTAAACCAAAACTCTATGACCTATTTCCCAAAGACAATGAGAAAGTGTCCCAAACTCTAGACAAAGAGCATTTTTTGACCTGTCATGTCTACCTCTTATAATCCTCTTATATATAATACATTGATAAACATACTTCACACTTCCCAGGACAGGAATTGTCCAAAGGAAGGGCCATCCATCATTCTCCAGAGAAAAACATTTCACCTGGCAGACATTGCTTTGAAGCAAACAAAATAATCTCTCTCCCCTCTAATTTCATTTTTCTTATTTTCCAGTTACCTTCACAAGTACCAAGTTCTCCTTTATGACTCCCTTTAGTGACATTTAATGCACCCTCCCGACTTCTACCCCCAGCTTGCTTTCCTTTGGGATGAATAGAAAGTCTGGTCTCACAGCCTTGGTTCTCCCTCTCCATCATCATGAATCCCTGTCTCAGCATCTACCTCTACAGACTTAATATGATCTCACCAGAGCTGCAGGTGTGTGTGCCATGAAACAGCAACTACCACCACGAACCCTCTAAGGTCTTAGTCTCTAACATTCCTGAACACTTAGCATTTACCCTTGTATTCTTTATGTTGTATATATCCAGGTGTGTCATGTGTAATTACCACCACAGACTGATGGACAGCCAGGAATCCACATCATAACTGTTATATGTGAAAGTCTCCTCCCTGCAAATAGCCAGTCTACAATACATTACTTTCTTCTGTAGCTCACTGGCTGGACTTTAGTCTCTAGACTAGCCCAGGCTAATCTACACAATGTTGCTCTGACTTGCACTCTCAGTCCCCATCTGAGAGTCTCCTTACTCCCTGCTCTGATACTGTTCCTATGTCCACTTCTTTGCCATACCAGAATAATGGTTAGAGGTACAGGAACGCTGCTCCTGCCTCTGCCTATACTATGCTCACTCTTGGCTGGCCAGCCTTAGTTTCCTCAGTAGCACTTATAGCTCTTACTGGACACACAGCCTTCTGCTGAGAGTCTCTGTGATCACTGGTGTCATAACATGCAGCCTCCTGGTTTCTGCATATCTTGAGGGTGAAGACTAAAACATGGGTCCCCTCTAGCCATGGTGCTAGACACCATTTTGTTACATGGTAACTGCCCGTTGGGATCTTTGAATTGGATTAAGCTAAAGAGAACGTTATCAAGTTTCTGCCAGACAACTGACACTTCAGATGATACATTCAAATAAACACATGTGTGAGCTGCTGAAGTCCCTGAGGAGTCTGTAGATCGAGGAGGCCAGCACCAAGGGCACCTAGCCTTCTGCAGCTATGGTGGTCTTGGTTCTCCTCACCCCGGTGGATTTCCTCCTGGAGCTGCCTCCGACACTCTGCAGACCCCTCCAGAGTGACACCAGGTCAGCTGATCATGTGGGGGTCAGCTGATCTCCACGGGAGCTCTAGTCACATCCGAACCACATTCTAAGACATGGGTAGTTATGTAAGAAAGGAATTCAGGCTTTTCTTCTGGCTCTAGAGAATTTATGATTATGTTCAGGAGTTTGGGGTTATGAAAAGCAGCTGCGTAAATGTATCCTCACATGAACCAGAGGCAGGAGCTGATGTGGATAATGTTTAATTTGGGAAGTCATAACTTGGTATTCAACTTATGCAATCCCAGTGTCCCCTTCTCCCCAAGAAATGAAAGCTGAATAAAATACAGATTACAAAGCAACATGGTTTTTTTCTAGTGTCATCATAAAAGACCATTCGTAAGCTGTTCTATTATCTAAAATGTGGATAATTTTAATGTAATGTAAGTCACCCCTTGAAAAAATGTAAATTAGGAAAATTAGTTTTCCCATAACTAATTTAAACATGAAGCATACCTTGCCCTTCTGCAGTCAAGTATTTTGTTGGACACAGTTGTGAAAAGCCCTTTAGAAGGTGGCTGTTTTAGCTGAAGTCTCTGCAAAGCACAGCTGAGTAAGTTTAATGCTGGCTCTACAACATAGTCAACTCCCAGGTCTGTAGGAACAGGGAACAAAGGCTAAGGACAAGCAGAGTGCAGGATAGTGGTTGTATGCCCTACACTATCAACATTGCTGGTGAGGCCCCAAAACCATCAGAGGCCAAATGAAAGTTTATGGGTCCAGAAAATGAAGCCCTCTGTACCCTAACTGCTGCAAGCTTGTCTCTCTGCTCTGCATCAAGGCTGGCTGACCTTTGGAGGACACTGGCTGCTAAGGTGATTGACAATGAAGACATATCGCCACCATTGAGAGACTATAGGCCCAGTGTTAGATCAAAGTTTAACAAAGGCCCCGTTCAGTTCAGTTTCCTGTGAATTTGCGACACAACGTGCCACTCCTCTGTGGCCTCAGTGAGAGGCCGAGGCTGTGGGGAAAGGAACTCAAGAGCTGTGCCCAGGTGTCCAACAGATGCATCCGCTGCCTTTGCCAAGGAGCTGGGTCCCAAGGCCCTCCAAGCTTATGAGTCTCCGCTGGACAAGGAACAGGCACAAGCAGATCCATCTCCTTGGCTTCCCTTAGCGTCTCTAGTGTTTTCGTTTTTCAGGCTTTTGTTTTTCTTTCTGTTGAAAAATTCCTGAACCCGCTCTTATGAAAGCAAGCAGAATCCCAGTTACATTCTGGAGTTGGGAAACCTGCCCTGCACTACCTTCCTAAGATGGAGCGCTCTTAGCTGCTCCAATCTCGTGCCACTGGAAGCAGGTTTTCATGTGGCTGTTTTCAAAGTCTGGAGTAGAATTCAAGTCCAGGATCCTTGCCTTAAACATGAATTGCCTAAAAAAATCTCCAAAAAGGCAAGCTGCTATCATGGGCTTGGGGGCACACTGCACAGCTGGGGGCGTCACCTTCCTTATCTGCAAACTCTAGTCTTTTAAATCTCTCTAGGTCGCTGTGAGCTATGAAATGCAAGTCACTCTATGCAACGGTGCGCATTTGGCAAGCTTAAGCCAACATGCTATACTCGCACGCTGAGCTGTCCACATGACACCTGGTAAAGCCATGCTAGATGCTCTGACACATCATGTGTCTGCAGATGAGGCTCATCTGGGAAAGCTAAGGGAAACCCTGGGCTTCAACATCTTGGATTCCTTGAAGATGCAATGAAAGTTCCTTGGAATGACTTCCAGGTCAACCCTGCCCCTAAAACCAGGCCCAAAAGGTCCCTGCACTCAGGCCACCTCCTCAGGTGCAGCAGGCCTGGCTTCCCACCCTTCTATGGTATCTTCACACCCCATCTCCCTACCTTGCTCCCCAGGACCAGGTCTTATTGTCTCTTGCCTGCAGCCCACGTGACCTTTGTTCACGTCACTTTTACTTGTCCAAATCTGTCCCTACCTCTGATCTGAGAGGCACTGTGTTTAAGCCCTAGCCTCTGGGCCCTGTGGATACGACCTTCATAAATGAAGTGTCCCTGCCAGGGTGAATAAGATGTGCTCACTAGGGACGCTGCACTAGCTAGCATTTGGGGAGGTAGGCACAAGGGTAGGGTGGATCATGAGGGAGGCTCTCAGGAAGTGACCCTCTGAGGGTGGATAAAGGAATGAGGTCGCATCTGTGCATTCCAAGTGACATTGAGGATCACAGGCATACATAAGGTGAGAGGCTATGAGATATCAAGAGAGTTCTGTTGCTTCCAGGCACCTGTGTTTGATTAGTTAAGGTGGCTGGAGACAGAACATCTGTTTAGACAATGTGTCACCCCCTCACAATCTAACCAGTTTTTCTGCCCTTTGCTTCCATATATATATTCTTTGTGCTTCTTCATCAGTGAACATCACTCTCCTGCATCCTGTAAAGTGATGCTTGATGGAAGAATGGGTGGCTATGGATGTAGAAGTTGGAGGCCGCCTTCTATCATATACATACTCATTGTCACAGCCTTGTGGCATTCCGTCTACTGTGACTTTCAGTGAGGCAAGAGCCCAGGAAACGCCTAGAGATGTGCTGACGTTACCTGAAGGTAAGTAGAAGTGGTAGACAGATAGTTCATGAACAGGCAGTCTAATCATGAAATCACCCTGCTCCCATCCAAGACCACAGATTCATTTCAACACCAAGTATCTGTGACCTTGTCCCTTTTGGCCTTTGCTCATTTGCTAGAGCCTCCTGTTAGAGCACCAATCGGGAATTATACCTTGCAGATGAGAGGGCATCACTACTAGGCCAGGCCTAACCAACTCTGCCTATGGTCTCCTGCCCCTGGCCTTACCTTTGACATCAGGGCATGTTTCAAAACAGAGTGACTCTCAGATCTTTTGAACTTCCCAGTGAACCCCGAACTTGAACTCTCCCAGTGACACCTGAATCCACTGTCTGGGCCACAGAAAAAAAGTCATGATCAGTCCTGAGAGGGTCAAAGGCAGCTCGTCTCTGGTGATTGGAGAGGTTGCTCTTCTGATGCTGTGACACACCACTGTGACTTGTTTCATACGCTCACCCCTCTGTATCTGCAGAGAAACAATGTCACCATATTTAATTATTATGTGGCTCTTTCTTACTCAAAATTCAAGTGACTTTCACACTCTCTCTGCTGGAAATGTGTGAGACAGACAAAAAGCAGCTGAGCCCAGGGCTCCAACTCTGCCCCCATGCTTCCGTTCATCTCTCTGTGTCTCCACTTTCTTTACAATCTATTAAAATTTTTTTTTATAAAGACACAAGCAAAAAATAATAATAGTGCAGTGAAATGAACCAGACCCCAAGGCTACATCTCGCGATGGCCTTCCAGGTAGAATACCACTCTGAAGCCGCAGAAGTCCGTGCTGTGTTTCACACTTTCATTACAGTTCCTCAGGTTTGTCACTCAGGACATGCAAACGATCCCACAAGGCTGATGGCGGGCAGCAGAGGGGGCTGTGCATACCAAGTGCCCAGCTCCAAACCTCATGCCTCCTTCATGTGGGGTTAACTAACATCCACTCTTCTGTACTTAGATTATATGTTGAGGTTTGCTTGGGAATGGAAATTTTTTGCAAATGGCTTGAGTTACAAATAAGCTTGCATCTCTGCAGATTCGAATACTGGGAGATTTATGGGACTATTTAAGATCTAAGCATTTCTTTTTTGGATGCATAAGCTCCTAACTCTACTTCCCAGAAACCCTTACCAATTAGGGTGTTCTTTCCTGCAGTGGGGCTGTCAACACTGTAAAGACATGTTTGTTAAACAAAAGTGCTTATAGGGAATCTAGAAAAGGCAACCTTAAAGGCATGCTTTAAAACATCTACCGTAATAAAAATAATCAGCTCCTGATACGTCTCTTTTCACACATTCTAATCCCTGTGAGTTCCGTTCTTTTGTCTGTTTGTTTTTTAAAGATAAATTTATTTACATTTTTAAAAATTGGAGACAAGTGTGTCTTAATCACACTTAATCACACCTATTTGGCTGCTCTCTTACGAGATTAATTTGCTTACAAAATGGCACTTGTTTTGAATCTATATGCCCAGATTTCCCATTTGTACCAAAACCATCTTAGTTGAGCTAAATCTTAGATGAGGGTGCGCTGGGCTTCAGCATCAGTTCTTATCACGGGTATGGGAGTGTGGTTAGGACAGATGCTCTGAGAAGCGGGGGAGCAAGCAAGAGCTCTGCTTTGGAGATCTGTGTGATGGTTTCTAATTTGGGGGAGTTTTACCTTATAAAAAAATAGTACTGTGGAAACACAACAAAGAGGGTTCTGTGACGGTGCCTGAGTGTTGGGAGCTCTGGGCATGCGCAGACTTTTCTATGTGGATGCAGGTGTACGGAGCTGTTGCATACTCACTGCCCAACTCCTGAGAAGTCAGAGTCACTGTGCGCAGTGGGCAGAGCAGCAGCAGTGTGTGTATGGAGGAGAGGCACGGTATTTCTTCTGGTTTTTCATACATCAGGAAAAAACAACATGTGCATTGGAGCTGTCTTCTGAGTCATTGTTTTACAGGCAATATGGTTGGAGAGATCCACCTGACATTATTTTTCATCTCTAATTTAATTATAATTTTCCTGTATCATTGTAAACCACCACCAAAAATGCTAAAAATTCTTTAAATTAGGAATGAATTTGGCTTGATCGTTATTGAAATCGTTATTATTTTTTAATGCCTAAATATTGTTTAAAGGGGCTAGAAAGGTGGCTTGATGGTTAAGAGTACTAGTTGCTCTTCCAGAAGTCCTGAGTTCAATTTCCAGCAATTACTTGGTAACTCAAAATCACCTATGGTGGAGTCTGATATCTGCTTCTGTGATGCAGACATACAGGAAGACAGAGCACTCATATACATAAAAGCAAATACACCAAAAAAAAATTCTATGGGAGTTTACAGAAAGGCAAAATTCACCCCAAAATAAGTCAAGAGGAAGTTGGTTTGCTGTATTTGTATTAAGTCCAGTTCATATTGTTCACAGAAAAAAAAAAAAGCAGGAAAACACTTCCTGCTGAGGCTCAGAAGCCAGACATGCCTGCGGTACTTGGGAGAGTCTGCCTGGCGTTTCCAGTAATTCCGCTGTGGGCACACACTCAAAACTACCAGCCTATAGGCTCTGTTTTCTACTGATTCCATCTGCAGTCACAGTTGACCTGAGGGAGGAACCAAACCAGAGAAAATGAGAAGCTTCAACGTAGAGGCAATGGGATCCAGATTGACTTCTGCAGGCAGAGTCAGCGGCAGCGGTGGGCCCTCTAGCAGGGAGCCTTTTCTGTCAGTGTTGGCTTCTTCTTGAGGACCAGGCAAGGGGTCTTGACTGCGTTTCTGCTCAGGCAGCACTTTCTCCCGGGCTTCGTCTGTCTGTGTTCCAAGTATTCAAACATTCACTCCTTATCCTTCCTGGTAATGCGATAATGAGAGGCCGAAGAATTCCTCTTATCCTGACCCCTCGTCCTATGTGTGCTCATGAAAATAGGCAAAGTTGTCTGTCCTTATGGAAGGATGTTGGGGGATCTAGGGCCAAGCCCAACAGAGGGTCTTAGGGAAATAAAGGCAGCAGCATCGAAGTGGAACATGAGCTGTGCCCACACAGAGGTAACAACTCTTCTTGCCAAACCACGGGGCCTCATATGCACACCCCAGAAGCATGGTGAGTTACCCTCTTCATACATTTGATGACAATTAGTCTTTTTTTTAAATGCTCTTCATTTTCGTGTGTAAGAGGAGCTGTGCACTGCGGGGTTGGCTATGTTCTCTCTTCCGTTTTCAATCTCTGTGTCGCAAATACTTCTCGGAACTCAGCTTGGCTTCCCACTTTCTTCTGACTGTGCTCAGCCTCCTGGCAGCCCTTAGGGTCCTCTTGGTCCTTGGGTTTCATCTTAGTTGACGTGACTCTGCCTATTTTGTTTAACCTACTCAGGTTTCTGATACGCCTTGACTTTTGCCTTTGAACATCTTCTCTATTTCAGAAAATTCCCCAATGTCATCTCTTCTACTAGGCCATCTGCCTCCCAAGCAGATCCTCTGGTGGGCCCTTGAACCTTATGCTTTGTGAGTTCCACTTGGATCCCAACTGTGTGGGGCTCTAGGTCCCAGCTGAGCTGGGGCTATTACGGCTCCCTCCTCCCTGGGCTTCTTTCCTTTTCAATTTCCCACTAGTTCCTAAACAGATTTTTGACTGCTCAGCACTCATGACAGCTTGTTACATAAAGCCTTTTAGCATTCAACCCTGATTTATTTTTTACCATCTCCGTACTAGTCGCAGTCTCTGTCAGCAGGGGCTGTGGGTTCCTCCCATATCATCCCATGAGCAGTCGGATTCCTGCCTTCATTGTCCTGTGCCATGTGGCTCCAGTCATGCCTGTACCCAGAGACACTTGTGTAGCTCCAGCACCTTGAGGTGACCTGTGCTGGCTCTGGCTGCTGCTTCCTCCTGAGCCTCCAGTCCTTGACCTCCTGGAGCTGCTCATGATGAAAATGGCTGCCTCTCAAGTCTTGTGGTTGACTAAGCCTCTTCGAAACTCCTTCCCACTTTCAGAGAAGTTGATGTTCTTGCTTTCTTGGCTCTGAGAAGTCTGTCTTCCTTAAACCAGTTCCCAGTAGTCCTGGGAATTTTCTTCAGAATATTCTTCTAGGCTACAGTTGGCTTGAAATTAAGCATCAGTGTTGCAATGATTGACTTCTCCAGCTTCTCAAGCTGACATATTCACAAGAGAGGATATTTTTGTCTGAAAAGAAATGGTTAAAACAATAAAACAATCAAATAAATAAACAAACAAAAAAAACGATGCCAGTAAGTTCACCTGTCTGTGCAGACCACATCAATCTATCAGAGAAATCCACAAATAACAGAAACACTCCTTACCATCTTAGACATCTTAGTTAGACAACCAGGCTTATGGTCCAGACCTGTCAGAGTTGGGGCCTCTACTGCTCATAGCCATATAGACAAAGATTAATATAAAATACTATAGATAATATTTTTAAAATAGTAATACAAAGATATGGGAGCTGGAGACGTGAGGACTGGGCACTTAAGAACACTGACTGTTCTAGGGGACACAAGTTCAATCTTGAGCACCCACATGGTGGCTCTGAACCCAGTAATTCCAGTCCCAGGGGATCCAATGCACCTTTCTGGCCTCTGTAGGCACTGAGGGCTTTACAATTCCCTCTCATTCCCCATCACTTCCTACCACTAACTCTGACTTTAAGTAGGATCTGCACTGCCCTCACTCATGGGGGCTTCTGTGTCTGTCAGCAAGAATGGGCTGTGATGTGCCCCTTTGATGGTCTCAGGGATAACCTGGTTCCTTTTGAAAGCACTGTGCTCTCTAAAAGGAACATTATGTTGGTTTGCCTCTTGTCCTGTATTGACTGTCAGACAAGGGGACTCATGTTGCTGTGGCATTCATGGAGACCAGAGGGGAAGTCAATGAGAGGAGAAGAAACATCTGAGCTGCTCCTGCATACACCAAGCCTTTAGGATCCACTTTCTGTAAGTGCAGCTAACATCATTAAGACTATGGCCTAGGCCTGCTGAAGTTTCCTGAGAGTCATTTGAAGAAAACTGCCTGGATATCCTGGCATTTTGCTGGAAGTAGGCTCGTTCTCAGTTCCACCCTCCCTTGTTGTCACACCTCTCTCCTCTTCTCCTGACACAGCACTCACCCAGCCACTCTCTGGCAAGCACTTGCCTTCACCTTGACCTGTCTCTGCCACACTACTTGTGGGAGGAGACTCCTTACCTGACCCTCAGCATGCCATGCATGTGTTTCTCCAGTTTGACTTCTGCGTTCAAGGAAGATTCATGGGACTCAACTCTGAATCAAGATTGTGAGCCAGCTGTACCTGAAATGGCTATTGTCAGAGAAAATGTGGGCCAGAGAACAATCCTGAAGAGACACCCTTACCTGCTTGTTCTTGGCATTCTCCATGAGCTCAGACCAAAGACAGATCTGTTCCACTCATTACCACTTACCTCTGACCCCAAACAAAAACCCACTTTCTAATGGGCTCCAAAGTGCATGCTTGCAGGACTGTGCACAGGGCTTAGACCCGCTGAGAGGAGTGTGTGAGGAACATGGTGCTTTCTGATGTTTTCCTTTCTCCAAACCCGAGGACAGGATCGATTCTGAATCATTCATTTTAATAGCTCTGGCACTAACATCTCTGAAAGCATATGAAGCTAAGGACTCACATATTATTAAAAGCAGCAGTTGCGGGCTGCCACACGTGTGCCTAATAAGAACAGTTTCCCCCGTGTTGTGTGAGGACCTTGTTGAACACTGTTTTGGACAGATCAGGTCCACCTACGCACTGGCTACTTGTTACTGCTGATATGGAACAGGATCAACTTAAAATCTTGAAACTGATGGCTGTTGACACTGATGCAGAACATTAGGAGAAAGCCTGGGAAACGGGTTTAGATAACCAAGCCAGCATTCTAACTTTTCCACTAGGATGTCAGTTGTTCTATTCACAGACCTCAAAAGAGGCCAGGAGTCCTGAAAGTTTAGAGAACCCTGGATCGCTCAAATAAAATCCCAAAAGCATAGTATCTAAGAGGCCATAACCAGACATAAAGAGGGCCAGGGAGATGGCTCAGTGAGTGAAAAGCTTGCCTGAACACCAACAGAAGAACTCACGTGAACAAAAACCTAGGCATGGTAGAGTATGCTTGCTATCCCACATGGGGTGATAGGGCCAGAAAGACCCCTGAGACCCAGTGCCAGCCATGCAATGCCAGCTGGTAAGACCCATGGCAATGAAAGACCCACGGGAAGCACAGTTTACCACCACCAGCAACACAGAGAGGCTTTGCCTTCTGCACATATGAATTGTCCATACTTGGACTCAAAGGGAATGATTCTGTCCTGGCCATCATATGTCAATCCACTTCTAAGTCTCCTGTTGCTTAAAACTTTCTGTAAAACACAAATATTAAAGTTATTGTCCATACTGAAATTGGAAAAAAAGAGATTTGCTGCTGCTGACTTCTGACAAAACAAACGCACAGTGAATTCTGCAGGAACGAGAGTGCAGCTGTCTTCTTGGGTTTCAGTCCCTCTGGCTTAGAAGCTGAGCTATTTCTTCCGATTACCAGATCTCCCAATTCAAAACCATAGCTATACAAAGTGATAATGTGTGATCATCGGTTTATAGTGAGGGGTCTTCCAGAACCTTCTATCTGTATTGCAACAGAGGGAAGTACATTTAAAATATAACTATGCTTTCTGTTACCACTGGGCAGGTGGGATTTGTTAAGAAAAGCTTTGGAATTAGACATAGTTTTCTTTTGATGCTAGCTTGGGCACTCTGGGGGCTGACAGGGTCTCAGTACACTGTGGGCCGCTCCCTGCCCTCCCTGCTGGCACTTTCTGATCCTCCTGGTGTAGACTGTGGCCTTTCTTGCGTGTGTCATTTGGAAGCTTAGGAGGCTGTGGTTTCCAGACATGTGAGCTATATGTTTCTTAAGGTTTGAGTGCTGCTCTGTGGTCTCTGAGAACTGATGACACAGCAGGGCTCCCTGTCTTGACTTTGGCAGAGTAGGACCCTAGGCCTGTTTCCTTTCTCAAGCCAAATTTATGAAATAATTAATCAGGGTGTGGGATTGGCCAGAAAAGATTCTATCTTAGGTCAGGAGCTTTGTCTCTTCAAGAAAGGGCACTGTCTCAAGCAAGGGATGACTAAGGTCAAGGACGCATGGGTGCTGGCGAGGCAGAAATGGCGCCTGCTGAATTAGCACTTGAGCGTCCGCTTTCTGCTTTATGGTGAGGCTAGGGTGCAGTCTTGGGGTGGCCCATGTGTAACCATGTGTCCTGTCCCAGAGAATAGCACCACTCGGGCAGAACCTAGTTCCAAAATGCATTATTCCAGGAGAGCAGCACATTGCAGGCTCCCATAGGGCACAGCCAAGATTCTGATTTCCTGCGGCCCCAGCCTATGGGTGCCACGCTTAGAATCTGTAGGAAGTCCTCTTCACAGCCCCAATTCATTCAAATCTACACCCCCATCCAATGACTGTGCAGCAGAAGACCCCACGATTCCTGCCCAATTAGCATGTATAAAGTTCCATCTTCAAAGGACGTTTGTCCAACTAATGAAGGTACCGTGGGTGCTCACACAAACTGGACATTTGGAAATCTGCATTGATACCTTTTCTTCCACCCTGGGACTTGTGCTTGGACATTTTACCTATGATCTCACAATAGCAAATGTGATACCACGTAGAACAGATTCATTCCTGGAAGTGCATATACTGACTGAAAAGGAGAGATTCTAAAATGTCTGTCTTTATTCCCTAATGGTGTAGTCACCCTTGAGAATACTACCTACAGAAAACACATTGCACGCAGGCAAACACGAGGCTTGGAGGCCTCCTTTGTCCATATAGACTTGAGTTATGTCAAAAGTAGAAAATTAAAGCATCGTTAGAAACAATATCCAAAGCATGGAAAATGTAAGAATAGGGTATATATGTGTGTGTGTGTGTGTGTGTGTGTGTGTGTGTGTGTGTGTACACACACTCACAGAGATCTGAGCCTGCTGGGAACGAGCAGAGCCTTGGCTAAGTGGATCTGCACAAATGGCTCCCAAGTCAGAGACATATTATCATACCTCAATTTTGAAAAGTTATGAGGCTAAATTTTTCCAATTGCCATATAGACTTGAAGTCACCCTAATAAATGTTCCAGAAAGTCTGCTTAGTTTTTTAAATTTGACAAACAGATTTCAGAATTGCACAGGAATTCAAGGGAGCCAGAGTTAAAGAAACCGTAGTCCATTGAGGGCTGGGGTGCAGTGTGTGGGAGATTACCTGCCTGGCTGTTCATGGCACCAGGCTCAACCCACAGCACCACAACACGGGAAGAATTATGTCATATAGTACCCGATTGCTAATCCACACAAAGGCCACAAAGTGAGGCGAGCACGAGGATAGCTCAGTTGCTCAAGTGCCTGGTACATAAACACGAGGGTCTGGGTTTACATTCCCAGAACATAAAACGTCAAGACTGGCAGCTTGTGTCGAATCCCAGATCTGAGCATAGAAAGGCAGGCGGAAACAAGCAGATCCCAGAGCCTTGCTGACTAACTAGCTAACATAATTGACCAGACATGTCGACCTCTGACCTGCATGCATGGGTGAGTGAGTGTAGCTGCACATACACACACACAACACACACACACACACACACACACACAGAGCATATTAGGCCTGAGCATACAAGATAAAACTATAAATTTCTTATTTCTTCAGGGAACCATGTAATAAAATATTTGAGATTGTGAGTGAGTCGTTTGTTTGATTGATTGATTTTAGATAGGACAGTAAATAAAATGTATTTAGCAATTTGCACTTTATCAAAGTCAAGCCACATGTAGGGATAGAATATAAAGTGAGAAACTATTGAGAACTCTCACTATTCAAAAATAATGCAAACCAAACTAAAGAAAAGTTACTTCGATAACCAAGCCACCATAGGTCGAGACCCTCATCTAAACACCTGAAATAGGAAATGCTCTGAAACTGGAAGAGCGCAAACTCGAGGCCACAGAAAGAAACTTTAACAAACCCTGAGCTCATACATATGGCCAGTTATCATCTCATGACAGTTGCCCACCTGCTGAAGTAGGCATGAAAACCATTCCTCATTTAAGGAAATCTGTAGGCCAATGAGCTCAAGCGCTAAGGGAAGTGGACTCAGCAAGATAAACACCACATGATTCCAGATTTTAATTTTTTGTGTCCGAGTATATGAGGATGTACGTGTGGCACAGATTGTAGAGCGAGAAATAGAACCTTGGGAGGATAGAGGAGGGCTAAGGAAAGGTGAAGAGAAAAATAGTAACAGAATACAACTAACATCAAAGCACGATAGAGACAACCAGAGGTGGATAGAGTCTAGCAGGAAGTGGGGGCGGAGCAACAAAGGAGACAGATGCAGAGGGAGAACCAATGAAATCAAAGTATGTATAAAAATACTACAATGGAACTCATCACTTTGGATGCTAACTTTAAAATAATAATAATTTTTAAAAAAAGAAAAAAGAAACTCTATACTTTTGACGAATATTTGCTTAAATGCCGTTTTCATATCTAACTTTTGTTCCGGTCTCCGTGAGAGCTCACCCAACTGTGAGGTTCTGGCATGATGCACATGGAAGGGAGAGTTCTGGAAACAGGCTGTCAGAAGCTCACTCTTACTTCTACACATTCCTCCTTCTGGCCACGACGAAAGCTGAATTGTTACCCACCAGGCAGATGGCAAGCTGGCTGCTCAAAGCTTTGCTTCCTGCCCAGTAAGGGGACTGCAGCAGCATCTGCTATAAAATCCTGTTCTTGTCCCTTCTGGGATTAAGCTTCACCCTCAAATGTGAGAGATGGATGTTAATGGTAGCTAACGGGAAGCTGAACAGGGTCATGAGCTTTGTTTAGAAGGGATTCCTTGGACTGGCAGACTGTGGGTGTGAGTTGTCAGCCACCCCCTTAGGCAACGTGCCACCCATAAATTTTGGACATTTATTTTTATTCTTGTCTATTTGGGGAAGACCATCATCACTTCCAGGCTGGGCACCGCGAGGCAGTCCAGTGACGTGGCTTCCAGAAAGCCATCAGCAGGAGAAGAAATTAAGCTAAACCTCACGTGAGCCTAAGAGACATTGGAGAAATAATACATTCCACTTCCCATATATGGGTCTTTCCTTCTCAGTGTTCAGCCCTGGCTGGAAGTCATTTGTTAGGCACCACCTGTTGATTTCAGCCAATGGGATTGTGATTTCAGAGGGTGCTAGCTACACCCCAGAACTTGACCATCAATCTTCCTGGTCTCACAGTACTGATCCTGCCACAATCCTAGGAGACCTCCACCCAGTTCAGACCATACAGCCATGGCCCTGATCCGTTTTCACGGAACTGGAAAGTCAAGGTAGAAGATGTGGTGACAGGTCTATGTCAGGCAGTGAGCAGCAGCTTTTCTTACTACCTGTGGGGGTATCACAGTCAAAACCACCAGCAGCCTCTGCTCAGCAGGGGCATCACACCTGGCCACGCCCATGCACAGAACTGAGCTTCATGCTGAGCATCACACCTGACCTCACCCCTGCACAACACTGAGCTTCATGCTGAGCATCACACCTGGCCACGCCCATGCACAGAACTGAGCTTCATGCTGAGCATCACACCTGACCTCACCCCTGCACAACACTGAGCTTCATGCTGAGCATCACACCTGGCCACACCCCTGCACAACACTGAGCTTCATGCTGAGCAGCATCACACCTGGCCACACCCCTGCACAACACTGAGCTTCATGCTGAGCATCACACCTGGCCACGCCCATGCACAGAACTGAGCTTCATGATGAGCATCACACCTGGCCACACCCCTGCACAACACTGAGCATCAAGCATACACACTCCAGCACCTTTGCCTTCCACAGACAGACCTTAGTTATCACAAACCACATCGTAATACGCATCCCTTCAGCGGCATGGTTCCTAGCGTTTTGAGATCTGACTTCTGGTCTCTGTCTTCCCTTGGGCTAGGCTCCATCTCTTTGGATTGTGGGTCCTCTCACCTCCTCTGATATTTAGCTCATTTGAATTGGTTCTCTCTCTCTCTCTCTCTCTCTCTCTCTCTCTCTCTCTCTCTCTCTCTCTCTCTCTTCCTCCTGTTCTGACAATGTTTCCTCAGCATTCAGGACATATCCAGTGTGCCAAGCTCCCCATTCCACACTCCTGCTCATCACACAAAGTTCATGAATAGACTTTTGATGCTCATCCATCCTGTCCTCTGCTTCTCTTTAAAAGCCCTTGCTTAGATGAAATGATCCCTGAGAAAAATCACGGGAAATTAGTCTGAACAGGTTAGAGGGTGTGCCAGAGAACCGGACAGCTTCTGGGACAGGCAGAAGCACAGAGCCGCTGAGGCAGCACCCTTGGCGGGCCACAGACAGCCAGCCACCGTCCGGACCAGAGGACAGGTGTCCGCCTGGCTTGGGAGGCGGCCTCAGTCTCAGCAGCAGCGGTCGCCATCTGGGTTCCGGGACTCCGCGGGACCTAGGAAATTAGTCTGAACAGGTTAGAGGGTGCGCCAGAGAACCGGACAGCTTCTGGGACAGGCAGAAGCACAGAGCCGCTGAGGCAGCACTCTTGGCGGGCCGCAGACAGCCGGCCACCGTCCGGACCAGAGGACAGGTGTCCGCCTGGCTCGGGAGACGGCCTCAGCCTCAGGAGCAGCGGTCACCATCTTGGTTCCAGGACTCCCTGGAACTTAGGATTTTAGTCTGCACAGGTGAGAGTCTGCACCACAGAAGCTGACAGCTTCTGGGAACTGCCAAAGCAACACAGCTTCTGAGAGAGGCCCTGTTTTGGGCCTTCTTCTTCGACCAGGAGGAGGTCCAAAAACAAGATATCTGCGCACCTTCCCTGTAAGAGAGCTTGCCAGCAGAGAGTGCTCTGAGCACTGAAACTCAGAGGAGAGAATCTGTCTCCCAGGTCTGCTGAGAGACGGTAACAGAATCACCAGAAGAACAATCTCTAAACAGAGTCAACTATAACTACTAACTCCAGAGATTACCAGATGGCGAAAGGTAAACGTAGGAATCCTACTAACAGGAACCAAGACCACTCACCATCATCAGAACCCAGCACTCCCACTTCGCCCAGTCCAGGGCACCCCAACACACCCGAAAACCTAGACCTAGATTTAAAAGCATATCTCATGATGATGGTAGAGGACATCAAGAAGGACTTTAATAAATCACTTAAAGAAATACAGGAGAACACTGCTAAAGAGTTACAAGTCCTTAAAGAAAAACAGGAAAACACAATCAAACAGGTAGAAGTCCTTACAGAAAAAGAGGAAAAAACATACAAACAGGTGATGGAAATGAACAAAACCATACTAGACCTAAAAAGGGAAGTAGAAACAATAAAGAAAACTCAAAGAGAGGCAACACTGGAGATAGAAACCCTAGGAAAGAAATCTGGAACCATAGATTTGAGCATCAGCAACAGAATACAAGAGATGGAAGAGAGAATCTCAGGTGCAGAAGATTCCATAGAGAACATCGGCACAACAATCAAAGAAAATGGAAAATGCAAAAAGATCCTAACTCAAAATATCCAGGAAATCCAGGACACAATGAGAAGACCAAACCTACAGATAATAGGAGTGGATGAGAATGAAGATTTTCAACTCAAAGGACCAGCAAACATCTTCAACAAAATTATTGAAGAAAACTTCCCAAATATAAAGAAAGAGATACCTATGAACATACAAGAAGCCTACAGAACTCCAAATAGACTGGACCAGAAAAGAAATTCCTCCCGACACATAATAATCAGAACAACAAATGCACTAAATAAAGATAGAATACTAAAAGCGGTAAGGGAAAAAGGTCAAGTAACATACAAAGGCAAGCCTATCAGAATTACACCAGATTTTTCACCAGAGACTATGAAAGCCAGAAGAGCCTGGACAGATGTTATACAGACACTAAGAGAACACAAATTCCAGCCCAGGCTACTATACCCAGCCAAACTCTCAATTACCATAGATGGAGAAACCAAAGTATTCCATGACAAAACCAAATTCACACATTATCTCTCCACGAATCCAGCCCTTCAAAGGTTAATAACAGAAAAAAAACCAATACAAGAACGGGAACAATGCCCTAGAAAAAACAAGAAGGTAATCCCTCAACAAACCTAAAAGAAGACAGCCACAAGAACAGAATGCCAACTTTAACAACAAAAATAACAGGAAGCAACAATTACTTTTCCTTAATATCTCTTAACATCAATGGTCTCAACTCCCCAATAAAAAGACATAGACTAACAAACTGGCTACACAAACAAGACCCAACATTTTGCTGTTTACAGGAGACACATCTCAGAGAAAAAGATAGACACTACCTCAGAATAAAAGGCTGGAAAACAATTTTCCAAGCAAATGGTATGAAGAAACAAGCTGGAGTAGCCATCCTAATATCTGATAAGATTGACTTCCAACCCAAAGTCATCAAAAAAGACAAGGAGGGGCACTTTGTTCTCATCAAAGGTAAAATCCTCCAAGAGGAACTCTCAATTCTGAATATCTATGCTCCAAATACAAGGGCAGCCACATTCATTAAAGAAACTTTAGTAAAGCTCAAAGCACACATTGCACCTCACACAATAATAGTGGGAGACTTCAACACACCACTTTCACCAATGGACAGATCATGGAAACAGAAACTAAACAGGGACACACTGAAACTAACAGAAGTGATGAAACAAATGGATCTGACAGATATCTACAGAACATTTTATCCTAAAACAAAAGGATATACCTTCTTCTCAGCACCTCATGGTACCTTCTCCAAAATTGACCACATAATAGGTCACAAAACAGGCCTCAACAGATTCAAAAATATTGAAATTGTCCCATGTATCCTATCAGATCACCATGCACTAAGGCTGATCTTCAATAACAAAAAAAATAACAGAAAGCCAACACTCACGTGGAAACTGAACAACACTCTTCTCAATGATACCTTGGTCAAGGAAGGAATAAAGAAAGAAATTAAAGACTTTTTAGAGTTTAATGAAAATGAAGCCACAACGTACCCAAACCTTTGGGACACAATGAAAGCATTTCTAAGAGGGAAACTCATAGCTCTGAGTGCTTCCATGAAGAAACGGGAGAGAGCACATACTAGCAGCTTGACAACACATCTAAAAGCTCTAGAAAAAAAGGAAGCAAATTCACCCAAGAGGAGTAGACGGCAGGAAATAATCAAACTCAGGGGTGAAATCAACCAAGTGGAAACAAGAAGAACTATTCAAAGAATTAACCAAACGAGGAGTTGGTTCTTTGAGAAAATCAACAAGATAGATAAACCCTTAGCTAGACTCACTAGAGGGCACAGAGACAAAATCCTAATTAACAAAATCAGAACTGAAAAGGGAGACATAACAACAGATCCTGAAGAAATCCAAAACACCATCAGATCCTTCTACAAAAGGCTATACTCAACAAAACTGGAAAACCTGGACGAAATGGACAAATTTCTGGACAGATACCAGGTACCAAAGTTGAATCAGGATCAAGTTGACCTTCTAAACAGTCCCATATCCCCTAAAGAAATAGAAGCAGTTATAAATAGTCTCCCAGCCAAAAAAAGCCCAGGACCAGACGGGTTTAGTGCAGAGTTCTATCAGACCTTCAAAGAAGATCTAATTCCAGTTCTGCACAAACTTTTTCACAAGATAGAAGTAGAAAGTACTCTACCCAACTCATTTTATGAAGCCACTATTACTCTGATACCTAAACCACAGAAAGATCCAACAAAGATAGAGAACTTCAGACCAATTTCTCTTATGAATATCGATGCAAAAATCCTCAATAAAATTCTCGCTAACCGAATCCAAGAACACATTAAAGCAATCATCCATCCTGACCAAGTAGGTTTTATTCCAGGAATGCAGGGATGGTTTAATATACGAATATCCATCAATGTAATCCACTATATAAACAAACTCAAAGACAAAAACCACATGATTATCTCGTTGGATGCAGAAAAAGCATTTGACAAGATCCAACACCCATTCATGATAAAAGTTCTGGAAAGATCAGGAATTCAAGGCCCATACCTAAACATGATAAAAGCAATCTACAGCAAACCAGTAGCCAACATCAAAGTAAATGGAGAGAAGCTGGAAGCAATCCCACTAAAATCAGGGACTAGACAAGGCTGCCCACTTTCTCCCTACCTTTTCAATATAGTACTTGAAGTATTAGCCAGAGCAATTCGACAACAAAAGGAGATCAAGGGGATACAAATTGGAAAGGAGGAAGTCAAAATATCACTTTTTGCAGATGATATGATAGTATATATAAGTGACCCTAAAAATTCCACCAGAGAACTCCTAAACCTGATAAACAGCTTCGGTGAAGTAGCTGGATATAAAATTAACTCAAACAAGTCAATGGCCTTTCTCTACACAAAGAATAAACAGGCTGAGAAAGAAATTAGGGAAACAACACCCTTCTCAATAGTCACAAATAATATAAAATACCTCGGCGTGACTCTAACTAAGGAAGTGAAAGATCTGTATGATAAAAACTTCAAGTCTCTGAAGAAAGAAATTAAAGAAGATCTCAGAAGATGGAAAGATCTCCCATGCTCATGGATTGGCAGGATCAATATTGTAAAAATGGCTATCTTGCCAAAAGCAATCTACAGATTCAATGCAATCCCCATCAAAATTCCAACTCAATTCTTCAACGAATTAGAAGGAGCAATTTGCAAATTCATCTGGAATAACAAAAAACTTAGGATAGCAAAAACTCTTCTCAAGGATAAAAGAACCTCTGGTGGAATCACCATGCCTGACCTAAAGCTTTACTACAGAGCAATTGTGGTAAAAACTGCATGGTACTGGTATAGAGACAGACAAGTAGACCAATGGAATAGAATTGAAGACCCAGAAATGAACCCACACACCTATGGTCACTGATCTTCGATAAGGGAGCTAAAACCATCCAGTGGAAGAAAGACAGCATTTTCAACAAATGGTGCTGGCACAACTGGTTGTTATCATGTAGAAGAATGCGAATCGATCCATACTTATCTCCTTGTACTAAGGTCAAATCTAAATGGATCAAAGAACTTCACATAAAACCAGAGACACTGAAACTTATAGAGGAGAAAGTGGGGAAAAGCCTTGAAGATATGGGCACAGGGGAAAAATTCCTGAACAGAACAGCAATGGCTTGTGCTGTAAGATCGAGAATTGACAAATGGGACCTAATGAAACTCCAAAGTTTCTGCAAGGCAAAAGACACCGTCAATAAGACAAAGAGACCACCAACAGATTGGGAAAGGATCTTTACCTATCCTAAAACAGATAGGGGACTAATATCCAACATATATAAAGAACTCAAGAAGGTGGACTTCAGAAAATCAAACAACCCCATTAAAAAATGGGGCTCAGAACTGAACAAAGAATTCTCACCTGAGGAATACCGAATGGCAGAGAAGCACCTGAAAAAATGTTCAACATCCTTAATCATCAGGGAAATGCAAATCAAAACAACCCTGAGATTCCACCTCACACCAGTCAGAATGTCTAAGATCAAAAACTCAGGTGACAGCAGATGCTGGCGAGGATGTGGAGAAAGAGGAACACTCCTCCATTTTTGGTGGGATTGCAGGCTTGTACAACCACTCTGGAAATCAGTCTGGCGGTTCCTCAGAAAATTGGACATAGTACTACCGGAGGATCCAGCAATACCTCTCCTGGGCATATATCCAGAAGATGCCCCAACTGGTAAGAAGGACACATGCTCCACTATGTTCATAGCAGCCTTATTTATAATAGCCAGAAGCTGGAAAGAACCCAGATGCCCCTCAACAGAGGAATGGATACAGAAAATGTGGTACATCTACACAATGGAGTACTACTCAGCTATTAAAAAGAATGAATTTATGAAATTCCTAGCCAAATGGATGGACCTGGAGGGCATCATCCTGAGTGAGGTAACACATTCACAAAGGAACTCACACAATATGTACTCACTGATAAGTGGATATTAGCCCAAAACCTAGGATACCCAAGATATAAGATACAATTTCCTAAACACATGAAACTCAAGAAAAATGAAGACTGAAGTGTGGACACTATGCCCCTCCTTAGAAGTGGGAACAAAACACCCTTGGAAGGAGTTACAGAGACAAAGTTTGGAGCTGAGATGAAAGGATGGACCATGTAGAGACTGCCTTATCCAGGGATCCACCCCATAATCAGCATCCAAACGCTGACACCATTGCATACACTAGCAAGATTTTATCGAAAGGACCCAGATGTAGCTGTCTCTTGTGAGACTATGCCTGGGCCTAGCAAACACAGAAGTGGATGCCCACAGTCAGCTAATGGATGGATCACAGGGCTCCCAATGGAGGAGCTAGAGAAAGTACCCAAGGAGCTAAAGGGATCTGCAACCCTATAGGTGGATCAACATTATGAACTAACCAGTACCCCGGAGCTCTTGACTCTAGCTGCATATGTATCAAAAGATGGCCTAGTCGGCCATCACTGGAAAGAGAGGCCCATTGAACACACAAACTTTATATGCCCCAGAACAGGGAAACGCCAGGGCCAAAAAGGGGGAGTGGGCGGGTAGGGGAGTGGGGGTGGGTGGGTATGGGGGACTTTTGGTATAGCATTGGAAATGTAAATGAGCTAAATACCTAATAAAAAATGGAAAGAAAAAAAAAAAGAAAAATCACATCTTACTCTCTGGCCATAGAATCCAGTACTTCCCACTCAGCCCTTCCACTCACCATTCTAAATTCTGCTCTTCAGTCACCAAGTGATACATATATCATTAGGTGGCAACTGCTGTTCTGTTTGCTGAGACTGTAATGAGCAAGACCAGGACTTCATTGGGTTGCGTTGGTTAAACAGTAAACAACAGGGAGTGTGCTTGCCTGTGTGAAGTATGTAGGAGGCAAGCGGGGATAACAAAGGGTAACTGTCAACAGAAAGATAGGAAAAATTCTCATAACTGGTTACAGAGAACTGCATCTGAGCAAAGGTAAGGAGAAAATACACTGGACAGAGCCTTTAAATCAGGTTAGCACATTGTGCCACAATGGATACCTTCATATAAAATATTTTATTTATTTTTATTTTATAACTATGGGTGATTTTCTGCATGTTTGTCTGGGTGCCACGGGCATACAGAGCTCTATGAGCCACAGGCATACAGAGTCTGGTGAGCCACAGGCATACAGAGTCCGGTGAGCCACAGGCATACAGTGCCATGCAAGCCATAGGCATACAATACCTTGTGCACCACAGACATACAGTACCCTGTGCTCCATAGGCATACAGTGCCCTGGGAAGGCTAAAGGGCCCCTGGAACAGTCACATGTGTGAGCTGGGAATTGAACCCAGTCAACTGGGAAAGCAGCCAGTGCTCTTAACCATTGAGACATTTCTCCAGCCCCAGTGAAGTTTGTTTTTGTTGTTGTTGCTTTGTTATGGACGGTGCAGGGGTTGGGGGCACGAAGGGAAGATGCTGGCACAGCACAAGGGCCGATGCTGCAGTTGGCAGGCAGACTGGGGTTGAGGTTGTAGCACAGGAAGTGAAAGTGTAGGTGCTACTGAGGTTGGGCAACTTTTGATCCACTTAGAGGGACAGACTTGAGGGATCTGCAGTCCCTTGGGAGCCCACCAAGACGCTCTGCACTTCCTCCCTGCTCAACCCTTTGAAAGGAGAAAGGTCCCCACAGTGGACTTCTTCCTACTCTTCCTGAACCACACAGTGCAGGACTTTATATTCTGAAACAATTGTGTGCTTACAATTGCTCGAGTTTAAGGCAACTTAATTTCATGACAGGGAGAGTAGGTTACCCATTTACAAGTCATTTAGTGATCAGCAATCACAGACCGTGTTATTGGGGAACACCAATGAGGTAGTTTTTCAAATGGAGAATTCTGATTGCAGAATCAAATGGAAGGGTCTGACCTCGGGTCTTATTTCATTTTAACAAAATGGGAAGATTTGATCCAAAGAAAAATATGTTCAAGGATTTCGTTTCTTATAATGGGGGTTTTTCAAAGCACGATGGAAATTTAATTAAATGCACATTGCTCAGCAAAACCAATGATGGATGGGAAAAAATTTGTGCAAAATATATTTGCCAGAGCCTTTCGGAAAGAGGTTAGGATGTGTTTAGCTGAGGCAGAAAAGCTGTTGGTTCTATCCACCCCATCAGTAGATATTGATGTTGCAAAGAGGAGAGCCCAAGGCCAGAGACAGTTGGACTTGAGAACCAGATGTGGGTTCTCACAGAGGAATATTCCAGAAAAATAGGCTGTGGTTTGAGAAACCACCAAACAGGAGCACTGTGCTGCCTGAGCCTGCAGGGTGGACACAGGCTGGGAGCCTGGGAGGACCTGACCGCCCAGCAGACCTTCCCTCCCACCACCTGGCTTCATCTCAGGACTAGAGTCCTTGGAGAGCTAGTGCAGTTGATAGTCTGGAGCATGCTCTCACACACTGGCTGTTCTTGAATTAAATGAGGCTACATTACTACATGTGGTGGCCATAGGTGCTGTGGTGGCAAGGGCTCTCAGAGTTTAAAGAGGGGCCTCCCAGGTCCGCTCTGAGTTTCAGGTGCTCCTCTGTGAAGTGCAACAAACAGTTAACAGCATCAGACAGGCAGCCTGTTAGAATGGTGCTTTCTGCGCCTTCCTGTGCCTGTGGGCTTTGGAAGCACCTTCCACAGAAGCTTGCTCAGCACCATCATCACGTCTGCAGGTGTTTTCTGAGCACAGTTAAGTCTAGGTTACCTCAGGAACATGGAGAGGTGCCAGGTGCTAACACCTGGGGAACTTGTGCCACAATTAGTGGAGCAGCAGGAGCTGGGAATTTTCCAGGACTTCGAGCCATGAGCCGATTCCCTAATGTCTCTTCTTTGTCTAAAGCTCAACACTGTGTGAGGTCTCCCCAGAACTCTATGCTCTGGGGCTTACCCCTGTCATAAGCAGGCCCAGACAGTGTGATTAGGAGTGGAGCACACTGACCCCTGCAGCCTCAGCCAGGCCCACCTGTGACTAAGGCTGGACCCACAGAGCCCTGGCTTAAGATTGGATGCAGTTTTCAGAAACTAATTCTCACTTTAGAAGCAGCAAAGAACAAGTTACCAAGTTATCTGCATTTCCAGTGTGCATAGGCACTTGTGTGTTTTGTATGTACATATACATACAAGTGTCTATGTAAGTTCATAGAGTGTTATTTATCAAACTGCTAGAGATATGCATGTTTCCCCATATAATACATAGATAAAATAAAATTAATATGTCTCAATTTTCCATATAGATCCCTAGTGCCCAGGTGTGCTGGCTTTCCAGGTGCGTATGGACCCCAAGGGCTGGGAAGGAGGTGATGGAGGTAGTCAGGTCCCTCAAGCTTGCTGAGCAGCCAGAGTAGTGAAAACTGCAAGCTCTGGGTGCAGTAAGAGACCCAGTCTCAAAGAGAGCTTCGAGATTGTTAAAGGAAGGTGCTCAAAGTCAACATCTGGCTTGCACACACACACACACACACACACACACACAAACACACACATACACACACACACAGACAGATGAATACACACCCAAGAACACACTCCCTCACTCACGCCCCACACATACATGCTACATGCCAAAAGGAAGAAGCAGAAGCAGAAGCAGAAGCAGAAGCAGAAGCAGAAGCAGAAGCAGAAGCAGCAGCAGCAGAAGCAGAAGCAGAAGCAGAAGCAGAAGCAGAAGCAGAAGCAGAAGCAGAAGCAGAAGAAGAAGAAGAAGAAGAAGAAGAAGAAGAAGAAGAAGAAGAAGAAGAAGAAGAAGAAGAAGAAAAGAGAAGACATGCCACAAACACTAAGTGCAGGACCGTTGCTGATGCTGCTTCCGTGTGAACTGAGCAGAGGAGAAATACGCACCAACGAAGGGAGAGCTTGTTTCTCCTAACATCCTGCTAGAGAAAAATCCAGAGTTGCCTTGAAAACTTTCACCAGTTATAATAGATTTTACACCATAAAGTATTTCCAGACATTTACAAATAAGTATAATTTTAACTTTGCAGCCCTCTGCGCCTCCAAAGGCCATGGAATGATTGCTGTGGGTGCAAATTCCTATAGATCTGGTGGAGGGCTTGACACTGTTCTTAGAACTGCTGACTTGCTTAGAACATGGGATGGGGGTGGAGCATGGAAACCGTCTAGCAGCCCAATCTTCTTGGAGCCTCAGACCTCTGAAGTTCTGAGTGTTCCTTTGTGACTGAGGATCACTGTTCTCAAAGGACCCACTTGCCTGACTTTCCCCAAGAGGTCCTAAGCTTTAAAATATCTTTCTCCCATGCAGGGGCGTGTAGGATCCAGGAGCTCTGAGATCAAGCTTCTACCTTAAGGTGAACCAAACGAGAAATTGTGACTATTTTCCTACCAGTTTAACAAGAGAGCATCACGGAATTTAACACTTTAACAGATGCCATCATCTCCTGATTCTGTTTGTAATGTGTGACCTCAGGATCTAGGAATAGATGGTGTCCCACCCGAGGACCAAGGACAGATGAAAAGGCTTGAGGCTGTAGGTCTCCTACTTGGGTGACATCCTGCCTTCTGCCTCCTGAAGTTGCCTAGGGTCAAAGTTGCCTTTGGGGTGTGTGTTTGGGTGTGTGTGTGTGTGTGTGTGTGTGTGTGTCTGTGAGTTTCCTAGATCTCTGATTTTGTATGAGTCATTCATTTTTGAAAATTTCAACCACTGGTATGTTAAGCCCTCTTTGACATTCGTGCTCTTTCCTTTACACATTTGTTATGCCATATGACATCACCCTATAACCCATGAGTGTTCCGCTTTCTATTTTTAAACTTTTTTTTAATGCATCTATTTCTATTTTGGAAGTTTTTACTGACAGGTCACCAAGTCACTGACTCTCTGTCAGCCCTATCTGGTATACTGATAAGCCCAGGAGACACAGTTTCTATTTATGCTAGAATGTTATGATTTGTACAAGTTCCCTTTGACCCTTAATAAAATTTTCATTTCTCAACTTAAAATGATTCTCTGTGTTCTCCACTTTTGTCCACTGGGGAACAAGGGTCTCTGCAACCCTCATGGCCAACAGAGACAGGAGGCAAGAAATCATTTCAGCTCAATACAAGTCAGTAGCTGGTGTTGGTTTAAACTTCAGGAGTCTGGCCCAAAGCTGTTTACTTTAAGCATATTTAAACACAGCACAGTTTGGTGAAAACTTTTCTGGAGATAATTAACTCAGTCTTGCATGCACAGCAAAGCATATGTCCATCTCCTGGAAGAGCACAGCAAGTTTAATACAGACCACACATGTCTGGAAGGACCATACATATAGGTTCTATAGACTGACTTGGAAGAACAAATTTACAATAAGGGACTGAAGGAGGAGCCAACTGGTGCTGGAAAAAATCTCTGGCCACACAGTGCAAAGATTGCCAGGCAAGAAGGCACATCTGATTCCTGTCTTCTAGGCAGATAACAGGTTTTGCATTCCTTCCCTGGAAGGAACAATCCTGGATGCTTAACAGTTCAGGTTTCCTTAGTGCCTGTCTGTGAGCACAGGGACCCGTATACCTCCTACATTAGGGGCTTTTAATATGTTAGTCATGGTTATTGTGAATGTTCTGACAGCTGTCAGCATTGCTGGGTGTGATTGTACTGCGTATTTTCCTTCTCTGGACCCCTGTTCTTATCTCTTTCTATCTCTCACTTCTGCCATTGATTTCTGGATAGGATAAGGTGTTAGGAGTCAGGAAAGACCTGTGAGGACTGCATTGAATTTAAGGCCTGACTACTTGTGGAGTTCAGTGAGATGCATTATCAGGTCTTACCGGCATGTCCCAGTTCATCTCCTATCCAGACTTCTTTCAATAATGAGCAGCAGTGTGGAAATGTAAGACAAATAAACCCTTTTCTACCCAACTTGTTTTCATTGTGGTATTTTATCACAGCAATAGTAAACCTAACTAAGATGGTAATGTTATTTTAGTTAAGAAGAATAATTGAATTACTACATATGGATTTCTGAGGAAATTGACCAGCACATAGTAAGAGTAGTTCATACCTTGGGTGCCCTGGAAGCATCCCTCAGATGCCTTGTCTATCTCTACATTTCCTTGGTAATGACATCCCAAAGTACAGATCTAGGCAATCACATCTTTGTCCATCTTATGACCCAGATCTCATATGGATAAGTTATCAATTATTATTTCTTTACTCTCCATAGTGTGTATATGAGTGTATGTGCGTGTGTGTGTGTGTGTGTGTGTGTGTGTGTGTGTGTGTGTGTGTATAACACACACATATCCTTAAGTACCAACCACTCATGCCTCTCTCTCTTTCAGGGCTGAGAATCAGACTAAAGGCTTTGTGTGTGCTAGACATAACACCACACTACAGTCCCAGCCTGCAAATCTTGTAATTTTATGTTGTCTGTCTAACTAGTAAATTATAACACATCTTTACTACAACTTGAGTTTCTCTTGATGCTCTGGACACCAATACCCTCCTAATAAGGCTCCTAGCTCCCAAATCCTGGCCTCCCTCAAATGACATTCTGATAAATGCATCCCCATGATATGGCAGACTATGAGGCTGCCCAGACTTACAAATACACCTAGTAGCTCCTGGGAGCTTCAGGATGAAATGGTATCTTTCTCCATCTGGCACCAAGTGATTCATGGCCTCATCCCTCCCAAACTCAAATATCAGCTCTTCCATGTTTTGGCACACCGAGCTCCCTTGATCATATCTTGCTTTTTACAACTGGGTGCTTGGTAACTATTTACAAATATGTCTTTATTTACTGCCTCCTCTCTGCAACACATCTGTGGAGCTTTGAATAGGGATGGCTCATATTGGCCCCCTATACTCATATATTTGAATGCCTAGGCACTAGGAATTAGCACTAGGAAGTGTGTTCTCGTCGGAGTAGGTATGGCTTTGTTGGAGGTAGGGGGTGGGCTTTGAGGTTTCAGAAGCTCAGGCTAGGCGCATTGGCTAACTCTGTCTTTCTGCTGCCTGATGATTCAGATGTTGAACTCTCAGATACCTCGCCAACACCATGTCTACCTGAGTCCTGCCATGCTTCCTACCATGATGATAAGGGACTAAACCTCTGAACTGTAAGGCAGACCCAATTAAATGGTTTCCTTTATAAGTGGTGCTGTGGTCATGGTGTCTCTTCACAGCAATAGAATATTGACAAAGGCAACATTTCTCATGTCTTCCCAAATGTCATCTTTCTTCATCTTCCTGTGTAACTCATGTTTATGGCAGACTCATAGATGTGTATCCAAGCCAGACATTAAAATACATACACTTGTTTTGACATCTTAGGAGACATCTTTACTCCTACAAAAGCCTTTTTTTCTCTGTTTTTCTTTTGTGGAGGAAATATAGATTGCAGGTCTTTTTCACCTTACCAACCTGCAAATTTTATTATCACAGATATTATATACATTATTGCATTATATAACAATTGCATAACACACAATTACATTACATAATATATCTCAGATTGTATCTATTCCACAGGTTTGCCTGATATGGACTCCAGACAGTGTGTCAGGAGTGATATACCCATAAGTAATGTGTCAATTGAGGAATCGTTCTAAATAAAAGTCAGTTTTATCCTTTTATAGAGCGACCACTCACTCTCTTTCGTTTTCTTTGCAAGACAGGGATAAGCTTCATCCCCTGGAAAAATGAGATTCTTAAGCCATCTAAGGACTCCTACAGCCAGATCTAAGTTATCAAGTCCCTCTTCCAACCATCCAAACAATAAGACTGTGTATCACCAGCTAGTAGGGCTGCAGCCCCACTTCTACAACTGGAACTTTGATGAAACAGGTGACCATGATCATAGACCATACAAAACTTTACAAACATAAAATCAAACAAAGTTAAAACGAACAAAATGAACATTCTAAGAAGATAATGAAAGCCAAAGACAATAACTCAGTGGGAAAGATAACTGTAGATAACAGTCTGGCTCCTGATTCCTGGAGGTGGGTGTGGCCACTGCACTCTGCTCCCCAGTCTTCGGAGCCAGTGTCAAAGGGCCTGATCTAAGTCTGTTGTTTTTGTATCCAAATCTCTGAGTCATTTAAAAATATGTCTGCACAAAATATTGTTACTTCTTTAAGTGATGGTTCTAATAGTATAATGGGGTAATTGTCATTTAATTTAGAAATATGTGTGTGTGTGTGTGTGTGTGTGTGTGTGTGTGTGTGTGTGTGTGTGTGTGTGTGTAGGTAAGATGGAAATGCACGGTGTTACTGATTTGAACCAGTACAGCAGGGGCTGGAGAGATGGCTCAGTAGGAAAGAGTGCATACTGCTCTTTGGGAGGACTCCAGTCCAGGGGATCCTAGTTCATTTCTCAGCCCCAGGAACTCACCTTCAATGGCATGCATACTCACACCCCTATCCACACAGGAAGAATCACAGCAGGTTCTCAGGTCAGTCAGTATCTTTGTGCATCCTTTGGTTTTTCAAATAGTCCCAGATGAGATATATAGGCCACCCTGAATTTTTTGCAAGCTTGAGAGGGATGCCAAACTTCCACTCTGATTATTAAGCAAGGGTCAATTTGAATGTCTGTTCAAATTCTCCTCCTTCTCCATCTCCTCCTCCACCTTCTTTTGCCAGAACTGGGTTGAATCTAGGGCCACACACACACACACACACACACACACACACAAGATGTCCACTCTAGTACTTATTTATACACCCATCTCTACATACACACTAGACATGCACACTAACAAACACCCATCTCCGTGCACATACTAGGTGTACACTCTAGCATTTACACACCCATCTTCACAAACACACTAGGCATGCACTCTATCACTTATTTATACACCTATACACACACACACACACACTAAATGTACACTCTGCACACCCATTTCCACATGCACACACTAGATGAGCACTTATTTACATACTTATCTAATTACACACTAGATATGCACTCTACCAATTATACACCGATTATCACTCTCATACTCAACATGAACTTACACACCCATCTTCACACACACACACACACACACACACTATCACTTATTTACACACCCATTCCCTTTTACTTTTTGAGACAAGGTCTCACTAAGCTGTCCCATTTTACCCAAACTCACTTTGTAGCTCAAAGCCTTGAACACGTGATCCTCCTGCCCCAGTTTTCCAAGAGAGGAGTATATTGTCCTTCTTGACACATTTAGTGTCACCTTAATTATATTTAGCAACTTTATAGTAACTCTCATCATTTCAGTACTAACATGCTTATTCTTAGAATGATCAAATGGAAACTAAACAACTCTGCAGAGATCTGACCATCAGAGGAATATGTATATAATCATTCAATCAAAGAGCAATGAAAGCCAATTGTCAATATAATGCCAAGCATCCTGATACACAAACATGATTTAAGTATGCAAAGAGAGTGCTGCTGGAAGAGATGGGCTATCTTCTGCATCACTGAACAAGTGTCAAATCAGCCTTCAGAGCTGCAGTTTATCCTATGCAAAATTAGAGCTTTTGTAAGACGATTTGTGTGTGCGTGAGAGAGAGAGAGGAGAGAGTGAGAGAGAGAAGAAGGGAGGGAGGGAGAGAGGGAGGGAGGGAGAGAGGAAGGGAAGGAGCACATGTGTGTGTATGCACCTGCCACAAGGAGCATGGAAGGTCAGAGGACAACCCACTGCAGTCTTTTCCTTTCCTTCCACCTTGTGCATCCTAAGGATCTAACTCAGTTGGTCAGACTCATAGCAAAAGCCTCTTCTTGCTAAGCCGTTTTGCAGGCCAAACTTACAGTCATACGGACACAACGTAAGAGGCATGGTTCACACATGGATTTGTGTTGATTTCCTCAAATCAAATTCTGTCACGCCACATGCCTTTGTAAAGTGTCAAGCAAGACTGTGGGATGACAGAGGCTTCCAGGTGTGAGCTCAGAGCAGAGAGAAACTGATTGGCTTACATGTGAAGGACTCAAACCTTGCACTATTCACCGCGGTATAGTCAATATCGAGTTAGGCAATCACATTTGCCTCAGTAAATAGTGATCCCAAATCATTTTAAAACCTATTTTCATAGTACCCACAAAGTCTGTTGTCACATGCCAACCTCACTGAGTCCAGAGCTGCCAACAATGAACAGAACATGCCTTTCAAAGTTCATTACTACTTGCTCAGCATGCAGACTATTAAACACGAAACAGAACCAGGAAAGCATTGCTTATATCCATCTGTGGTCAACTCCTTTTACATAAAGATTTCAATGTGAGTATGTGTTCTTGGACTGACATTTAAAAATGTATAGACATTAAAAATGTTAGATGCTAATTGTATGTGATCATACAAATAAAAAAGGAGAAAAAATAGATACAGAAGAAGTTCTTATCTGTAAGACTATTTGGATAAGAGACAACATTGTGGAACTATCTCAGAGGATAGCAAGCTTTGGGCATCTGGAAATATGCAAAGCCCCAGATCCCACTGCCAGGACCACCTCACTCTGGGTTTGGTGATGCATTCTCACAGTCTCAGCACTTGGGTAGGAGAAGCAAGAGTCAGAAATTCAAGGACACCATTGGCTATATAGGGAACTTGAACCTAACTCGAGCTACATGAGGAAGAGAAGGAGGCCTTCAAGAGAGGTCAGAGTGCCATGGAATTTCCAGGCCTCTGGGTCACGGATGGTGGGGAAGAAATCATGTCAGCAAGTGTAGACTCTACAAGGTCAAGGTGAGTTCAGCCAGGCTATTAGCAACTTCGGACAAGTTGGGAGCAATGCTGGCTGGAAAATCACCAAATGAAATAATAACTTGTTTATTTTGAAAGTTATCCTTGGTACAACACCAAGTTTATAATTTTTAAAAGGTGGTGAAGTGGGAGCTGAGATGTGGAATTTGTAGTCGGTCTTATCTTCATGCTGCTTGGAATTGAAGGCCTGGATCCAACGTCCTGGGTCAGACATGCATATGAAGTAAGACCAAGTTCCCTCCCCACGATGCCAGTGCTGAGATTGGCCTGGGCACAGATGGTCCCTCCACTGCATCTTCAGAGGAGCTGTGAAGAGCTGAGGCTGGCCCCAGTACACACACTCCCTCTACCTTGGCTCTGGAGGCAGTATGGACACTGTGGCTTCAGTGGAATTACAGATGGTTGAGTCTGGCCCCAGCACAGCTGTGCCTGCTTGTGCCAAGGCTAGGACATAGGCAGCCCTTCTTCATTGTGACATTACCAAGACCTGAGTAGATATTTTCTACTTCACTCACCAGATCCAGAAATGAGCTTACATTCTCTAAAAACAAGTAACTATAACATAAAATTTAGGTGCATTCCTTACCTAATTTCATACCCAAACCTACCCAATGTTTACAACTCCATAAAAATTGCGAGACATTCAAAGGAAAGCAAGGGTCACCAATAGGAAGAGACACCAACAAATTGGGTTTCAGGTCCCAGAACTGGAGCTAGAAAGAAGACTTTCAAATTATTATGTATTGAAGAAAAATTCAGGGGGGGGGATGAAACTTTGGGGTGAACATTCAAGAGTACAGAGAGGAGCATTGAGAAGGAACTGAGGGCTCCCGAGAGAAAGCATAACACCTGGAAAAAAACAAAAACAAAAAACAAAACAAAAAAAAAAAAACCAAAAAACGAAAAACAAAACATGGCGAAGAGCCTTAAAACAGAGTGGAGAAAGCTGCAGGATGGTTAAATCGGAAAATATATGGATGGAAACAGGATTACATTGAACAAAAACTTACCCCCATGCCAACACCAAGAGGTTTAACAGAGGAGAGAGGAGATGAGCAGACACTAGCTGAAGAGAGAACAGGCAACATGGACCCGAATTGGTGAGCAATGGGCCTGAAGGATCAATGACAAGGAGGACTTCACACAGAGACGTCCACGCCCATGCACACCACAACTGTCACACACAACAAAAGTGAAAACTCTAGAAACTGAATATAGACAGAGAGTGCACCACTAAAAGACTCCGCCTGAGGTTTGCAGCAGGAAAAGTGTCCGTTAATGTAGAAACCAGAGAAACTGTTCTTCAAAAACTGGAAGAATATAAATCATTTTCAAATAATGTAAACTGAGATTTCTTCCCTGGGGGGACTGTGTTATGAGAGGGTTACAAAACCCCTTGGGCTGGAGAGAGTTGCAATAGGTAGAAATGGAGGCCAGAGGGAATATCAGAGCCATAAATGTATGGAAATATAAATGACTATTTTCCCCTAAATTGTGTAAGCAAATTGGTTGTGAAATATAAATTACAGCAGCATGCTCTTGGGTTTTTCCATGCATATGTTAAAGCATATAGGACTCTGCTATGCATATGTTGCAGCTATATTTTATAATACCAATCCAAGCCTGACTAGCAAACTAAGGAACACAACTATAGTCTTAGAAACAGGTAGAAGATAATTTTACTCGAATCACCCACCACTCTAACAGATAAGTAGACTGTGGGACCAAGGATCTAGGTCAGTGGATGAAGCGCTGCGTGACGACCTGAGTTCAGATGCCCTGTGATCTGTTCAAAGCTGAAGATGACTGCACATCCATAGTCCAAATGCTCCGACAGTGAGATGAGAGGTGGAGACAGGAGAACTCTCAGGAGTTTGAGGACCAGCTAGCCTGGTGTGCACAGCAGCTGACAAGTGTCAAGGTGGAAGGAAAAGGCCAATACCATTATCTTTTGACCTTTGTACATACACATGGATTGTGTATGTGTGTGTGTGTTATGCATGTGTGCATATGCAGGTGTGTATGTATATATATGTATATGTGTGTGTGTCTCTGTGTGTATGCATGTATGTGTATGATGTTTGTATATATGCATGTATGTGCTGTGTGCATGTATGTAGTGTATGTGTGTGAGTGTTGGTGTGAGTGCAATGGCATATATGTGCAGGTGTGCTTGCCATGCACTGGTGTGTGGAGACTAGAAGTAGATGCTGGGTGCTTTTTCATCTTATTTTTGAGACAGGGTTACAGACTGAGACAGGATCTTACTAAACCTAAGGCTCACTGTTTTGTCTAGACTTGCTGGCCAGCAAGTTCCCAGTATTTTTATATCTCCAACTCACAGTACTGGGACTAAGATGTGACATCATGCTCAGCTTCAATGTGGGTCCTGAGGATTGGACCTAGGCCTTCATGCTTATATAGAAAACAGTTTATATACAATCACCTCTTCAACCTCATTCTTAGATTTTGGAAAACCACTCAGTTCTATATTTAATATCTTATGAACATTATCTTATTTAAAAATTTTTTTGCTGTTGTATTTTCTTTTTAATTTTTATTAGATATTTTTCTTATTTACATTTCAAATGTTATCCCATTTCCTAGTTTCCCCTCAAAAAATCCCCTATCTCCTCCCCCTCCCCCTGCTCCCCAACCCACCCACTCCCATTCCTGGTCCTGGCATTCCCCTATACTGGGGCATAGAACCTTCACAGGACCTAGGGCCTTTTCTCCCATTGATGACCAACTAGGCCATCCTCTGCTACCTATACAGCTAGAGCCAGAAGTTCCACCATGTGTTTTCTTTGATTGGTAGTTTAGTCCCAGGGAGCTCTGGGTTTACTGGTTAGTTCATTTTGTTGTTCCTTCTATGGGGCTTCAAACCCCATGTTTGTTTATGGGATGGATCCCCAAGTGGGGCAGTCTCTGGATGGTCATTCCTTCAGTTTCTGCTCTGAACACTTGGTCTATGTAATTCCTTCCATGGGTATTTTGTTCCCCCTTCTTAAAAGGATTCTGAGCTTCCACTTATCAGTGAGTGCATATCATGTGTGTTCTTTTGTGATTAGGTTACCTCACTTAAGATGATATCCTCCAGATCCATCCATTTGTCTATGAATTTCATAAATTCACTGTTTTTAATAGCTGCATAGTACATTATTATGTAAATGTACCACATTTTCTGTATCCATTCCTCTGTTGAGAGACATCTGGGATCTTTCCAGCTTCTGGCTATTATAAATAAGGCTTCTATGAACATAGTGAAGCATGTGTCCTTCTTACATGTTGGAGCATCTTCTGGGTATATGCCCAGGAGTGGTATTGCTGGATCTTCTAGTAGAACTATGTCCAATTTTCCGAGGAACCACCAAACTGATTTCCAGAGTTGTTGTATCAGCTTGCAGACCCACCAGCAATGGAGGAATGTTCATCTTTCTCCACATCTTTGCCGGCATCTGCTGTCACCTGAGTTTTTTATCTTAGCCATTCTGACTGGTGTGAGGTGGAATCTCAGGGTTGTTTTGATTTGCATTTCCCTGATGATTAAGGATGTTGAACATTTTTTTAGGTGTTTCTTAGCCACTCAGTATTCCTCAGTTGAAAATTCTTTGTTTAGCTCTGTATCCCATTTTTTTTAAATAGGGTTGTTTGGTTTTCTAGAGTCCAACTTCTTGAGTTCTTTATATATATTGGATATTAGCCCCCTATAAGATTTAGGATTGGTAAAGATCTTTTCCCAATCTATTGGATGCCTTTTGGTCTTATTGACAGTGTCCTTTGCCTTACAGAAGTTTTGCAAGTTTATGAGGTCGGATTTGTTGATACTTGATCTTAGAGCACAAGCCATTCATGTTCTGTTCAGGGATATTTCCCCTGTGCCCATATTTTCAAGGCTTTTCCCCACTTCTTCCTCTATAAGTTTCAGTGTCTCTGGTTTTATGTGGAGTTCCTTGCTTGATCCACTTAGACTTGAGTTTTGTACAAGGGGATAAGAATGGATCAATTCGCATTCTTCTATATGATAACTGCCAGTTGAGCCAATATTATTTGTTGAAGATGCTGTCTTCTTTCCACTGGATGGTTTCACCTCCGTTGTCAAAGATCATGCATGTGTGAGTTCATTTCTGGATCTTCAATTCTGTTCCATTGATCTACCTGTCTGTCGCTGTACCAGTACCATGCAGTTTTTATCACAATTGCTCTGTAGTACAGCTTGAGGTCAGGCATGGTGATTCCACCAGAGGTTCTTTTATTGTTGAGAATAGTTTTTGCTATCCTAGGATTTTTGTTATTCCATATGAATTTGCAAATTGCCTTTTCTAACTCTGTGAAGAATTGAGTTGGAACTTTGATGGGGATTACATTGAATCTGTAGATTGCTTTCAGCAAGATAGTCATTTAGACTATATTAATCCTGCTAATCCATGAACATGGGAGATCTTTCCATCTTCTTCGATCACTTTCTTCAGAGACTTGAAGTTCTTATCATACAGATCTTTCACTTCCTTAGAGTCACAGCAAGGTATTTTATATTACTTGTGACTATTTTGAAGGTTATTGTTTCCCTAATTTCTTTTTCAGCCTGTTTATCTTTTGTATAGAGAAAGGCCACTGATTTGTTTGAGTTAATTTTATATCCAGCTACTTCACTGAAGTTGTTTATCAGGTATAGGAGTTCTCTAGTGGAATTTTTAGGGTCACTTATATATACTATCATATCTGCAAAAAGTAATATATTGACTTCTTTCTTTCCAATTCGTATTCCTTTGATTTCCTTTTGTTGTCTAATTGTTTTAGCTAGGACATCAAGTACTATATTGAATAAGTGGAAAATGAGTGGGCAGCCTTGTCTAGTCCCTGATATTTGTGGGATTGCTTGCAGTTTCTTACCATTTAGTTTGATGTTGGCTACTGGTTTGCTGTATATTGCTTTATGTTTAGGCCTTGAATTCCTGATCTTTCCAATACTTTCATCATGAAGGGGTGTTGGACTTTGTCAAATGCTTTCTCAGCATCTAATGAGATGATCATGTGGTTTTTGTCTTTGAGTTTGTTTATATAGTGGATTACGTTGACGGTTTTCCGTATATTGAACCATCCTTGCATCCCTGAGATGAAGCCTACTTGATCATGATGGATGATCATTTTGATGGGTTCTTGGATTTGGTTTGTGAGAATTTTATTGAGTATCTTCGCATCGATATTCATAAGGGAAATTGGTCTGAAGTTATCTTTCTTTGTTGGGTTTTTGTGTGGTTTAGGTATCAGAGTAATTGTGACTTCATAGACTGAACTGGGTAGAGTACCTTCTGTTTCTATTTTGTGGAATAGTTTGAGAAGAATTGGAATTAGGTCTTCTTTGGAGGTCTGATAGAACTCTGCACTAAACCCATCTGGTCCTGGACTTTTTTTGGTTGAGAGACTATTAATGACTGTTTCTATTTCTTTAGCAGATATAGGACTGTTTAAGTCATTAATCTGATCCCGATTTAACTTTGGTAACTGATATCTGTCTAGAAAATTGTCCATTTCATCCAGGTTTTCTCTGTTGTTTTTTTAGCATAGCCTTTTGTAGTAGGATCTGATGATGCTTTGGATTTCCTTAGGTTCTGTTGTTATGTCTCCATTTTCATTTCTGATTTTGTTAATTAGGATACTGTCCCTGTGCCCTCTAATTAATCTGACTAAGGATTTATCTATCTTGTTGATTTTCTCAAAGAACCAGCTCCCAGTTTGGTTGATTCTTTGTACAGTTCGTTTTGTTTCCACTTGGTTGATTTCAGCCCTGAGTTTGATTATTTCATGTTTTCTACTCCTCTTTTGGTGAATTTGCTTCCTTTTCTTCTAGAGCTTTTAGGTGTGCTGTCAAGCTGCTAGTGTATGCTCACTCCAGTTTCTTTTTGGAGGCACTCAGAGCTATGAGTTTTCCTCTTAGGACTGCTTTCACTGTGTTCCATAGATTTGGGTATGTTGTGGCTTCATTTTCATTAAACTCTAAAAAGTCTTTAATTTCATTCTTTATTTCTTCCTTGACCAAGGTATCATCGAGTAGAGTGTTGTTCAGCTTCCACGTGTATGTGGGCTTTCTATTATTTAGGTTGTTATTGAAGATCAGCCTTAGTGTGTGGTGATCTGATATGGTGCATGGGATAATTTCAATATTTTTGTATCTGTTGAGACCTGTTTGGTGACTGATTATATGGTCAGTTTTGGAGAATGTACCATGAGGTGCTGAGACGAAGGTATATTCTGTTGTTTTAGGATGAAATGTTCTATAGATATCTGTTAAATCCATTTGTTTCATAACTTCCACTGTGTTTCACTGTGTCTCTGTTTAGTTTCTTTTTCCATTGATGAGAGTGGAGTGTTGAAGTCTCCCACTATTATTGTGTGAGGTGTAATGTGTGCTTTGAGTTTTAGCAGTTTCTTTAATGAATGTGGATGCCCTTTCATTTGAAGCATAGATGTTCAGAATTGAGAGTCCACCTTGGTAAATTTTTCCTTTGATGAGTAAGAAATGTCCCTCCTTATCTATTTTAAGAACTTTAGGTTGAAAGTCAGTTTTATTCGATATTAGAATGACTACTCCAGCTTATTTCTTTGGACCTTTTGCTTGGAAAATTGTTTTCCAAACTTTTACTCTCAAGGTAGTGTCTGTCTTCGTCCCTGAGGTAAGTTTCCTGTATGCAGCAAAATTCTTGGGTCCTGTTTATGTAACTAGCCTGTTAGTCTACGTCTTTTTATTGGAGAATTGAGTACATTGATATTAAGCGATATTAAAGAAAAGCCATTGCTTCCTGTTATTTTTGTTGTTAGAGTTGGAATTTTGTTCATGTGGCTATCTTCTTTAGGTTTGTTGAAAGATTACTTTTTTGCTTTTTCTGGAGCTTAGTTTCCCTCTTTGTGTTGGAGTTTTTCCTTTATTATCCTTTGAAGGGCTGGATTTGTGGAAAGATATTGTGTAAATTTGGTTTTGTCATGGAATACCTTGGTTTCTCTATCTATGGTAATTGAGAGTTTTGCTGAGTATAGTACCCTGGGCTGGCATTTGTGTTCTCTTAGGGTCTGTATGACATCTGCCCAGGATCTTCTAGCTTTCATAGTCTCTGAGGAGAAGTCAGGTGTAATTCTGATAGGTCTGCCTTTATATGTTACTTGACATTTTTCCCTTACTGCTTTTAATATTCTTTATTTGTTTTGTGCATTTGGCGTTTTGATTATTATGTGAGGAGAGGAATTTCTTCTCTGGTCTAGTCTATATGTTCATGGGCATCTCTTTCTTTAGGTTGGGAAAGTTTTCTTCTATAATTTTGTTGAAGATATTGACTGACCATTTAAGTTGGGAATCTTCCCTCTCTTCTATACCTATTATCCTTCGGTTTTCTCTTTTCATTGTGTCCTGGATTTCCTGGGTGTTTTGGGTTAGTATCTTTTTGCGTTTTCTTTGATTGCTGTGCCAATGTTTTCTATGGTATCTTCTGCACCTGAGATTCTCTCTTGTATTCTCTTGGTAATGCTTGCATCAATGGCTCCTGAATTCTTTTCTAGGTTTTCTATTTTCAGAGTTGTCTCCCTTTGTGATTTCTTTATTGTTTCTTCTTCCATTTTTAGATCCTGGATGATTTTGTTCGATTCTTTCACCTGTTTGTATGTGTTCTCCTATATTTGTTTAAGGAAGTTATTTATTTTCTTCTTATAGTCCTCCATCATCATCATGAGAAGTGACTTTAGATCCTTATCTTGCTTTTCTGGTGTGATGGTGTATCCAGGACTTGCTATGGTGGGAGAGTTTGGTTCTGATAATGCCAAGTAACCTTGGTTTCTATTGCTTCTCTTCTTACACCTGCCTCCAGCCATCTGATTATCTCAAGTGCTCCCTGCCCTCAATTGAAGCTTGTTCTTCTTGTAATCCCGGGTTGAGTCAGAACTCTGCAGATTCAAGCTTTCTCTGTGATCCTGAGATTCTGGGAGTGTCAGAATTCTTGGCAGTCAAGCTTCCTCTGAGACCCTCAGATCCTGGTGTGACCAACCTCCTGGGATCCTGGGATCCTGAAATCCTAAGATCCTGGGAGTGTTAGAGCACCTGGAAGTGCTACCTCCTCTGGGGACCGTGGGACTGTCCGCTGTGTTCCAAACCAAGGTAGACCAGCGCAGACCAGAAGGGCCCTGAGCTGCTGGTCGGGCAGGGCTCCTGTGTCTGCTCCTGCTGGCCCCAGGCACTCCCAGTTGTTGGAACAGATGTTGAGTTCCACTCACCAGTGATCCTGAGATCCTGGGCATGCTAGGGTGCCTGGGGCGTGGAGAGTCATCTGGGGACTGTGGGACCATCCCCCGAGTTTGCACCCAAGGTGGCCTGAAGCTGGCACCGACTGGAAGCTATTTAAAAATTCTAACTGGGAGTGGTGTCAATATGTCTGTAATCACCATTATCAGGAAGCTGAGGCATGGAGATTGTGAGTTCCAGGCCAGGCTTGGAGAGACTTAGTATGAAAAAGATGAAAACAACAATAAAAATATCTAAACACTTGCAAATTTAAAAAAGGGGTCTCAGGTAATATAGTCTGGCCTTAAATTTGATGTTCAGATTCCTGACTTGACCTGCCAAATCCTGAATTTACAGATGTGTGCTACCATATCTATCTGCGTCTCTCCAATATTTCCATTACTCTTGACATGATAATTTGCCTTATATTATATTTCACATGTAAAATAGCACACAAATAGAACATTTGAACCAAGCCATGGTGACCATGCACCAGCACAGAGACATCAGCATAGAGTGACCCTGTACCCTTGAGGCTCTGGCTGTTAGTTTCTCCAAATGTGTCCTCTCTCTCCACCCTCTCCTCACCCAGGTAAAAGTATCCAGTATTGACATTGACCATTTTCCTCTTTCAAAACACATTTTCCTGATTTTTAAGATAATCTATTATGTAGCTGATATTTGGTTAACAAATAAAAAGCCAAACGAACACATCCTCCTAGGACATGTCTTCCTACTGTGGCTCTGAGACGAAGCTGAGACGCCCAACACGTCTAGAGCTTCCAAATGCTTACCAATGTATTGGCCTGGATGGCCACTCCTCCTGACATTGTGTGAGCCAGATTGCAGTGTGACTCTGCCTGATTGTATGTAGAAGGGATGATGAGCACTTCTCTTGATGTTGCATGGTAGGCTGTGGCCTGGCTCTGCTGCAATGGCCATTCCTTCTGACACTGTGCTGTAGGCATGTATGACAATGGTACCACTGGATGATGTGGTTGCTCGTTCACTCCTCCAAGTTTCTACCTAGAAACCAGAACAAGCTCTCAGGATTATCTCCTGGATTTCTCCATTCGCAAGAAGCAACGCTGCTGTATTAAGATCTCTGATCTCTGCACAAAATGGTCTCCTTACAAGGTGCTTTTTTACAGTGCTGTTGTTCTCATCAGAGGATGGAGAAACACTAGCTACTCAAGAGGAAGGGCAATGTGGCTTGCCTGGTGGACATCAGGATTCAACTCATGTTGAGGGTAGCCAGCCTTCCAGTTGCCGAGTGTTTGGCAAGTGAACGCAGGGAATGCCTGGTAGTGCACGTGCTGCTGCCAGAATCTGACAGTGCCTTTGATTTGATCAAGCGATGAGGGTTTACAGATCCTGACAGTTGGCATGTCAATCACTCAGTGATCTCAGCAGAGCTTGCTCAGCATCAGCACCTGGAAATTTCCCATAACCACTAGCCAATTTAAGGAACTTCTAAATAATTGATGTCCCCACAACTGCCAGGCTGCTTAAGTTTCACCATGAAAGCTTGCCCTGGATGGAGACAAACCTCCAGACTTAGAAGCACAGTTCTCAAATGCGCTTAGAACAGAACTTTGATTTAAGGTGATGGGAAAGGAGCACTAGCTACGTAGTTTGGGGACTTGGCTGGGTGGGTTGTCTACATCCCAAAGTCAGCAAGTATCTCTACCCGATGATCAAGACTGGTTTCTCAGTGACAAGTTTGCTCTTTGGTCCCAACACTCAGATTCTCAAACCTCAAAACCACCTAGCATTTTTCAAATTGCTTCAGTCTCTGATGGATGACAGGCCCATGTGTATTTACATCCCGGTGTCATCACAAGAAATCCAGGACCTTGTGGAGAGCTGAGTTCGAGAAGGCCTGGAGGCGGGGTTATGTCCACTCCAGTGCTACTAGTCTGGGTCCAGATGGCGACTCTGCCTCCACACAGCCCAAGTGACACGTCCAACCCTCTCTCTGAGCTTTTGAGTTTCTTGAGGAAGAAAATGTGGTTTTGCCCTACTTTTAGCAAATTGACATTTCTGGGCTTGACTTTGCTAGTGTGTCTCAAAACATATGGACACTTCTGGAAAAAAATATTACTTCTGATCCATCTGGCTAAAGGGTGAATTTTTCCAAATACAGTAAAAACCCTTTTATGAAATGCTTTTTCTACCATGGATTCCATTAGACCACAGAACAAATCTTTTTGTTGGACACAGAGCAATAAGGTTGCTGAAGTAACCTGGATTCTGGGTGACTTCCCAACCCTTCTTCCAGCACACTAAGAAGAGGTAGCCAGCTTCTGGACTGGCCCCATTGCCTAGTCTCAGTGTGGACCTTTTCTGAGGCTCCCCTGCTTTCCCTCCACCCCAGTGAGTGTCAGGGACTCCTAAGGAAGAGCACCAAGGGCTTTTCAAGTGGCTGAAGATTACGCCAGAAAAAGAACAAAGTCATGTTATACTAAAACTGCCTGTGTTTATGGACACATCAAACTTGGGAACGACTTCAAAACATAAATAAAGAATAACATGAAGGGTGAGTCAGGTCTGGGTTCCTCCACAGGTGCTAGGAAGACACTGCTGACATGCCAGGTCAGCAATCTGTCTGAAAAGATAGCCCGTATCAAAGTCTGAAGCTTGTGAGAAATTGCTTTGGAATGTTCTTGCTCAAGGAAATATAAAGAAAGTGAAATCAGAGGTAGGTATGAGATTCAGGTTTAAAATCAAAAGGCTTGAGCAGTGCTAAGGGACTACAGCTGGCCTGCTCTCTGTGACTGTGTCTAGGGAATGTTGACAGGTTCCTTCATCTCTATCCACCCTGGCGTTCCCAGGAGTTCTTTATTGCTGGGAGACATTAAGAAACAATCACCCATGGAAGGAGTTACAGAGACAAAGTTTGGAGCTGAGACAAAAGGATGGTCCATCTAGAGACTGCCATATCCAGGGATCCAACCCATAATTAGCCTCCAAGCGATGACACCATTGCATACACTAACAAGCCTTTGTTGCAAGGACGGTGATATAGTTGTCCCTTATGAGACTAGGCCGGGGCCTAGCAAACACAGAAGTGGATGCTCACAGTCAACTATTGGATGGATCACAGGGCCCCCAATGGAGGAGCTAGAGAAAGTATCCAAGGAGCTAAAGAGATCTGCAACCCTATTGGAGGAACAATATTATGAACTAACCAGTACCCCAGAGCTCTTGACTCTAGCTGCATATGTATCAAAAGATGACCTAGTCGGCCATCACTGGAAAGAGAGGCCCATTGGTCAGGCAAATGTTATATGCCCCAGTACAGGGGAATGCCAGGGCCAAAAAATGGGAATGGGTGGGTAGGGGAGTTGGGGGGGGTACTTTTGGGATAGCATTGGAAATGTAATTGAAGAAAATACGTAATAAAAAAAAAAAAAAAGAAGTGTCATATGCTGGAACCTGGACACAAATTGTATGGTTTAAACAACTCGTAATACACAGACTATTTTTTTTATCTACAGTAAACTTTTTGTGTTTGAACTGTGAAAAAAAAAAAAAAAGAAAGTAATCTAAGGCAATCTTAAAGGAAGGATCCTCCAGGGCGGGTAAGATCAAAGGTCAGTGCTCTTTGGATTAGAGCAAGAAGACACAGCCTACTCCCAAAAGAAAAACCCCAGCAGACCCTGACTGTGAACTTGAGAATTTGCTTGGAATTTCTTTTGTACTGAAGCAGAAGGCTCAAAATTAGGGGTTGTGGCTCTAAATTCAAGTGTATAGTGCCAATTACCAGCACTGGGAAGTGCTAATGGAGGAAGCCAATCTCTTTCAGAGTAATCTAGCTATGGGAAGGGCTTCATATGAATTCCTATTAAGTCAATGACACTCAAATCCTTCTGGATTAGAAGCATAAAATAAAGACTCTGGTATCAAAACTGCAGAGAAATCCCACATTTGGGAACAGTCTACTCTGGACTGAGAAGACTTCATCTTCAGGATGCCCCAAGGAGGACTTTTCTACACTGAGCACCTCTGTGTATCCACCAGCCACTGGGTATAAGGCTACCTGGTTAGTGGGACACCATTCACCTCTTCAGATGGGGTCCTCATTGCCAGGCTCGGCCTGGGAATTACTAGATCAAGGAGTGTCATCGGCCTCCCATGAAGATCTTGATGCTTTGAACAGTGAGCCAAGGGATTGAGAGAAATGCTTACCTGTGGGTGGAGGCACAGAGCAAAGCTCAGGACAGCAAGAGCATCAGGCCTGGGGACCGCAGGCCCATCACAAGATCAAAACTCAGACCTGAAAGGATCCAACTGTTCTACTGAATTATCTGATTACCAGACAGACAAGATGGGGCCTTGAGACTGCAGAGATATTTGACCCTAAACTTGTCATTTATTGTGAGATTTACCAAAATGTTAAAGTAAAAACATATGAAAATAGTTCCGAATACAGAAAGGAATTTTTTTTAAATGGAGGGACAACATTAAAAAATTTAAACTATGAAGGAGTATTTGATAAAATAAAAATAGATTGTAATAAGTTAAACACACACACAAAATAAAACCAAAACAACCATAAAACAATGAAGAATTACAAAGGGAAAAGTGAGCAGAGAACAGATGGGATACATAAAAATAAGTAATAATAATGGCACATTGGAGTACAGCCTGTATTAAATTTAACTGGTCTTAACATACCCAGAGTCCAAAAGCATCAGGCTGGACACATTTTACAGAGCTCAATCCAGATATAGCATGCTTGAAAGAAACCCATTTTAATAATAGCACAAATACACTGGAAGAGTTAAAGTGAATGGAATGCAGGCTGGGCTACAGTGAGTCTGCATCATTGGAACAGCTGGAACAGCTGGAACAGCTGGAACAGCTGGAACAGCTGGAACAGTGGATCATGGGATCAGCTGGATCAGTGGATCATGGAATCAGCCATATTAACTTTGCAGGAAAGAGTGATTTAATGATACAGTGCTACCTCTCCAGTATGTGAATGCTAATTGAGGACATCATTGCATAATAATGAAGCTTCTAGTTCAACCAGAGACCACATGTACCCTGGATGCCTAGGTGCCGAACCACAGAGCTCAGAACATGTGGAGAATGAACCATAAGAATTACAGTGGAATGGAGTCCATTCCACTCCAGGCTAAAGGGCTTAGCACCTGGATGTAAAGACAGGGCAGGTAGAGCAAACTCCAGTAATGAGAAAGGCAGTCTGATCAATACGAAACAATCTCAACCTGGTGGGACTCTGGACATATGCCACCCAGCAACAACACAGCAAAGAGAATTCTGAACTGAAGGAGAACACATCAAATTCCCATAAGCAGTAAACAGATAGAGATGAGACAGTCCTGAGCAATCAAGTCTATTAGAGAAAACGGAAAAAAGAAAGACAAAGGCTTCCACTAAGAGCCTCACTTCCTCATCAGGAGTCTAGAAAGATCCCAGAGTGCCACATCTGTGTGTGCTTGTCATTCTAGCACTGAGAAGCAGAGTCAAGAACATCATGAGATCCAGGACAATCTGAGCTACACAATAGCTTCAGGGCCAGCCTGGGCTACAGACCGAGACATTCCCCCTGAAAAGAACAAAGAGACTGAAAAATCAATGAAATAAAAAATAAGCAGAAATCTGGTTCAGTGAGGAATTTGATACCTTGCTAACCCTCCAGCTCCACTGACCGGGCATGAAGACAGAATAATTTACCAGTATTAGGAATGGAATAAATGGAATACTTTTATGGATCCCACACACATGAAATACAAAATAAGAACAGCATGCTCATGATAGGGCAATAAATTTAAACTCATATGAAACTATATCCCTAAAAGAACAATACCTTTGGGTTCACACAGAAAGAAAAAGTAAAGTGCTATATGAGGAAACTACATTTGTTCTTAAAAAGTCTCCCTCTGATTCAGCTTTCCTGTTTCTGTGATTTAAAAAGAAAAGAAAAGAAAAAAAACAAACAAAACAAACAAACCACTGTGACCAAAAGCAATTACAGGAGGAAAATTTTTATTTTAGTTTACAGTCACAGTCCATTTTTGATAGAAGCCAGGGCAAAACTTCAAGGCAGGAACTGGAAGAAACCATGGCTGCTTCCTGGCTTATTCCCTACTTCGTGTTCTTCTGCCTTTCTCTTTCTTGCTCCCCTCTCCTCTCCTCCCCTCCCCTCCTCTCCTCTCCCTTCCTCTTCTCTTCTCTTTTTGAAACAGGATGTCTCTGTGTAACTCTGGCTGTTTTAGAGCCTGCTGTGTAGACCAGGCTGACCTTTAACTCACAGAGATCCACCTGCTTCTGCCTCCCCAGTGCTGGGACTAAAGGCATGCACCACCATACCTGACTCTGTTACCTTTCTTATACAGCCCACATGCCTGGGGATGATACCACACACCATGGACAGGACATTTCTACATTAATTAGCAATCAAGAAAATACCCCACAGGCTAATCTGATGGAGGCAATTGATCAGTTGAGGTTTTCTCATCTGTAGTGTCAAACTGAGAGCCAAGATTAGTTATCATATCTTCTTACAAAGAAAGTTCCAGAGCCAGGCCATGTCACTGGTGAATTGAACCAAGCCTAAACAGAAGTAATGGTGTATTTACTCACAAATACTCCTGGGCAGTTGAAGCTCCATCCTATGTGGCCAATGCCATACTATGAAAACAAATCTATCCAAATAAAAGAATCTACAGATCAACATTCTCCATTAAAATATAAACTGACAATCTTAAAATTTTAACAAGACATGAAAAGAATAAATGATAAATGGGACTTATTCTAGGAATGGGCATTTTTTAATATCCTGAATGAATTCAATTCATTTTAGTAATAAAGTTTAGATAAGCAAATAAATTGGTTATCTCAATAGTTGTAGAGAAAGTGTGTGAGATAGCCAGTGTCCATCCCGAAAGTCCACCTCACTAAACTTGGAAGAGAGAGAGAGAGAGAGAGATTCCTTGGCCAGACAAAGGGCACCTCGGTCAAATGACCTCACCACCGTTCTTAATAGTAAACACCAGAGTCTTACCCTAGATTCAAGAAAGTAACAGAAGCGTCTTCTCTTGTCACTGTTTTGAAACATTGTATGTAGGCTTTCAGAGGGTGGGTTAAGGTAAAAGAGAAAAAGAAAGAACTTAGAAACATCTGTATTAGAAATTAAAATGTGAAAACACATTTATATTCTTCTTTTTCTTCATTAATTTATTTACTTAGTCACTTTACATCCCAGGCTCCCTCCCTCTTCTCCCAGTCTCACCCTTACAAACCCTCCTTCATTTTCCCCTCCCCTTCTCCTCAGAGAAGGATAAGCCCCTCCTTGGGTACCAAACCACCCCGGGACATCAAACTGCAGCAGGACTATGCCCATCTGCTCCCACTGAGGCTCCACTGGGCAGACCAACTAAGGGAAGGGGAGCCAATGGTACCTAAGAGAGTCAGAGACACCCCCACTCCAGTTGTTAGGGGATCCACAGAAGACCAAGCTGCACATCTGCTACAAATGTGTGAGGGACCTAGGTCCAGCCCCTGCATGCTCTTTGGTTGATGGTTCATCTCTGTGAACCTCACTGGACCCAGGCTAGTTGACTCCTTAGGTTTTCCTGTGGAGTCTTTGACTCCTCCAAATTCCTCACTTTTGCTCTCCATTCTTCCACAAGTCTTCTTGAGTTCCCCCTAATGTTTGACTGTGGGTCTATGCATCTGTTTCCATCAGCTGCCGGATGAAGCCTCTCAGAAGACAGTCATGCTAGGTCCCTGTTTTCAAGTCATAGAGCATCCTTAATAGTGTTCTCTCCCATGGGGTGGGGCTCAAGTTAGGTCAGTTATTGATTGGCAGTTTGCTCAATCTCTCCTTCATCTTTACTCCTGTGCAACTTGTAGGCAGGCTTTGAGGGTATGTTGTTGTCCCCCTTCCTCCACTGGAAGTCCCACCTAGCTACAGGAGGTGGCCACTTCAGTAGTCTCTATACCCCCAACTACTTGGAGTCTTAGCTAGAGTTACTCCCATAGACTCCTAGAAGCCTCCCCCATCCCAGGTCTCCAGCTAGGCCCAGAGAATCCCCCCAGCAATTTCTGTTCTCTCTCCTAGCCCTCTCCTGTCCTCTCTCTTCGTATACTTCATCCCCTTCCTTATTCCCTCTCCCTCTCCCACCAGGTCCTTCTATCCACCCACCTCCCTTGGGCCCTTCTTATTACTTAGTTTCTTTGGGTCTGTGTATTGTAGCATGATTATTCTGTACTTTATGGCTAATATCCCCTTATAAGTGAGTACATACCATACATGTCTTTCTGGGTCTGGGTTACCCTACTCAGCATGATATCGTCTAGTTCCATCCATCTGTCTGCAAAATTCATAATGTTTTTGTTTTTCATAGCTGAATAGTATGCCATTGTGTAAATGAACCACATTTTCTTTATCCATTCTTCAGTTGAGGGACATCTAGGTTGTTCCTAGTTTCTGGCTATTATGAACAAAGCTGCTATGAACATAGTAGAGCAAGTGTCTTTGTGGGATGTTGAAGCATCTTTTAGGTATATGCCCAGGAGTGATATATCTGGGTCTTAGGTAGAACTAGCCCTAAATTGATTTCTAAAGTGGTTGTACAAGTTTACACTCCTATCAACATGTTGATAAGTTTTATAGAAAATCCCATGGCATTCACAGAAATGTTCATATATGGCTGAGAGAATGAAAAGGGTTGATAGATATAAGATAAATATACAAAAATTCAGTTACAATCTCTGTGCTAGCAATGGGAATTCACAATGGAACACACAAAGGCACTTACAGTAATAGAGCAAACAGACTATGTGACAAATAGAACCCAGGCCACTGTTTAGAAGAGTCAGTGTGGGCAAGGTTCCAAGTTTCTCTGCAGAGCCAGAGCCACATCAACCAAAATCTTGGCAGGCTTTTGGTTCTGGATTTTTTTTTAAGAAGTTGAAAACTGGATCCTAAAATTCAGTTGGAAATGTAAAGCATCTAGATTGCTAAAAATGAACTTTCAGTAGGGAGAGTCACGGTGCACGGCTTCACAACTTACTGTTGGTCAGAGGCGAGGCAGTGTGCTGACTGAACATAAGCAAATAGATTGCAGAACGAGAGGCACCAGCCAGCAGGGATCTACATGTGTGGTCTATTGATTTCAGCAAAGACAGAAGGATAAGTCAGTGGAGGGGAAAATTGGATCTTTCAGCAAAAAGCACCAGAATAATTTGATTTCTTCATAATTTTATCCTTCTGTATGTTATACTGCAGGAAACTGAATTCAAAATAGATCATAGATATCACAGAAAATAAAAAGAGAGTCTAAGATTCCATTAGAAATCAGAGAGACTGGAACTGAAATTAGATAAAGATATTTAAAGTTTGAGAGCAAAGCACAATCCTTACCCTAGATGAGGTACGCGTGCTTATCAGAAGCCAATTATTGTTGAACTGCGGAATGAAAACTACAGGCTGGGAACCAGGAAGAAGGATTTGGAAAGCATATACCTACACAAAAAGGCTTCTACTTCAATTATGAAAGGATTCTCCGATTAAAGGCTACGAAAATAGGCACAAGTTTAAGATGCTCTGAGGGGCCTCTCCACATCCACGAGATAGTGGTGCCAGAAAGGCAGGCCACATCATGGATGTAGGGCTGAGTTCCAGCCTGCCTGAGTTATCAGGACCCTGCCTCCATAGAAAGAACACACCCTCCTGGCATCCAGGCCTCGAGGAGCACAAAACTGTAAAGATGCTAGAGAGGGCCTTTCCCTCCACCCCAGGTCTCTGTGGGGTCCTTGTCTTGGTAAAGAGGGATGTTTGGTTCCATTGTAAAAACTCCATTCTTTGCTTTCTGATCAATTTCTTGCTCTGTGCTCCAGGACACTGCACTCCAAGATGAGCGTGAAAACAGCCCAAAGAGGGTGTAAGGAGCCCTGAGCAGTTGATTTTCAGAGTACAGGGGTGAAAGGGCACTGCTCCAAGAGCCACAGAGAGGCCAGGGCTCATGTAAGTGGCTTCTCACTGCCAACAGAGGAGGACTAAGAAAGATTCACCGCTCACCTGAAGAGCAGTCCGGAGAGAAAACAGACATGCTTGGGACCGCCTGCAGAAGTCATAGGTAAGTTTGCTTAAATCATTTCTTTGATTATCTTTGTCTAAAAATCTTCTCTGGGAAGTACTCCAAGCAACATTTGCAGGGATCCACGGCTGGCCAGACCTCAGACTATGCAGTTGGACACGTTAATTAATCATTAGAACAAGAAAGAAAGTTTTGATTTTTTTTTTTTTTTTTTTTTTGCTTGTGTTTCATAAACGAGGAATCTGAGGGTCAGAAAACCGAAACGACTTGTCTGGGATTCAAGAGCAAGTGGAGGGTTAAATCCCCAGTCTGCTGAGGGCCAGGATGCTCACCACACCCCTCTGTAGCTAGACTTCCTGAGGCCTGGTGCAAAGAGAGCTGGAACATAGACTTGCCAGTTTGGAAGTGAGGGTAGCGCACTCTGTTTGCTTTAGCAGTAAGGAAAATGCTGAGAGGCCTTGAAGACTGTGCTGGAAGAAGGGGTAGAGGCCTGTGGCACCAGCCCCAGAGCTTCCTCAGGCCTGGCAGGCACCAGAGGAGTTCAACTGGGCTCATAAAAATCTAACTTTGTTCCATGTGTAAACTTCACCAGTATTACAAGTCACTTTCAAAATCCTTCCTGTGTCCAGACTTGATAGTCTTTTATGTATGACCCTCTGCTTTCGCATCTACCCATCGAGAGGGTTAACTCATGTTTCTTCACCTTAATTTTACTTCTCCTCTTAGGCAAGGTATGTCTATTCTCAACAGCTAGATTTTTCAAAGAAATTTGTTTATGGTCAGACGTATTTTTGGCCAAGTGTTATATTAATATTATAATCTCATAAGGAGTAAGGTTTTTTTTTCTTAAAAGCTATTTTAAAGATTTACAGACTCTCAGAAATAAAAGTCAACATTCTTTCTCATATAAAGAATCCAGTCAATATGAAATGTACATATGTAACATATTTAACATATGTAACATATGTAAACAAATTTGTATGTGGTTCTGTGTTTCTTCCCTTTGGTTTTAGGCAATGCCTGTGGAAAGGTCTGTAACTTGAAGGAAAGAGAATAAAAGGGCTAAATATGGGATAAGAAAGACACCTCATTACCTGAATGTAAGTCAGGGACAGGAGGTCTAAAATAGTATATAAAGCTAATTGTTTTTCTGTGGAGTCTTTCGGGCTCCGTGGTATATAAACACACAGAATATATATACATACACATACACATACACATACACATACACATATACATATACATATCTGACAGTGAACGTGTAAACTTGAATGTGAAGGTCCACAGCCTCAAGGGGGCTATTCTAACTGTATAGAAGTTCATGAAAATGGGCAGACTTTGGGTATGGTTAATTTCAGCCTGTGGGTTTTTTTTTTATCTCCAAGTTTTGTTTTGTTTTGTTTTGTTTATAATAAAGTTAATGTAGAAAAATATTCCATAAATTCAGTTAGATACCTATCTAGACCAAATACAGATTTTTTTGAAAGGATAAGAAGACCACACATTGCATGATTCCTTTAGTATGAAATGTCTAGACTCTGCCAGCTCATAGAGTCTCCAGTAAATGGTGGCTGCCAAGGGTTGGATGGGGTGGAAGGGATGTGGCTGGCAAAATGGACAGACTGTTCGTAGGTATGGGTTTGTTTTAGAACAAAATGTTCTAAAATTATCCTGCAGTTGCATAACACAGACTGTACTAAAAACCACTGGCTTGTATGGTATATGAATTATATTGAAATAAAACTACCAAAATATTAATTTCCCCTAAAATATAATGGCAGCTGTAATTTTAGAATTTTTTATATATCCTGGAAATTCTTTAGTGAACTCTGGTAAGAAAGTCTATGTATCACAGCTCCATAGAAATGTGAATTTATATAATTTGTGTGAATCTTCTGAATTTGCTTTCAGTTTTTACCAAGTCTTTAAAAGTTATAAATCCTGGTTCCTCAAACTACCGAAAGCTGTGTGTGAGACGCTGCTCAAGCGCAGGCACCTGAGCCTGACTCCTCAGAGCCCACATCACATCTGCATGGGACAACACCGGGCTGGGTCAGAGATGAGTGGGGCCCTATAGCTTACTGACTAGCTAATCTAGTCAAATCATAAAACTCAGGTCAATGAAGAGACCCTGTCTCAAAGAACAAGGTGGAGAGCAATAGAGATGTAGATCTCTGGCCTGCACATTCACAACACACACACATACATACTCATAATATACTCATATACATATACATACTCACACATAATTATATATACACACATACATACATACACACACTCATATACATGTACATTTATATACATACACACACCCACAAACACACACAACATACACATAGTCACACACACACATATACAAACACACACACTCACACAACACACAAACACAAGTAGCTCTATAGATTACTTTGAATTCGGGTGACATGATATTCCCTGCTTTGCTTATGTCGTCCTGGCTTTTCTTCCCTGGTGTGTGTTCATCTGACTATGAATACAGGCTTCTTTGTGCTGCTCTGTGGTGACTATCCTACTGGAAGAAGAAGCACTGAATCTATAATTGTTTTGAGTAGCAGAGACATTTGAGTATCATTGATTCTTCCCATTAGTGAACATAGAACGCTTTCTGCAGTGTGTGTGTGTGTGTGTGTGTGTGTGTGTGTGTGTGTGTGCTTCACATTCTTTAATCAGTGTTTAAAGTTTTAATTATAGAGAATTTTTACCTCTTGGTTTAGACTTCTTCCTGGGTGGGGCTTTCTGAATCTATTCTAAGTGGGATTCTTCTCTGGTTCCTTTTCTCGGATAGGTCAATATCAACAGAGAGAGAAGATTTTTTTTTTTTTGCAATTGTGTGTGTGTGTGTGTGTGTGTGTGTAAGTGTGGCTATGTGCACATGAATACAAATTCCTGAAAAGGCCTGAAGGCACCAGATTCCCCGGACCTGGAGTTACAGCTGCTGCCTGAGTGCTGGGAACTTAGCTCCTGTCCTTTGTAGTCGTACTGCGTCTTAACTGCTGAGCTAACTCCAGTCCAGAGATAAAAGGCTTTTTGTATGCTGTCTTCATGCCCTAAGGCTTGAATTTATTTTTTAAGGAAGCTTTTGTTTGGTGATATAGCCACATATTATTTTTTAAACTGATGGTTTATGGTGGTGGCAGGAAGAGTATTGGGTTTCATTATGACATTTTCTTATGTGACATTATACGTGTTCAGTTTAACCCCTCCCTCTCCTTGTCCTCCTAGTCCCCTTTGCTAGTCTACTTTTTCCCCACAAGTATTCCTTCCTTTTGCCTTCATGCTGCATACATCCCATTATGCCTCTTTTTTTTTTTGTTTCTAACACATGTTTTGGAGTTTTAATCTTCTTATCTGAGATTCCATGACTGGAGCTAGGAGCCATTGCGTTAGGTGAAGTGCCATGCCCAGGCAGGTGAGTCCTGATCCGACTCATATGTGGTGTCTACAGAAGTTGCTTTGATGGGATTTGGGATTCAAGTAGAGTGGTGGTTACAGGGCCTAGGGAGAACGTCAGAAAGAGCTTCAAGGAACTATGGGAAATGAGAGGACAGCTGTGGAGCATAAGTGGGGGTGAGTCTGGTCACAGGGCCAGGGCACAAATAAGTTAGGGTGTGCCATGGAGTAGTGAGTGCTAAAAAGCTCCAAGAAGGCACTGTTAATGCTCTCAGTAAATACACACAGAGGGAGGAGAGGGGGAGGGAGAGGAGGGGAGGGAGAGGGGGAGGGAGAGGGAGAGAGAGAGGAGGGGAGGGAGAGGGAGAAAAGAATTTGAGAAGACAGAGTACCTATTATATTTGGAGCATTACACAGTATGGACAGGTCTGAAGACACAGTGTCCTATTACCTAAAGAGAAAGCATTTCCTAGAGAACACGATGCTGTCCAGCTGGACTCCTAGACTTGCCCCAGGGTGAGATGGGGAGAAAGTGGCACTTTTTATCCTTTTAAAGTTACAACATCATTGCCCCATAAAACTGGCGAGTGTTTCTGAGAATCAGACTTATACCCAGCAACACTATCTATCGTAATTGAAAAGAAAAGCCTTCCATAATAAAAACAAGCAAAAGGGATTTATAACAACTAAGCCAGCTTTACAAAGGACACTTTACACTGAAAAGGATGAATATGCCCAAGAGGCCACAGAAGAAAGTTAACGCCAGGATAAATCTGCTAAAGGAGTCTAGAGAAAACCACCACAAAGCAACAGCACGACAGAAATTAATGCACATCTCTTAATAACAACTTTGAATATTAATAGTCTCCATTTCCCTCTTAAAAGAAATCACAAGCTTGGATTAAAAATCAGGATCCATCTTTATGCTGCCCATGAGAAACACACCTCACTAGCAAAGACACAGACTTGGGTAAAGAATAGAGAGCTCTACCGCCAATAGACAAGACTAGGAAACAAGCCAGGGTCTCTGTGTTAACATCTGTTGAAATAGACTTCAGATCTAATCTAGTGAGGGAGATAAGGACGTTCATTTCATACTTACTAATGGGAAATCCATCACAAGATTTTATAGTTTAAGACACATACACACCCAGTGGAAAAGCTTCCAGCTTGTCAGAACAAATGCTAAGTGTATAGTCACAGATTAACCCCAATAAAGTAATTGTGAGTGACCTCAACTCCCTACTCTCAATAAGTCATCTGGACAAAACAAAAAGAGTTAAATGGCATTATAAAACATACAGACATCCCTGTGGTGCTTTCTGAGAAATGGATTACGTGCTAGGACATAAAATTTGAAAGCACTTTCTGCATTCTATCTGATCACAGCAAAATAAAAAGGCTGGGTAGCCACAGCAAGGGAGACTACTGGAAGCACACAAATACATGGAAGCTAACCACTGTGGATGACAGCCAGGCCACGAAGAAATCAAGGAGGAAGCAGAAAGGTTCCTAGAATAGAATGAAAGTGAAAACTCAGCATTCCAAAAATTATGTGTCAATAAAAGAAGTCCTGAGAGGAAAGGACTGGCAAACCCTTAGCTATTAACCAAATGAAAAAGATAGGATCCAAACCAAGAAAATTAGAGATGAAAAGAGAAATATAGGGCATGCCATGGAAAATCTGAAATGAACAGACAGTTTTCTAGATTCATATGACCTATGAAAGTTAAAGTACAAAGAAATAAATGATCCAAACAGACCAACATGATTGAAGCAGCAGCAGAAATTAATAATAATAATAATAATAATAATAATAATAATAATAAATATGTCTCCCAACTAAAAAGAACCCAGTGTATTCATCAGCGAATTCTAGCAGATCTTTGAAGAATGACAAATACCAACAAAATAGAAAGGGAAAGAATGCTGCCAAACTCTTTGGAGGAGATCATGATTCCCTAATGTCAAAACCAAACACACACACACACACACACACACACACACACGCACACACACACACACACACACACACACGATTCTAAAGATGAAACAGAAAATTGCCTTAAAGCTTATAAACACGTGCATCAACGTGGCAAGACAAAAATTAATGCAAACACAAATACAGTAACCTTTCTATATATCAATAACAAGCATACTGAAAAACGGAAATAGAGAAGGGGCAGCTTGTACCTACTAGCTCCAGGACCAGTTGTCACTCAAGAACTTTTAAAGACTGTAGATCTTCCAGAGTCAGGAAAGGTTGGATATTGGGAAAATAAAGATCTTGCATGATAGTGAAGTGTACAGCCACAGAAAGCAGACTCTGAGGATGACACACACCTTGATCATTGCCAAGCACAGTAAATGCTGGCTGAGCCGGGCACGAGGGAGCTCAGGCTGTCTTCATAACAAGGAACTGAATGGGTATCTGGGTAGGAGCCAAATTTTCTAGAGCTCTCCAGCAGAGCTGGGGCCATCTGCTTGTCCCCACCCATTGAAACCCGCGTGATTATGTTTGTTTGCATATTTTCCTTCTTAGCCATTCAAGTCGTGGACCAGTAAAGGTTCTAATCAATTCTGGGAAATGTGGAACAATGGCCAGGACAGTCAGAATTCATTACGCAGAAGCCCAGAAGGGAACTCTGAGGTTAGGGTGAGGATCGGCCAGTGTCCCCGTTTCTTCATTTCTCCTAGTGAGTCACAGCTGAGTTATGAACCTGCTTCATCTCGTGCGACAACCATACCGAATACAGAAGTTCCTCACCCACGCTGGGTGGAGGGGTTGGCTCCGAGGTGATTAGTGACCTCACCTAAAACGGATCTGTGGGGTTTCGTATGAGGCCCTCTGGCGCCACCAAGTGGCCAGCCTAGCAGTCCCTCTGGTCACTCTTGCATAATTTGCTGCAGAGTCCCAGTTCCTGATTCCTGATTCTGGATTAAAATGTGAGTTTTGTCATTGCCGGTTCGTTAGATATGCTCATTATCCTCTGCAATCCATCTTTAGGTATACGAATTTCTGGGTGTTAAAATTTTTTTTTTTTTTTTTTTGCAGACAGCACACACTGCTCCAGCAAGCACACAGGCTCTTAGCATTTGGCTGAGCCCCTGAGAATCAATCTATCCTGTCATTGTGCCAACATTCTCCAGTGGGAAAATGTGTGTATCACCTATGGGATCAGGATTCTTTCACATGTGATAATGGAATGGCAATTCACCATAGTTCTGTGTTTGTGGACTGTATGCATGTGCATTCCACAGCACACTTTTGAAAATCAGAGTCCATCTTTGACTTCCACCTTATCTGAGACAGTATCTCTTCTTGTTTGCCATTAATTCCAGCCAACCAGCTCCCTTGTAAGTTTCCAGGAATTCTCCTGTCTCCACCGTAATCTGGTCTAAGAGCATGAGAATTATGGATGTGTGCTACTATACCAGGCTTTACATGAGTTCTGGGCATGAGCATTTAAATTCCAGTTCTCGGGGTCATGTAGAAAGCACTATATCGCCTGAGCCACCTCCACAGCTCTATAAAGTGTTGTCAATGGCTTCTTCTCTGCTTTTATTTCCTGACTATAATGAGGGTTGCAGGCAGGGATCTCCAGTGCACAAGCCAAGGGCTCTTGCACTGAGCTACAGCCCTAGGCACAGTTTTATTTTAATTGAGTTGTAACAACACTCATAGAGAGGCAAGAAGGTAAAGGGTAGAAATCTTCAGAAACCCACTTCACTATCCAGTGATGCAGGATTTGCAGATTGTCCTTGTCCGGTATTCAGCTTTGCACTCTCCCAGCTGCATCTTCTGTGATGCAAAGTCTCTGGCTTTATTAAACTCAAATTTATTATTTTCATCTTTCATGAATCATAAGTTTCCTGCTGAATCTGGTAACATACCTCATTCTGTCTACACAGCTGTGATTCACGTTTTTAGTAGAAGGCTTAAAGTTTCTCATTTCACAGGCAGGTCTATAACATATGGATTAATCGTTGCATATGGTGCATGGTATAGACTTGTTTTTTATTTTTTTGGCATATGAATATGCACTTGCTCCAGCATCATTGTCTGAAAATACTTTTTCTTTACTATAATGACTATGCACCTTTGGTAAAAATCACTTTTCTGTACCTAGATGTGATTCTGTGTTTGGAATACTACCATTTCCTATTGATTTGCCTATTGCTATGGCAACACCACACTGCATCAATCATCAGGAGAACATCACAGTGTATTTGTCTCCATGACAACACCATATGGTTCCTGTCACAGTGACAACACCACACTGTATCATCGTGTAGCTTTGCATTAAAATCTGGTCTTGTGAGGTCTATAATTTTACTGGTTAAATTCCTCGTTTCAAGACATTATTTTCCTCACTCTACAGTCCCTCTCAGAATTGTTGTGGATTCCATATGTTTTTTACTTTTTGGTCTGAATTTCAGATTCAGTTTGTTGGTGTCTGAGGAGAGTTGCTGGAATTTGGCTAAGGACACCTTCCCTTCACAGAGTTTGAGACGATAAAACCCTGCCATCTTTAAAACACTGTGTCTTTAGAGTCAGGCATTTTTTTCCTTATCAGTATTTGATGGTTTTTATTTAGGAATCTTGCGTACTTCACATTATACATGTGCCTTAGCTCTTCAAATATTTTGAAGTGCTAGTACATTTTTAAAAATTTTTTAAATTTTGATGTTCACTATTAAGTATGGGACTATTTTGATTTGTGTATGTTTTTTTTAACATATATGCACAAATATTTGCAATCTTACAGATTTGAGATGTTTCTAACTTTCCAATTTAAGTGTTTAACATTCTAAAATTTCCCCTAAACACTCAATTTCTATTTAGCTAAAATATTTTTAATTTATCAAATATTTTAAAATTACTTTTGTAGTCCCTGGGCTATTTTAAAACTACGGTTTAAATAACACCTATTTATATGTTCTCCAAATATGTAGATTTTTTATTTTCAGTTAATTCCATTATGCCAGAAACGTACTTCATATGCTCCTTAGTATTTTGCCTCTCTTTAGGATTACTTAAACACAGAATAAACATCACCTATATAATAAATAGTCACTATACTTGTGACTATTTCAATTTGGAAAAAAATCTATTCTGCAGCTGTTAGGTGGAGTCTTCTACAAATGCCAGTAATAACTGACTAGTGCTGGCTACAGGAAAAATAAGCAGTGATAAATGGTCTTCTTATATGAGAATATTTTTCTAAAGAATATACAAAATAATACTCAAAATGTTAAGCATGAGACATTATCAAAATGTATCTCATATTGGGATAAAACATTTGCACAGAGAATATCTGACAAAGGGCCCCTGAGTTCAACAATCAAAGTAATAAAATATCAACACCAACACGGGAAGGTCTTTGACAGACACATTACATGGGCTGTAGATCACTGGCAGAGACTCAACTCCAGGCTTCGGGGAAAATCAGATAAAGGCCATAGATGGTCTTGTTGGGAACCTCACCAGTGATGGTATGGCCATACTAGGTGTTGATGAGGAGGGGTAGTGAAGTAGTTGTCTTCTCTTCACTGTGACCAAATACTTAGCAGAAAGCCATGTAAGAGAAGGGAAGAGTATCTGGGCCATGGTTTGAGCGGGCTCAATCCATCATAGCAGTGAAGAAAGGGTAGAGTTCGAGGCAGTGAGTGTGTGCAGCTGGGGCTTCAGAGCTGGGAAGAAGGGAACACACTCAGGTACCGCTGCTCCTCTTATAATCAGTTGTTGTTCGGCCAGGACCCCGGCTCATGGGAGGGAGGGTACTGCCTACATCCAGCATGGGTTTCCCTTCCTCAGTTAAACCTCTATGGAAACATCTCACAAACATGTCCCAAGGTGCATCTCCTGGGTGATGGATTCCAAATCCAGTCACGTTGACAATGAAGGTAGACCAGCCAAGATGGCAGCCTCTCTGTATGTCCATTTTTCAAATTTTTAGAATCCTATACATACACCTGGCATATCACTGAGTTGTTGCACTCCAAGAACCGATGTATTTGAAATGTAAGTTTGTGGATGTAAATGAAAATACCACTATTTACTAATAATATCCTTAAACTATAAAAACCCTCCTCAGTAGGCAAATGAGTCATGCCTTATTTTATATCATAAAACAATAGATTACTTCCAGTCAAGGACAGAGAAATCCACTAACCCTGCAATATACTAGATGTAAAACTGTCCTATGATATAACTAAAGCAAAAGAAAACTAAAGAAGAACACAGTCTCTATAAAACACAGGCTCTATAAAATGGTCAAACATGACAGACACGTGGACGCTGAACAACGCACTACTCAAACTTGGCTATGGAAGAAATAAATAAAGAAATTAAAGACTTTCTAGGATTTAATGAAAATGAAGGTGCAACATACCCAAACTTATGGGACACAATGAAAGCAGTGCTAAGAGGATAACTCGGCTCTGAGTGCCTCCAAAAAGAAACTGGAGAGAGAATACATTAACAGCTTGACAGCACACCTGAAATCTCTAGAACAAAAAGAAGCAAATACACCCAAGAGGAGTAGAAAGCAGGAAATAATCAAACTCAGGGCTGAAAACAACCAAGTAGAAACAAAAAGAACTATACCAAAAAAAAAAAAATCAACAAAAGCAGGAGCTGGTTCTTGGAGAAAATCAACAAGTCAGATAAACCTCTAACTAGACTAACCAGAGGGCACAGAGACAGCATTCAAATTAACAATATCAGAAATGAAAAGGGAGAGATAACAACAGAAACTGAGGAAATTTTTTAAAATCATCAGATCCTACTACAAAAGCCTATACTCAACACAACTGAAAAATCTGCATGAAATGGACAATTTTCTAGACAGATACCAAATACCAAAGTTAAATCAGGATCAGATAAACCATCTAAACAGTCCCAGAACCCCTAAAGAAATAGAAGCAGTCATTAAAAGTCTCCTAACCAAAAAAACCAAAAAACCAAAAAACAAGAACAACAACGAAAAAAAACAGGACCAGATGGGTTAATGCAGAATTCTATCAGACTTTCTAAGAAGACCTACTACCAATACTCTTCAAACTATTCCACAAAATAGAAACAGAAGGAATACTGCCCAATTCATTGTATGAAGCCACAGTTATGCTGTGTATTTTCCCTTGGAGATGGAATGGTTTCTGTTTAATCAGGAACTTGTCCCAATTTCCTTTTATAGAGGACATCATAAGAGGTTTTTTTCCTGCTTCTATCATGTTTAATGTTCCAAATAGATTTTAAAAGCTGGTTGAGTGCATATTACGTTTAGCTTCAGAAGATACCATATTTAAGAGGCATTTAGCAATTATAAATTATTTTGATGACTTAAAAAATGTGAATACTGAGTTGTATATTTTAAAATAAATTTTATTAGTTTAATAATAATAAAAAAGAATAATTTGGGACGTTTGTGCCTGGCCAAGCTGGAGCATCCCTGGCACCCAGTGAGCTCTCTCACGCATTGCTGCTGTGAGATTGGGGCCTCCCGCACCTCATGCCTGTATGAGGGATGCAACACTAGAAGGTCACACCTGCTTCTAGGACTCAAGGCAAACCGGTTCTGTTTCTTATGCATGGCACCTGGCTGTCATAGCCACCAGCCAGCACGTCCAGCTGAGAGGAGCTGATGGAGCTACAGGTCGACACGTAGCTTAAGAAGCAAATAATGAGGAGGCGGGGAGCTCACAGATGAATTATTTCTGATTTATTTTTTCCTTCTTATTATTTTTTAGTTACTGATAGTGTAACATGCACAGAATAAATCCCAGCACACAGTCCATCACCAACTTCACCAATCACTTCAACACGGGCCAGATATATGTGCTATCATCCAAAAGAGGGTTTACACAGGAACGCACACTAAGCTGTAGGGCCCTGCTATGATACAGGGATACAGGGTTTCTCTCTACAAAGGCCAGGGGCAACTGGGTAGCTGCAGAGCCAACAATTGGAGCCAACAGTCTCAGGGCTGTGCCAGAGGGTGAACTAGAGATAACCTGTGTCAACTGAGGGCCATCCATCTTGCTTTAATGTGGAAGTCTTTTCTTATCCCTGGCTTGTGACTGGATAGTTTGCTCATGATCTCAGACCTCCTTACAAAGAGTGGTAAATAAGGAGCCCATGGCTCTTGTGGAATGCAAGACTTAAAAAATGTGTTTCAACACAAAGTCATGGGGATGGAGGGCCAGACAAGTTACATAACAGGAATAATAAATTGAAGATGTCACCTCGAGACGCAGAGTTGAACATACACTCACAGCACTTAGCTCTGCAGCCATGACATGCCACAGTTTGTTTAGAATCCATCAGTGTTAACCACTCCAGGGTCTTGTAAATCACCCCTCAGGCATTTTGACAGATTAGAGAAGCAGAAGGAACAACTGACTGTGGCAGCTGGTTTTTCTCCACGGATCCTCAGCAGACAAAAAAAAAAGGATGGATTTTTTTTTTTTTTTTTTTTTTTTTGCCTCTGAAGCTTTGGGAAGCAGGGAAATATCACAGGCCCTGGAGAATGTCACAGAGGCTCCATGGATCACATCCCCTCCCAATCTGCCAGTTCAAAGAGGCCAGGTACAGGAAACATGCCTGCCGTCCCAGTCCCTACTAAGGTTGTGAACTTGACCTTTACAGAGAAGCAAGGGCAGAGACCTTAGTCTTATGCTGATGTAAATTTATGGTTGTAGAGTTTTTTTGATTCTGGCTATGGCACCCCATGTAGAGTGGGCAAGGGGCAATTCATGTCCCTCTGTCAAAGACCCTGCAAAGCTATTTCTAAGCTGTATCACCATAGCACCCACCTCAGGCAACGATGCTGGTTTTCCTTGGATGAAGGAAGAGAGATTCTGGAGAGACAGTGTGCCCTACCCTGTCCTTCAGCTATGCAACTATTGAAACAATGGTTCCTGAGGCATCTGAATTCCCCCGAGGTGCTGGATGAGGGGAAGGGCTTGACCTTTAGAAAGAGATTCCTGGCATCTTCTCAGGCCACTTTGCAGGAGGGATTGGAGCTGAGGCAGGCTTGTTTACAGCTATGCATGCCCACGGTTCTTTATTTAAATCTAAGCCTCAAGTCAGGGCCCCAAATGTGAGACTTGATGAGATGGGGTGGGGTGATAACTGGATTGCTTTAATCCTTCTTCACAATGCTGCCATGTGGAATAAAACTTTCTTTCTCTACTTTTCACCTTTTCCTTCAATTGTCTTGTTGAGGATGTATGGCTAAGTCTGGTTTTTTAGGCCTACCAGGGCCCCAGTTGTACTGTAAAAATTACTATATAGAAACATTTAAACGATAGGACATGGCCCTTTAAGGAAGGCTTCATTTGTCGAACTCTGTTATCATATTGTACATGGCTGGCCTCCTCCTGGATGACTCATTTGGTTAAATTGTACTTTTCCTGTATGAAGAAAAATGAAAGATTTATATAGATTTGAGTGGCTGTTGCAACTTTAGATAAAACGATAAAATAAATAGAATTCAGGAGAGAAGGTGTTCCTTGTCTATGTTTAGAACATCTTGACACAGGCCCACAGAGACATCAGCAGGATTGTCCCTGGCAAGACTGGGGACAGCAGAAACAGAAGCAGGACCTCAGATCTAGCCACAACCCTCAATGCTGCGTGAGAGATGCATTCTAGCAGGAATGGGGCCCTCTGAGCAGGGATGTAAGGACTGATCAGACAGGCCTGGAAGGAAAAGGCAGTCATGAGAGCCATGGCTCTGGGACAGCACAGAGAGATGGGATCCATGCCCTTAGAGAAGCAGCCCTACTGACCTGGACCAGGCAAGTGAGAGAGAAATGATGCCTATTTTCCACCAGCAATTCAGATTCTACTTTTAGGAATAGCAGAGGCATAGGTTCTGCTGACAACCCCACACCAGGAACAGAGGCAGTACTAGGTTTTCTCAAAGGAGAAATGGTGAGTGGGTTCATACATGAAGACAGGAACTCTGGCTTTGAGGGCTGAGACAAGGGCACAGCAAGGAGCCTGGAGGAGCTCTGTGCAGACTGGATTGATGGAGGAAACGTGAGAAGCCTCAGGATCAGGGGAATGATGGGTTCTGCCAACCAAGGAGATTGTTGGCAGAGAGGCAGAGTGGAGAGCGATCTTCTCCAGGCTGCACCCACTGGGCTTGCTGATGGATCGAGTCTGAGTGATGATAGGCAGGTCTGGAAACACACTCACCAAATCATTAGTAACAGATTAACTCTGGAAAGAAGGTAGGAGCCCAGAACTCATGATGATGACCAACTGGAATCCTAGCCTTGATACCTTTTACACAAGAAGATTATATCAAAGAACATTTTGATCCTATTTGTGAATTAATGGAGCTTTAGCAATATTCGTGCTCTAATGAATATCACATGAACTTCAAAGTTCTCTAAAATGAAGCCTCAAACATATGTGCACAACTTGGCTCAACTCAGCCCTGTCCTTAACAGTCGTACACTGTGTATTATCAAAAAATATTTGCATAATAAGAAAGTGACCTCAAGAGACATCAATTGAGGAAATGTCAGAACTCACCATTTCATAGTAGCAGGAAAGGGAAACCAAACTGAAAGTTGAGAAATCTGAGGAGATCCAGTCTTGCTCGGCTTTACTGCAAACTTGGTCAAGTTATCTATCGAACCTGAGTGTATTTAACATTTTCTTCTGGAAGATAAAAGCTCCTGACACCAACATATGAGGTGTATGTGGAAAGACAGAAATAAAATCCTAAATGTGAGAAGATTTTTCCTTAGGCTAGTAAAGAACTTCTACAGAATTTAAAAGAAATTATCCATCATTCTGTTGAATATAGTTGGCATCATGATTGTGTATCAAGTGTGCGTAGTGAAGACATGGTCCATACACACTTCTCAGTGACAGATGTGTAATGGATGCATAACATCCAGAAAAGAAGCTACCTAACCTCCAGTTTGGACAAAGAAAAGTCCGTGGAGAAAATTATTTGAAAGATAAAAGCTATAAACTTCAATGAAGTCTTCCTGTAGACCTGCAAGTTATAGGTAGTAGCCAAGTAGCCAGAGAGCTGAGCTGAGACTGCTTCCCAGCTAGTGCCAGGCTCCACCCTGCTTGTAACTGGCCAATCACACAGGAATAAGAGTGAAAGCTATTAAAAAGAATGAATTTATGAAATTCCTAGGCAAATGGTTGGACCTGGAGGGCATCATCCTGAGTGAGGTAACACAGTCACAAAAGAACTCAAAGGATATGTACTCACTGATAAGTGGATATTAGCCCAGAAACTTAGTATATCGAGATATAAGGTACAATTTGCAAAACACGTGAAACTGAAGAAGAACGAAGACCAAAGGGTGGACACTTTGCCCCTTCTTAGAATTGGAAACAATCACCCATGGAAGGAGTTACAGAGACAAAGTTTGGAGCCGAAACAAAAGGATGGACCATCTAGAGACTGCCATATCCAGGGATCCATCCCATAATTAGCCTCCAAACGATGATGCCATTGCATACACTAGCAAGCGTTTGATGCAAGGACCGTGATATAGCTGTCTCTTGTGAGCCTATGCCGGGGCCTAGCAAACACATAAGTGGATGCTCACAGTCAACTATTGGATAGATCACAGGGCCCCCAATGGAGGAGCTAGAGAAAGTATCCAAGGAGCTAAAGAGACCTGCAACCCTGTAGGTGCAACATTATGAACTAACCAGTATCCCGGAGCTCTTGTCTCTAGCTGCATATGTATCAAAAGATGGCCTAGTCGGCCATCACTGGAAAGAGAGGCCCATTGGACAGGCAAACTTTATATGCCCCAGTACAGGGGAATGCCAGGGCCAAAAAATGGGAATGGGTGGGTAGGGGAGTGTGGGGGGGAAGGTGAGGGGGACTTTTGGGATAGCATTGGAAATGTAATTGAGGAAAATACGTAATAAAAAAAATCATATATAAAAAAAGAAAATATATACATATGTATTTGGAAAAAAAAAAAGTGAAAGGCAATCTCCAGAGGTAGAGAAGTCAGTGTGCGCACAAACACTTGGTCTTGAGTTCATCCAAAGCCATGAAGATGCCAGATGGCTCAAAATTCCAGTGCACTGAGGTTTAGTGAAGATGAATTCGTCTGCACCAGGGATGGGCGGGCATAGCCCACTGATCAAGCCATGATGGTATTTACCCAGGTTGAAAAGAGTCTGCTCCTTAGTTAGACACAGCACACAACAGGGAATATAGTGTACCTGAGACCTTGGGCTTTAAGACATTGTGCATACATCTGTGGTAGCCTTTCTAAGTTACCCATTGACCCAACTTAGGTACACAGGAGAAATCTGTTTTAGTGTAGTCATTTATTACCAGAGAAGCAACTTTCCCTGTCATCTGCACTGTAGCTGGACAAGAAGCATCAGACCAAGTTCTCCTGTTGGTCCACTGTCCAAGTGCGGGTTCTCTCCAGCAATTTCTCAACAGCAGAACATTTGGTTGCAGGCTCTCTCTGTTTCTGTAATAGACTAGATACCTTTGAGTCATAAAATTACAAGACATGCTAGGATCTCCACATGCTTATTTGAGAACTTACAGCAGATAGATTCTGGAAGGATATTTTGGAACAATCCATTTTAAACTCCATTGTTAAATCAGAAATCTGAAGTTCCATTTGGTAGGCATGAAGGAAATTAGTGGCTTTCTTATGGAAAAATTCACCATGCATTAAAAAGAAAATCACATCATGAGTCATACAGGCCAGGTAACAAATAATCTCACCATGATTAGCAGTCTAATGGGCACAGGCAGCTGGGTTCAGTTCTCAGACTCAAGTTCTCTGTGCATAAGAAGAAAGGAACTGTCTCTCAGACTGACATGTTCTGTTTCACTAGGAAATCCTGATCCACAGATCTTTAGGATAGCATGAGAATGGAGTAGGCCATGTGGACATTCATTCTTTGGTGATACTAAAAGAAAAAAAATAGAAAGTAAAACAAAAAAAAACTCACTTAAGTATAAGTAAACTTGTAATAAAATATCTAGTCTCATTGTTGTTAATAAAAACTTAAGGATTTTGAAGTGTCATTTTATATTAAATAAGTGACTAATCTAATAGTGTTGAGATTTGGTAGATATTCACACAAAGATATTAGGATGCTAGGTAAGACCCAGGGATGTTAAGGGGACATTCCCTCCATCCCCTTTATAATTTAACCACAGACATCTTTGGGCTATGAGCCAGATCAGGACAACTTCCTGACACTAGTCACATTGCTAGGAAGTAAGTATAGCATCCATTGAAAGGGAGCTTGGATACTGTCTGTGCAGATCTAAAACCACACATGCAGAGCTTTAGCATGTGTGACACAGCGCCCTGAGAAACAAAACTCATTTTCACAGGGAACCAGCGAAGACCCCTGAACTATTTAAATTCAAGAGAATAAGCCTAAAGAAAGCTTCTCAGTGGTGGTCCTCTTTCTGCCTTAGTTATTAAGTTGCACATTGTCCCCTTGGTCTTGAGCTATTTTCCATGGTTCCCCACTTCCAGCAGGACCCACCCCCTCCTTCTAGGGCAGCAACATCATGTTCCTGATATTATCCCGTCCCTTCTTCAATCTACCAACTTTTGCATCTACTAAGTACTATTAGAATGTTACTTTGGATATTTGGAAGGAAACAAAAAATGTAAATTAGACATAATCCTTACCCTCAGGAAATGTCCAGTCTGTTAAAAGGATGCAGACACTAATATACCACGCCCTGTGTGACTGGAGCGGACACAAAGGGGAGGCCCTTCAAATCTCTAAACAGTGCATTTCAGAGGACTTGATTAGCGTTGGAAAGTATAAGGGAGAGAGGAAATCCTGCAAAGAAAAAACTCATATTTATATTTGACACCTCTTTTCTGCCACCTCAGTTTGCCTGGTTTCCAGGTGGCAACTGTTGTGTCTGAGGTGCCAAACCTTGGAGCTTCTAGGAAGGAAAGGAGAGTGCCACAGACAGCCAGGACTTGCTGTTCCTCACTGAAATCATCAGAAGGACAGATGGCAATGTGGAGGAGAGGCCAGGCTGGAGCGGGTTGGTGTCACGAGAGGACAGATTCAGTGTGTATGGAAACAGCTGTGTCGCTTCTGGAGACCCCAGAATGCCTGAGCATCTGTGTTAGCTCAGATGGCCTTGTTTGAGAAGTTATCTGTGCCTAACTCTTCAGACATATGCCTACACCGGGTTCTTAACCAGGTAGACAGGGGACTTGATCAAATATCCATTGTCTTAGGGTTTCATTGCTGTGAAAAAAACACCATGACCTAGGTAATATTAATAAAGGACAACATTTAATTGGGACTGGCTTACAGTTTCAGAGGTTCCGTCCATTATCATCATAGCAGAAAGCACACCAGTGTCCAGGCGGGCATCGTGCTAGAGGAGCTAAGAGTTCTACACCTTGATCTGAGAGCAGCCAGAAGAGACTCACTCTGGACAGACTTGAGCAAATATATAAAAATCCAAAGCTCATCTCCATAGTGACACACTCCTCCAACAAGGACACACCTATTCCAACAAGGACACACCTCCTCAGAGTGTCACTCTGCATGGATCAAGCACTCAAACACATGAACCTATGGGGGCCAAACCCATTCAAATCATCACATCCATGAAGAGTTAATACAGAGCAATCCCAGGATCCTGAGAACCCTTCTACACTTCTGCAGCTACAGCTAAAAAGGCACAAACGGAAATGCTTTATTGTATCTTCTAAGCCCTCTATGACAGGCAGTTACACCAGACGAGTAGTTCTTAACTATCCTTATGCCACCACCTTTTATACTCATGGTGTGTTGACCCCCAACCATAAAACTATTTTTTGTTGCTACTGCATAACTGTAATTTTGCTACTGGTATGAATGGAAATGTAAATATTTTTAGAGACAGAGGTTTGCCAAAGGAGTCAAGACTCCCAGGTGGAGAACGCCACTCATCAGTGCTTAGCTGTGCTTATGCGCAAGCCCAGCTGGTGTCCAGCATTGTCCACTTGCCCAACCAGTGAGCTAGACCTGTCCTGACAAAGGTATGCAGGAAGGAAGGAACACGAACTGCCTGTCTCCGATGTAAACTTCTTGGGAAATCACTCAAGCTCTTCCTTCATCTCACAGTCACATCGGTGTCGTGGTGTAATCTTCTCATGGCTACATGGGGACAAACTGATTATTTCCAGAATTGTCTGGCCCTACTTCCATTCGTGACAATTAGGTGGCTTAGAATTCCTGTGAAAGGAGTAAGAACAAACAAGGTTTTTCTGTGGGGCCAACTCCAACTTCTCCTAGACCCATCCTCACAGAATAGGACAGCTACATTAGAGGTAGTGCCTTAGTGAGTGGTCTGTACAGAGCAATGATGCTAGGAGTAGCAACAGGTGAAGCTCAAGAGGTGACCTTGCCCTCTGTTCTCTGAGGAAGCACCAGAGGCCAGTGAGTCAGGCACTTCCAAAATCCAGTGGCTGCTATGGGCCCAGCATCCATCTAAACATCACAATCTTTTCTTGGCAACTCCACTGTGGCACCATATGGCAGACATTATGAAATTTACTCTTGTTTTAATTTTCATGATTAAATATGGATTTTACATGTCATCACGTAAACATCCATTTTGTACCGTACTTAGAGGGTCTTGTGGCTGAGCCCGTCTCCACTAACGAAACTGCTTTTTAAAAAGACTCCAAGAGCCACAGCCACAGAGCACAGCAAGATCCCTTTGATATATATTTTTTTAGAAAGATTCACACATGTGCTGGGATGAGAACCCATTTGAGTCTGGGGAGCTCTTCACTTTCAAACACCTCCAATAAGTGTTCTTGGCTCTTCAGTATCGGAAAGTGGAAAGTGAGAGGTTGGCAGAGCACGGTCATGGATGATGGAGGAGGCAGCCGGCCTGGAGAAACAGCTGCTGGGGAGTAGCTCCCTGTGGCTGCAAAGGCTGTGGGCTGAAGCCACAGTGGGAGAGGCTCTGCCAGGAAGCAGTATCTCTGGGTCGGGCCTGCAGCCACTATCTTCCGCTCTCTGGCAGAGTTGAAGCCATGGGACGTGGAAAAAATTCTTGAATTCTGAATAATGTCAAAGTAAGTTTATCTGGGCAGAAGAACATTTAAGTGGTTAGTCAGAAAAAAAAAGCAAAAAAAAAAAAAAACATAGGGAGCCTGAAGGCATCTATGTGTATTCAAAATCCAACCTGATTGTCTGCAGGGCAAGGCAGTCTGTGGGAAGCTGTAGACACTCATTCATCGAATTGACCTTTGTACTGTGTATTTTGAACATTTAGCAAAAACAAACCAATGTATATTAAGCATGCCTTGTATGGGACTAGGGTGTAGCCTGTACAAAGAAGAGAGAGACAGAGAGGGGGAAAGATAGAGGTGAGAGATAGGTTATATATGGGAAGAATAAGGTAGCGACCAGTGGCTATTCCTGTGCAGTAGTCAGAGGTGAGCTCTGACACATTGTGTTGCTGTGACAACACGCCTGAGCTTGGGTGTTTATTTAGTAACGAGGCTCATGCTTCACTCTCCCAGCAGATGGGCGTCATAAGCAACACGGTGCTAGCAAGTGTCCTGGTGAGGGAACCACATGGCAAAGACACAAAGAGGAAGGTAACTGAACAGAAAGGGAGCACATTTGTATACAGCGGGTGGCCAGAGTCATGGTCCTATAACCTATCTTACCCTGGAGAGAACAACTCCACCACTGATAGACCTGACCTACTTCCCAGAGGCTGGGCAGTCCTTTCTGGAGGATGGAGCTCCTTGGCATGGTCCCTTCCCACTAGGACTAAAGGTCTCACACCTCAACGACACCGTGGTGACTAAATGATAGTAAATGAACCTGTGAAGGACAGGCCCCATCTAAACTGCAGCAATGAGGCAACAGGGGCCAGCAGAGGGACCACAGTGAGTACCCAGTGCTGGAAGGCTTCAAGTTGCAGGAAGTCATGGGGTGGCTATGAGCTAAATGTGTGTGTGTGTGTGTGTGTGTGTGTGTGTGTGTGTGTGTGTGTGTGGTGTGTGTGTGTCTGTGTATGTGTCTGTGTGTGTGTGTGTCTGTGTGTGTCTCTGTGTGTGTCTGTGCCTGTGTGTGTAACACTACTCATGTGTATGTAGTATATATGTCTGTGTGTGTATGTCTGTGTGTTTCTGTGTGTGTATCCTTGTGTCTGTGTGTGTAGTGTGTGTGTCTGTGTGTCTGTGTGTGTCTATGTGTATGTACAAATGAGGTGGTGTGTGTGATATATAGGAGGTTTGGGTTAGGGGCTCAGTACTCTCTACACAGAGAGGAGAAAGAGCAGGAGGGAAAGCACATGGCTGACCGATCACCCCTGTGGGTTAGCAGTAGGTGATGGGACAGAGGCAGGCCATGCCCAAAGTCTACCTTCCATCCTGCCCCAGCCAGCATGTCTTGCTCTCTCTGAGGATGCTGCTCACCTGTGTTCTGCCCTCCAAACATCTGCAGGGGACTCGGAGGCTCCAGACATGGGCTCCAAACATTCTTCTGACCTAGTTTGTGATAAACATACCAATCAAGAGCAAATCAGGGACTAAGGGCTTATTCCTTCTCACAGCTCACAAAGTCGGAGTAGGAACCCAAGGCAGTCTCCGAAGCAGAGACACCGGAGAATGGCGCTCGCTGGCTTGCTCCTCAGGGCTCAGCTTGCTTTTTTATAAAATCCAGGATCACCTGCCAGGGGTGGTACAACCACCTCAGTGAGCCAGGCTCTCCTACATCAATCATTAATTGAGGAAAATACTCTATAGACATGCCAACAGGCTAAACTAACTGGGGCATTTTCTCAATTAAGGTTCCCTCTTCTCAGATGACTCTAGCATGTGCCAAGCAGGAAAAAAAAAATACTGACCAGCTCATCTTCTGTTGACATAACTCCAAACCTTCAGGCTGGACTTTCTCAGAGGACACAATGGTGCAACCAGAAAAATTGCTCTGGGTTCCTCAAGACAGAGGACAAGACACTCTCTGACTCACACACTACCAACTATGACAGGAAGCCACATGCTAGTGTTACGTGAACATTCAGTCACTGGTGTGCAAGGAACATAGACCCATACTCTCAGCCACTAGCGGGTAATGATGCTACCGTTTTGATGACCTTATTTTACAATTCTCCAAGTGTGAGTGCTTTCCTGATTCCTGTTAGAGTTTATTTCTGTATGCCTGAGTTCCTACTAACCTGTTACTCTTTATATTAGCTACTTTCCCTTATTGCTATCATCAAAGACCTGACTAAGCAATTGTGAAGGCTTATTTTGGATCACAGTTTGAGTAGACGGTTCATTGTATCTGGGAAGGCAGGGTGACAGGATCATAAGGAGGTTTGCCACATTACCTCAGAAGTCAGGAAGCAGAGAATGGACAGGAAGTGGGAGCCAGGCAGTAAAACCTCCAGACTCACTCCCAGTGGCTTGTTTATGCTAACAGTTCTGCACCTTTGAAATGTTCCACGACCTTCCAAGACGGAGCCACCAGCTGGGGACCAGGAGTGTAAACACATGAGCCCATGGAGGGCATTTCACATTCATACCATATCTATCATCTCCACAAGGCTGGAGGAGCCTGGGTGAAAGATTGTCATTTGGTCACCTCTGAGGCACATGAGTCATATTGTCTAGGTGCAAGCTCTGTCGGTCCAAACTGTCCTCTCTCACCTGATGACAGTGTGTCTAGAGCCAACCATACTTCAGCTCATGATCTAAGAGTTAATTACTGCTCTGAGGGTACAAGAGGCAGGCAGGACACATGGTTCACAACGGCACTTTAGGAAGGCTCCTGTTGTCCAACTGTCTAGAGCCCCAGTCCTGTGGCCTTGGAGTTTCCCTCCTTTGATGCCCCTCAGGTGGACAAAACCACTAGTGTGGTTTCATCAAGAAATGACTTTTCACTGAATTAGGAAATAGCTTTTTACTATGTTGCTTTTCCCAAGCATGAGACTTAGTTTTCAGAGCCATCCTTGTGTCATATTCTGCATGTCCCTGGACAATTGTTCTGTCGCTTCAAGGGAGCAGCATCCCAGCTCCCAACCCTCTGGCAGTCTTGTTGACTCTTCTTTCTTCTCCTCCCAGGGGAAGTTTCTAAAGCCTGGTGTCTCACTTCTGTTAATGACTATTTAGTGTGGAAGTTGTCAAAACCAAGTGGAGCCCCTAACACAGAGACAAGCTAAATAAATAAAGATAGAGGGTATATTGGCCCCTGCTGGGTGACATTTCCCTCTACCAAGCATCTGCCACCTGGACAGAGGCCACCTTGTCACTACTATGCAGCCACACAGGACTGCTGAGAGGTGATTCATATAGGACCACCTCTGGAAGGTTCTCTTCCACACTCTTGTCTCTTGATCCCCTGCTCATTTCCAAATAGACAGCATAATTTTCAGAGAACCCCTTTCCTTTATATAATACAAATATTAACCCCAGTGCCCCTGTCTTTGAATTCATGGGGCAGTAGGAATTCATTAGGTAGACTCTTAATGTGAATGAATGAATGAATAAATAAATAAATAAATAATAAAATTGATCCGTTTCAAGAAACATTCCATGCTACTTGGGCATAATACTGTTGGACAGAATTAGCTCATACAAGTCTTCAGTATTGCCCTGTTTCCTCTGGACAAGTGGGCAATTTTCTAGTGATTTCTTTCTGCCTGGTAACTCTGTGGGTACTTCATAATGTTTCCTACCACTGAGCATGGACAATGGAAAGAAAGCACCTCTTGGCATTTATTGTTTCTTTAAACCTTAGGAGGCTGGTAAAAGGTGGTTGTAACTTTCCCTGAGGCTTATATTAAATGTTAGTTAAATCCAATAAACAATAAAAAGTAACATGGATATTCATAGTTCACTTGGCTGGGCCCCCTCTGTCCTCTGTTTACACTGTGTTTCTGCCCACTGCAGGCTTTTTCATGTGTGACTGGACTGTGGTTTGTATGGAGGGTAGTGCTAAGTGTTTTCTTGGCACATGGCACTCTCTGTGTATCCTGTGTACCTTACTCAGCCTTCCCGAGGCATAGCGCCTTTAGCAGCAATGGACCATCAAGCAGTAGAAGTTAGCTCATTATGATGGGTGGTGCTCACTGTAACAGGGATTGCTTTGTATTATAGTAGATTCTCGGGAGGGAAGCACGTCCATTTCCCTGCCAGGCACGTCTAACTTCTTCAGACTGGTGCCACCTGGTAAGGCTGCACTCTGGCAGCATTTTCTGCCTTCTCCTCACTCGTGTGGAACAATGAGCACAACAGAGATCCGAATGGCCATGTCTGCATCTTCAAGCTTTGAGCCCTTCTGCTCTCAAGACTTTGCCCTCTTCTACTTCTTATGTTTTGACTCCCTCAGTTCTCCACCCTGTGACATGCCTCCCTGGTTACTCGGACTCTTAGTTCTTTTAGGAATCTATGTCTACTTGAAACATGTTGGAGACTGTTCTTTGTCTACAGTGAAACTTTATAACTGGACAAAGAAGCATTCCAGAGGTCACTGCCTTCCAGCTTTGGACCTGCGGATGACTTGAGTCTTCCAAACATGTGCATCTGGCAGACCAGGTACAATCATCTACCATGGTCCTCAGAAGGCCAATTTAGGAGAAAAAGTAACTGTGAGAAGAAAACTGGGTGACCTTCCTTCAATGTGACCATACTGACAAGAACAACAAAGAGGCCCAGAGACCCCCAACTAGACCCATCTTTGGGGTCCTGACAGGCTTAAATGAAGGGCAAGACACATTCTTGGCCCAGCTCATCCTTGGCCCACCATTGACTCAGTCATTCTTGCAAGGCGGTCTGACTTGTCAGGACAGTGTGAAAGTGAAATCTCTTCTTGGGACACAGGTTCCCTCCCCTCTGGCTTCAGCCTTTTCCTTCTCATGAGAGTCATGGGGAAATTCTAATTACTCGGAGTCCAGTGTTTCAGTGGCCTGAAGGAGGGGCATAGGCATCTTGTTAGAATGTCTCATCTCTGCTAGGACTGTTACAGGGTTAGGCTGTGTCTTGCCCTGAGTGACTCCATTTTACATCAGCAGCTGGGTCCATTTTGAAAGCAAACACCACAGAGGCAAGGTGACCCCAACTTGTTTATTCAAGTAAACAATGTCTGTGCAGCAAACAAAGATGGATGAGTAACTTAATTATACAAAACGTTGCCACCTGTAAACTAGCCGAATCATGCCAGGAAGCAGGGACACGTGAAATCACGTCAAGAACATCAGGGGAATGAGTGCTACAACCCTTCACTTGGATCACGGAAGACGCAAGCATCATGGGTCCTCACTGGGTCCTCGGGTAGTCAGGTTACTAATTTTTCTCATGTCTCCTGGAGGTGAGTTGGTTTCCTGGAGGTAGTGCTTACCAGAAACTAAGCAAGGTGCCCTGTGGTTCCTCAGCTTGAGTCCCTGCCTCTGTCCCTTGCCATTGAGCTGGTCACTCAAGCATATCCCAGTGCAAGCATCCTTCATGTTTTCTAGCTGTGGATGAGCAAGGCTGGTATCCAAATACAACTCTGCAGCTTCCTCCACGGAATGCCCCGGCTCCCCACCCTGTGTTCTTCCCACCTCAGCCAGCTCTTCCAATAATGTCACTGTCATGGAGTGACCAGTCCTTTCTAGTTGCCACTGGTCGACAATAGTACTCTATTCCCTCACAGAACGCCTGAGGTTCAGTAGCTGTTGCTTGTTTACCTCTTGTCAGAAAGTGAATCCTTTAGCTAGAACGTTAATACAAAGTCTATGCGCATCTGTGTCCTCGAGAAAGAACTCCTGGAGCCTCGCAGACAGCCCCTCACTAGGAAGGAATGCAACAGATTATTGCAGAGAAAAAGAGCCCAAATGTTCTGACTGCTCAGACATCAAAGGTGAGGATCCCCTGGGAGCCCTAAGCTCTGAGGAGGACTTAGCTGAGCCTTAGAGAGAGAAAGCGAAGATCGCATCTTCAAAAAATGTGAGTCCAGGTGGTATGAACTTCTGGCTCCCAACAAGATAGCAAACTGGTGTAGGGTGTGTCGTTCCTGTCCTGAACAGGGTCACAGGCAGGTCACAGAAGCAAGCTTTGGTGCTCAGAAATGCAGGAGCAGCCAATCCAGGAAGGAGGGAAGCAATGTTCAGAGAAGTTCAGGGTACATGGGAGGAGCCTACGGCATATCATTTTCTTATTTCTGCCCGAAATTTGTCACATGAGGCAAAAGTCTGTTTCTCTAAAGAAGTTCCCACAACAGTGCCTTGCAGTGTGCTGTTAGTACACGCTCTGGGGACACTGTCTTGTGAAGAAGCCCCGTAGATGGGGAGGCAAGGCATTAGGAGACATCCAGGATGCCCAGTGGGATGAGTGGAAAGGCTTTGCCCACGGTGTACCAAAGGGCAAACAACTGTTATGTCATGGATGCATCAAAATGGAGGATTTCTGGACAAGGAAGATGGCTCTAGTTATAATGAATTAAAACTGTCTCTAATGTATTGGACAAAGCTGAAATGGCCTGGGATAAAAGGGACAATGGATACTGGGTATGGAAAAATACAAGTCGGTTGGCAGAGGAGAAGTTGAGAATGAGAGATACCATATGCTGATTAACATGTGCAAACAGAGTCCCATGGAGTGAGCCTGGGGTGCTCACAGCTACTGTGACCATGGAGAGTTGTAGAGGATTTTTTTTTTCTTGCTTCATGACTTTATTTGGTGACAGCATTATGTTACATAGCCGAGGCTGGCCTTGGGTGTATACTACTACCACACCAGCTTCTTCAGAGCCATCTCTGTAGCGCGACCATTAGCACTCCCAGACAGGCAGAGCAGCACTCTCTGGTCTGTGGGCTGGCACTTGCAGATATTTTGGATCCCTGTTCTGATTACTTTGGAAGCAGTGTGTGCATTAAGTGTCCTCCACAAAACAGATGTCACTGGGCTCTGTTGCTTAGGACACGGGGTTTTCATGTGGAGTGGTTTATGTAGCCTTGTTGAGAGAGAGTATTTCACTCAGCTTTAGAAGTTCAATTCCTGCCTCCTTTATCTCCCTCTCCCCCCACATTCTCTTCTGAGGCTCCATTTCCTGGGGCTGTCATCGTTATACTATCGAGAATTAAATGAAACCCCCCTGCAGTGCATTTTTCTAAGCCAATTATGGTGTGTTTCAGGAAGCAGTCGGAACCCAAACTCTAATATAATCCAGTTTGGGTCCAGAGAAATTCTAAAATAATCACCCTCTAGTGTAGTCTCCGGGGTTGTACACATAGATGCACACAGCCTGCCAGGCCTGCTGTCCTCGCTCCCGTCAGCCACCACTGCTTTTCTTCAGAGTTTTATCTGGGTTCTGCCTTTGCTTTTATAGAAATGTGCATTTCTGTTTCCCTTGTGATGATCCGGTCTCTATAGAGACCGTGGTGATCTCGCTCTCATTCTGTGGGTGGCCATATTGTTTAACTTTAGCCTATGTTTAAATATATTAAAACAACTCAAAGTGATTTTCCTCTGTGAGTACCAGAATCAATCAGGCCAAACTCAGATCCCACAATAGTAGACACAGTTTCTGTCCAGGTCAGAAAGACTTTTCTAAAACTCAGGGTCTCTGCTGTGGTCCCAAAATAGCAGCTACCTGCTGGTCATAGATCAGGAAGCACTTAGCGGGCAGGAAGGGATGAGATGTATTTGATTAACAGCACAGCAGAGGGTCATGGCTCGGAGCCTGGCAGGCAGAGTAGGCATGGGCACTATACACAGCCAGCCTCTCTCTTCGGTGCATGGCTTACTGGCTCACTGGTCCAGAACACAGTCAACACATGTCAGATATATGCTGAAACATACATGTGTGCACATTGTCAGTCATTATCTAGAACAGACACAGGCACACGCACACAAGTGCTCATTTTCTGTATCTAGTGTATGCCCAGAGGATACATGGCGGCTGTGTGTATCACAGGCGCATGAGTGCTTTCAGAAGTCAGATGAAGTCTGTCCAGTCCTGTGGGAGGTTGATGTGCTCCTTAAAACTACATACGTGACACTAACACGTTCCCTTATTAAACGATGGGAAGTTTATATGTTTTAAAGTAGAAGGATTACGCCTAAGGATAAAAACAAAGGCAAACTAAACTAACCAGAAAGGCCTAGGTTGATTTGAGAGAAGCCATATACTAAATGCAAGTTTCAGGCGCCCTCTGGTGGTCATAACTGCACTACAAACGCATAAGTGGCTTAGATTTGCTGTAGTTAAAATTCATTAGATTAACTATTTGGTCTTTAAATGAATAATGATATTTTATTTACACATTTCTCAGATGGTTCTGATGTGACCCTATGAGAGCAAACGAAAAAACAGCACATCAGCATCCCAAATGCTGACAGATAATCTATCTGTTCCCGTGGGAGAAGCTTGATTCAGACTTATAGTTCTGACCCCAAATTTTGAGTCAAGGTGTTATCTTATTTTCTCTGATATTTAACTCAACAGTCTATTAAGAGGATAATAAGTGTGTTATTATCAACCTCAAAGCCATGTCAAAACACCATCTGTTTGTCAAGACAGGTGTGCTGGATAGGTTTATAGCAACTCAACAGAAGCTAGAGTCATCAGAGGAGAAGGAGCTTCAGTTGAAAACACCTCCATAAGATTGAGTTGTAGGCAAGCCTGTAAGGCATTTTCTTAATTAGTGATTGATAGGGAGGGCCCAGCTCATTGTGGGTGGTGCCATCCCTGGGCTTGTGGTCCTGGGTTCTATAAGAAAGCAAGCTGAGCAAGCCACAGGGAGCAAGCCAGTAAGCAGCACCCCTCCATGGCTTCCACGTCTCCTCTTGCCTCCAGGTTCCTGCCCTGTTTGAGTTCCTGTCTTGACTCCCTTCAATGATAAACAGTACTGTGGAAATGTAAGCCAAATGAACCCTTTCCTCCCCTATTTGCATTTTGGTCACGGTGTTTTATCTCAGCAAAGAAAGCCTAACTAAGACAGCTAGTGATGCAATAAATAACCCCTAAGACAGCATAAGACACCAGGAGGAGGCTCCCTCCTCGGATTGCCCGTGCTAGAATAATGTATCCAAGTGCTCTCTTTGTATTCCAAAGCTCTGGTATTCCATATTCTCTGACGAGAATATGGCCAGTAAAAGGGCCAAAGGGGAGAGAGAGTGGAGTTTTAGGGAAACAGGAATAAATTATAAATGTCTAAACACTAAAACCAGAAATATACTCACATGGGGTCGGGAGGCAAAGAAAATAGGAACTCTTATTGCTGATGCCACTCTGAAAACATTATTGTAAGAAGTCCAGTTTGAGGCTTGCTGCAGCCATAGATGGGTTACAGATACAGAAGGAAAAGAGTAGCCCGGTGCTCAGGACCAAGTGAGTCCACCCACTGTCTCAAAGTGACAGTACAAACCCAGATGGTTGGTAAAACCTCCGTGAGTGTTGCTGAAATGAACGTATCTAAGAGGTGCTGGCTCCGCAGTGTGGTAGCCTCAGTGCGACTGTCATAGGATACCACCGTGTAGATGGTGCCAATCAACCCTGGATTGCTGTATTCCTAGGAGTTACACTGAGGTCAGGGTAAGGAAGCACCCAGGCTCTGTGAGGAATGTTATCCTGGCTCCTAGGTGTGCAATAAGCAAAGTTCATTACTTGAGTTCCCCTGACTAGAGGGAAAGTTCTGTCTGACAAGCATGGATGGAGAAGCAATAGACCTAATTTTCACTTGGCTTTGCAGCAGGGCTAGAGAGCTGCAGGGTAGACGTCTGGCTCTGCAGAAGGCATTCTCTAGCCATAATGAACTCAAATAGCCATATGGCAGGAAAATATATAACTAAATGAAAAGACTCTCATCACAGGCATGCTTAGGAGACAGGACATTGCAGGGGCTCACCAGACATGAACCACTAAAAACAAGGTTTCCTTAGACCATGACAATGAAAGGCAAACTGCACAGGGCTCATGGCAAGCAGTGTAGCAGAGAGTAGGATGAAATCACATGACCTGACTCACATCTCAACCCTGAAGAAATGATGCTCTGGAAGATGATTCTCCAACAGGAGCCCAGCTCCACCAGGGCAGCCATGGCTTCCTTTTGAAAAGCCTTGGTACTACACTAAAGTTACTAAATAGTAATTGATCAACAGACACATTTCCTGATCCATCTGTAGCCAAACAGAACTCCTGTTTGCACAAAAGGAAACTGTGGTGCCAGGGAGTGGCAGTATTTGGAAGTGTAGCCTCGTTGGAGGAAGTGTATCACTGTGGGTGTGGGCTTTAAGACCCTCCTCCTAATCATATGACAGTTGTCCCCTAGGGGCCTGCAGATGAAGATGTAGAACTTTCAGCTCCTCCTGTACCATGCCTGCCTGGATGCCGCCATACTCCTGCCTTGATGATAATGGACTGAACCTCTGAACCTGTAAGCCAGTCCCATTTAAATATTGTCCTTATAAGACTTGCCTTGGCCATGGTGTCTGTTCACAGCAGTAAAACCCTAACTACGGCAGAAACTAAGGCATGAAGCCATCTGGGGACTTAGGAAAGCTGATAAAGATGAGTCAGGCCAGCTTAGATCCCAGCTGCACCAAGCTGCTGGCTTATCTGCCTCTTGGAACTCAGCATGTATTTCTTAATGGTTCCAGATTGGAAGAAACCCCACTGTAGACCTCCAAACTGTCTCCTAACAGCACTTCACTCTAGAGGCAGCTCTGCATTCCTGTGTGGACTCCTCATAGCTCTTTAAGTCATCTGGGCTTTTGGGTATCCAACACACTGCCACCACCGTGGCCAGCCAGCAGATGTTGCATAGGGTCATTAGAAATATACACTCATTTCCAGGAATAGAGGTAGGAAGACTAAGATGGTGGCATCTCCTATATGTGCCTCCCTTAAGGATATCTCTCTAGGGAAGCGACTGTAGTGATTTATGGTGCAGCGTACTTCTCCGGTGTGCCCTCTTCTCTTCTGACATGACATGGAGATTAAGGACGACGCAGCGAGCAGCAGTTAAAGCAGCAGAGACAAATGCCGGGATGAGGAACATCAGGTCCAGGAGAGGACGGCCCTTTTACTCACAGTTAACAAAACCCGCCTCATGCTCTTTCTTCACATACATCACTTATTCTCCCACTTAACACCTGCTCCAGTGTAATAGGCTGGAGACATCCCTGCTGCTCAGGCACTGAGTCACGTGGTAACAGAAGAGGACCTTAGGCATCAGGGCTCAGCGGCTACTGGCTTTCTGCATCATTCTCAGGGACTCAATTGTGGGACTCTGAGAGGCCAAAAAAAAAAATTGCAACAAAACACTTCTTGAGGAGGCAGACCTTGTCTCAGTAAGAGCCAGAGGCCCAGGACACCTGCTTCAAGGCCAAAGGCCACTGGCTGAGTTCTGGTCTTCATGACTGGTCTTTGGATGCAAGCCTGAGGTGAGGGCTTGGTGGGGTTCAGGCATGGTTTGAAAAGTCTCTCCCACCATCCTAAAACTCTCCTGAGGAAAGATATATGGTTTGTTGAAGCTTGATTTTGTAGAGAATCCCTTCTTACCTCCTACAGGCTCTGATAGGCCCTGCAAAAAAAAAAGAAAAAGAAAAAGAAAAAAGAAAGAGAGAGAGAATGGAAGGAAGGAAGGAAGGGAGGGAGGAGGGAGGGAGGGAGGGAGGGAGGGAGGGAGGGAGGAAGGAAGGAAGGAAGGAAGGAGGGAAGAAAGAAAGAAAGAAAGAAAGAAAGAAAGAAAGAAAGAAAGAAGGAAAGGAAGGAAGGAAGGAAGGAAGGAAGGAAGGAAGGAAGGAAGGAAGGAAGGAAGGAAGGAAGGAAGGAAGGAAGGAAGGAAGGAAGGAAGGAAGGCAGGCAGGCCACTCAGTAGTCTGGAACACTCTCAAGTCCTTTGGCCTCTCAGATCTCCCCTCTGGGATGTAGAGGACAAGGGGATTCATCGTTCTCCGTCTCCACACAGTCCACTCTGGAAAGTTGACTATAGGAGAGTAAGGTCACCCTCAAGGCCAACCCAGCAAAAGAGAGATTGGGGTACCACAATGCAAGCTTGCTGGAGACGTTGTTCAGGACTCTGCCAGTAGGTGGCAGGCATTCTCCTTGATCAAAGTGCTTGAAGCCAGAGTCTGGGACCAGACCTCACAGAGTCTCCTGTGAGAAGATAAAACCTCTAGGTATCCAGGTACATAGAATTGTACTTCAGAAAGATTCTAACGATCCCATTAATTAAATAGCTCTAAGCGCCAAAAATCAAAGAGCGAACAGAGCAAATAATTTACAGAGAAAACCATGAGAATCCTCTCGTACCAGCTCTCTGTTCCTGTCAGGATCCAGTCTCCATCCCTGGCCCATATCCCCAGGTCCCAGTCCCCATCCCACTCCCCCTGCACTCCCCCACCCCAGTCCCCATTTCCCCTACCCCACCACCCAAGTCTTTGTATAAGAGTTTCTAGGTAGGGACCTGTGTGCAGAACAGAAAGGTTCCCCAGCCCTGCCAGCCCCAGGAGCCCTGTCTTCATGTCTTCATTTTCTTTGTTCCATGTCAGCTTTGCATCTCTGCCCTGGCATTCACACTTGCTGGCAGAGAATTTTTCTTTCTCAGCAAGCCAGCTCTGCATTATACAATTTTGTCCATGATCAATATTTTTGAATATCTGACAAGTCGCGCCTAAGGTAATGTCCCTATGTGGGGATGAGCTACACTGAGAAACTGCTGATTAGAAGGGCCAGGCTCCGGGTGGAGCAAGAGACTGCGTATAATTCTTAGGCTCCTGACATACGTCAAGACTAGACCACAGTGTAACAATTGCTGTCACTGGTGAATCTGACACATCCATAACACACACAGTCAACCTCTGTGGTGCTGAAATAAATCTTTGTAAAAATAGAAAAATTCAAGCCACAGATATTGCTTTGAACTCTTTTCAAAGCATTTTCTCTCCTCTTCTTTCTGCCATGAAAAAAGAAAGCCACTAAGTTTAAAGGCGGGAGACGTGTATTTAAGCAAATCATACTTGTTGACAAAGGATATTTTCCTGACGTTAGGTACATTTGACTTCTCAGTCCCAGACAGAGGTCAGACCTCAGTGTCTCACCTCAAAGAACACTTGGAATCAGAGCTCCGGAGTCGTAGCACCCCAGCACGACACCCAGATTTTCTCTTCGTTTGCTCTGGAACATGGTGGACCCAGGATCCTTACTCTGCCCTCTGTGTGGGAAGGGAATTGCACTGTTCCCACAGTGGGAAAGCCACTGGTCCATGGAGGGCTGGCTCAGAGGCTGAGGGACACTGAGGAAAGGTGGTTGGGGCCTGTGGTCTGCCCAGGAGCAGGTGGCTAGGGGACAGTTTTAGGGCATATATTAATTCCAAGTCTCTGGGATAACAGATCCCTACAGATCTGGCCTAGACCTCACAACTCTGTAAGTCACTCATTAAAATTCCAGAGTCATGGGATCAGGCTCTGTCAGGAACCTCCTGCGAGACTCGTTTTTAGCCTTCAAAAACTTTTACAAAAATTATTGAGGTGGTGTGTGGTGAATTTTTAAGCGTGTGATGGAGAGGCCCCTCCTAGAGAGATCAGGTGTGAAGGCAAATACTGAACATGCCACCCTTGAGACAGAAAAAAAAAAAACCAGATTTTTCTTTGGCTGAATTCAGACCCATTCCTTTCCATGCCAGTTCCCCTCCTTTCAAAACTCAGTGTGGAGGAAGAGGTTCCAAGGAGCCCCTTTCAAATTGGCTAAGCAGTGTAGAGTCAGGGGCTGGGGCTAGGCTCAGAGTCCCCTTCACAGGCCACCTCCCAGCCAGAGCAGTGGCTGACAAGCATTGTTCTCACATCAGGGCATGACTTTGATGGTCCAGTGGGGTATGCTTTGCTTTGCTTTGTTTTGTTTTGTTTTGTTTTGTTTTGTTTTGTTTTGTTTTGTTTTGTTTTGTTTTGTTTTGTTTTTCTGGTACCGTTCACCTCGAAAAGCAAAACCAAACCAAACAGCAAACCCTACCCACCTGACTTCCCAGTGAGGATTCCCACAGCCTGGAGAGCAAGCTTCCTGGCTGCTGAGAACCTGACTTAACACCCAGGTGGAAGGAGCCTGATTTGAGTTCTCCTGCACCCTCTGGGCGGCAGGGGTCTAGAGCAGCCATGTGCTGGCGCCAAGATGAGGGATTCTGTTGTTGGGAAGCTGGGGTCTTGATGATCCTCGGAGGCAAGAAGTCTCTGAGCTGCCTTCAGCGGGCTGTGACTGGTGCTCTTGGGGCCCCTCTGTGTGTTCCTATGCATGCAGAACCCTGCTTTCATAGATTTCTTTTTGTGAGAAGTTAAATAAGACCCACGGCCAGGTAATCAAACAAAAAGACGGTGTTCCAAGGCGTTTTCGCCTGAGCCTGTGGACACAGCCTCTCCTTGTGTTCTGTGTGTTCATTAGCTCCCCAGGAAACCTCCCGTGATAACTCTTGCTGACAGGTACCAACCTGCGCATGAGGGCCAAGCCAAACGTGGGCACGAAACAGCTCCCAAATATTAACAGGCCCCACTCTCCTACTAAATCGGCCTTCTTTCCACTTCGGGAAGCCCGTGGGGCACAGAGGAAGGGGTCCTGTTCTACAGGAGAAAAATCACTAGCAAAAAATCCACACTGCTGTTAGGGTATGTCCTCCATTTTCACTTTCTGGGGAAATGGTGGGTGACACATCACATGTTCTGACTTGCTTTCTTTAAATGCTGAGAGAAAAGTGGAACAAAATGGGAAAGAGAAATGGCCCGGGGCAGGACAGAACTCCCTCTCCCGAGAGCCTGTCAAGGAAGCTGTCTATGACTAGCACCGAGCCAGGCGGGTCCCCTGAATCTGTTCTATGATTTATCACAACAAATTTTGTATTTTCCTACTCACTGTCCAGTGGATACAAACAAACAAACAAGTCTTTAATCTCACGTTGCTCAGCAGCCCTGTGTCGTGCCGTGCAGTGGGGCCTAGGAAGGCAAGGGTGTCGACTGAATCTTGTCATTGGGCAGCCACAGTGTAAATCCTGTCAGGCAAGGCCTGAGCAGCCAGCCTGTAGTTGGGGTGGAAGAACCCAGCTCTGCCAGACACTGTTAGCCTGACCCCAGCCAGCAGCAGGGCCACCCCTGACCACAGCCTCCCTAGCCACCACCTAGGGAGGAGGTCTCCTTGGTCACAGGGTCCACTTACTGGAAACTGCTGCGACATCATGGGGTCAGTCCCTGTGAGACCCATAAATAACAGCTCGCAGAAGTACCTTTTCTATTTGTGGTAACTCCCCTTCTCCTCCCGCCTCTCCAAGCGATAAATCAGGTGAGTGGCCTGAAGAGAACTGTTGTTCGTCAGACAGTGTGGTCACAGATGACTGACTGCCACAGTGTCCCTCAGCCACAGATGAGACATAAATAGACAGCTATTAATCTCTGCCTAATGAAGTAAAAGGCTGGCTGCTTAGATGGTAGTGATGGGTCACAGCCACCCGCATTGGGCTCTTTGTTCCTAAGCTGGGGTAGGGGGGTGCATTGTCACCTGAGAAGAGACAAGGGTCACCAGAGGTGTCCTGAGATGGCTGCAGCATCACCATAAACACCACGAAGAATGTATGACCAGCTCTTGAGCTAGGAATCCAGAAGTAATTCCGATGCATTATCTCAACTTGGTGTGAGAGAAGCCTCAGAAACACTGTCCGTGTAACAGCTTGTCCCTCGGTGGGAGCCTGTCCTGGGGTGACAGAGAAGGGGAGAAGCCATTTGGCCTGGCAACCAAGTAGGCTGGCCTTCACAAGCCTCTGAGGGGCCAGCTCAGGGTCACTTGGAAGGCACCACTTTATCCCTCATCTTAACAGTACAAAAGGAACCTCATTAAGACTCACAAAACACCAGCCATGGTGGCTTATGCCTATGATCCCAGTACTTGGAAAGATTAGACAGCTATGCCACCATTTCAAGGCCAGTCTTGCCTCCACTAGGAGTTCCAGGCCAGCTTTGACTACAGCATGAGACACTGTCTCAACACACACACACACACACACACACACACACACACACACACACACACACCACAAAGAGTAAGTTGTTACTGGCCTGTTAAGGAGAATGCGCACACAACACTGTTTCTACCACTACCCCCGGACACAGGAAAGTGGACAGAGTATTTGTCCCTGATACTGGCTGTCACCAAACACAGTCCAGAGAGGCTCCGTGCCGGGTCCCTAGGACCTTCTCTTGGCTCTATATCCTCCCAACGTCATGAGAGCCTCAAACACTTGTTCTACAGTTCTTAGTTTTATTCCTGTATTCCTGCTGTGACCTCACACCATCCATCTGGAGATCAGCTTCCCACCCCCCCACTCCCAGCGGGCAGGGAGACCTGGGGATATGGGAAGATGGGCGCTAGGATTCCAGCTCCCCCCCCCCCACACCCACCAAGAAAGAAAACACTGCGTGCTGTTTGCTTGCTTCTAACCTCAGTCCTCTTGCAGTGAAAGCTCATCTGTGACAGCTCAGGGGAGCCATAGCGCCAGGGGGCGCTGGCTCATCTAAAAAGAGGACGTGCTGCAGGTTGTTCAACTGTTTCTTCCTCAACCAAAGGGCTTCAAGATCATGAACACCACACCGAACACCACACCGTGCCTTCCAGAGGGAGTTACAACATAGCATGTGACCAGAGTCCTCAAAATCTCCCAGTGGGTTCTTCTCTACACTCAAAGCAAGGTGGGTCTAACACCTAAACCAACAGCAAGGTGCAAATAGAATGTTCATTGAAAAAGCACATCCATCACACGGTGAAAATAGACGTCAGTAAGGTATGCATTGTGAGATGCTTCAAGCCGAAAGACACAAAGCGATGCATTTCATTTAACAGCCACCTAAAAAGCTCCAAATTCCTCCCTCCACTTCTTTCTTTTCCTTTTCTTCTTCTTCCTTCCTTCCTTCCTTCCTTCCTTCCTTCCTTCCTTCCTTCCTTCCCCCCTCTCTTTCTTTCTTTCTTTCTTTCTTTCTTTCTTTCTTTCTTTCTTTCTTTTTGGCATATCATTTAGCCATCTTTTCATATACCAGGTAACTATTGCTTTTTTGATGTCTTCTATACAGGGAACAGAAAAAAAAAATTCAGATAGAATCAATACATTAATTGTGATTTATCAGTGGCCATTTCATATTAATGCATCTGGCACATGTGTGATTACAGACACACATATGTCATGTGTGTTTTCTTCGTGGATTATTAACAGAATACCCTTAACAGAAGATGGTTCTGTTTCTCTGGGGCCCAGAGGATCTTCATAACGTTCATGGGCAGTTAAGCTGTATTTGCCATAGAGCAGTGCCTGGCTCTGCATCCTTTAGCTATATTCCTCCTGATTGTTTTACACCTCCCCACAAGAATCATTTACAGGGACTCTGATCTTGACCCTGTACTGAAGGTCCATGAGAGGGGAAGTAGGTAGGAGAATATTCTGGAATTATTCCTTCACTGGGAAGAGCAAAAGTAACTTCATTGTCAGTAGAGAGGAAAACACCCAGCAATAGAGCTTGTCACCTCCACGGAATTCATGGGCTGCACTGCTCTCTAAACTGGACTTAAGATTCCTAAGATGGTTCTAGTGCCACCAGACAGAGCGTGGTGATAGAAAGAACGTTGGAAGGTAACACAGTCACCATGACCACTGTGCTTACAGTAGTGCCTTCCCTCAAACATCTTGCAAGTGTGTGACCCTGGAAATTTTTTCCTAGCATCTCTAGGGCCTGAACAAAATCTCAAAGGAGCCTGGCATCTGGATCCTTAGCCATGCAGTGAGTCTGTGTGTCTGACACATGCGAAGTAGTAAGGGAAATGGTTGGAATTGCATTGTGAGGAAGCCTGCATCCTCTCTCCATTCTAAACCTCTGCTTAGTTTACACAGTCTCCTCTCCATCAGAGCAGGGCAGCCAGGAGTGTCCACTCCCAGGGGGTATGTTCCTGGCATCACTGGAAACACAGTGGCTCCAATCAGCACCTATGTGCTGAGCAATGCATACAGCCAAAAGCATAATGCTTTCAACTCAGGCATGTGGTAAACTTTAAAAGATCAAAAACCATTCAGAGGCATCTGGCAGCCTGTGAATGCCCTCTATATGAGTAATGTTTAGCTTCATCCACTCCCAAGGAAGGACTTAGGGTTGGAGGTTCAGGTGGGGACTAAAGGAAAAGGCATGTACAGGAGCCATGCTAGGTCTATGTATACACCAACAGTACATATAGTCTAGTCACGCGGAAAATCCTCTGACCTATCTTTTATGGCTGTGTTCTTATAGCTGGTGGGACTGTTTTCATCACAGTAGGCTCAAGCCCAAGTAAAAGTAGGCTTGGGCAAAACGAGGAGAGACCGGGTAGATCATATCAGGGCACACCCCCTCCCTTTCCTATGCGACACAAGCAAATCAAAGCATAGTATTTATGGTTTCTGTTTAGGAAGCTCTGATTTGACGTGATTTCCTTCTGAACGGAGTCCAGGCTTGTTTCTCGGAGACCTATAAAGTACATTGTAGAGTAAAGCTCCTGGCTTGCACCCAGGGAGCGTCTCTCCTTCGTGTTTCCATGGAATAGACTACCACTGTAACACACTGCTGCAGTCTTTACAATTAACACCAAGGCACTTGATTGCCACACACACAGACCCCTGGGCTCCATACTGGGAAGTTGAAAATCATTCTTCTAGATGACTTTGTACCCAACTGCCAGATGTCATATCCACGGTCACAGACCATCAACCTGCTCTTTCACAGTTAGTCCGTATTCTTTATTATTCTTTATTCTATCATTTCTGTACTGGGTGACTTTACTTGCTATCTGCCACTCTGTATGAAAGTCCAGCAAAGGAAGGGAACTGCACACCATCCCAGGGCTGGCTACTTCCACTTCTCCCATGTCTCCCAAATTGGATCCAAAGCAACAATCAACACACACACACACACACACACACACACACACACACACACATACACACATACTGCCAGCCTTTGGTTCCCAAACTCTCAAAGCCACTTTGCCTCTACGATTTTTCTTTCTCATACTACACCCTGCCCAGACCTGTCGATGAGTCAGCAAGACTGTAGGCTCCTTTCTGTGAGTCTGTCCACCCCACTGCTGTTCTACTCTAAGTCTCTGGGCTCCTTCCTGCCCACCAGGCAGAGCCTCACTCCACAAGGCTCCAGCTCAGTCCAGCCTGGCATTCCACAAGCTCACACACAGGAAAGGAGTCCCTGAAACTGGAGATAAATGGCTTGCTTTTCTAGTTTCAAGGTAATTTGCATAAATTTTCTCGCTAAGCATAGCAACCTTATCTTAATTATGTATTTTCATCTAATTCTCCCATTACACGGGCTTCTGGAAGTCTCCTCCATCCTGCCGCCTCAGAGCACGGTGCCTTGTTTCAGTCAGGTAAGACCAGAAGTAAGAAAACTGCTCAGGGCAGAAATTGACAGACGGACTTAACATGAAGTGCCTGACGGGCCACGCCCAGAAGGTTCTACCCACTAGTAAGCTGGATACGTGCTAAGGTCAGAAAAACATTTTTGTTTGTTGGTTTGTTTTCGAGACAGGGTTTCTCTGTGTAGCCCTGGCTGTCCTGAAACTCACGCTGTAGACCAGGCTGGCCTCGAACTCAGAAATCCGCCTGCCTCTGCCTCCCACCTGCAGGGATTAAAGGCGTGCGTCACCAGTGCCCGGCTCAGAAAAACATTTAACATCTCAGAAGTTACTACTGGATGCTTGAAGCTTTTGCCCTTGATTTCATACCTCAGATATTCCTAAGCTCTCTGTCACTGTCAACAGATCAGGCTATCCCAGGAAGGAGTGGAGGGAATTTAGTGGAGGGAATTTAAATCTATCAATTTAGTGATAGATTCTCAAGACAGGAATGAGATCGGTGTCTCTGTGATCTGGGAGGAAGAGAGGACTACATATCTACTGGGGAGTCAACCAGGAGTCCACAGGGACTGTACCATCAAACACTAATTAACTCAGGGTTGTAGGGGCCTAGGAAAGAGTTGGGTTTATAGTGGACAGGGAAGGACAGTGCTACCCATTCTCCCCAGGGACCCAGATCAACACCGCTGAGTCCCCAAGAGGACCAGTGAAGCTACTTCTCAGCTCCTGCCCGTCCTTTGCCAACATCCCCTTCATTTCCACAAAAGTAATGGGAAAAAAAAAAAAAAAAAAAGACCATTTTGGTACTAGCCATCCATTCTGAATGCTAGCAATCCTGCTGCTGAGTTCTTTGTATTTAATTTATCCTTTAAATCTTTACTAAAATAGTAAGTCTATGATGGAAATAATACCACACCAAAAGAAAACTGAGGCAAAAGAGTTCATCATCTGGCCTAAGGTCAAAGTTTTACAAGGTGGACCCCCGTTGAGGTCACCCAAGGACACCTCTGGAATTCTGTACAGGCACAGAAAGGACACAGTGGGGTTTAAACCAAAGTAAAGCACGCACAGGAATTCATGTATTGAGATGGTTTGAAGACCATGCAGTAAGACGGGACAGAGAGGAGGCCAGTGGGAACATGGGAATGAGAATCAGGCCCAGCCCCAGCTGAAGCTGCTGCTCACACTCAGGGTCTGGGGGCCAGGTCTCCAATCTCCAGTGTTGCACTGCCCTGCACCTAACTGTGGCCACAATAGGAAAGATAAAGTCCTACCCAGCAGCAGGCTCAGAGAGGACACTCGAGGAGGCAGGTGGAGGGAGAGCCAGAGCCGGGTACTCTTTTAGTCCTTTGCTGCCCAATCTCCCTGACACTAAATATGAACCAGATGCCGGGGGAAACACGGGTAAATGTAATTTCAGTGTTGGATTTATCATGATCTTCTGTTGCTAATGCTCCAAAAGTTTATGTCATTTCTAAATATAACTAACTTCTAAATATGTGGGTTACCTTCCCCACAAAAAAATAAATAAATAAAAAGTATGTTCAAATGTCATTTACCCTAGCCATTAATAACTGCCTGATGTCAGCACGAGCCAGAAACTGGGAACGATTCTGTAAATCTCCATTTATTATAAATTGAGATTCATACTCAAAAATATTGGAATGACATTTGTAAGCTGTCTTAGTACACTTCTCTATATTTAGAAGCGGCTTGAAATGGTCTTTTTCAAATTGCTCGGATCAGCTCAGGGACGTTGGAAACTTCTGAAACGGTTATTGGATTTCATAATGGCTCCCATCTTGAATACCCTTCGGCTTGTGCTTGTTTATAAGTGTTCGTAGAGATGCGTGCATAACAGAGTATGTAACACCTTATTTTCATCTTTTTAAAGTTAATGTTGTACGCTGAGAAACCAGTACTGGTTGGATTGTTTCCAATGGTTCGTTTAGGAATGAGCCTTACTGGAACCGAGAGAAACACAAATCCTCACCTATGAGTGAGAGTCAAGCAAGGTTGGGAGAGGGGCGTGCAAAAGGCTGGTCTAGCTCTTTCCCTTACACGTACCATATTCTCTGTTAGCTCCTCTTGGTGTTTAAGAAAAAGAAAAATCAAATGGGGTCTCATTCTCTAGAGACAGGTTCAGGCTTCTCCAACCCTGGCAGTGCCTAAGCACCTTATTGGCCTATCTGTCTGTCTTTCTGTCTGTCTGTGAAACCTTCTTGACAATACTAGAAGGTGTCGACTTTAGCTCTAAACAGAACACAAGCCTCTGATCTTTACACTGCTTTAGGTAGCATGAGTTTGCTGCACGGGAACCCTGCAGAACAATCCTTGATGATATGCAAAGTCACTTCTCGCCACACACTGGAGGTGGACTCCATTGTAACAATGTGGTTCCCGTGCTACACTGCAGTACAGAGCAGGCTTATAATCCACCCAGAGACCGAGTGCTGACATCTCTGATTCCACAGCAAGTCTGGCTTGGGGGTTGCTGCACTTGATAGTTCTTGCTCTGAGTTCTTTCCTCTCCTGGAGCCAGTCCTGAACTGGGCATCCAGCTCATGTCTTAGTCTGACCCATGGAAGAGCCTTGAGTGATTACAGTTTATAGGACCAACATATTCCATAGAATGTGGCAAGCGTCTTGTAATAAGAGAGGGTGTTCAGAGCCGGGCCATTCCACAGCTGGTGGGGCACATTCTTTGGCCCGCTGCCAACAGCTCCATCTACCACCTGCCTTTGAAGGTCTCCACTTTCAGACGGGATGCACCTGGAGGGGTCAGTACCTATGACTTCATTGATTGTATCAGGTCTGCAAGCCCGTGCATAAACACCATCTGGCACTCAGCGGTTCTGCAGAATGCTACAGAGTAGAGCAAGGCCCTCCACATCCCAAGCACTAAGCAGACCTGGGGGTTGGGACCCAAAGAGCCTGAAAGGTAGTGATTCAAACATACAATTTGTTCTCTTCCAGCCCCGTGCAGACGATTCATTTCCAAAGTTCTCAGAATCACGCGTGTGGTTGTTCAGGGCATAGGTCCGGTTTCTATATGTTGCCTCTTCATGTTTTCTTCTGAGATGGGGGTCTCATCATATGGTTCAGGCCAATCCTAAAATTCCTAAACTCCCAAATGCTAAGAAGCAAACCACTGTCTTTGGAAGAATATCCCCTTCTTTTTATTCAGCATTTTCAACCTGATATGATTTTCTTTCCCGGACGTTTAGAAAACAGTAGAAACCTTGCAGAAAACTGTTCCCCTCTCTCCCTTGCTTCAGTGATCCTTAGCTCTCATCACCCTTGTTGACTTTGTTTGGAGTTTGTGTGTTCATTCCAATTACTTTTAATTCATTTTTAGCACAGTCTCTATCTCCTCCATTGCTTCACGTGTTATCTGAATGTATCTTTATAACCCCATCTGAAAGTGGATTTCATGTAGAAAACAGATAATTGGGTCTTTATCATGGTTATTTGTTCTGACAATGTTTGCCATTAATATTTGGACCATTCTTGCTTACCTAGGATAGCAGATTGTGATCAGCATCTGATGTGTCTTTCACTGAATCGCTGCCTCTCTCCCTCCCTCCCTTCCTCCCCTTTCTTCCTCCTTCACTCTAGTCTAAACCTCAGGGCCGACCCCACCCCCTATTGCATGTGAACGATCATCTGCAAGTTATTAAGATCTTCGAACCCATCTTCCATGGCAGACGATGGGCTCTGAGGAATCCTTAGATTGGCTCATTGCTGTAGGCAATGGAATCTTTAGTGCTCAAGCATCAATCAAAAGTGAATCTAAACAGAAGATTTCTTTAGACACACACTATACTCATCTCTACCCCCGTGTCCCTCTGGTCCCATGCCTTGAGCCCCCATACACATTGCACCACCCACATGTGTGGGTTTGCCCACCATTCCTTTAGCTCCACTCTGGGAAGAGGTGGCCACAGCTTCTTGGCACAGGCTGAGGGACCCTTGTGCGAGGCGTAAGTGGGAAGTAGAAACAGCTATATCAAACCACACACACCTCTAGTCTAGGACTCAACTCAGCATGCCACCGTGCTGGGGATGCAGCAGATAACTTCAAGCAAGGGCTACAGGCAGGAACCCTGCAGCCTAGAGAGAACTGACTTTATCTTCTTTGTCTCTATTGAAATTTTCAGAAAAAAATTTGAACAGATTGTAATTCAAGCCCCTTTATTTACTACAAAAAAGCCAAAGCTATTGAGCATAAAGTAAGAAGCTATAGGTAAATAGATCTCTCTAGCCTTTTGACTCAGTACTCACAAGACATTTTACTTTATTTTATTTATTTATTAGATTTAACTTACTAATCTCACCCATAATTTAATCTTCACTTGAATCATAACATTTTTAGAATTGAAGCAAGAAGCAAATTTTTCATCAAATTCCTTCATTTCTCAAGTAGGAAAATGGAGGCTTAGTACATTCAAAAGGCTTGCCAGAGAGAAGGTGACTTGATAAATGATCAAGTGAAACCCCGGTGTACTGTACACTCTCCTCTGACCAGGCTGCACACGTCATTCTTAGATCAGACAATGAACTCACTCACAAAGCAACAACACACAACTCAAAGGACAGATGACCTATGCCCAGCCAGCAGGCAGTGTGCACTAGAGCAGTCCTGGAGGAGCTGTGAACTTGCAAGGGAAGGCTGCAACCAATACATCACATGTGACTTCAGTGTGGTGTTTCTTGGGACCTGAGAGATCTCCACTGAGGGGTATAGACATAAGTACATCAATTTGTAATTTACCACATGCCTATGCTTTAGTAAAAGATGATTAAAATTGTAAAATATCTTTTAAACTAAATACATTATAAAATATAGTCAATTCTTAAATTACCCAAGGAATGAACTCCTAAATGCTTATCTAAAAAGTCCTCGCTCACTTTGCTTAACGGAGTCCTGCTTCTTCCCTCAGAGCCCAGTGCTAGTCAGGGAGACATTGAACCTTCAGTTTCAAAATGAAACCACATTTACATTATACATGCTTGCACTGTGGAAACCAGAAAGCTATAGCTAATCTTTAGCCACTTTGTGAAATTCAGACTGTTTGCCAGACACAGCTGTGAGCATAGAGCAGCTGGCGTGCTCCCCCAGCAAGCTCTAGGCCACCAGATTCCTCGTCCTACTCCACTATGTCATAGAAGCATCCACACTTTGGCCTTCCTTCTTCTTGAGCTTCATGTGGTCAGTGAGTTGTGTCTTGGATATTCCGAGCTTTTATTCCTAATATCCACTTATCAGTTGAGTACTCCCATGTGTGTTCCTTTGTGACTGGGTTACCTCACTCAGGATGATACTTTCTAGTTCCATTCATTTGCCGGTGAATTTTATGATGTCATTGTTTTTAATAGCCAAGTAGTACTCCATTGTGTAAATGTACCACATTTTCTATATCTATTATCTCTATTGAGGGATATCTGGGTTATTTCCACCTGCTGGTTATTATAAATAAGGCTGCTATGAACATAGGACGATGAGAGGGGAGGCCCTTGGTCCTGTGAAGGCTTGATGCCTCAATGTAAGGGATGCCAGAGCAAAGGGGCAGGAATGGGTGGGTGGGTAGGAGAGCACCCTCATAGAAGCTTGGGGGAGGGGTGGGGATTTGAGGAGGGGAAGCCCCGAAGGGGGGTAACATTTGAAATGTAAATAAATAAAATAATGAATAAAAATTAAAAAATAAAATAGCCAATAAAATACATATACATTTAAAAAAAATATGGGACATTCCATTCACTATTCCCAGCTCCTAGATGAAGCCCAGTATACAAGACACAACCCTCTCAAGGGTTATTGGATTTAAAAGTGATAGGTCATTTCCATGGTCTAATTTTCAATAGCTCCCAACAGTCTAAAATATACTAACATGCGAGTTTTTATCTACAACAAAGATTTTCTCTATATTGTAACTGGTGACTTTTGAGTACAGCAGTGACATGTGCTTCAAGACCACTGTCCTTCCAAGGTAGGGGGAGTGTACAGCAGAGAACAGGCATCCAGCCTTGCTGGATTGGAGACTAATGTGTTAATGACAGATGTGGGCAGCTGTAAGGAGAAAGGTTAGCCCAATGTAGGATTGGTGAGGCTGACACTGATGGAGAACGGAAAAGTTTCACTAAGTGTAATAGTTGTTTCAAGTTGGTCTCATAGGGTGGGGCCTAGCCTCTACTCTGCAGTCACCAGGGTTAAGGTTACCCATGTCATACTTCCAATCGTCAACACCCCTTACCAAGCTCAGAAAGGGGTGTCCTGGGAACAAAGTGACGAGAAGAAGGACGGGCAGAGAGCAAAAGAACCACAAGGCAGGGCCTCTGGAGTCTTGATTTATGCTGTTTTCCTGGGAGGCTCAGGCATAAAGCAGCACTAGCTCACCTATGCTAAGAAGCCCTGCATGTGAGGACTCAGAGAGATAGTTCAAGACCTGGGTGATTTCCACCTGTCAGCCTGGGAGACTTTGACAGTTTCTTCTGATTTGTGACCCTGCTCAGGCAGAGCACCATTAGGAACCAAAAGCCTCAAACTCAGCCAAAAGCCTGAGTTCTAAGCAGGAAGTTCACGCATCATACAAGCAGGGGCAAATGTTGGTGCCTCTGAGGCTCACCGTTGTGACATCATTACTGAGGATGCAAACATGTCTCACTGCACTGCTGGGTCCTTACAAATGGTTGTGCGTATGTGTTTACACGGACCCAGCAGTGTGTCCTTACAAATGGTCGTGTGTATGTGTTTACACAGAGACATTTAATTTGTGCATACTTATTTGTAGCTAGAGTTATAAAGCAACTTTATTTCACTAAGGACTGTTATTTTAAATATAGGCTGGGAGTACAGCTCACTGCTTTAGCAGCTTGCCTGGACCCTAGATTAGGTATCAGATATGATAAAATAAAAAGAGACAAACTAAAAAAAAAACATTTAAATAATAGCAGCAATAAAAAACAGATTAAAATAATGTGAAAGCCTGTTCATTTTTAGCATTCTTTTTCCTCCTATGGGTTTGCCAAGCCAGTGAGACATCCTGGGTAAACTCAGAGTGAGCTAAGTGTGAAAGTCTTAAGAGTACCACTGTTTAGAAGGTGGCCTGCTGGAATGGTTCCCTTACTTGCTTGCTTGCTTGCCTGCCTGCCTGCCTGCTTGCTTGTAATATTGTATTTGCCCATTATACTGTGCAAAAAATTTTATTCCCATGATGGGGAGGTGTGGGTCAACACTGGTAATGCCTAAGAAACCATGCATTTCCTCCCTACATTCCTTCAAGTAAAAACAAGCAAAATATGAAATTTGGTGTCTGAGCTTTTTAGGCAATTTAATTAGGATTCACCACTGATGCAAGTTAGAAACATGACAAATTAGGTAAGCCAGTCGGAAAACAGAAGTGACACTGTTTAAGCAGTCTCCATAATTCATTTACATTATCTTATAGATATACGCCATTACTATTCCTTTACCCGAAGTTTCAAAGGTAGAGGCAGAAGGAGCAAACATTCAAGGCCATCCTTGGTTAAATGGAAAGTCCCAGAGTCTAACCTGGGCTTTATCTTTAAAAAGAGACAGGAGGATATCTTAAAAAAAAAAAAAAGTCGCATAGATGACTTGTGATTTCTCAGTAAGGAGCCCAATAGCTGGGATTTGATAACGGTATGAGTCACAGTCCTATCTGAAATGAAGAGTCTTGGAAATTAGTCCCAAAGCCAGCTGTTCATTTTCCTGTGGCTAAGGATTGGAGTCTACAGCTGCTCCTCATCAAGTGTCCTGAGGTGGCTTCTACAGGCTGTGTTTCCCACATGAAGTGGACCTCAGAATCCTAAGGTCTTAACACTCTCTTTGGGAGCAGATGGTTTCTTGGAGCCTTTACAGGCAATGGAAATGGGATAGAGCAAAGGGCGTCCCACTTGCCCTGGAATGAGTCGCCTTAGTCAGCTCTCCCAGCAGGTTTCTATATCAGCCTTAAGCCACTGATAGGACTGTTTGCTACTGGACATTAATTAGCCCCAAGATGCTTATTTCCTGAGAAATGGGTAAGATGCAGACATTTTTTTTTCCACTTAGCTTAAATGTCACTTTAAATGTCATTTTTCATCCTTTAAAGAGCTCTCACAGTTATGCCCTGGGCCTACTTAGGACTTTCAAAGAGCCACCTCCTTCTTTGGTTACTGTACCATGGCCTCCCCTCAATAAAAGCTAAAAACTGAGGGACAACCAGGTTCTCTGGCTACTAGTTGCTTGATCCCAGTTGACTTATGGGTGGTTGCTTTGGAGTGTTTACTAACCTGGGCAGTCCCTATCCCCCATGAGCTGTGCTGTGAACAGCATCTTTGACGATGGCATATGGTTACTGTACAGGGTCATCAATCCACTTCTGTCAAAGGGGTGAATTTAGGAGGAATGACTCAAAGAGAAGGTTGGACACCTCTATAAATCTGAATGGTCTTTGCCTCCATGTCACACACACACACACACACACACACACACACACACACACAGAGAGAGAGAGAGAGAGAGAACAAACACAAACTCATACATACACACTCACAAGGACATGCACACACCAACCAGAAAGCATCCTAAGTCCTGGAGGAAATAAGAGCATAAAACCTGTGCTGCACACGGAGACTCTTCTTGGAGCCAAATCCTCTATGTTCTTCATCTCGCTGGTCTGCCAAACAACTTGTCCTTAATTCGTGAAGTGTCAACCACATCCACCACTTGATTCAGTGACACCAAGGTAAACTTGTATGTGCTGGTCATACTCCCCAGGATCTGATGTCCTCTGGCTATGAGTCACGAGATCCCAGAGAAGCAGGAGTTCTGAAGCCAGGCCCCTGTGCTCAGAGTTATAATGTTTGGGTATTTCAGGAGGTAAGCTCACATTTCCTGAGTATTTTTAGATGTGTAGGTTGACTTAAAATAGGTAGCAATGTACATTCAGTGTATTTTTAGGCAATTTTTTCTGAAGTGTGTGAAGACACACATGTGCACATAACACACACACACACACACACACACACACACACACACACACACACTCCATAACTAGGCCAAAGCAGAAGAGAAGTCATTTAACTTTTATAATTGGATGATACCAAGTGTCTACAAATCAAAATGGCATGTGCCAGCCTTATGGGAAGCGACAATATACACTGTCCCCTCACACGTGGTCTGAGAGAGAATGCTTTCAGTATTTCTTGTTCCTACCCCTCACTCCAAGCAGCAGAGGAGGAAGCTCCAGAGAGCATCTCTGTCAGGCCTGTCTGTAAACCCTGGGATGCTGGTCATGGAATCTTGACTTAATCCCACACAAGTGGTCCATCTTGGACTAAGGGGATTTGGAAAAATTAACATCCTTTTCCACTAAGTTAAATTTGAATGTAATGTAATTTGTGATCACCAAGGACTAAAACAAGACAGGAGTAATTAATTATGTTATATATGTGAAGAAAAGTTTGAGTGTGGTTATTTACAATGGTCTCAGGGTGTATTGAATGTGAAATGAAAGAGAGCTATGCAGGCCGACAGCTGGTTTAAATTAAATAAAGCCTGACTCAGAATATTAATTTCTAAATGCTGTATGCATGATTATGCATTGTACACTTTGCATGATCTCACTGAGTACCACAACTTCCATAACATTTTTTCTTAACTTCCAGGGCTCCTGTGTGTATACAGACATCTTCCAGGGCTCCTGTGTGTGCACAGACATCTTCCAGGGCTCCTGTGTGTACACAGACATCTTGCAAGGAACCTTTGTGACCACACAGTCTCTAGGACTGAAGAGAATTACGAACACGTTTATTGATGCCTTTATTGCTCTTCCCTCCCAGATTTTATTTTGGGGAGCATTGGAGTGACATGGTGTGGTGGCTTGGCCCAGGGAGTGGCACTATTAGGAAGTGTGGTCTTGTTGGAGTAGGTGTGGCCTTGTTGGAGGAATTTTGTCACTGTGGGCGTGGGCTTTGAGACCCTCCTCCTAGTTGCCTAGAAGACAGTCTCTCCTGGCTGCACTTGGATCAAGATGCAGAACTCTCAGCTCCTTCTCTAGCACCGTGTCTGCCTGGACACTGCCATGCTTCCTGCCATGATGATAATGGATTGAACCTCTGATCCTGTAGGCCGGTCCCAGTTGAATGTTCCTTATAAGAGTTGCCTTAGTCATGGTGTCTCATTACAGCAATGGAAACGCTAACTAAGACACATGAATTACAAACATGAATGCCAGGTGCGCAGATGCAGAGATGCTCCTTGTCCTTGAGGCTCTTAACAGGTGTTAAGAGGATGAGCTGAAATGGTGCCAGCATTGTCTGGTTCACATATTGGCAGTGAGTGCCACTCTTGGGAGCTGTGATTAGGTCTATCAAAGGTCCTGTCCAGCCATCAGGCTTTGTAGAGTGATATTCCTCGGCCCCAGATCAATTGCAAGATAATGCTTGTTTCTCTTTTTAAGATCCCGGGGAGCATTTTCTCTGCTGGAAAATATATAGATCAGTTTCTTGCATCTGTTAATATACAAAATCAAACTTTTTGCCTACAGAATTTCCGCTAAAATCGTTCTAATTGTGACACAGCTAAAGTCAATAAGAATTTCAGCTAAAAAGACATGGAGAAATTGAGCTGGTGCCCAACAAGAAACTTCACCCCTACTGACCAGCCTTCATGGTATTAGAAGGTACCATGTGAGCTACTGGAAGAGAAAAGTAATCTTCATTAATACCCAGCTAAAAACTCTGTAACGTACAACAGCAACCTGCCTGCAAGGTATACTGGAGCAATAATGGCAAAATTGTTATGGTAGTAACCAACTACTTTATTATTATTATTATTATTATTATTATTATTATTATTATTATTATTATTATTATTATTGGGTTTATATATTCCAATAATATGGGATACACACACCCACACATATATGTGCATGCTGGTTTTGTGTGTTAGCTGGAGTTATCACAGAGAAAGGAGCCTCCGTTGAGGAAATGTTCCCATAAGATCCAGCTGTAAGGCATTTTCTCAATTAGTGATCGAGGAAGGAGGGTCCACTGTGGATGGTGCCATCCCTGGGCAGGTGGTTCTGGGTTCTATAAGAAAGTACGCTGAACAAGCCAGGGGAAGCAAGCAGTAATCAGTACCTTCCACAGCCTCAGCGTCAGCTCCTGCCTCCAGGTTCCCGCCCTGTGGGAGTTCTAGTCCTGACTTCCCCTTTCCTTCTCAAGTTGCTTCTTGGTCATGGTGTTTCGTTGCAGCAATAAAACCCTGGCTAAGATACTAGGTATATCAATTACACTCCAGGGAAGGTCCCATGTCCAGGAGTACTTGAACTCCACAGGAAAAAAATTTTTTTGTATACTGTTTTGTTAATTCCTTTCCCTTTCCTTTCCTTTCCTTTCCTTTCCTTTCCTTTCCTTTCCTTTCCTTTCCTTTCCTTTCTTTTCTTTTCTTTTCTTTTTTTAGTTTGTTTTGAATTTTTGAGAAAGAAAAAGAACATGGAGTAGGGTGGGTAGGGAGGTAGGGGACTATGAAAGAAGTAGGGGGTAGAAGATGATGAAATATATGTTATAAAAATTAATAAAAATCCATTTTTTTAAAATCCAAGGAAACCATGATGTCCTTGAGTGAGTCTCCAAAAGTGAAGAGTTTATCAGTACTTTAAAACCTCATTTTAAAATCAAAGTTAAAATGCAAACCACCCCCAAATTGTTGAAGCAGTGGCCTGTGGTGGTAACTTAACCATCTGGCCTTGTGTATTTTCCACATTTGAAGTGTTCTACACAGCAGGCCAAGTCCAGCGCTGGAGGGGTCTGGATCTTTGTTTGCCTTGGTCTACAGAGAAGTTTGTTCCTGGAACTCAGCAGGGCTGTGGTGCTGAGGATGTGGCCTGGCTGGGCAAGACTCCTCTTCACAGCATCTGACAACAGCAGACAAGCTGGTTGCCAGCTGCTCACTCCCAGAGCTGCTCGCCCTGAGCCTTGTGGGGAGTTAGCTTTTTTAGATGCAAGACAAAGGGTCAATTGAATTTAAAAAAAAAAAAAAACCTTCAGATATTTTAAATTTTGTGCATATGAATATTTCTCCTGCATGAATATGCACTATGCTTTTACTACATGTATGTGTGTGTGCCATGTGCCTGCTGGTGCTCATGGAGGTCGGATGATGCTGTCAAGTCCCCTGGGACTGGAGTTATTGATAGCTATGAGTCACCGTGTGAGGACTAGGAATCAAACCCATGTCCTCTCCAAGAGCCACAAGTGCTTTTTAACCATGGACCCATCTCTCCAGTCCCTGCCATTGCTATTAGTTCTTAGAAAGCTTGTTCTTGGCCTTAGGAGTGTAGCTCAATGGGTAGAGTGCTTGCCTAGCAGGCAAAAGCCCCAGGTTCGATCCCCAGTGCCATACACGGTACACACATATAATCCAAGCACCTGAGGGTGTAATGAAGGAGGATCAGAAATTCAAGGTTTTCTGCTGTTACATAGTGAATTAGAGGGCAGCCTAGGATACATGAATCCTTCCATGTGTGCTCTAACCAGAGTGGTTTAATCCCTGGGAGCTCTGGGGGTACCGGTTGGTTCATATTGTTCTTATTGTTCCTCCTATGGGGCTGCAAACCCCTTCAGCTCTTTTGGTTCTTTCTTGAGCTCCTCCATTGAGGACCCTGTGCTCATCCCAATGGTTGACTGCAAGCATTCACCTCTGTATTTGTCAGGCACTGGCAGAGCCTCTCAGGAGACAGCTATATCAGACTCCTGTCAGCAAGTACTTGTTGGCATCCACAGTAGTGTCTGGGTTTGGTGTCTGTATATGGGATGGATCCCCAGGTGGGGCAGTTTCTAGATGGCCTTTCCTTCAGCTCTACGCTTTACCTCCATATTTGTTCCTTTGAGTATTTTGTTCTCCTTCTTAGAAGGATCAAAGCATCCACACTTTGGTTTTCCTTCATCTTGAGCATCATGTGGTCTGTGAGTTGTATGTTGGTTATTTGGAGTTTTGAGGCTAATATCCACTTATCAGTGAGTACTTACCATGTGTGTTCTTTTGTGTTTGGGTTACCTCACTCAGGATGATATTTTCTAATTCCATCCACTTGCTGGCGAATTTCATGAATTCATTGTTTTTTATAGCTGAATAGTACTCCATTGTGTAAATGTACCACATTTCCTGTATCTATTTCTCTGTGGAGGGGCATCTGGGCTCAATGGGAGGAGAGGCCCTTGGTTCTGTGAAGGCTTGATGCCCCAGTATAGGGAAATGCCAGGACAGGGGGGTGGGAGTGGGTGGGTTGGTGAGCAGGGGGAGGGAGGATGGGATAGGGGGTTTGGAGGGGAAACCAGGAAAGGGGCTAACATTTGAAATTTAAATAGAGAAAATATCTAATTTTTAAAAAAAGAAAAAGAAAAATGAAACAAAAAAGCCTGCATATGGATCTTTGGAAGAATGGAACAGAGAGGGAGAGAAAAGCAAGGTGTCCACTGGGCTTGGGGGTTAAGTTTGGCGCATCACAGCTCTCACCAGTGACTGGCTGCTCAGCCTTCTTGAAAAGCAGCTGGGGGATCCTAGAGACTAGAACTCACGGACTTAAAGCACCAAGGTCAACACCCAGCACAGAGCAGCCCAGCAAACAGCAGCTTCAGCCCAAGTGAGACAACTAATATGTGCAAAAATAAAGCCAGGCTGGATGGGGAGGCAGAAACGTTCTGAGGCAGAACCCCTGGGAGTTCCGGCAGCATGTGGGGATCCTGGAGGGAGAGACCTGCAGCTAGATGGCTCAGGAGTTTCCATGTTTGACCCCAGCTCCTCAGGGAAGCTTGGGCTCTTTGTCTCAGACACAAGAGGCTCGGCAGTGCTGTTGAAACAGAGTATGTACTTGTTTCAGGACCAGATCTGCTCCTGAGATTCCGTAGCATCTCTGGCGGGAGCTTCATTCACAGCTTCACAGGCAGTAGAGAAACAGAGCCTACCAGAATCTCATGTCAAACCCATCCCAAGATAACCCAAGCATGCAAAGCCCTGAAGATAGACTAGAATGACAAGTGCCTTCCCACCCCACCCCTGTACTTTCTGCCTACGGCCCTCAGGGCAAGGGCACTCTGTGTCCCTCTGTGTCCCTCTGTGTCCCTCTGTGTCCCTCTGTGTCCCTCTGTGTCCCTGTTTCCCCACACAGGCTTCCATTTCCCAATTACAACCATTGAGTCTTCCTTTGGTATGCATTGAGGCTGTGGACTCTCATGCAGGACCTTACGTGTTTACTCTCAAACATATTTTTATGTGTGCGTCCATAACGACCAAATGAAAAGCGCATGACAGAGTTGGAACTAGAAAGACAACTAACTTTAAAACCTCATCTGTGACTCCAGTGTCCCATAGCTGCATGCAGTCCTTTCCACCACAGCTTCAACATGGCGGTTTTGTTTATTTGAGTCAGGTCTCTCTGCATAGCCCTGGCTGTCCTGGAACTCACTATGTAGACCAGGCTGTCCTCAAACTCACAGAGATTCCCCCCCCCCCCCGCCTCTGTTGAGATTAAAAGCATGCACCACCACACCTGGTCCTGTGTTTGTTTCAACAACTATTCAACTGACTATTTTAACTATTCATTGAGAGATATAGACTTTGGGTCTCCTTATTTGTGGTATGTAATTTCTCTTATTTGCAAGTTTCTTATAATACAGTCTTTAAAACTATTAAATTAGCATATACTAGCTGTGCAAAGACGGCCTTCATTATGTTTCACAGACCACCATGTACTGTTGTCGGGTTGCCCTCCTTCCCCCACCCCTTACCTTGTCTTGCTCCATCCTGTTTTCTCATATCCCTCTTTCCAAATAATCTTCCCATCTACTTTCATGTCCTTTTTGTTATTGTTATTGTTATTGTTATTGTTAAATCTTAGCTGGGTATAGGAGAGAAAAACGTGAGTGTGTGTGTGTGTGTGTGTGTGTGTGTGTGTGTGTGTGTTTCCAATTCTGGCTTGTTAAGCTGAAGACGATAATTTCTTGTTCCATCTACTTTCCTGCAACTGACCCAACTTCATTTTTCATAGCTGAATAATACTCCACTGTGTATTTTCACCCACCCTCACTGATGGGCATCGGGGTATCAGTCATCCCCTCTCTTTTACTATCTCTCTCCATTCTTCTCCCTCCTTTTTGTTTTGGAGTGTGGGGCCCTTGTAGAAGATTCCCAGAGAGTTTCCCTAGCTCTTGGCCTCCTTAGCAGTGAGCTCTCTTTCTCCTGCGGCAGTCACGGAGACAGCGGTGGGTTGGGTACTTAACTCCCTCAGACTATGTTCAAGATTTTGGCCTTGCATTCATGGCAATTACAGGAATAGTTTTCTCACATTTTAGAAATTATCATCAAAGATTTCAGGCTAATTCTATTTTTATTTTCATAGTCCAAGCAGAAGGTAAAAAGCAGGTGCAGACGTTCCCCACAAAGGGCTGAAGGTGGAGTATCTCCCCTGGGCCTTGACTCGTGGGCTGTTTAATCAAGGAGAAGCTACATTCCATGCTCAGCAATTTCCTGCCCTGAGATAGAGAGGCCACCTCGTCCCCTTGGTCTGGGTCTGATTGACAAGGGCATGGTCAGGTCACTTTGCCTTAGTTTTCTTTTTTCCATCTTGTCAGTGCTTTGTTTTTGCTTTCCACGCCCACCCCATTTTACCAATGTCAAGAAGGTGCACTACAGAGGGGCCGCACCTTCCCTGGCTGCCGGTGTTCCAAGTATTCCCTGCAGCTGGCTGGAGATGCTCCAACAGAGAAAGAGAAAACGGTGTGGTCTTTGGATACCTGCACCTAGGAGGTGGGGTGCATTTACCCACCCCAATGCAGAGCCCTGGGAACCTCTCCCAGCCCTATTGCCACAAAACAACTGAAAATGGAAGTATTACCAATTATTATCAGTTCCTGAGTGGGGAATATTGATCCAGGTCACGTCTTACAGCTTAACATCTAGAACGCGGCTGCCTTTCAGGTGCCCGAAGGGGACCTGCGCACACATTTGCCTGGAATATTGACAACCACGCACGCTGAAACCAGTGCCAGAGAAGTCGAATAAATTACAGCTCCATTAATGGGCCCGTCCGCCTCAATGGATGCCAGATGTTGCACAGGTGACCTAAAGGAATGCTACAATCCCCCAGTTCCCATAAATAATGGAAGAAGCTGTCAGGCGGGGTAGGCAAACATGGAGCACACAGACGGAGCCAGCATTCCTGATGTTTTAACGCTTTGTCCACCAAAGATTCTATTTGTCTTTCGATGGAGGAAATTAACGGAATGCAAGCCAGGAATAAGTTGGGTGAATGAAGCCCTGTGGCATCGTCTGTAGAACTGGGGTGGGAAAGGCTTGGTCTCGTCGAAACCTACAAGTACGTGCCTTCGTTTCTTGGCTTTTTGTCCCGAGTCTCTGCTCAGAGGAGACCTCAGCTTTTGGACACTGAGCCCTGGATGTTACTCCTGACACACAGTGCCACTTCCTATCATGTCTTCTCTGTTGGAATGTGTCTTACTGTGTGATTCTTTAAGCTGTGACCATTTAAACAATTCCTTATTTTTGAAAATTTCAAACATAAATTAAATAAAATATGATTACATCTACCACTATATCCATTCCCCTATATCCTACCTAACATCTGCCTCCCAACCTCATGCCTTTTTAAGATTTAAAAGGCCATCAGTGTGGGGTGTGAGTCCTCCACTGGAGCGTAGAAACCTGCAGTGGACACATCCTCAAAAAAAACCGAATGAGTCTTCTTTCCTCAGAAAGTATCCACTGCCAATAACTCTAACCCATGAGAGAAAAAGAAGGAAGGGGGGAGGGAGAGGGGGGAGAGGGAGATTGAGGGAAGGGGGAGAGAGGGAGGGAGGGAGGGAGAGAGAGAGGAAAAAAACAAGCAAAATCCCAACCAACCAGCCAATCAAGAGCCCACCATGGACTAAGCACGTAGAGTTCCAGCAACAACACAGTAATGAATGGAAGAGAATCTGCAATCCTACAGAACATTCCCGAGGGCTCATCTCATTCTGTTTTCTCTGAAGATTCTTTTGGACATTGTATTGAGCTGTAATTGACATACAGCCGAGGAAACATGCCTTAATGTACAATTGTGTAAGCTTGCTTCAGAGTACTGAGCCATGGGTAACTGACATCTTGCCGGGAACCCATGGTAAAGTGTAGTTTGCTAAGTCTACACCTGCGCCCATTCATAGTTAACCATCTCCCCATCTTCGCTCTGTCCCCAGACAACTCTGCAGGCCACTCCACGTGCTCTAGAGCTGGTCTTTGGGGGCCTGAGTGGTGCTCACTTTGGCATGTACTTGTCAATATGGTTGAAGGTCAAGATACCAACTCCTTGCTTTCTTTCCATCTATCCTTTCTTCCTTCCTCTCTCTCTCTCTCTCTCTCTCTCTCTCTCTCTCTCTCTTTCTTTCTTTCCTCCTTCCTTCCTTCCTTCCTTCCTTCCCTCCTCCCTCCCTCCCTCTCTTTCTTCCCTCCCTCCTTCCTTCCCTACTTCCTTCCTTCCTTCTATACCTTTCTTCTTTCTTTCAAAAAGCCTCTGCATCTTTCTGTTCCCTCTCTTGGAGCTGGGCTTATGTTATATTTTGCTTCTCGGTGTGATAAGATCCTTATAATATGATTTTATGAAATAATCTGAGGTGTTTTTAAAAACGTTCTGCAAGAAGAAAGCAGACCCTGTCTCTCCCCATCCTGAGGTATTCACGCTCCCCTCTCCAGGCCCTCAGGGCTCCACAGCCTACTCCTGCAGCTGTTCTTGGGCCCTAGTTCTTACTGTGATATTGAGTCTCCATTTTGCTTATTTGAAGAAGTATTTCTCTCTCCTTCGTTATCTCCTGAAGTACATTTGGGCAAACATCTCATTAGGGCAGCTTTCTGCGGCACGGCTGCCTGCCTGGGGTTTGTACCCAGGGTATTCGCTAGATACTTCCCAGCGGGAAGCCAAGAATTGTGTACGGCTTCCTGTCACCACAGCAAGTAAGCACAAGCCACCACAGCCAGAATACATGGACTTCCAACCTTTCCCGTGGGGGTGGCTTAGTCCTCAAGGCACAGGCTGCTCTTCCACAGTCTAGCATAGTTGTCAGATGTCCTCCCTGGCCCTTTTAAAAAATTCGTCTAGCTCTGAGCATGGTTTTCTTCCTCTTCTGCTACCCAGTGCCTGCTGCGATGGCTGCCACCATCAGAGCTTCTTGCCACAGTCACTGCATCCTCCCCTGCAGGGTGACAAGTAGGAGAGAGAAGAGACTTCAGACAGCGGCTTAAATCCCATCCAAATCTGATGAGAACTTACATATGCACAGGACTCTCAAATCCCCTCCCTCTCAGCATGGGTCATCTTCAACACTGTCTCCTCTGCTCTCTGCAGTTTCTCTGGCCTATGGGGACCCAGAAAAATGTGAACCTTTGGCAACAGTGGTTTCTCTGAGTCCTCATCGTGTCTGTCCTAGCTAATTTTCACTTGCTCCACTTGTGAACCTTCCCTTTCTTCCATCATCCTGTGTCTCCTTCCTCGTTCCATCTAGACATGATGGGACTGGGCCACCCTAGGGTGCTGTCAGGATAAGGAGAAAGCCACCTGCTCGCTGTGCAGATGTGGTGATTAAGGCAGAGGTTACAGAAAAGGTAATGCCTGTAGAATCTCATGGATTATACCCAGAGATGGCTCTCCCTGCTTATAATTCCGTTCCCTACCTGCTCTGACACACACTCTGTAGCTTAAGCCTCAAGGCGATGCCCTTCACATGGGCTGATTGCCCATGTGAGTCAGGCTGTTTCTACCCCCACTAGGCCCCGTCTCCATTCATGAGCTTCTATGTTACAAGGGGAAAGACAGACATATTCAGAACCCCCTGCTCCAAGCTGCTCTCCAGAGACCCAAGGTCTGTGTCTCCTTGTGCAGTAAGAGTCCCTCCTTAACTTGCTATCAGCATGCCATTTGGCCTGGGATCACACAGGAATAGACACAGGACTAGTTTCCCTGCACTGTGAGAGAGGCTAAGATCCCAAGGGAACTAATGGCCAAACCAGGCCACATCGAGTGGTTCTCCTTGGGCTTGGCCAGGGTGTGAGGGAGATGGCGATGAGGTCTCTCCCTCCATCTCACAGACCGTCCATGTGTCTGAAGAAAGAACCCACTGTTGTTCAGATATGTAAGGATGCAATTTCATGCATGGCAGCTCAATAAAGCATACTTAATATAGTCAAGTCTACAAATGTAAACCAGACCTGGCCCAAGCGCAGCTTCCAGTGGAGTTTACATCCCTCCGAGCCTCTGACATTTGTAACTGTTCACGTGCTAACCCAAACCATCCACTCATTCACCTTAGTAAAAGCATATTTTGGGATTTTTATGTGCTGGGACTGGACATCAAAGAATCGTTTTTATTATAGTGTGATTGCTAGCCAAGTCTGGCTTTGGAGCAGACTGCTCAGCAGCACATGATGTAGCCAGCAGTGGGGCTGGGTTAGAAGGCAGGTAGGCTGTGCCCCTCAGTCTGGGCCACTGGCAAGATATTTGCAGGATCTGAGCATGGAATCCAGCTCCCCTGTGTTATCGTCAGCTGCTCTGCCAATCAGCTGGCCTGAGGAGCCTTGGATATAACCTGTGAGTCGCCCTGTTCTGTGAGGAAGATCCTCACTGGATCAGAATGACTGAGAACCCTCACGTTTGCATAGTCCCCCAAACACCTGCCTACTAACTCCCTCCCATCTTCTCCCATGGCTAATAGACACTGTATGGGCATCACGTGTATCCAGGGCACCACACAAGTCTGTGCTTCAATAGTGAGGTTCATAGCTCACTCTAAAGTCAGCAGCCAACTCAGAATGCATGCATTTCTGTGAGTAGATGCTGAAGACCTGGATAGAAAGGAGAGTTGGTCAGAGTAGGAGTCTCACCTTCCCGAAGACATGTGTGATGAAACAATACAAAGGAGAAACTTTCTCTTCCCACACGTGTTTGCAGAAGAGGAAATTGGCTTGAAGCAAGGCAAAATAAACAAAAAATAAAAGCAGTTTTAGTTTCACATAAGGAAAAACTTGACTGGAAATGGAAGTAAGAGCCTGGCCGGGAGGACATGTTAGCGCGTGGTGGGAGACATGCTGCGTTCACAGCTTGCTGCAGGGGTGTGAGGGGCCTGCCAAGATATAGAGGTAGAGGCTCAGGGTGGGTGGCCTGCCCGCAACATTCCCGGGAGTTTCCGGGAGACTGTGCCCACATTAGCAGCTGGTCTGCTGCCAGGCCAGAATGTCGGAGGTCAAGTACCTAGGAAGAGGCTTGGCAAGGCTGAAAGGGAAGTCTAGTCAACCTTGGGAAGGTTATAGCCAAGAGCCTTCAACATGGCACTTCTGCATACACCTGGTTGGTCTTAGGGCCGGGGGAAGCCTCCTTGGGCTGCTAAGAGCAGGTTCAGCTTCCGTATGTACTCTTACTACCCTGCCTGACCAAGAAAACATATCCTGATCTCAGTATAATGGATGGTCAGGACACACACTGCACATTTGCAACAGAAGAGACCTGTTTGCAGTTCTATTGGACATGCCTCAGGCCAGCATCCAGCATAGGACAGAAGCCTCGGAGCTGGGAACCTGCAAGGAGGTCTCTAGCAATATCTAGGTCCTGTCTGACTGTCCTGGGGTCTGTTCTCAAAGAAGTGGGTTACCTGCGGTCCTCAGACAAACAGCATGAGGAATCTCAGATATGGGATGTAGGTGGGGATGGAATGTGCCCCGCTATTTAGGAGGTAAAAGTGAGGTGCCAACACCTGGGAAGGCTCAGATCCCTCCCTTTACACACACACACACACACACACACACACACACACACGCACACGCACACGCACACGCACACGCACACGCACACACACACACTTGGCTGTATTATCTAACTTTAGCAACAATGCTAGGTTTCCTTTTTTCTTACCTAAACTGCTCCCCCACCTCCTCTACTCAGCCAGAAAAGCAGGTAGGCGAACTGCAGATCTTCATATCTCCTTCATCTCCTCTAAATCCAATCAATCCCCAGTCTCACGCTCAACTCTGTAGTTGTAGCAGACCCGCTGCTGTGCTTCGGTTCCTTTCTCACCCCCCCACCCCCACCCCCACCCCCACCGCGTGGACCACGAATATCTCCTCCAGCCTTCCTCCCCACTCATCTGTTATTCTAACCCATACCCCATTGCTTTCTCTGGGCACCCACCAGCCACGCCTGTCAGAGAAACATGTAGGCAGGTAGGTGAGATTCAGATACCCACCCCCCATATACACTGCCTGCCCCTCCCCCAGTCTCACCCTCAGCTCTTTAGTAGATCACCCGCTGTGGTCCTCCCTCCATCTCTGCCCTGATTCTCTGAGTCTCCATAGCCCAGGAACCTAGGGGAAATCGAAATAGTTCTGCTTCTGCGGTACTAAAAGAACCTAGTGATAAAATGACTACTAATGACAGTCTGCTATACTCATAGGCCAGCTCCTTGCTCAGCCATCATCAGAGAAGCTCCCTCCTGCAGGAATGGGAACAAATACAGAGACTTGAAGCCCGACATGTAGAGAGTGAGAGACCTTGGTAAAATCAGTCCTATGTGAGCTATGGCCATCTCATCTTTCCCTCCCCTCAGAGCACAGGGACCTCTGCATCCATCGACAGGACTGCCGTGCATTCACAGAGGCCTAGGGAGCATGCACAGGGCCTGCGAGGGTCTGCAGCAGATGGGACCCTAGAGCTGACAAAAGCAGACTCACACCACCATCCCTAATTCAGCAGCCGCCTCCACTTGGATAACCACTTGCAAATGAAAATTCAGCTTTCTCCAAGGGAGTTGCACTAGGCAAACAAACTACTCCTAAGGGCAGGTTGCAGGCCCAGCTGTAAATGGCTAACAGAGAACAAAGTCAGTGGCCATCTTTGGAGGTTCCTTGTCTCATAACGTCATGTTGGGGCTTTAAAAAAAATCTTAATTTTTATTTTCATTTTATTTGTATTTTCTTCTCTATTTCCCCTACCTGTCCTTTGGGTATATATTACATTATGGTTTCCAGTTTAGTGTTTATAGGGGAATTCCTGAGTGTGTGATCAGTTGGGTCTCTGTGTCATGATCTGTTTCTTGTGCCTTTTCTTGGGTTCCTTTCCTTCTGTTTAGTTTGTCCTATTCTAGTCTGTTAGTTTTCCCGTTTTATCTTACATCTTATTCTATTATTATCATTTAAAAGCCTCTCTGTTTTCTAACGAGGGACCGAAAAGAGATGGATCCAGCTGGAGAAAGTGTGGGAGGGGCAGAGGGAAACATCAGGATCTGTTAAGTGAGGAAAAACTGTATTTTCAATAATAGGAAAAAGAACACTGCCCCATAGATACTACTGTGGAAATCTTTCAGACAGAGATGAGGGATATGAAGACAGTGTGCAGAAGGAATGGGTATCCAACGGCAGCTGCTCAGACTGGAAGCCCACGTCTACCAATGGTTATGGTTATGGGCTGGTCAGAAGCTCAGCTGCTGGTGAGAGCGTTGGCTTCCCAAACTTACAAAGTCACACCGAGAAAGGCCAGGACTACCTTCAATTCTGGGTCCAGATCTGCACAGTCTGAGGGTGTAGGGAAATTTTATTCTGTTTTTTAAAATAGTGTTTTGTTTTATTATTTTATGTGTATGGGTGTTTTGCATGCATGTCTATCTGTGCACTGTGTTTATGCCTCATGTATGGGAAAGCGAGAACAGGATACCAGATCCCCTGAAAATGGAACGACAGACACTTGTGAACCACCATGTGGATGCTGGGAATCAAACCCTAAGCTAGTGCCCTTAACTACTGAGCTATCTTTCCAGCTCCATAATTGATTGGTAGCACTAGTCCTAAGCCAGCCCTTTCTTGGGGAGTATTGTTCATAGCCTTCAGGTCTATACAAATTGGGTGGAGTGTCCTGGTTGTTCTCGGGCTAAGCTCTGACAACCAGCCATGTGGCCTCACCCAGGCTAGCCAGACTGAAGCTTTGGAAGCTCCAAGCTCCCGAGTTCTGTTTCCTCCACAAATATCTCATTGTGCCTGCTCTTCAAACAAATATATTTTGTCATCACGTCAGTATGAATTGAGAGACAGTGAACTCAATCAACCTTGCTACCAAGCATATAGTTACTTCATCAGGGAGAGTTAATGAGTAGCAGCCACGGACTCTGCTCAGTTTTGCCCTTAAAAGGATATTTCTAGCTGAGAATAAAATGAATCCCATCCCCAAACTCTTCTGAGAATATTAAGCTGAAAATCATATTTTGGAACTTAAAAGCCACCAGTCACAAGGTTAAAATAAAGCGTACAGTTCACGATGTCAGAAGCAACTAGTTCTGAATGGGACAGAACTGCCAGCAACAGTGAGATGCTGCTCTGTAGGACACCGTGGGGGGGGGGGATCTGTGGAGGGGGGAGATCTAGCCCTTATCCTCGGGACAGCTGTCCATAAAGAGACCATAGGTATGTTCTGCTCAAACCCCTCCTAGGCAGCTGAGTTAGCAGGGGTGTGTGAGGTGCCTGGTCCAGGTTCAGTGCCTCGGGTCAGAAGTCCAGGAAGCCATTTCCCATCTAATGTACAGTTTTCCCCACCAGTTAGAATTATTTGGGGGAAATAACAGTGGACTCTTCACCCCCGCCCTTGTCCTTGTGGTCATCTGAGCAATCTTGTTTCCTGTGTTTCGTCCTTTGTCTTCTGAGACCGTTTTTACTCAGAATTTTTAGACTCATAGAAACTAAACTCGTGATTATTAGAAAGTTCTTAAATAAACAACTGGGAGTCAAGTTATTGATGCTGTCTGTTAGATACCAGGGATTCTCAGATGCCAGGGATGCCCAGATGCTGCTGGCCAAGAGAGGAAGAAAGGCAACAAAGACCTGTGGTTTTTTGTCTGCTGCTGCCCCACAGGCTTGAAACAATAGATCAAATCTCCAGGATTGTTGTATTTAAAGAGCTAGTTCCTAGTAGTGGGTTGGCCTAATGCTGCTTGCATTCTAATGCTAACTTGGGGCTCCAGTGACCCTGCCCCCAGTTAACTGTGATTGGTGAATAAAGATGCCAACAGCTAATAGTTGGGCAGAAGAGACATAGGAAGGGTTTGGCATGTTTGGGGGGGGGGGGGTAGAGGGGGAGAGAGAGAGAGAGAGAGAGAGAGAGAGGCAAGTGAGTAGGAGAGAGTAGGAAAGGAGAAAGGAGAGACACCATTGGTTAGCTGAATCATAAAAAATGTGGTTCATTCCATATGGGCTGGCCAATTGGAGTTAAAAGCAGCCCAGATGAAACATAATAAGTAATAACTTGGGTTATCGATAAGAAGGTTGACTCTAACAGCATGGAGGGTAGGTGGCTGCCCAGACATTGTGTTACCTAAGGCATATTTAAAATTATAAAGGCTGTGTGTGTCTTTCATGCGGGAACATAAATGGCTCAAGGCTGGTAGAAACCATGTATCAGGATTTATTCATCTTTTCTACTACAGTTCCTTGGGAATTGCATTTAAAGATCTAGTTCCTTGGGAGAATCCAACCATCCTGCAACCTTTTCAAACACAAATAGCAGCCATCCTTTTCCTTGCTGACAATAAATATAGGCCTCACCTCCATGGGCATCTGAAGATGACCAGGGCATCCTCTGCACATGGGTGGCAATGAAGTTGGTTATAGGTGCGATTTCTAAGTCTGTGTGTGCACTTAATCCCCATGGGCTTCTCAGTGAAAGGTGGGATGCACATGTCCCATGCAGTGATGGGTGGCTCCTTGAGCCCTGAACTGTGTGAGTCTGGAGGAGCAGTCTGAGCAGGGACTGTCAGGGAGGACTTTGCTACAAAGGCAGTTTTGACTGGTTCACCTGTGTGGTCACCAGGCACCTACTCAAGGAACTCATGCCCAGCCTGAGGCTGCAGACAAATGAGCATGCACTCAAGTGACAGAATTCTCTTCAGACAGAAGACTCCTACATGGCACTAGTTGCTCAGTTAGCGCCTACTTCCTTTGCAAAGTAAGGATAGACAATACCTACCTAGACCTCCTAATTTTACCCTTTCCATCTCTCCTTGATAAACACAGCAGACTGAGACACTTACCATTACTTCCAGAACAATCTGGATTTTACATCTACACCAACACCCTAAACGGCAAGATCAGGAATGAATGGCCAGACCCTAGTACCCTATAATTTGCATTACACAAATTACACATCACAAATGGAAATGTCTTCTCTCTTGTCTCTACTCCTTACAAGATGTCATGTTTGAGGAATCGGGAGAGCTGCATACCATCAGTCCCAGGGGACAAGGCTTACCATAATTTAACAACTTGTGCATTGGAGCACATTTCTCAAATGAGGTAATATATAAACTTGAATTTCTTGGGACGTCTGGGTTGTCAGAAGATGTTTCACAGAAAACAACAGGGACTCTCTGGAGCCTGGATGAGCAAGCCCAGCTCTGAGGCATTCATGACAGTATGTAAGAGACACTCTGTAACTACAGCGTTCTTCTGACAGCCACAGAACAAGGCAGTCAGGTATCAGGTACTGAGGGTGCCATGGCTATGTTGGGGATCACCTCTGAGGCATGCTCATTGTCTTGACAACTGGCCAGCAATGGGAGACACTGGAGCAATCACAGTCTGACAGGATCACACAGGAGCAGGACCTTCCAGATCCATATGTTGCTGAATGTCTTTGTCCTTAATATTTGCAAGAACATGGTACTGAGAGATGAGATGTTTGGAGGTGGCCAGGTCGATAGAAAGGGTCCCCATGGTGGGGTCTGTGCTGTAAGAGAAACAGAAATTTCCCTCACATTACCAGCAGGAAGGCAGTGCAGTGAAGCCCTCACCAGAACTCTATTAGCATCCAATCTCCATCCCAATCACCTAGACACCATTGTTTGATACCCACCCTGAACTTGTCCTGTATGGTCTATGGAAACAAGCCTGCCTTGTACATCTCATAAGGTCACATGAATTGGGTTCTCACAACCTTGTTTCCTTTGACTTCTCTGGAGCTGTGACCCAGTCTCATTTGACATGCCCACACAGTCTCCCCAGATTCTCTTTCCTAGTGGGTCCTCCTTAGGTGCTAGACTCTTCTGCTTTCTCAGAGGATGCTTTGTATCCTCACTCAGGAAACAGATAGTAGCCAAAGGTCATAGCCAACTGTGTATGACAGCTGGGTGTACACGTGTGTGCACGAATGTGTGTGTGTAGACAGTTCCACCACATATCTACAGTGAATGAGTATAGAGAGAATCTCTTATAAGCATCACAAATGCCAATTTTAAAAAAGTGTAATGCCAATGAGCTGAGGCAGGAAATAGGAGGTGGGATATCCTGCATAGATAGAGAGGATTCTGGGCAATAGTCAGATATACAGAAGATTTGCCCTGGAAGTTTGAGGAGGCAGACTTAAGACAGGGAGAGGAAACTAAGTAGCTAAACCTAGGTTAAATGAAAGGGATAACTGAGTTATGAGCTAGTTGGAGAACAAGTTGAAACTATGGCCTAGGAATTTATTAATAAATAAGAAGTCTCCGAGTCATTATTTCGGGGAACAGAGAAGTCCTGAATGGAAAAGCCCAATGTAGAAATGAGTACTAAGACCTCTCTTAGATTCAAAGAACATGCCAGGGTGACTGTCTCACGGTCCTTGGAACTGTATTTTTCATGGCTTAGAAACCATTCAGTGTCTGTCTCTGTGACTCCTCTAAGGCTGTCATGCTCAGCGTTGGGTGTGGCTGTGGACATGGTGACCCTGAAGTGGCACAGGTTCCACAGCCTAGTGTGAGACATGGTGGTCTTGTCACACCACACTCTATCACTGTCACCCTGCCTCTGGAGGCTGGGAATGTTCTGGGAACCCTGTGTCAAGATACTTATGTCAGGAGGTGAAAAAAGAACATGAAAGGCCTCCTGGGAAGGGAGTGGAGCCTTTGGCTTCTATAAACTTAGAAAACACTGGTTTGCTTGAAGGCAGCTGAACATCTGGGCAACGTGTCATGATAGGATCTGTCTGGACAGGGTTTTCCAAACATCTTGGGAGGCAGAGAATCACCCAAAGGGTGAACCATAGCTGCAGGGTAGGTGTTTAACAAGCCTGTCACCCTAGCTGTGCACATGAACACGGCACCCTCTTTCATGTCTGGCTAAACAGTTTTCATTCCTTTGATTTTCTTTTTAAATACACACATACTCTGAGGTACACAGGACAGTCTTTGATAGTGTGTCAAACACAGTGCTCACTCCTAACCTGGGCTCAAAGACTTCACCTAAAGCCTTTAACTGCATCCCCATCCAGCAAGTGACAGGATGGTAGAAACAGATCACCAGGCGTAACAGTGCACACGATGCCTGAGCGTGAAGGTGGTGCTGGAGATCATGAGTATGCATCTGAGCGGAGAACAGAGCCAGCTCTCATGGGGCAGGAGCATCAGGCAGAACAGCGAGCATCATCTGCATCTCACTTGCATCCAAGTGAAAGTGATGCTGGAAGTGTGTGCTGGTTGTGAAGTTGTGAAGAGAGACTGTCACACAGCTGAAGAGAGTGGCTCCTAGAGGCCTGAAGTCATAGGAGGAGTCGGAGCCTGTTTAGGATCCACTCTACTCACCTCTATCTGGTCACTGCCAGGTTCAATGTCAGATCACAGTGCTGAACCTTTTGATCTTGAAGAGGAGCCTGATTAGTGTGGTTTATGTAAGTAGCTGTTTGAACATGTCACCAGAGATGACGCTGGCTTGCCAACTTGAGGCCTCTTTGTCTCTAACATTTGTCTGAAAATGCTTTCTGAAGTAGACTCTGTTTTTCAAATGAAGTTGTGCTGTAGGTTCTAAGATGAAAACCAGAGATGATTTTTCCATTTCCATCAAATGAGTTTGTCACTTTCATAATACATAACTATTGTGATTCAAAAAACAAGGAGGCCGTGCTGATACACACTTAACAGCTGGCCCTCAGTCAGGGGCTGTGGTAGCTACATTACATGGTGCGGAATCTGAACTTCTTACACTTAGCAAGAAAGTTCTGATTTGCTCAGAAGAAGAAAGATAGTTGTAAATAGCTATTATTGCTTAAAAGTATATCCTCCAACCCAGGGACACTTTCAAATAACACCCTACTAGGGCCTTTTAAAAACCACAGCAGATGCTGGTAGAACTATATGTAACTCAGTACAATCTTAGGAAATTATAAAACCAAAACATTGATCTACCATGTCATCTGGCTCTACCACTCCTTGGTATTTAAACAAAGAACCTCAAATCAACCTTGTAAAATATAGAAGACAAGGACGCAAAATCAGTTGTGTTTGTAAGTGGACTAACATAAGGACACCTGACACCAGTACCCACTGCAGCACTGCCTATCACGACAACATTACGGAGCCAACGTAGGTGTCCAACAGCTCGGGCTTGGATAAAGACAACATGGCATATTTTCAGCCATCAGGACAGATGACGTTACATCACTCACAAGATATTACATGTAGTTGGTGTCATCATGTTAAACAAATTAAACCAGTCTCATAAAGACAGATATCATATGTTTTCTCTCATTTGCCATTCCTAGATGTCATAAGTCACATAAAATCATGTATGTGTGTACTAAGTGGAAGTTGATGTGGAGTTGTCTAGTGGGGAAGGGAGGCATTAACATGAAGGGGAATGTCTGAGAGGACGGGTGGAAGGAATGAGATATTTTGTTCATCATTTAATATATAAATGAACAAAACATTAAAAAATATAGGCTGCTTAGAAAAAGATGTCATTAAAAATAATAAGGTATGGATGTGAATTGGCACCTCCCAAAAGAGCAGTAGATAATGTTTTTCCCAAGATGTGTTAATTAATAAAAGGTAACATCTGTTCTTATGGGGGAAATAAAAGTCAGATAGGGTATACAGAGAGCTCCAACCTGCACTGAGACTATTAGTAGCAGATTTTCCATCTGATTCCTATTTTATGATGGAAAAGACTCAGCTTTTCCAGGAGGCTCTAGAAGGGTTCCCCATGGAGCCCATGGCTCAGATGTTCACAGAACAGGGTTCCCTACACTGGAAGCTTGGAGCCTTTATGTTTATACTGTGCTTACTGACAAAGAGAGACACAGAAAGGATAACTAAATTTTTCACTTGGTATAAGAACAAAACCAGAAGCCGGGCAGTGGTGTCACACACCTTTAATCCCAGCACTTGGGAGACAGAGGCAGGCAGATTTCTGAGTTTGTGGCCAGCCTGGTCTACAGAGAAACCCTGTCTTGAACAACAACAACAACAACAACAACAACAACAACAACAACAACAACAAAACAAAAACAAAAAAACAAAAACAAAAAACCCAGATACTTTGTTTGGACTAAGAGCAAAACAATATAAGCTGGATGGATGGAGAGATGGACAGACAGATAGAAGGATGTCACATGAGTGGGATCTTAATTTGAACACAACCCATTTATGACTGCCTGGGAGATCAAGGAGCTGTCTTGGAAGCAGAGCAACCCTTATAGGGACAAATGTTTAGGGAAACCCTAAGTTCTCTTTATCCTCTCTCTCAGCCCACAAATGCAGCACCTCTTTCAGAACCCCACTGTCTTAGTCAGGATTTCCATTGCTGTGAAGAGGCACCATGACCAAGGCAACTCTTATGTAGGACAACATTTAATTGGGCTGCCTTACAGGTTCAGAGGTTCTTCTGTTCATTGTCAAGGCAGGAGCATGGCAGCATCCAGGTAGGCATTATGCAGGAGGAGCTGAGAGTTCTACATCTTCAACTGAAGGCCGCTAGGAGAAGACTTTGGATCATATGGGCCAGACTTGAGGACACAGACAAGACCTCAAAGCCCAACCTCTACAGTGACACACTTCCTCTACCAAGGGTACAACTCCCCCAATAAGGCCATAACTCTTAATAATGCCACTTCCCAAGGGCCAAGCATATTCAACTAACCACATCCACTCTGATGTCCTTGAGCAGATCTTGGTTTTATTCACTTGCCAGGCCCATGGTTTCCACCCATCTTTTTTTACTTGTGTGTAAATATGAACTAGTGTAAACCAACGCTTAACAAGAAACAACTTTAGCTAAGAGTTGTAGTAAACATGAGACCGTGTTCAATTTTAATCAATATTCTTAGGTATGATAAATGGTTATTTATGGTCCATATTTCCATTTAAGTTTTTACAATTGTTTTCTTTTGTTACTCTGACTATTTTAACTGATTGCTTTTCAAACTTTAAACCAATTTAGTCATGGAGTAGAAGCATTGCCAGATTCGATGCCTGAGTTGATATGTTTGCATCTGTAAATCTGTGTGTGTAGAGAGTGTTATGTTGTCTGTAGGTCCTGTGCTGTTGTCTCCTTGTCCACTATGTTTGATTATTAACTTGTGTGACTCCCCTGGTCAGTATTACTAGGAGTTTATTAATTTTATTAATTTTCAAATTTTGACAATTCTATTATTTATAAATTTTGTCTTACCGAATTATTCTTTATAAATTGCAGTTTTATACAAGCTTACTTAGTTCTTCTTTTGGCTTCTTAGGATGAAGTTCAAGTCAATTATTCTCTACCTTTTTTCCTCTAATAAAATTAATTGTAGCTACACATTTTAGTTCACATGTTGCTTTAGCTGTGCTCACACACTCTGACGTAGTGTTGCATTACATAATTCAGTCTCAAAGATATCTAAATATAGATTTTCTTGATACCTTTGTATTTTGAATTTCATTATTGAATGATTAAATGTTTGAAAATTTTTAGACTAGTTTAGTAAATTCTAGCATAATCCTTTAATAGTTTATATTATAAACTATTATATAAATTCTAGTATAATTCTATAACAGTTTACAGTTTTAATTCTTTCAGATTTTTCAGTTACAAGGACCTGTTTAATGGCAAGAAGTAGGCTTGTGAATTTTACTGTTTAGCTGAAAAAAAAATGTGTTTCTTATATTTGGACCTAATGTTCTGGAAATAGGAAACAAGCTAGTCTATGCTGCTCTTCAATCTTGTGTATCTTTATGAATATTTGAATTATTTTTAAGTAGTACTTCAAATAGTTCTTAATATTTCAAGGATGTTTGCTTCATCAGGTCACTTTTCAAACATACTATAGAGTAATTACCAATCTCTCAAGAATTATATTGTGAACAAGAAAAATAAAGATCAAAAGTCTCAGTTTGCTATATAATACATGAAATATCAGTGATATGTGTGTATACTGATAGATGGTATAAATATTCACATTATTCACATCACATGACACAACATATATTTAGTAGCACACAAAAATCACACACCCCAATTAACGCATGCTATATGCTCTGTGAATACGATCTGTGTTTACGCTCCATTTCATGTGCTGGAAACAGGGCCCCCAGTGCGCTACTACTGAGAGGGGATGAAGCTTCCTAAGGGGAGTTGTCACAAGGATTGGTTGTGCCAGTGGGTATGAGGTCTTTAGTAGGCTTTGATGTTCTCCAGTGACCCTACAAGTGTAGGCTTCTATTAAAAATAGCTAGAATACCCCCGCCCTGTCTTCCCATCTGGTCTTTTGTGTTTGCTCATGCCATGATGCTGCCCACCACGGGCTAGAGTCCAGATTATAAAAGCTTAACCAAAGTCAGCAAATACTTAGCTAAATAAAAAAATAAAACTAGAGGGATCTCCTTGTATTCATGCATTAGATACCCAGATAAAGCAGACAAATTCTTGGGATCACAAATTAATCAAAAATGGCATAGGAAATAGAACATTTAACCATTTCTGCATCAAAGAAAGTGGAGCAATAAAAATCCACCTACCACAGAAGCTAAATTCAGGTAGAGTTGTCTTCATGTGTGAACACCTCCAAAGACAGAAGAAGCCATCCCACCTCCTCACAAAACCACCAGAAGATCGAAGGGGAAGGGAGGGTTCCCAACTAACTCTGTGAAGCCAATATTTTCCTGATACCAAAACAGACTGAAATAACATTGTTGTAAAAAGAGCACTGTAGACTGACATCCCTTGTTGTCTATACTGCTCAAGTGTTTGCACTAGGAGGCTGAAGTCACCAGCATGTGAAGAGTATACGCATGGCCTGTCTGGACTGACTGCTGTTATACATGGTTAGTAAAATACTTATTGTCAAGGTTTGGCCTTTTGCTATGCTATATACTGGTTGCTCCCAGAGACTATGATACACCCAGGTGGTGCTATGTGACCTTGCCCCTCAAATTAACCCTGATTGGTGAATAAAAATGCCAACAGCCAATAGCTGGGCAGAAGAAACACAGGTAGGGATTAGGGTTCCTGGGCTTGGGGTTGGAGGAGAGCCAGGATGGGGAGAAAAAGGTAGAGAAAGGAAAAAGCAGCCATAGGGTAAGAATTTTAAAATAATGGCCAAGTGAGTTGGCTAATTGGAATTAAGGGCAGTCCAGATGAAACATGACAGAGTATATAATGGGATTATTGGCTGGAAAATTGGCATAGTAGCATAGAGGGTAGACATCTGCCCAGCTTTTGAGCTGATTAAGGCCTATTATAAATATAAAAGTTGTGTGTGTCTTTTATCTAGGAACTAAATGGTCAAAGGTGGGGTAGAAGTCCTGTATTGAGATTAAATATTTCAACAACATATACAACAACTTAAATATCAATCATGTGACATGGCATATTAATTAACAGAAGACAAAAATATGTTACATGATGGCTAATATTGATTGTCAGATTGACAGACTCGAAAGTCTCCTAGGAGACCAAGCTCTGAGCACATCTGTAAGGTGATGCTAGACTGAATGAACGGAGATGAGAAGTTTCTAGTTTGGAATAACGGACACTAGAACATCCATTCCTGCTCTGGAGGCACACAGCTGGTGTCCTGGACTGAATAAAAAGGAGCAAAGAAGCTGAGCACCAGATTTCCTCTCTACTTCCTGCTTCAGGTTTCTGCTGTCATGCATTCCCTAGCACGTCAGACTCTAGCCTCAAACTGAGCCAGAGTAACCCATCCTTCACTAAGTCATTTTCCTCGGGGACATCATCACAGCGATACCTGATAAGAAAGTAACTAATACATACTGACACCCAGAACAGGCACAGCGTCAAGTACAGAGCAAGCACTCAGTACAACCCGCCACAATGGCCACTGTGAACCCTCCACAAGCAATGGCAGGTTGAGTCCTCAATGAGGTCCTGTGTCACGGTGTCATGTGACATCAAAAGTCATAGGTATTGTGTATCAGCTCACAAAGATTTACTAGTCCAAGGCAAAGTCCACGGTTAGCGTTGTGTTTAGCAACAGAAGGCTGGAATCAGCCACACAGGGAAGATACCCCAGCCTGGTATAAAAACAAACCCTGCCTGAGAGACCATGAGAACCAACCACTCCCACCCCCACGCCACCACAGGAAGGTTCTCCAGTAAATCTGTAAAGCATTGAAAGAAACCCAGGCACGTCTCATTAAGAGCTGTGCTCTGTGCTCTTGCTTGCAAAGGTCAGTGTTTTTAAGATGGAAATTTGTAAGAAATTGGTTTGTAGATACAATTTGGTGTCTGTACACATGCCAGCAAGCTTTTCACACTGAGTGACAAACGAATCTGAAAATTTCCATGAAAACACACAGACTCAAAATAGTCCATAGAATCTTAAAAAAAAATTAAAATAAACAAGGGTGGGGGAATCTTGCTTCCTATTTTGAAAACTTATTTTAAAGTTGACTTAAAAGAAAAGACGAAACATACGTTTGAAGTAGACACCAACCGTGGCACTGTCTCTTATCCACACAATTGGCTTTCTGAGAATAACAAAATCTTGAATGGTTTTAGAAAGGGCAAGGTAGGGACCAAAGCAGAAGTGGATTCCAAAACCATGGTAGAGTCCTGGCTGAGCCTTTGCTAAACAGAAATCAAAATGTCCAGAAACAAATGGAAAGTGCTCAGCCTGATTCAAACAAACATGAAGGATCGGAGCGGTTATATGTGTTTCCCACAGAGGAAAAAGTAAACCAGTTGGAACCATGGGGATCCCGCATGTTTCTGAGGGCCTGTGAGTCACACATAGCTCAGATATATTTGACAATATAGAGTAGAACAGAGCACGAATGCTATCCTAAGACCTGAAAAATGTCCTAGGATCGCACTCAAACTCCTACACATGCATATTGTGAGACATATAACAGTTGATGATGGCAAGTTCCAATCTGAAATCTACCCACGTTCAGCAACAGGGTAGAGTTGCTTTAAAATCTTTTTTATTTTTTTTTTTTCTTTTTGCAATGAAAATGGAAGACAGATGGGCGGGCGGCATTCATGGGTTTGCATGAACCTCATTACGCTGAGATCCGAGAAAGCCACAGAGTAATGCAGTATGGTTCCATCTTGTGATACCAGTAAAACTGACTCTTTATCTTTTGAGGGATGTGTGCTGTCCTAGAATGTGGATGTTTCTCTCTTGATCTCTTAGTAACTATGGTTACCTGAAGGAGAGCCATAAGTCTGGGCCCATAAAGTTCCAAGATGTGGAGAGATCATGATACCGTGCCCCTTCCCAGGAACAGATAAACAAATGGCTCACGGTTGCTTGGGGGAGACAGTTCTTCAGCAGTCTGACCACTTCTAAGCTACCCATATTTCTCACACCGAGTAAGTAACTTCAATTAAACACCCTGATTAACCAAGCCAGACCAGAATGAGTTGTTTCTGTCACCTGTAATCTGTGCTGTCTGGGGGGACTAGACGGTTGGTCGCCCCAAGACAATCCACACACTATGTACACAGTAAGCTACAAAAAGTAAGTGGGTGTTGTTCCGATGGGGAGCAATAGATACGTGGCTGCTTTTCAAATTGTAAATGATACATTTCTCAAGCTATGTGGTGACATGCATGCTAGTGTATAAATATTCTAGAACCATACACATTTTCTGTGCATTTCCATTACTCATATTTTACAACATAATATAGAACACATGAATGTATCCACAAGGAAACATGGACACTAGTGTTCATGAAGCAATAATAATAATAACAACAATAATAATTACTGATGTGTTCATAATGAGAACAGACACACGACTGTGGGTTATCCACACCATGAAGTTCTGTTGGGTAGCTCACTCCAACAGGGTGAGTCCAAAACACTCTGTGTTAAGGGAAGAGTAAAAACAAGGATCCTAACATGGCTTTTTGTGACAGGAAGGATTTGGGAAGGCTGTAGAATTTGCCTCAGGGATAAGCAGGTTTGCCCTGATCAGGAGAAACTGTTTGAAGGAAGGGAAATAAACTGTGTTTTGGGTTGTACAACTCTACATTTACAAATTACTGAGTTGTTTCTACCACTGCTTCACAAAAGCAGCACAATTCCTAACTACATTCTAAATATTTATCTTCAGACCCACAGATAAATGTAGCTCTCACCCCTCTTAAAAGAAACTTCTCTTTACAACAGATGGAGACCATTACAGAAAAACCACAATCAATCAAATGATCATGTGGTACCCAGCCCCGGGTGACACATAGCACACACAGCTCCTGCACTCAAGGTTCAGGGAACATCACGGAATAAGGGCAGAAAGATTGTACAAAAGAGAGAAATTTTACTGTGAGATTTCACCTCTTAGAACTGACAGAGAAGCTACATCCATCCATGAAATTGCATCAACATGATTGCTTAAACAAGACCTGAACTGCAGCAACACCAAGACGCACATTAATATGAAACAGGGAAATCTCTCGGGGTCCCAACCCGAACCAAAGAATGAAAGGCAAGTAAAGGATGCAGTGAATGGGAAGAATAATCTTCCCTGATTGGTTATCCAATGCCATGTGGTCAGCCCCCAAATCATGTGTCATATACATGCAAGTGACATTATATGAGCTGAGCAGGGTGTGTGTGTGTATGTATACACATAGCTTGTGTGTGTGTGTATATATATGTACATATATATGTTTATATATATACATATGTACATATATATGTAAATGTCGTGAGAGAAGAGAGAGGCATGAAATCAAGAGAGGATGGTGGGGGATGCATGGGGATGGGTTAAAGGAGGAAAACTATATAATTATATTTTAACTTAAAAAATAACTTGGCCTGGATAGATGGCTCAATAGTCAAGTGCACATGTTGCTGTTACTGGGTTTGGTTTCCAGCACCACTTAGCTGGCCAGCAATGGCAGGGTCCAGTAGCTTGTGCCCTTGTCCCCTCATGCTCCCCCTATGGAGACTGGAATATTACATCAGATTATAGAAAGAGCAGAGGGAGGGGTCACTCCTGTTTGTGACCTGAGGAAGTGCATCACATTTTAAGCATATGGGACTCATTTCGCCTTGTGCATGGCTTTGAGGCTGGGCACATCCTGACAACACGGACGGTTACACCAGCCTGTCTTTCTGCCGTCCTCGCTGTGACCACACTGCTCTGAGTATTTCAGTCTGTGGCCTCATTTTGGCCACGTGCAGCCGGCACCAGCTCAGTGGCTGGGCCACACCAGTGCAGGCCACACAAACAGGAGAGCTAGCCAAGCCCCCAGCAGTTCTGTCCGCGAGGCTGCCGCGCGCTGCATCTCTGAGGCTACCCTGCTGGTGGTGATCACTCACAAGGTTCACACCATGGTACCTGCAGTGGCTGGCTGGGCATGTGGGGGAGGAAAGTGCACATGGCTGACTATGGAAAAGGCAAAACTCTAGCTGGAATCTGAAGGAAGTCAGGGACTTATCCTGCTACAGGCTTCTCCTGGGCACAGAGAAAGTGCCCGTGAGGTTGTCTGTTGAAGAGCACGCATGGAGATACATGGGAAAGTGACTGAGACCTGCCTGGAGGACCAGTGATGAAAGACTGATAGACACAGAGAAAAGGCAGGGGTGACACCAGACGACCATGGACTGATGCCTGGGCCACGCGTTCCTCCTGTAAAGACTTCCTGCTTGAAGCTGGGGCGAGCACAGGCTCCTTCCATCGGTTTCTTCTTTCGCTGATGAGAACCAGGCCGCAGCAGTGCGTGAGGAAAGGCGTGATGACATTTAGCTTTGCACCAGCAGAAACACTTTAAGAGATTTAAAGATGCTTATCTCAGTTAAACCAGGGGAATGTTTGGGCCCATGAAAGCAAACAGCCTCTGGCAGCCTCTTTTCTTCCCCTCCCTGTAGGATCTTTCAGAGTGCCCCCAGAGCTGCTACGGGGCCTCAACACCCCAGCGCGCCCCCATCTCTAGCGTTCTTTGTTTTATTAACATTCTAAGTGTTTAGCAATGTCAGTAGAAAGCTACGATGACAAGTTTCTGGCGGCTCTTCTCTGGAAACAGTGAGGACAGCGAGTCGTTACAGGTGTGCCAGAGGCTACACTGTCACCAGAATAAGTCTAGCAAAGAGCCATTGGCCCCCAGGTCAGGGAGGGGCGGGAACTGTCTAGTCGAGTCCCCAGTGTGCTGGGCTCTACAAGTGTCTGGCAATGATTTTTAAGAGTGGTATAAAGGCTGAGCCCCAGCTCCACACGGTGCCAGCACACTTGAGAAGCTCAGAGCAACGAGGCTCTTTTTAAAGGTTGTAGCTGAAAATGAGCTCTTAAGACCACTTACAACCATAGTGATTTATGCAGCTGAATAAACACGGCATTTAAAAAGAAAAATTTTAAACTATAAAGTATGACATATTTAATGGGGACGGGGTGATGTGATAGGATCACCAAACTTCGTAAAACTTTAAATAAAATTAACACACATCACTTTTAATACACCCATGTCAAAGCATCTTAAAGTCGCAAGAAATAAACACATAGGACCTTGGCCCCCTTTTAAAGCCACACTAACATGTGAATCCTTATCTCCATTTATCAGAGGCTTTTTATAGCCTGGGTGGATGACAGAGATCCGGTTTCAGTGCTGCTAACAGTTTCCTTTGATGTTCTAATCCTGGGAGGTCGGAGGGAGACCCTCCACAAACCTCTGGGCTCTGGTGCTAGCTGGCACTTCTCCGCTCTGCTGCAGGCTCTCTGCACACTCTTTCTCCTACAACCTGCTCCTGCCTTTGAGTCCTAAGGCTGACACTGGTCTGGCCTGTTTCATTTCTATTGTGCCCAGGAATATCCCTCCAAACTAGGAGCTCTTTATTGGGCACACTGCAAGACTTGGGGCAGACCACTACCTCCTGGCCTCTGGTGCATTTGACTTCTACCTATATCCTGCTAGCCCTTCCTTCTGCCTGTTTCCAGCTTCCACCTTGTTCCTGGTGTTTCTTTAATCCTCTTCCTTGCATCTGCCGTCAGCAAGGGTGGCCATGAAGAACCTAGCGTGGATTTTGGGACACTTTGCTCAGGGCTCAGGGAAGGGTTCTTCCTATCTGTACTAGCATCTCTTTGTTTAACAGCTTGCTTTGTCTTTGAGGGACGTCTCCTCCTAGAGCTCACACTTGCTTGGAACACCCTAACTCAGGCTGGTCTCCCACCATATTCCTGCCTCAACTTCCCCAGTGTCAGGGTTACAGATGTATATCACCACCCCAGATTTGGCTATTAGTGGCTTTTCTGAGGTCTCATTTGTAGGGCATGTGTCTTAAATGTACAATTTGATGATTTTTTAATTATATATATATATATATATATATATATATATGAGTATTTCATCTGCATGTATGTTTCTGATCCACATGCATGCCTGGTTCCCAGAGTTCAAAATTCAGATCCTTTGAAACTGTGGATCATGCCACATTTTGGGGCTCAAAATATGGATATCATCTCTCTTATAGCACCCTAAGCCAGGTGTCCAAGATTTGTGGTCAGCAGGCCAGAGCCTACTCTTGGCTTGTGGGTGGCAACTGCCTGATGTGTCCACACGTAGCCTTTCCTTGGTGAACACCCACTCACATCTCTGCTGGATCACCTCTTCCTATATGAATAACTGTGAAACTGGACGGAAGCCACCCTCATTTCAACTGGATTGTTTCCAATGCTGCTGCTGCTGTTCAGCCAAGACTTCAATGCATACGTTTGGGGGGTGGGGACACAATTCAGGCCATGGTATCCATTCATTGATAGACAGAAATTGGGTTATTAATAAAAAAAACAACCCGAGACCAGCTCCTCTGAGAGTTGTAGGATGGGGTGAACAGGGTAGGTTAGTTCAAGCTTGTCCTAAGAAGGACAGATGGCCAGTGGTGGGCTGATGGTCACGTGTCCTCAGAGCACCCATGTATGCTTGTGGTGGAGCACTCATGTATGCTTGTGGTGGAGCACCCATGTATGCTTGTAGTGGAGCACCCATCAATGCCTGTGGCGGGCTGATGACCACATGTGCTCAGAGCTCTCATTTATGCATTCTTTATGATGCCTTTTGGTAAACAGCAGGTATTAATTTCATTGTACTTGAGTGGTTTTTATGTCCTGTTTGGTAAATCATTCCCTCCTCTCAGGCCTCAAATATAAATTTGAGATATCTCCAAACAGCATCTTTCGCTCCTCGTTCTTGTACTTACTGTGCATGGTGCTAGGATGGTTCGGAGTCTGCTTTACTGTTCCCTGAGATTGGCCATTTGTCTCAACAATTGTGGCACTGTCCCTTCTCCACTAATCTACAAAAACTATGTTCCCCCAAGTTTCTGGGTCTGTTTCTGGAACTTTATTGTAGTCCAGGAGGTAACCTCCTTGGTGATATCAAGGTTTTCTCTATAGACATTTTATGAACCCTCTGTATTTATTCCTGGGTGTTGCTTTGATTTTATCTTTGAGGCAAAGTTATGTGGCCTGACCATTCAATAGCACGTGGTACACAAGGTAGTGCTTGCGTTCTGTCATGGTTTTCCTGTCTTAATTGTAAACTGAAATTCGTTTGAGTGTCTGATGTTGGCAGTTTCATAATAGTTTGAGATCTTCTATTCAGTCCTTACTTATACATGTAGAAAGAGCCTCTTCCACTAGTTAGGGTCTCTTAGACAATAGATTTTGTGAGGCCAGCCATGAAGATCTTACCGCCAATGTCTCACGGGACTCATCCTTAACGGTTCCTCATGAAGGGAACATACTGAAGGCATTTGAGATGTGTTGTATCCAGGCTTTAAAATTGCATATATATTTTTTGGAGTTCCATTAAATATACTATTTAAACTTGGATATTTTAGAAGCAAAATCAGTCCAACTATAGTACAAATTTAGTGAGTTTAGTGCACACATTATCTTGCAATGTGCTTAATAGCCTGTAAAAGGGCTCTGGGCAGAAAGACTACACTGATCGAAGCCAAGGATGTAACTGAAACCTTAGCCAAAATGCCTGCAATCTTGGGGGCCTATTTCAAGGCCAAAGGCCAGAGACTTGAGCTTCAGTCTTAGAACAGGAGTATGAGGGCATCCTGATGAAAGTCCATATCCTCTGCCTTAATGGTCCATTGGAGCCTGGCCCCTGGATGGTGCTGACCACACTGAGGGGAGGCCGATCTTCACCCTATCCACTAGCTCTCATGGAGCTCTCTTGTGCACACTGTCACAGACACACCTGGGGTGTCTAATCAGTCCAATCAAAGGTCAGACCGTCTGGTTTTCCTGCTGTAGGAAATCAGAACACAGTGCTGACCAAAGCTCAGAGGAAGATTTATGAAAAGACTTCATATTTATTCATGTCATATACAAAATATTAAATTAGAATGCCTGTGCTACCCTGAAATAGATGTCAGCAAGTTCACATACCAGCTCTTGATCTGTCAACTTCCTAGACTTCTCTCTACTCTATTGCATACCTGGCAACTGGCTTAGCTGCTGGTAACTCCCAAATCATAGAAATTCGTAAAGACAAGACAGTTTGCTACCCATGTAACAGATTACCAAGATGATCAGCTTTTAAAAAGGAAAAGCATATTCTCTGAAGCTCAGCCCATGCTCACTTGGCTCCAGTGTTTTTGTCCTAGTGGAACACCATAGTGAAAGCACACAGTCAAGAAAGCTGCTCGCCGCATGGATGACCAGGAAGCAAAGAAAGAGAAGGCAGCAAGCAAGTGTCTCCATAGCCTTCAACATTTGTGTCTCCGGGGAAATTTCAAACCTATTGAATGTGGGGAAGCTTTTAAAGACAGCCCCAACCTCAAGAATCGAAACTAAAATTGGAAACAATAGTGAGAAATTAAGTTCCTTTTTTTGACTAAAGCATGAGGGTTATTGAATTGAATTACCCGATCACCAGAAAAGTGTCTGTTAGTTAACATGTATATGTGTACACAGCCACACATATTTATGTAATACACACACACACACACACACACACACACTTCTATAAAATATGTCAATATGTATGCACAGGCACACACATGTATGTAGTACTCACACACATATATGTGCTCTTGTGTAAAATATGTCAATATGTATGCACAGGCACACACATGTATGTAGTACTCACACACATATAAGTGCTCTTGTGTAAAATATGTCAATATGTATGCACAGGCACACACATGTATGTAGTCCTCACACACACACACACACACACTTGCTCTTGTGTAAAATGTCAATGCACAGTGATTCTTTTCTCTAAATCCATTGTTTCTGTATTTACCCCTGGTTATTTACATTTCTCACATTCTGTTAAGTTATGGGGGAAGACATCAGAAAAGAGAGTAAAAATCAGTTAAAAGGGAACCATGAAATGAATGTAAGAAAAGAAAAGTAGCTGTGAAATATTGAAACATGTATGTTTTTAAAAATATATTTGTTTTAAAAACTTGCTTTTTAATTCTGGTGTCTGACATTAGAGAAAAAAATGTTAAGGCCAATGTTACAACCTTTGCAGAACCGAAATATCAAGTTTATGTCAATGCAGGATGACAAATTATACAAGAAGCCTAGTGCTCACAAAGAGTTAATTACCCTCTCATCTCTGCCTTTGGCTTGTTTACTAGATGTTAATTAAGGGTGGAGGGACAGCAATTGAAAGTAATTGCTCTTAATTAATTAATACCAATTGGCAATTTATGATCAAGTAATAAGTAAAGAAAAATAAGTAGAAGCCACAGAAACTGTCATGCAAGCTAGAATGGCAAGCAGTATTTTGTATTTTTGTGTGTTATTGAATTAACATGGACATTAAAGCACACTCCAGTGCCACAGAGTTTATCCAGCACTGACTAAGACCTGATGGAATCCCCATAGAAAGTGCTTGCCTCCATGCCTGCTCTCTGGAGGTCAACCTACCAGGACACAGAAACCCAAGAAACCAAAGACAAGATCTCTGCTCACTCGAGATGGCACCTTCCAGTCAGCACTTGCTCCAGGGCTATCAGACTCTTAACTGGAATCCCACAGAGGCAAGTCACACGGAGTCAGCAGACAGCCTAGCTCCCAGAGTTCTCAAAGTGTAGAAATTGAAAGCACCAAAGTAAAAAGTTGTATGAGATTGTTAAGAATTTCTCAATCGGACAAAGATGGAAACTCCCAAAATACAAAGCAAATGTTACCCACAATGCAAGGCCAGTCACCGAGTATCAGCTCAAGTGTCTTTTTTTTTTTTAAAATAACATAGGTTATTTTAATGTCTTAAGCTTAAACACACACACACACACACACACACACACACACACACACACACACACACACACCAGAGAGGAGCTGCAGGGATGGTTCAACTGTTAAGAGCATGCTCTGTTCTTCAGAGGGTCTTAGTCCAGTTCTCAGCAAATAGGACTGTCTCACACTCTCACTTCTGTTAACCATGCAAGCCCCCAGCATCTCCAACCCTATACTGCTTCTCTGATGGTGTGTGAGGGCCCGAGCCAAGTTTTCAGGGTACAAAAGTTTCATTTTTACTTCTACGGGAAAAGAACAGCTTTGCCCACTAACAGTTTCCTAAAGAAAGAAAATGTGGCAAGGGTCAGCTCATCCCTGGCTTTGGTCTAGATGTTGGATCTGAAAGAGAGGGGATTTTTGAAGGAGACCCGCAGTCAAAATTCGGTCCTTGGTTTTAACTCCAATGTTTAATTTGTGAAAACACAAAACAAATATTTCAAGGCAAGTCCATTTTGCTACACATGAAAATGTACAGCTGAAGGGTAATTTGCTTATGTCATGCTTTTTCACCCTTTTCACAGTAAATATGATTAAATAGTGCTATTTAAGGGGGGAAAAAAAGAATATCTTTTGGCTAAATTGAGGGAATAAAGAAGGCCACAGCAGGGAGAAAGTCTCAGACATCTTAAAGTGGAAGCCAGAAGAATTACATCAGGGCAAATGTTGAGGGTTTACTGGCCTTTTTAAATACTGTGCTAATAAAAATTCATATTAAATTAGAGAGCTCGTGCCTAGAGACACGGTTAGAATGGTATACAATTAATTCTAGATCATCCTTAATTTATTTGAAGTTTCAACACTGTCTGTAACAATGTCTAAAACAACTTATTAAAAAAATATCTCCCCCAACTTGTACACTGCAAAGAGCTTTGTGCATCTCCATTTATATTAAGTCTTTTAAAGTGTCTCTTATTGCCGCTCTGTGACCCCAAGAAAGGGGAGGTCAGCTGCCCAGAGGGCAGCATCTGGATTCAGCCCCTGTACATTTATGAGGAAACGCTCACAGTAAAGGTTCTCTCATGATCGCATGGGGACTGTCCTAGTCAGGCCTGTAAACTTCCTCTGGTTGAATGGCAAAAGGTCTCATAAGACAGAAAGGGAATGGCAGCTGTCCCAGATGATGAAGATGCCTAGATCGTGAGTGCCCAGCTCCCTGGGGCCACACAGTGACACGGGCTCCTGTCACCCACCCTCCTCCTCTTCCATCAGCAGCCAACACTGTCAGGCAGGATGTACACACGATACACCAATTCACTTAAAGTCACCGATTTTTGGATGGATCCTGAAAGCAAATGCTGAGATGTAAGGACTCCTGTCAAGACAGAGTAAAATTTCATTACCTCATAAATAAACATTTCAGGGTTACGAGTGTAGTGTGGCCCATGTGAGGTCCCTGGTTGGATCTCCAGCCCATAAATAGATTTAGAAAGCTTCTCATAGTCCTTCCCCATCCATTCCCAGTCAAACAGAATTCAGCCACCTGCAGCATCCTGTCTCATTATGCACCCTGCAGGAACTGCTCTACCCCTTCAATTGAGACATTTATCTGGCTTGCTCACACATTCACACCTGTGTGCTTTGATGGACGGCTGTACCATGTGAGGTACATGCTCTGAAGAATGGTCACCTGGCTATAGATGGACTCCCCTAGGTTCCAGTTTAGACCCATTTTCGCACAGCTTAGTATGGACACTGCTTTAGTTTCTAATGCAAACAGATCTAGGACAACAATCTGCCAGATTATTCTCTTGCTTCCCCAGTCTACCTTCTAAAGACTCAGAACAGATGCGTCCCGAGCCATCTAACACAAAACCTTCTTTATAGTGAAATGGCCAATGCCTTGAGGGATTCAATGAATACTTGGATTTAAAGCCTGCTGGCAACACAGTGCAGGACAGATTGGCTTTTTACCCTGGAGACCATGCAGCTTACTAGAGCTGCGGCTCTCTAGGCTGCCTGGAATTGCTAATGTTGACACTCCAGCCAGAAGTGACACACATTAGAGCATGAAGCCCAGCTTCTATTGAATGAGGGTCATTTTTTACACACTCATAAGTCAGGGCCATGTGCATTTTCAATGGTAAGAGGCTGCCAAGAGAATTTCTCAAGCATTCTTCGTATTTGCAACAGCATTTCCAAATGTTTGTTATAGCCCCCAGTCTGTGGCCATGTGGCTGTGTCAATTGGTCATTGTGTAGCTTCATGTGACTTGGCTCCATTTTCCTGGTAAATATCGATGTCAGCTGTGACTTCTTGTCTTTACCTTTCACATGTATTTCTTCTCCCATTAAAGGATCACTTAAATTCTTTTTCTGGGTGACTGCTCTGCCATCGTACTCTCTCCTCCTGTGATTTCCTGCTTGTTCATTTTGTATGTGCAGTATGAGATAGCCAGTGGCTTAAAGTAGGAAGCAAATGCTTACAGTTGTCTCAGAAAAAGGCATAGGACAGTACATTCCTGCTCAGTCAGTGGCTCCTGAGTGAGAGGTGTGTAGGCTAGGACCTGAGAGGGAGGGCTTAGGTCCAGGGAGAGGAATTCAAAGTATCAAGCCTATATCTCCATGTTTCCTGACCAAGCGTTAGTGTATCTAACGCCTTTCTTTAAAGGGACATCTTTTGGAGTTAGGATAAGAAATAGTCTGTGAAGACACTAAGTGTGGTGTCTGGTAGGCTTTTAACCAAAGTGGTCATTGCTACTCTAAGTATAAGCTTAGCCATAGGGATGGAACAAAGTCAAGATCAAGGCCCTTCCTACTCAAAAAAAGTCATCATTCCACAGCTGGAGCTGATTGAGATGCTTCAGTTAGGCAGTAAGTGTTGTCTAGTCATGCGAGCTCACAAGCTCCTCAGGCAATTGACTCAGGGAAAGAGGATGATTTGGGGACGACTAAGCTGCAAAGCTGTTCTATTTACCATATTCATAAATTCCGAGATGCTTGTGTGACGTGGTTGTACTTTCACCTAATATTTTATACATGCCAAGAAGACAACAAATTGAATTATGTTTTTTATTACAAAATAAAAGGAAAGGTTTAAAATATGCTCCATCTAGAAATGTCCATCTTGTCAGCATTAAGCTAATCCCCCTGCAATGCACTCGTGGTCTTTGTCTCTCGGTTTATTACTGTTAATTTAAGGAAGGTTTTAGGGCATGCTTTGTGCTTCACACACTAACGACTAAACCAGAAGAAGGGAGTGGAAGATGCAGTTTTCTTTACACAGTAATAATGAAACCTAAAACAAAGCAAAAGAGAATGAGCTGCAGGCATTAAATAAATGCTGAGCAGTTCATGGAATTAAATGATGGATGGCAAGAGTTATTGCATATGTTAGATGGGAGAGCCATGGTTCAGCTGTAGCATTTAAGCACACATGCACACACGCACAGAATATGCTCACACACACAAACATGTATACATAACAAACACATACACATACACATGCATACTAACACAAGCATATACAGAGACATACAGACATACTCACAGGGAGACACAGGCATAGAGAATCACAAACATACATAAACACAGAAGCACATGCAAAGACACACACAGGCACACATATAGACAGAGGAATACATACAGTGTCATACACATATGCATATACAGAGACACACAAACATATACAGAGAGAGACACACACATAGAGAAGCACATATAGGCATATACACATACAGGAGCACATACACATATACACAGAGAAACATACACATACACACACACACACAAGCATATATAGAGACATATAGACATATGCACAGAGAGATATACATACAGAGAAGCACATACATGCATACATACCTACCTACCTACATACATGAGACACATAGACACACAGAGAGAAGCACATACACGCATGCACGCGCGCACACACACACACACACACACACACACACACACGTTAGAGTTGAGTTTGTGTTAAGTGTAGGATAGAAAGTCTCTCTGAGTCACTGAGTAAGGCCCCAGGTTCTGCCAACTGAACAAAGTAACCCTACTGAGTTAGGCTCAGCGGAAGACACCCGTTTTGTGCTTTGATGCCCCTTGTTTTCTTCTTCCTTCCTCCAGAGACCTCGGATGAACTTATTTTTTAAGATGACAATAAAACAAAGGCTTAGAAAGTTGCATGGGTTTTACTTAATCACTTGACAGACACTGTTAACCTGGCTATAATGCAGGGAGCCAGCCAGAATACTGCCTTCAAAGTATGGCATGGCTTCTTTTGTTTCAAGTATTCACAGTGTAGTTGAGGGAGATGATAGAAGAGGGAGCAAATAACAATTGATCTTTCAATGCTAGTCCAGTCTGATACATAGAGGAGCAGCCACAATGTTGCCAAAATTCCATACAGTATCTAAAACAGAAGAGCGACAGAGGATAAGAGAGTATTTAGCAAGGCAAGGAAACCTATGGATTTGGATTTAGTGACTCAGGACCCCTCTCAATCTACTACATTCCAACATTACAAGAAGAGCAGGACAGAAATCCAGTGTTTGGTTTGCAATGAGAAAATCCCAAGCTCTATGTAGAGTGAGGATATGCAAGCTTTAACAAGTCCAACTTGTTCATGAAATCTGTTAATATTAGAGGCATGGATGCCCCTGCTGCTTCTCTGACTTGCACACAGCTAGCCTGGATGGAGAGCATTTGGCTTCATGGTTTATTTCAATTGATGAATCAGACCATCTAATTTTTCTCATATGTTTTCTAGTTCACAAAAATGACAAAAATTCTAGTTGGGAAGATGAGTAGTGCAAATCAGAACTGCAAAGGTCTGCAGTAGAACTTTACTCGGGGTATGAAATAGAGCTTTCCTACTTTTTCCTAGGTGTAAATCGATGGTGTGGGTTCCTTTTTGTTTTAACTGCTCCGTATGTTAATAAGTCCCATGACTTCAGAGAGTGGAAGCCTCAAGCCCCGGTGATATGCAGTTCCACGGAATTCTGGGGCTACCCGTGACACTTCCACCCTGAGTTCTGCAGTCAGTGCAAGGGAAGCGTCACCATCAATGTCATAACTAGCTATGCAAAATGGCTATGTTTTATATGTTTCTTTTAAACTCAGCCAGAGGAAGGAAACGACTTGTACGCATTAGAACCCATCCGGATGACTTCGCCTGCAGCCCTTCCTGACATTTTATGTCCAAGAAATACATTTCTTTGCTGATGCAATGTAATGTAAATGTAAGATCCAAGTGAGCCTGGTCTCCCCTTCTTCCTAGATGCAGGAGGAGCTAAGGGGAGCCTTGTCACTGTGTAACAGCCACCGCTAGATCAGTCACCACAGAGAACCATGAAGACTGACTGTACTCCAGAAGGCAGTGCACAGAGGGTCCCCTCCTGGTTCTCTGTCCACGGCACCGGAAGTGTAACCACAGTCAAAGGGAACAAGCTAGCTCAGAATCTAGGCAACTGAACAAAACATCAGAACAAGACGGAAAGGTCTATTCAAGAGAATCTTCTGGAACATGGTTAGACAGTTGTGTAAATGACAGGAACTTGGAGCTCCAGCCGTCCTGTATCGCCAGGTCATTCCCAGTAGTCAACTCTGAAGTGTTGCCAGATCTGAAGAAACCTGACCCCAAAACAATGCCTCAAGAACAGTGCCAGTGTTTCTTACAAACTGGCCAAGCCCAGACATATTTTAAGAGTGTCAGCTGTGCAGTTTGATCTAATGCTTATGCTGGGGAGGTGGGGCAAGGTGAGTCCAGAGTCTAGCTAAGTATTACCAAAAGAGCAAGGCTCAGCTGCAACTGACAGAACTCTGAGAGCTTAGCCTGGAGAGAGTCCTAGACCAAGGGAACAGCAACAGCTCACCATGTCCTGCACATTTGAGGGCTACTTGTCTGCAGACCCTGAGCTGCCCAGGGATCAAGGACAGAGGGTGGCAGGAGCTAGAGGGGACAGCTCTGCCCTTTATTTAATGATGAGTCTTACAGATAATCAAGAGATGCCGTGAGGCTTGTAAGGAAAACCCAGAAGCTTTAGCGCACGCATGCACACATGCATGTACGCACGTACACACACATACATGTGCACAGATGCACACACACTGACAGAACTCAGTGTCCAAAAGCTTTAGAGGGTGGAAAATCTACAAAAATGTGTGCAGCAGTCATAAACAAACAACAAGAAGCAAGGCATACATAACTGTGGGGACACATCACAGGCAAACCCAGCAAAGTGTGAGGGTGGGGCTGAGGAATCTGTTGCCAGGAAGGTTCTGTTCTGCAAGAGACTAAGTACAGAGAATCTTCAGGCCTGGTTTGTTCCTGGGCTTCATATTGCCTTCCCTTGGCCTGGGTGTCTAACTTTATGCAATGCTCCTTGGGAGACTATAGCTTTGTGATGCATTTTGTATCACAAGTTGTATACCATGATGCTGTCAGTACTATGTCTGTAGTGGATACATTTCAGATGTTTCAAAAGTCAGGCTTCTAGTAATAATGCTTTTCTCATAATGTTACAGTATACACCTTTGTGCATCTAAACATGGTCTTTCCTTCTTCACTATTTGACTTAAGCAGTTTTCAAAAGGAACAGTACAGAGTAAAAGACTGCGACTATTTTAAATAAAATTAGAGACTGGAGCATACGCTCATCAATTACTTTCTAAACACACACACGTGTGCACACACACACACACACACACACACACACACACACACACACACACACACATATCAACTAGGACTTCCATAAGGGACACAGAGAAGTGTTCATCTCCTGCTCTGCACAACAGCTGTGAAGAAGCCAATGTTGTAGAATTACAATGTTGTAGGTAGCTGGCATATTAAGTTGGTGCACATAAAGTTAGCCTGAACATTTTGACATTTATTTTAGCCATCTGATTTCCTTTATTTATGTCATTTTTCTATGAATACTTTATTTATACCATTAGTCAATTTAATGCTTTTTATACTTTATTGGCTATGTGATATATTGTTGAAAATTATTTCCGGTTGCTATTTGCAATTTAATTTGCCTTATGATGTTTAACATATAACTTCCTATTTATAAAATAAAATTAATATCTGTCTTATTATTTCTTGAGTTAAATCTTAGGGCGTTCTTTGATTTTCAGGTTATTATTCTCCAACATATGTGTCCAGTTCTTTAAAAATTATTCCTTTTCATACTGGTCTGGAATTAATTTTGAAAAATGGTATTAAATAAATATTTAATTCTATTTTTGTACAGATAGCCAGCTTTGCCTTAGCATAATTTCTTCAATAATCCCCTTCTGGCTTTCCCAAGTGAAATATAATCATTCTTTTATATAAAGCATATGAAAAGCGGTTCTATCTGGAAAACTGCTCATTTTTCTGTTTATTTGTGTTCCCAAATGGAGCAAGCCTCAGAATCATTATCACGGCCATTATGCCATCTGGGACTTTAGAGAGAGCACAAATTAAAGTTGGATGCATCATCATAATATATGATGAGAAGATAGGAGGGAGACTCAGGGATGGGGACAGTAGCCGAAGAGAAAGGGAGGGGAAGAAGCCAAGGAATTGATGGCGGTGGATACAGCCAGAGAGCATCAAGGATCTGAAAGAGACTGTCCACATAAAATCCACACTGTACGCATCAGTAAAAATACTATAGGGAAAAACAAGAATATGCACAGACCAGCTTTGGCCCCTTAAAGCTCCCTGAGGGCAGGGGCACACATCCTGTTGAGCACAGTAGGTGCTCAGGGTTTTTTTGTTTTTGTTTTTGTTTTTGGTTTTGGTTTTGTTTTGTTTGGTTTTGTATTTTGTTTTTTGTTTTTTGTTTTTTGTTTTTTTTCCGAGACAGGGTTTCTCTGTATAGCCCTGGCTGTCCTGGAACTCACTTTGTAGACCAGGCTGGCCTCGAACTCAGAAATCCGCCTGCCTCTGCCTCCCAAGTGCCGGGATTAAAAGCGTGCGCCACCAGTCCCGGTGGTGCTCAATTTTAAATGCTCATGGGATATTCAGCAATGTGAGCAAGTATATCGAAATGGGTTCGTAAGCAGAGAGAGACTCTGGGTCAAGAGTACCAACAACCTTTGTGTGATGGGGATGCCTCTTGAATTTGAATTTAACTTTGGAGACAATGGGACAGGGGCAATAGCATAGGGTTCCCCAGAGAGATTTGCAACTAAGTATTACAATTCATGCCAGGCACGCCTCTAATCCCAGCACTCAGGAGGCAGAGGCAGGTGGATCTCTGTAAATTCAAGGCCAGCATGGTCTATAGAGCAAGTTCCCGGACAGCCAGGGATACACAGAAAAACCCTGTCTCTTTTTTTTTTTCCAATTTTTTATTAGATGTTTTCTTCATTTACATTTCAAATGCTATCCCAAAAGTCCCCTATACCCTCCCTCCATCCTGCCCTGCTCCCCTACCCACCCACTCCCACTTCTTGGCCCTGGCGTTCCCCTGTACTGAGGCATATAAAGTTTGCAAGACCAAGGGGCCTCTCTTCCCAATGATGGCCGACTAGGCCATCTTCTGCTACATATGCAGCTAGAGACACGAGCTCTGGGAGTACTGGTTAGTTCATATTGTTGTTCCACCTATAGGGTTGTGCTGTAAGATCAAGAATCGACAAATGGACCTCATAAAATTGCAAAACTTCTGTAAGGCAAAAGATAGTGCCAATAAAACAAATAGGCCACCAACAGATTGGGAAAGGATTTTTACCAATCCTAAATCTGATAGGGGACTAATATCCAATATATACAAAGAACTCAAGAAGCTTGACCCCAGAAATTCAAATAACCCCATTAAAAATGGGGTACAGAGCTAAACAAAGAATTCTTAACTGGGAAATACCGAAGGGCGGAGAAGCACTTGAAAAAATGCTCAGCATCCTTAATCATCAGGGAAATGAAAATCAAAACAACCCTGAGATTCCACCTCACACCAGTCAGAATGGCTAAGATTAAAAATTCAGGTGACATCAGATACTGGCGAGGATGTGGAGAAAGAAAAGCCCTGTCTCTTATAAAACATATTTATATTTGTGTGTGTGTGCACGTGTGTGTGTGTGTGTAAAATCTTTTTTTTTTCTGGCTGCCAAGTGCATGTGTTACCAGCAATCATTCCAGCAAGAACACAACAGGGACGCCCCCTAGAGTCTGGCAGTCAGCAGCTGCACCAGGCTGAGTGAGGTCACTAGGTACTCATGATAAGGACCAAGCCAGGACAGCATCACCACTGTGGGCAGAGTATGTGAAGGATTCATACAGTTCTGAAAGACCCCTCAGTGGTCCCAGAAGGGATGGCCATCATACACTTGGATATGGATGCCTGGGTGTAAAGTCTCTAACTCAACACTGCCACACAATAGCGCTTGGAACGTGCTGCAAAGGTGCGGAGCGGAGACATGTGCATTGTAGGTACCCTTCTGGAGTTTAGCCAACCTCTAATGTTCAGAAGTGATTGTTTTGTTTGGGGTTCATCCTTCTTTTGAAGGCACAATTTCCACACTGAAGGCGTAGGGGTAGATTGGGGGTGAGAGAACAGGGAATGTGGGGTCCAAGCAGGAATGCTTACTGACAAGTAAAGGAGAGACAGCGTCTTGGAATGCAGCACAGTCACTGCGATTCTAAGCACCCAGCATAGGCACCAGGCTCAAGGGTGTCTATTCATAGGAAAGAGACAAGGTAATTGTGATATCTGAGGACGATGCCTCCTGGGCTTTCAAGCCTCAGTGCTCCCATAGGCCACCACCACCTCCACTGAATGAATTGGAAAGACAGCCCATGCAAAGTGTCTGCACAGGCAAAGTGCCCCCATGTGCAAAGTGTCCAAACATGGTGACTCTCCTACAAACACGTCTCTTTCCCCACGGGGCAGCTTCTCTAACTACAGCATGAAAAACCAGTTTCTGTCAGACACTTCTCTAACAAAACTCCTCCCAGAATTCCACAGTGTTCCAAAGGACAGTCTTCCCTGTCTACATGGACTGATGTCCATCACAGAGGAGAAATGGGTAGCAGCTGAGCTAGTCTGCGGTCACACCTAGGCCAACCTGTTCACAAAGGAATTTGTTCAGTGCCTCTGGCAGCCTCGGGGTCAGCACTATGCAGCCCTACTGGAGTGTCTTCATTTCATCAGTCAATCAAGAACACCTAGAAGGCTACCCTGCTAGGCTACCCTGACAGAGACCAAGTCATGCTACATCTCTGAATGGAGAAATGTCATGTCAGGATGAGGAGCAGGGTTAGGAAGGAGGCACCTTTAAGAGTTTCGTGGAAGGTTCAGGAACTGAGCATATTAAATTCTCGGTTTTGAAGGAGGCTTCTGAAATTGAATGTTTATGGTTTTAGCCAGGCCAGCAGAGCTGGACATCATAAGAAGCAAAAATAATCCCAGTTAGCTGTGCCCTGACCACAGTACCTTCTCTTGTGTAGGAAGCTGGCAACCTTACTGGGCAGCTTCACAGAAGCAACCTCTGTCTGGCCCAGCAGAGCCTGGACGTGGTCTTACACAGATGGGGGCTGGCAGTACAATACTGCACTTTGTTGAGGTGTTTGTGTATCAGCCTATGGCGTATGGAAGCATTGTCACTGTGCAAGCTGATGGGTGGTGTGGATTCACTCCTCTTGGGCCAACTAACAGAGCATGATTTTTCTTATCATTACTCTATGAGGAAGATCTCCTTACTTACCATAGCTCCAACTCTTGTCCCTGACTACGTAGGGTACATTTCACCATTCTCGCTAAGTTCAATAGGAACTTTCTTTGAACACTGTGGCTTGTCCTTGGTGAAGTCTCTGCCCCCAGGGAACTGATCACAGAAATTCCCACCGAGAATTTCTCCCACACTTCTTCATGTGACCAAGTGCCATGAACCCAACATCTCTTCTGCGTGACTAGACCACAGCCAAGTGGACTCCAATTAGGAGTCCAAGACTCCCAGTGCAGTGAGTGGCATGGCGCCCACATATATAACACCATTACTTCTGAACATGAGGCTCTCAGTGGCTTACACTGCTTCCCCGTGTGCAAGTGCAGACTCTGACCTCAGCTGAGCCACACTATATCCTTTCCCTCCTACCCAACAAGCCCAATGTCTTAGATCTTTCTAGAAGAACAAGGATGTGGATCTGAATGGGTCTTGAGGGTTTTCTCCTACTGGGATGGCCTTCTAGCTTCCAAATCCCGAATGCCACCGCATCTTCAGCCCTTCAGGGTGGTCTGAAGCTCCTGATAGAAACAGACCCTAGAGATAGACCATGATGCTGCCCACATGATTCCCCCTTGAAAGGACTGTATGAGAGAGGTTGCACTGGGAACTCTGGGTAGCGGCAATGGTTCACAGCTGCAAACAAGGGCCAGTGCCCATACTTATTGAGGGCAGACTCTCTGCCTGTTTTCCAGCAGAACTACATGAAAGAATTCTCTGAAAAACTCAGATGCTTCAGAAAAGCCCAGCCTCAGGGCTGGAGGAATGACTCCCTGGTGGACTCACCTGCTGAACACACATAGGGACCTGACTGTGACTCCTCAGCACCCAGACAAAAGCCAGGTATGGTCATGTGTACCTGTAACCCCCGGAACCAATGGCAAGGACTGCTGGGGCTCTCTGATTGCCAGCATCATTCCAGGGTTAGTTGAGAGGCCTGCCTGGAGGGAATAAGATGCACGAGGTAGTGAAGTTGCCCAACACTCTTTTCTGATTCTCCACTACATGTGCACAGACATATAGGCCTTCCACACACCACCACCCATTCACTCACTCATATACACACATGCATATACTGATATACTCACAACACAGACACACATTCACACATACATTCATATACTCACACACACACACAGAGAGACACACTCATACACTTACACACAGAGACACAATTCACACATACACTCACACACACACACACACAAACACACATTCACACACAGAGACACACACACACAGACATACATTCACCCACACTCACACATGGTCACACACATACAAAACATGCTCACACACAGAAACACACACAGACACACAGAGAAACACAAAACATGCTCTCTCTCTCTCTCTCTCTCTCTCTCTCTCTCTCTCTCACACACACACACACAGAGAGAGAGAGAGAGAGAGAGAGAGAGAGAGAGAGAGACACTCACAAGAAAAGTCGATTAAGACCCCAGCTTAGCTGTGACCTCTTACAATGACTTTTCCCTAACCAATTGCTTAGTGACCAGTCTGAAAGTGGAACCTGAGAGTTCTGCTTTCTTGAGAGAAACCCCAAGAAAATGCAGCCATTAACACGTAAGTGGAAAGTACAGAAAGCAGAGATGCCAAAACCATCACATAAAAGTGACCTGGAAAATCACAATTAAAAGGAGTAGTTTTCAAAGAAATAAAATTATATCCATCCAATATGAAAAGGGAGAAACCACAGTAATCAAGACTGGGAATCCTAAAAGCTGAAACCAGAACAGAATTTATGAATGGATACATTGTATTCAGTGTGTGCCTCTCTGCTTCTTATCTCCTAACACACAGAGAGAAAGAGAGGGAGAGGGGGAGGGGGAGGGGGAGGGGGAGGGGGAGGGGGAGGGGGAGAGGGAGAGGGAGAGATGCAGAAAGAGAGGGAGAGAGGGAAAGAGAGAGGCAGATGGGAGACATAGAAAGTTCAAGTGAATAACTTAACTTTCCTCAGGCACATGCCTTTAATCCCAGCACTCGGGAGGCAGAGGCAGGCAGATTTCTGAGTTCAAGGCCAGCCTGGTCTACAGAGTGAATTCCAGAACAGCCAGGGCTATACAGAGAAACCTTGTCTCGAAAAACAGAAGGAGGAGGAGGAGGAGGAGGAGGAGGAGGAGGAGGAGGAGGAGGAGGAGGAGGAGGAGGAGAAAAAGAAGAAGAAGAAGAAGAAGAAGAAGAAGAAGAAGAAGAAGAAGAAGAAGAAGAAGAAGAAGAAGAAGAAGAAGAAGAAGAAGAAGAATTCATAAAAACAGAAGAATATCACAAAAGTAAAGTTGAAGAAACTTTGACCAAATATAACAACAATTTACATGTTCTAAGAAGCAACTAAGTTAGTTTTAGAGTGAAAAGGTAGAGAACATTGAGGAAGAGGAAATCGTTAGATAATACCCAAGATTGTCTAAACAAGGGAGAATAAGTGTGTGAATTCCAAAAACATGAAAAACTAGGCGGAGTGTGAGAGGCACAACGAAGCTGCTCTGGGAAACAAAACTTCCCCGATATCTTCACACCACAAGCCACAATTGTCACCAGGGCCACGATAGATCCACACCAGGACTTCATGACCTGTAGCTGTGAACCTAGTCTCGCAGGGGAAGTGGGTGCCGGAATCTACCCCTGCTGAGTGACCTTCACCTGTTCTGGATTGTTACAGAGTTCACTCAGCAGAGGTGAGTCGGGGCTTCTCAAAGGCACATGGCATGCAGGGCTGGGCTTCAGTGACTCATGCTACTAAAAAAGTAGAAAAGACACTTTTTGGGTTTTGATTTACACCGTGTAATAATTTAGTGGCTCTGTGTGCAGATAAATATGCATATTGGAGGCTGGAGAGAGGATGCTGCGGCTAAAAGCACGGACCTGCCCTTGCAGAGGGGCTAAGTTCCACTCCTAGCACCACATCAGGCGGCTCACAACCATTGGCAAATTAAGTTCCAGAGCATCAGACACCCTCCTCTGGCTATGTTGGGTAACTGAACGCATGTATGTGTGCCTAAAACACACGCACATACACACTTAAATAGGTCTTTTTTTTTTTAAAGAGAAAATACTGTTTCTTCTTTTAAAAATCAGGACAAGGAAGAATGGTAGGGATTTTTTTCCCCCTCTGAGGTAATGAAGTCTCAAATCCACCAGGAATTGGCCAGTTCATAAACACACTTCATTTTGTCTCCTCTCCAAGGCGAAGTTTATATAAACTGAAAACCTATCTTAAAAATTATCTACAAATGAAGCTGAGGTGGAAAATTGAACCATTTGGTCTATTATATATTCCAAAACACTTCCCACCATGGATCAAGTCAGAGAAAGTACTTTGAGTAATTACCTCAATTTGTCACGGTCCGTGAAGATTCCCACCTTTCAACCTCTCCACGCTGGTGGTTCAATGGTTTAGTTCTCCATAACAGCAGACCTGATTTTACCCACGAGGACAAGGGCTTTTGAAACAGAGCCGATCCTGACACTTCTGTCCCCGCAGGCATGGGACATCCTCTCACTGTCTGTGCCTGGCGTGGCTACTTGGTTTTCTGAGCTCCTTGCCTCATGATTCAGCCTCAGATGATATTTGCATGGCTGGAGCCTCACTGCAGATCTCCCAGAGTGTGAGACCAGCTCTCAACAGTCCATTGTCCCCGATCCCCTCTTAGGGCCGTGGAAGGACAGCAGAACCTTGACCTGTTTGTACCCACCATGGGCCCTGACAAAGGGCAAAAGTGATGCTAACAAGCCACTGCTCTGACTCTGTCCTGACCTGGCCCTGACCTTGCCCTGCTCCTGAGTGTAGCACATTCAGAGAGACACATACAAGAAGATGTATCTCCCTGTCAGAATATAAGTTGCTTTAGCCAAGCAAAAGCTCTAAGGAAGATGTCTGAGGAAAGTTAACGGACTGACTGTGCTTACCAAGGGACGCGTTCTCACTAGAGCACCCAACTTAGCCATGAGCCATCGGCTTCCGTACCTTGTGCACAATCCATGCGTGTCTGCCCCATGTTGGGAAACAAACCTGCTGGCACCTTGCACAGCCCATCCTTGCTGTCAGAAGGTGGCCCAGGCTGGACAGCCCTGTGTGCTATTCTGGAAGGAGAGCCAGCCCCTCCTTATTTACATACTTAAAACTGTTTGATTCATAAACCACAGCCCAAATATTTTCTTTTAAAATCTCTGTAAGTATTGAGACATACTTCACAGAAAGCTCTGTGTGTCCCCGAGAGCAGCTGCACTGGAGAATACCTGCCTTGTTTTATAGAAAAACACCTAAATCATTCCTTGAGGTCCAGCCATTGGGGCATTCAGATCAAAACTGACTTCTGAAGAAACAGGCCTTGTTGATTTTTTGTTTTACAAAGATGATGATTTGGCTAAGCATTTAGACATTCCTCCCAGGGCAGAGGTATCAGCCCATCCAGAAACTATCGGGGTTGAAATGATTAATTACCCAATAGACTCTTTCAGAACGGTGTTTATACTGCCATGTGCAACACCACAGGAGTGCAGAAATGCCTTCCAAATTCCCAGGCTTCTTCCAAGACTATAGAGGAGAAGCTGGGCTTGGTGCCAGGTAGAGCCTTTCCAAGGCCATAACAGTGACCCATGGGCACCGAGGCCTCGAAGAGAAGAGCCCATGTCCACAGCTTCCTCTGCATCCCACTTGCACTTTGGCCACTAGTGTCTTCCATCAAGAAGGATGGTGTACAGGTTAGAGTGTCCATGCAGCTGGATGAAGGACTGGGGAAGAAAGCCAGGCTGCAGCCTCCCTGGGTCTCGGCAGGATCCACGGAGCAGGTGTGTGCCAGCCAGTAGCACAAACCACGCTCTGTTGGGTGAAGGTGGCTGGCCTAGCCTCCCGCTGCTCTGCACAGACTTTGCCTTGGCAGTGGCTGTCCATTGCCTAAACGCCCAGTTCACTTCAGCTGCAGTGTTTGCTCTCTTTGCTTGGATAAAACAATCTTTCTCTGGGTAATTTGAGACCCTGGAGGTGAACATGTGGTGTTATTTTTCTCGCTCTTTCACCAAGTTCATTTTTCTGGGAACTAGGAAAGGCTCATTATGTGAGTCTGCATCTAATCTACAGAAATGGTAATGGTTGATGTTGCTTTCCGAAGGTCCCTCCCCACTTGCACCCTGACTCCCCATCCATTCCTTTGCTTTGTTCTAAAACCAAAGCCTGTGCAGTTGGTATGGTCAGCAGAACAATGGCATAAAACTTGGATTAGTAACATTTCTCACTGCTGTGAAAAAGCCCCTGACAAAAGCAACAGAACGAAGGTCTTGGTTCATGGTTCTGTGATACAGCACATGACAGCAGGGGAGGCAGGCAGCAGGAACATAAGGCTATGCAGCAGGAGCATGGGGACATGCAGCAGGAACATAAGGCCATGCAGCAGGAGCATGGGGACATGCAGCAGGAACATAAGGCCATGCAGCAGGAGCACGGGGACATGCAGCAGGAGCATGGGGCATGCAGCAGGAGCATGGGGACATGCAGCAGGAGCATGGGGACATGCAGCAGGAGCATAAGGCCATGCAGCAGGAGCATGGGGACATGCAGCAGGAGCGTGGGAACATGCAGCAGGAGCATGGGACATGCAGCAGGAGCATGGGACATGCAGCAGGAGCATGGGACATGCAGCAGGAGCATGGGGACATGCAGCAGGAGCATAAGGCCATGCAGCAGGAGCATGGGGACATGCAGCAGGAGCGTGGGAACATGCAGCAGGAGCATGGGACATGCAGCAGGAGCATGGGACATGCAGCAGGAGCATGGGGACATGCAGTAGGAGCATGAGGCTATGCAGCAGGAGCGAGAGGACATGCAACAGGAGCATAGGGACATGCAGCAGGAGCAAGAGGACATGCAGCAGGAGCATGAAGCCATGTAGCAGAAGCATGAGGACATGCATCAGGAGCATGGGACATGCATCAGGAGCATGGGACATACAGCAGGAGCATGGGACATGCAGCAGGAGCATGGGGACATGCAGCAGGAGCATGAAGCCATGCAGCAGAAGCATGAGGACATGCATCAGGAGCATGGGACATGCATCAGGAGCATGGGACATGCAGCAGGAGCATGGGGACATGCAGCAGGAGCATGGGACATGCAGCAGGAGTGAGGGGACATGCAGCAGGAGCGAGGGGACATGCAGCAGGAGTGAGGGGACATGCAGCAAGAGCATTATTTCTTAGGTGATCCTAGATTGTATCTAATTGGCAGCATTAAACACCTTGAAAAGTGAAAAGCCAAGACACTAGGGACAGAAGCTTCCCAGACTCAAGCGCAGGGGCAGTAAGACACGTTTGCCTCCCACTAAAGGGTCTTCTACCCCATTCATTTGAAAGAATAAATATAAATGATAATAAAATTTAAAGTAAATTAAAAAAAACATACTACATGAAAAACAAAGTTTTAGCTATTGCTAATTTGGCAACAGAGTGTCTATCAGATTTTCCATGTTAGTAGTATCCCAGGACTTTGTTAAATTTTCTTAATGTATGTAATTGGCATATGTGTGTTAGGTCAATTTTCAAATAATTGGAAGAATTTAGTTATGATAGCAGCCATGAAAGGTGTGTTGTTGTTTTTATTGTTGTTGTTGTTGTTGATATTGTTGTGGCCATGCAGCTCACCTGAGTCCTTTCTCTCTCTTCTCATCACCAGAAGTCCATTTCTGGGGTATCTTGGTGGCCTTGGTACAACCTGAGCTGCCTTCTCTACATTCTCAGCATGGATAAGTGTTGCTCCACTTGGCTGTTTCTAGCTCTTCTTCCTCAATATTGTAGGTTCCTTGTGTAACTGATGTGCCATGCTTACCCTCAAAATAATACCAATAGATTTTATGCTAATAATATTTAAGTGTTTGTGCTAATAGTATGATGCTGGTAATAATATATTAGGCTTTTTGAGGCTGGACATGCTACATAGGGTCTCTACACGTCATCCACGGTAAAACACAATGGAAGCAGGATGGCTGGCTTTTGTTGGCCAGGCTCTAGTAATTTTTAAGCATCCCATAGAACTGTAACTTAAATCGGACAAGACAAGTGTTCTGGAGTCTGATGTCTCTGGGAGCTTGGTGGAGGTATCAGCACAGAGTCTGGGGTAAACACACCAGCTTTCAGGTTCCACATACGTACCTACTGTGATCCACTAGAAAAATCACTAAGTTAAAAAAAAAAATAGGCCTTCGGGAGCAGGTATCTCTGACTGTACCCAGCAGAGGATCAGGCTTACCTGCTCCTCACTCTGTCTCTCCCAGCTACAGCCCTTCTGGAACAGCCAGGCACCCCACCTCCCCTTTTGGACCATGCCTTCTATCTGGAATATTCTTGTGATACAGAATGATACACATAATTCTCTAAGATATTCATCTGCACAATTATTCTGATTAGACTTCTACCTTCACAACCTTATAAGCCACCCACCCATTCATCCATACATACGTCTATACATCTACTGACCCATTCATCCTTCTACTGAGCCATTTATCTAGCCAGCCAGCCACTCATCCATTCATATGTCCAGTATCCCATCCATCCACCTGTACATCTTATTCACTATCTTTTTATATACCAATTTATCCATCTACATATCCATCAATCTATTCACTTACCTATCCAGCCTCTCATCTATCTGTCTACTGGTCTACGCACCCACTCACTTACCAGTTCATCCTTTACCCATGTGTTCGCCACCTTCTTCCTTTCACCTACTTATCGACCCATCCAGCCAACCACCCATCTGTCCATTTACTGATAAAAATTAATATTTACCCAACGCCAGTATCTGCTAGGTATAGGCATTACAAGTTATATATATATTGAATAAACTTTTATTTAATAAGTAACTATATGTATGAGGCAGTGCATATGAGAAGGGCTTGCTTGCTGTAGGCTGTGCTATTCGGGAAGTATAGTGGAAAAGGCAAGACCTAAGGAGAACCTCAAAACTTAAAATGTCATGCTAGTTATACATTATTGAATTATAAGTTAACTCCAAAATAGGGTCACTTTAAAACAGCATTTGTGGCTGGAGAGATAGCTCAGTATTTATGCTAACTGGTTGCTTTCAGAGAGGTCCTGTGTTTGATTCCTACATTGTGACTCACAACCATCTATGAACTACATACAGCTCCAAAGACTATGACACCCTCTTCTGGTCTCTGCGGGCCCTAGGTACACATACAGCACATAGATATACATTTAGGCAAAATATCCATACACATAAAGATAAAGTAAATACAAGCTTGTTTTGAAATCTAACATCTAAGGATCAGGATTTGAAGCATGACTGAACTATTGGGCAGTTCCTCTCTGGGGCTTTAATCAAAATGCTGGCTGGGGCAACAGTCTGACCTAAAAACTTGTGCTCAGAAAGCTCTGACTGCAAGCTCACTTACAAACATGCTTGCAGGATGGAGATCTTTTGGAGCAGCTACTCAGACATCTCATTCAGTTTCCAACTTGTGATCTCTGAAAAGCAAGTCTAGACAGGCAGCTAGTTTATTAAGATCACGTGGGGAGAGCCAGAGAGCCAGAAAGAAGCCCTGGCTTGTAGTCCCTGGGGTGATTCTCCACCACTTCTCTGTTCATTAGAAACTGGGCTCTCAGTCTACCTCACACTCTATGGGAGGAGGCAACCGTGTGCAGACATCAGACCCGCAGGCATATATCCCAAGAGTCCTGTTAATGCTGCCTTCTTCTTGGATCCTTCAGTAAGAAGAGCCTCGGGGAAAGCGGGTGGGATGTGCATTTGAGATAAGAGCCGTCTGGGAAGATCCTGGTGGCAAAGCAGAGCCAATGGCTCTTGGGTTAGGGTGCTGTTGGGGAAGCAGGAGGATGAGTGAGCTTTAGCTGTAAGGATAACATCACTCACAGGAACAATGTTCCCTCTCCTGACACTGCTCACCTTCCGTTTGCTTTCGACACCTTGCTTCCCTCATCCCTCTTAGAACTCCCCGACAGGGTGCTGATAATTAAAGTTAATAGTTATTCAGCACCTATACATCTTCACCAGTTCATGTTGCGTCAATTGCTCCTAGCATCTACAGACTCACACAAAAGGGCTGTCAGTGCTGTCTGTTGCCAGTACTGGTTAAGAAACCGTTCAAATCCCTTTCAACAGAATTCTATAATTTTCAAATGCGTAGTGTCCCCCAGTAATGTGTTTAACATTTGGTCCCAGTTGGTGAAGCTGTTGAGGAAGTGGAATCTTGCTGGAGGAAGTATATCACAGAGGGAGGGACTCTGGGTTTTATAGCCCAGGTGTATTTCCTGTTTTTTCTCTGTTTCCTGTTGGTGGGCGGGACTATGAACAGCCAGCTTCCTGCTCTTGCCACCATGTTTTCCCCAAGGACTGTAGCCTCACTGGAACTGTAAGCCAAAACTAACCCTTTTCTCCCTAAATTTGCTTTTCTGGGGATATTTTATCACAGCAACAGGAAAGTACTACAGTGGCCTGCACCATGAACCTTGCTGTATTTTTCTTGTAGCGTTTTGGTAAGGATGTTTTGGCTAGTGAGGCTATGCTGTCATTATCTAACTTGGATTGTCTGAAAATGTACATGTGTGCCTGGGAACTGTTCCAGTGGCCCAACCCTGAACATAATTTGAGCTCTCCAAGGTCTTTCTGCTCATCCCCATAGGACATTTCCATAACCTTTGCCCCAGCTTTAAACCCATCCCAGCCCTCAGAGTAATTGCCTTGGCATCCTTGCCTTTCTGACCCCGAGATGCAGCGTGTTGAAAGGGCTGGAGAGTCTGAGTGTGGGGTATGTGCAGGGGCCTGTTGCCTTATCCTTCCATGTTGATAGGATTGCATCTAACCTGGGATGTAGCGCGGGGCCCTGGGGCCCATCCAATTGAGGTCGTGGGGCCAGGGGAGGGAGTGATGCCTCAGCCCACAGGCCCAGACAGGGCACAGAGGGGAGTCTGCCTGGAGCTGGTTGGCACAGGGCCCCAGAGCCGGATGTACAGACAGTGAGCGGAAGGGAGTCAAGGAAGGCCCAGGCCCAGGTGTTTCATCCCCGGCCAGGCCTATCATTCCATCTAGCTTCACTCTGGGTGGTCTTCATTAGCCCTGTATTTTCATTTAACACAAGTAGTCCATGTGGGGAAAGAAAAATCACATTTTTGGTTCACCTTGGTTGAACTTGGAACCTTTCAAAAAAACAGTAGGACCTGACCTGGCAGCTGGGTGCGGACCTGGGACCGTTGCCTCTCGACAGCCTCAGAGGTAACACCACCTCCCTCAGAAGCATTTTGATCATTTCACCAACCCACCCAAAGGCTTCTAAAATCGGAACTCGAGGTCACAATTCACGCTGTGTCTGAAGCTCGCTATCAGACTCCCTAAGATTAGAAAGAAGCTAATAATGGTTTCAAGCTCAGCCCGATACTTGTTGACACAGATCTTCATTCATGTGTTTTCATCTCACAAGTGCTGCTTTTGAGAGCTGTCTTGGTCAAGTCTTAAACCTTGCTTGTGGTTAAATCTGAACAAGACACAAGCTTCCCTCTTACCTGATGGTCTACCTTGATCCACCATCCTCAGGCCTTGCACCTGTGTGCTTTTGCTCCAGCAGATAATGATGTGATCAAACTCACAGAGTGGCTTCCTTCCAAAACCCTTAGCAACCTTCAGGGGCCACACCTCGGCTTCTTTTTTCTGATGTATGAAAGCATCTCACAAAGTGCTCCAGTGTTTCAGGAGACATGGCTGGTACTGTTGGTACAGGGTAGATGCCACAGCTTTGGGTCTAGTAGTTCTTTGCTGTATAGAAGAACACACCCATAGCTGGCATGGTGGCCCTTGCTTGAAATTCTAGCACTCAGGAAATGGAGGAGGGACAGAGTTCAAGGGTAACTAGAGATACACAGTCCAAGGCAAGCCTGAATATGTAGTGTGTCCTTGCCTTGGAGCATTAACCTCATCAAAGACAGAATACTGCAAAGCAAGTGGAGGGCTGGCTTCAAAACCAATGGCACATCGGAGGTACGCAGAGGGATCACTCCCACCGTCCTCACGAGGTGAACCTTGAGCTTCCTTACATAGCAACTTTTCAAACTGGTGCAGGTGGTGAGGTGGTGCCTGGGCCACACACTGCAAGGAAGAGCGTGTGGAAACACATGCACCAGGAGACAGTTGTTCCAGCTTCTAAAGAACATGGGGCTTAGAGTAAAAAAATTCTGGAGCTTTGCCAAGCTTTAGATGGACAACATAGACTCGATTCCAAGTCTAGACAGTTGGATATAAAGAATATACAAACATGGTGTCTGCATGTGAAGGCCAGAGGAGGACATCAGGGGTCCTCTAGTTCTCTACCTTCTTCCCTAGAAACAGGGTCTCCCAGGAAGCCTGGAACTTGCGTTTTTCAAGTTGGCTGTCCGTATATTTCAGTGATCCCTCTTTCTCGTCCTCTTTCCACACAGCACCAGGCTTGCAAACACGGTCACTGCTGGCTTCTTACATGGGTGCTAGGGATCAAACCTTAGGTTCTCATGCTGTTCTCATCCACTGAGCTATCTTCCTAGCCTCTGCACATAGCTTGATTTGTTCTCTTAGTGATACAGTTTAGATATGAGGTGTCCCCACCTGTGTCCCTGCTTGGTCCCTGTCCAGTATATTCAGTCATTGGTAAGTGATTGGATCATGGAGGCTCTGACTTAAACCCCGGCTGTGTTCATAACAGTGGTTTTGAGAACTGGAGCCCAGCTGAAGAAAGCTGGGCATTAGTTTGTACTCATGGGCGCTATGTCTTGTCTTAGGCCATTCCTTTACATTCTTGCTCTCATGTGGCCCTTGATCTCTGGCATCATGTCCTCTTAATGCCATAATGGCATGCTTGTCACTGCTACCACAGTAGTGCCTGTTGTCCAGGAGCTGTGGCTCCAAGAGCAGCATGCAAAATTAGCGTTCTTCACCTCATACTGTGTAGCCACAAACAAACACCCTAAAGCCATTTGCAACTGGGCTCCAACCTCCTAACATTTTCCTACAGATATACTTTCTGTTATCAAAACAGATGTTGACCTCCAATGGCATAGAGTCGTTGCTTCCAGAGAGAGATGGAGAGTTCAGCTGGGTAGAGCAGGTCCACTCATGGTTGATTAAAGATTTCTAAATATTGCCTGAAATAGCTTGTGTGGAGCCCCTGGCTCCCAGCAGTGAACCGTTGTGTGTATGACAATGCAATCCAGGAGCTTCAGAAGCGCCTGCTTAGCTCGTCAAGATTATTCAACTAAAATTTTTTGACACCTAGACGGTTATTCTAGGCTCCTTTTCCTCTGCCCCTCTCTCAGTCACTGCAGAAATAAAAGAATATGAGTTTGATTTTCCTCTTCACCACAAGGTCTTAAGCAAACTCAACTGCAAAAGAATAAAACACTTTTAATATTGGAAATCCGTGCATCCAGTTTTTTTTTTTTTTTTTTGGAAAGGGTGAGAAAATTGCGTGTAAAAAATGTTGTATATTAAAGTATTTTGTTTGATCAAGTGTTCCTTCACGGATAGTTTATTCAAACTAAATATTAAACAGTATTAAGTTTTTTAAAGTATAAACACAGAGAATATCAAAAGTTTTCGGAAACAAAATGAACTAGAGAACTATTTTATGGCTATTAAGAGAGATGATATTGCAAAACACACCCAAAAGGAAGCTCTGAACCCCGAGTTATGTAAATATGGCAGGCAACTGACAGTGCCTGTTTTCCAAAATGACCTTTGCTCCACATTCAGACAGGGCGGCAAGTCTTAATTGCTTCCAAAGATGAAGACGAAGGCTTGCCCATTCTTCTGAGACTGAAAGTGAGAGCAGATACCACTGGCATCTAACCCTGGGTCTGCCCTGGTGTTGTGGTTCTGTCTGCTACAGATACCAGTCCCCAGTGGCTCCACGCCCTGTCTGTAGTACTTCTGCAGATGGGATCCAGAGTTGGTGACTGTCCCCTTAGAGCACAGGGGACCTGGGGAGAGAGTGCTGGTGGTCTAGGACCTTGTGAGTGGCCACCCTGAGTTGGTATCTCCACTTGTTTTCCATTTTGCAAAGAAGTCTTTTCACTGTGGCCAGTGTGCCTGGAGTCCATGCTGGGCTCAAGGAGGAAACAGGTTCTATTTTTCCTTCCTGCTGCCCAGAAATGCCAGGAACCCCTTTTAGCAACACAGTTGAACTTGGAAAATGATTTCCCAGATGAGTCTCGGGACATGTTGCTCCTTCCACATATGGTCGCACCTCCTAAATGACAGCTCTTTCACCTGCATAGTAGCCCATGCCATGAAAGGATTCAACTCATCACAAATCTCCACAGCCACGAATTTGAGGGTAAGAACTGAGGACTGCTTTCTTATCCCTGATAACTAGTCCTCCAGTGGATGTCCTACTGCTTCCTCTTTCCTGACTTTTGGCATCCAAGAGTGAGAACCCAGGACTTAAAGACTCTCTCCAGCTGTCCGACTGCCAAGTGATACCATTGGAACTAGTTCCAAGGGAGTATCAGAAGTGAGCATCAGATGTCCAGCCTCGAGTAGCTAGGTGTCTTCACAGTCAACCTGTCAAAGGGGTTCACTGTCATCTCTCTGACCAAGTCAGAGTCCCCAGTCTCAAGAACCACGTTTTCCAAGGTCACAATCTTTCTTCAGATGTAGGACTAGGGAGGCTGTTCCCATCAACCTATTATGGTCATAATTGATTGTCTAACCCTGAATCCCACGGACATCCATCTCTGCTATGAACTGCTGTCCAGCTGGCCAATTCTGCCTTCATCCTTCCGAGAACAAGTCTTCCAGTTCATCCTGCAGTGAGCCAGTCCACAACCTAAGCTGGAAGTGGCAAGCTGGTTGCTCCAGTGTCCGCAGCCTCCCAGGGCTTTTCCCAAATCATTTACATGCTTTAGAGGATTTTTATAATTTCTTTCTTATCACTAAATAAATGTATCGTCAGCATACACATTGGATTGATAGTGAAGATGTAAGAAAATAATGTAACTTTTATTTTGGCTTCTGGGGTTGCTGTTGAGGTCAAGGACATATATTACTCTCCACTGTGAACTGGAGCTGGAGCCACCAGGGAAATGCTTCAAAGAGCTCACCTTGTCCCTCACATTAGCAGGTGGGCCCTCTTTCCATAGAACATAAAATTCACCTTCTATAAATTTCAACATTTTAAAGTAAACACTTTATCGGCTTTTACTCAATCTCAAGTTGTACAATGATCACCAACATCTACATTCTCAATTTTTTCCATGACCTAAGAAGCCTCATACTGTGACAGCCAAGTTTCCATCCATCCCGTGAACATGTCTGCTTCCCTGCAGAAGTTACGAATTACAGTATACCCACCGTTGCCAATACTTACTATTTGCTGTGCTTCAGTTCTCAGCTTGCAGTGCATCATGATCAAGTCTGCCCACGCAGCCAAGGCTAATTGAGGTTACATTTTCATTAATGGAGTGCACCATAGTAACTAACTAAAGTAGAGCAAAATTCGTGAATCTCTGCACCAGAAAAGGTCTTATAAACCTCAATATTCATTTATGCCTTTGAAATATTGGCAGAAACAATCAACTTGATATATAGGAGGAAAATGTTAATGTAATATAAAAACACATAGGAAATGTATAGCTGTTGTTATTCAGCCTTTTTGCTACATTCATCTATCTGTGTGTCTCTCTGTGTGTATGTGTGTGTGTGTATATGTGTGTGTGTATGTGTGTGTGTATGTGTGTGTGTATGTGTGTGTGTATGTGTGTGTATGTGTGTGTGTATGTATGTGTGTGTGTGTATGTGTGTGTATGTGTGTGTGTATGTATGTGTGTGTGTGTATGTGTGTGTGTGTGTGTGTATGTGTGTGTGTATGTATGTGTGTGTGTGTGTATGTGTGTGTGTGTGTGTGTGTGTACAAATCGAAAGAGTTGGTTCTCCCCGACAACTATGGTTTCCTTAGAACTAAACTTGAGTCTTCAGGATTGGTCTCAGGTGCCTCCCCCTCTTAGTTATATTTCTGACCTTCTGTATTGTTTTGAGCAATAACATACAATGTCATCATAGGGCCAAGAAACTTTAAATGCTTCCTGCTAACATCAGAGGTTAGTAATAAAATTTCTCATTACTTTATTTAAAGTTGTTCTGGAAACCTTATTCCCTGATATAAGACAATGGAAATAAAAGCATACAAATTTGAAAGGAAGAAAATTTAAAGACATAAAACTTTAGAAATCAGCAGAATAATCTTACAGAGGTGGAAAGATATCGCCTCTGTATTTAATATACTTAACAAAGAAATTAATACATTTAAATATTTAATTACATTTACAATATCAGAGAAAACATAAAATAACCTCCAAGATAAAAATGTAACAAAGATTATACAAATAATTTGTGTTGGCAAATTTTAAAACCTTGAGATAAAATAAAGGGAAACAAAAATAACATGAAGACTTACCACGTCCATGTTATAACTCAATATATTTTTTTAAAAAAATCCTGATTGTCCACAAATCACATATACACATAACACTAGCTCAGTCAAATCCATAGCTTTGCCATATAAATTGATAAACCATTTGTCAAAGTTTTAGAATAGTGTAAAGGACATAAAACATCAAACCAAAGTCCCCAAAGATGGCACAGAATTGCTTTATGGTGGGGTATGAGGGTTTTCTCTAAGGGACAGTGGACACTGAAGACTTCAAAGATGAAAAGAAAATAAATGACAAGTTGTATTTTTACACCTTGTTAAGCATAAGGAAAAAAAGTTCCTTTATCCCTGCCTTAGGACCTTCAGACTGACAGCTAACCTTCCTTAGAACCCACAGAGCTAACCTCCAACATTATCTTGGGGTCCACAGAGGTAATGGTCATTGGTACCTTTGGGCAGGGGTGGTAGAGCAAGAGATTATAGTTGAAAAGTATATAACTGATAAAGATTACATATTCATCACATTCAAGAGTCTTCACAAATAAATAAATAAGTAGGCTAATAAATAAATAAATAGACTAGATGGGCCAAAGTTTTTAATATGTCACAGGGAAATATATGCAAATCTCATATAAAACCTTTAAGAAGTGTTTAGTATCATTAACAATTAAGTAAATGGTAGTTGAAACTATGATGTGTGTTTTCACTGAATCCACCAGGCTGTGGAACACAGGGCCAGCAAGCACACTACTGTGGATGTAGGAGGAGGAAGCTGAAATGCTTTGGAAAACTGGCAGAAAATTTTATTCTAATGCTTTTCTACATAAATGAAAGAAAATTGTCGATCCATAAAATGGCATATGCAAATGTTTTTCTTCTTTTTATTAGTTAATTATTTTACTTATTTACATCCCAAACAAATGTTTTTCATTGCCTCAAAGATCAAATATAATGTAACCAGGGAGATGTATAAATAAGCTGTGATACAGAATACAGCACAGTCGTGGAAAGCAAGAAGTAGATAACATAGCTCTCTCTCTCTCTCTCTCTCTGTGTGTGTGTGTGTGTGTGTTTGTATCCATCTGTGTCTTTGTGTGCCTATGTCTGTGTGTATCTGTGTATGTCTATGTCTGTGTTTGTGTCAATGTCTGGTCTGTGTGGGTATGTGCCGGTGTCTGTGTGTATGTATCTATGTCTGTGTTTGTATGTGTTTGTGTGTGTCTGTATCTGTGTGTGTCTCTGTATGTGTACCTATGTCTCTGTGTGTCTGTGTTTGTGTATGCCTGCACACTAAGAATGGTTCCTGGAATTCTTTCTTCAGAGATATAAAATCCAAGAGCAGGAAAACCTCATTTTCAGTATAAAAACAAATTTGTGTTTGATGGTGGGAAATATGAGTCAGCGTAAACTTTGAGTATGAAGGATTTCCTGGAGAGATGGACAGATTCTGCATCCTCATCAGGGTGATGGATTGTCAGCCCACAGTCATTAGCTCATGAGTGATCACCAACTCTGCATTTATCTTGATGTAAATTTTACATCAGTAAAAAATTCCAAAATTGACAGTGTTTGTCTATAGAATTGAGAAGACAGAATGAGTAATGATTCACAGAAGACTGTCAAGGAGAGACACCGAATTCAAACAGAGACAGCCTGACAGTGGGGTGGACAGAATCCAGGGTTTTCAGAACAGTTTGGGAAACTTAATTTGTAGGAAAAAGCCATTCTTTTGTGATTCACAGCTTTGTTTTTAGAAAATTGGACATTGTTGCCTGCTGACATGTTACAGGAGAGTGGCATGATGCTAGAGACAAAATGTTCATCGTGTGAGTGACCACAGGACCAGCAAGAGAGTGTACCAGAGTGTGCCAGGAGTGATGCTGGGGTGGCTTAGCCAATTGTAGTGTATAATGAATTTCACAAAATTTTCCATCTGTCTAATTTAACAGACGTGTGTGTGTGTGTGTGTGTGTGTGTGTGCATGTGTGCACCTGCACATATAGAGGTCAAGGGCTGATCTCTGCCACTCCACCTCACACCGGGTGTGCTCAGAACACGTCTGGAGAATTTTTTTCTCCCTAAAAGATGGGGAGGTGAGTCTTGTGCATGACTCATCCCGAGGCTTCCAGAATCACAAACTTTCAGCCATAATCTAAACAGACAACTCACAAAACCAGCAGGAGACAGGAACGCAGGAGAGGAATTCAGGTTTTCCAAATGGTGTAAAAAAGTATTATCAACTCCTACATATGGGTGGGGCCCTAGATCCAGCCCCTTCATGCTATCTGGTTGGCAGTTCAGTCTCTATGAGCCCCCATAGGCCCAGGTTAGTTAACTGTGTGAGTTTTCTTATGGTGTCCTTGACCTCTTTGGCTCCCTCAATTCTTCCTTCCCCACGTCCATGGAACTCCCCTAGCTCCACACAATTTTTGGTCATCAGCTTCTAAGAGTTGCTGGGTGAAGCAACCAGCTGGCATATTAAGCTGTAAAAGGACTAAGTGCATCTTCTTCCATTGAGGCTAGACAAGGCTGCCTAGTTAGGGGAAAGGGTTCCAAAGGCAGCATGGTAGTCAGAAATAGTCCCTGCTCCTAAGTCAGGAGTTCCACATGAAGACCCAGCTGCACAACTGCTATAGCCTGAGACCCATGTCATGAGCGGGAGCCCACTCCTGACACTATTGATGATAATCTGTTATACTTGCAGACAGGAGCCTAGTATAACTGTCATTAGAGGGGCTTTTGCTGGACTTGGAAAAAATGGTACCCACTATGGTTAGAGATAATGCCCTGGAGAGGAGGAGGAAGAAGAGGAAGAGAGGAGGAAGAGGAGTAGAAAAGACAAACCCTTCCTATGTGGAAACTCTTACCCTGTGTGCCAGCTCACAGGAGAGCATTCCAAGCAAGTACAAGGTCCCTGTGGTGCTAATCACAGATCCTCCATTTGTTATTGGCAACTGGAAATTAAGAGCAGCTAAGGTTGCCCCAGGCCCACAGCCTTGCAATCCTGGTAGAGGGGAGGGTCTGGAGATATTTGGACATATGAGGTAGGAGTAAGAGGTCCCAGCAGTCATACTCTACTTTATGAGCCCTAGGAACTAAAGGGCAAGGCCTGAGTATTGTGAAGGTCAAATACCAGCTGACAGAATGCTCAGTGCCAGGGCTTTTCATCCCACCCGCTGCCATAATAGAAGAGACAAAAGAGAGATGTGGGAGAGGAATTTGGCATTCGAAATCCTATTGAGGACATCCACAAACATACTTGCCGCATTGAAGCAGCTGAAGTTTATAAATGGACGAAACAGACACATTTTATTTAGAGAAATGTCTGAAGCCATGGTCACAAAGCCAGAAGTGGAAGGCACTCATTGGAGCAACCCCAGCCTATGACATCACACATGGGAGAGTCGGAGGTTGTAGAGGGAGGCTTGGTGAAGAGTGCCTGGGAGCTCAGAGCTGTAGTTCTGGATTTCTGGGGCAGATGGGGTAATGGAAGCCTTAGTCTTTGACATTAGAAGTGGAAGGACTTTATTTACTTGAGTGGACAAGCGGACTTCAAATGTTGTCCTTCCTTACTTTTGGAATTGCCAGAGTGATGTACAGCCCTTGGGAACAGTCAGCCTCACTTTGTGGGGACAGGAAATCCTGCAGTGTTTAAAGGATCTGTGGCAGGGCCATCTTGATTGTCAACTCAGTGGGATCTAGAATCACTATGGAAACAAACTTCTGAGCATGTCTGTAGGAGAGTTTCAGGATTGGATCAGATGAGGTGGAAAGACCCACCCTGAATGTGAGCACACCACCCCATGGACTGGAGCTCCAGGCTGAGAAAGTAAAGAACCAGGATTCGTAGCTCTGATCCTGTGCAGACGCAGCCTGAGCAGCTGCTGCCTCACTGCCACCATGCCTCCCACCTTGAAGGACTGTATCCCTGAAAACTTTGGAGTTTTGTGAGTTACAATAAGCGCCTTTCCTTAAGTTGGTTCAATCTGATACACTGCCTCATGCCAATACGAAGAGTAACTAAAAAGCAAAGAGCTTGGAACTTGAGATTTCAGGAAGAAACCTCCTTCTCAAGCAGAAGGCAGGGGCAGAGGAAAGGAGAGTCAGGCTGAGTCTGTGAAAGAAGGTTGCTGGAGAAAGATTAGCAAGAACCAGATGATAGGAGAGCCATTGGTGAGAACCCAGCAAGCTGCAGAACAAGGGTCTGGATCCTAGAGCTGTCCTTCCCGGTTTCACTCACCGCGTTGACTAAGCTTTACCTAACTGGAATGAAACACAACTAAAATACCATTCTGCCATTGCGTTAGCTGCATTTCCAGAGAAAAATGGCCGATGCAGACTGGCCTGTACTTGTTGCCACCAGGATATTATCCTCTGGTGGTGCAGAGAAAAGGCCCACTGCACACATGACATCTGGTACCCTGGAGAAGAATGCTTGCTGGGGCTTCTGTTTTGACGTCTGAATTTTCAGGTCTTACAGCCATCAACACTTGAGACCGTCCAGACCCTATCTCCTCCACATGTGCAGTACTGGATGCCTGGTGAATTCCGGGTAGGAAGGAAGCCCATTCATCCACAGTCTGAACACATCTGGTCTGAAAGCCATTGGCTCCCTCATTTTATTTATTTGTGTGAGTGGCAGAGGGAGGGAGGTTACTATATGCATGGTTGTGCTGGGCTGTGGTAAAAGAGGACCATCAGTCAGTTGAACTCCTCCTGGTCACCAAAGGGCAGGGCGTCTGGAGTTTCTGGGTGTTTTATAAACACTTTACTTCAAGCACATGTCACAGCGACCGTTGCTCATCTCTCAAGGGAGAGGGAAAGCAAGCCACAGCCAAACCAGGTCATGGTAGCTCTACCCTTTGCCAAAATAGGAATCCCAAGATTAGTGTTTGCTTCTTACTGTTTACGGGGCAAAACTAAGTCCTTATTCAGATTCTCCCTAACAGGAATTAAAATGGAAGAAAAACGTAAGTGCTGAAGTATTCTTGAATGTCCCATTTACTGTTGTGTTGTTGTTGTTGGTTTGTTGTTATAATACTTTTATAAACCAACTTTAGGAAAGGCTTTAGCACAGCCCAGTACTTCTATCCTCCTGGTGCCCAGGGACAAGGTCTCTCTGGGAACTGGAAGTGGCATATTGTGCTCCCAAGGTGGCTCTTCAGCCACATCTCTCAGATCATAACTTACTCTGTTTTTCCTCCTTCACCTGATAGGATAGTCTGGGTCAAGATTTCAGATGGAACCCACCACAGAAAGAGAAGTACGAGTTTCAAAACACATAAAGTATAAAAATAAGATGCCTGGATAATGGGTGCTCCTCTCCACAGAACAAAGTTCAGGCTCTATTGTTGGCCCCTCCAAAGGATCCAGATTCCAAATAAGTACCAGGCCACCCCTCTAAGTCACTTGGAACTTAAGTCACTATCAGCGACACACACAAATACCAAAGTTCTCTGTCACCAAGACAACATAAGTGGGGTGGGCTGAGGAAACCTCAAGGTGTCCACACAGCACAAATGTCCCAGGATGGTAAATATTAAGTCATAATTTTGATGGAAAGATGCCATATTGTGGAATACAATGGTCACTTAAGAAGCTGACGAGGTCTTGCTTCCCTGGCTTGCTGGCTCGCCCCTGGGCTTGTAAAGTGCAGTCTCTTCAGCCACCACTTAAAGCTGATGGCTCACCTCACCATGTTTTCCATTTTCACTTGTCCTCACCGATGAGACAAGGATTACCCCCAACACCAAAAAAAAAAAAAAAAAAAAAGCCACAATGTTGTTTATTTGCCTCAAAATCAAACCAAATATTTTTCTGAGGTTATAAATATTTAGATAACTTGTCCGCTAATTTCTATTTTCCTTCATGTTTGGCTCCTTCTTTCCCAGAGCCCAAACACCTTCTCCTCAGCTTTATTTGTTGATTTGAGCATCATGTGTAGAAGCATCAGGCAGAGAAGGGAGTTTTAGCACCCTTGTTCATGCAGAGCTAGAGAGAACTATATTTCTCACTAGACTGTGAGTTCTGTCTGTATGTCTGTCCACAGTGTTCAGCTCTGGTCTGTCCAGAGATAGTAATGAGGGTGAAAATGATCAAAACCCATTATGAAATGTCATGATGAACCCCATCATTGTGTTTAATTTAATATATGTTAATAAAAGTTGAAAAAATATGATTTGAAACCACTGACACTCTCACAGGCAAATCCAAAGTTCAAGCCAACTTGCTGACTCCTGACAGGGTCACTTGCTCTTCTGAAAACCTGAATCAGAACATGCCTGGCATCCGTGATGGGCATTGCTAACTCTTAACTTGATGGAAGCTGAGATTATCTATGAAGCAAGCCTTTATCAATTAGAATGAACTTCTCAGCATCTCAGTTAAGATTAGCCTCTGAGGATGCCCGTGAAGGACTATCCTGATTATGCTAACTGATAAAGACCCATCTTGACTATCAGTGGAACTAGTGCTTCCTCGGGGCATCGTGAAATGTCTAAAACCAAGGAAGCAAGCTGAGCACCAAGGAGCATCCATCATTTTTTCATGTTGCTTGACTATAGATGGGTGTGGCCAGCTGCTTTGGACTTCTGCTGCCTTGATTTCCACACTGTGGTGGGCTGTATATACTCACTCACAAGTCAAATAAGCCCATTCTCCCTTAAGCCACTTTTTGTTGGAGTATTTTTATCACCGGAACAGACAAAAGAAACCAATGCTTGATGTTTGTCCCCAGTCCTTTGGAGTATGGAAAAGTTTACACGATGAGGCCTTCCCAGTCACAGTGTCCGAGCACTCCTGCTGGCCAGGCCGCTGTGCCAGGCTGAAGCATGTGTCTGTGAGGGCAGTGGTACTATACCTAACAAGCTATGTTTACCTCTCATGTCAACACAAAGGCTGAAAATGGCAGCATGAAATCTATATCCCCCAGTGGAAGCACACACTAGGCTTGGCCAAGGCCACTCAACGGGATTCCTCAGAGATGTCAGCACAGAAGGTTCTGGGTCAGACAGGCCTGAGCTGCCAAGTCACAGTGAAAGTGTGAGGTTCTGTAGGTCACCCCTGTGATGGGACAGAGTGACTGTGGTGGTTGCAGTAAGCCAGACCCAATAAAGACTGCCACTTTTCAAAATTCTCTGCACACTGTTGCTGGAGTGGCTCCTGTCCACTATTTTAAACATGTGGCAAAGTGAGTTGGATGGAAGATGTGCTTTTCCGGAGCTTCCTCATTCTCTTTTTGCCACATCAGTTCTCTCTTGGTCTCCTGTGGAATGAGATGGATGTCCCTTGTGATCAGAACAAATACAGCAATCTTGGGGGCGGTAAAAAGCAGCTCCTCGGAGTCACTGTGAACCTTTGAAGCTGAAAGCCAAAGTCTCGCCAGCTATGCACTTGCTCAAAAGTTTGTCCTCTTCCCCTCCTCGTCCACCTCACGTCCTCAGTTCCTTCTGTTTCTGGTGGGGTTTGTCCTGCCCATCAACCAGCCCTCACTCAGCCTGCATCTCTGAAACCCGGCCTTTCTGTACCTGCGAAGGATGAGGCTGATGTTGGAAACAGGAGTGCATAAAATGACTGTGGGAACAGAAGAGGCATTGTGAGTGGGGCTTGTAGCTGGAAGATACTCTAGAACCACTCTTACTCACCAGCCATGGCTCTCTCTCTCCCCCTTTCTAGGCTATGTGACAGGTACCCTTTCTTAGGCACCAACATTTTCTCAGGGCTCAAAATTCTGGGGATACATTCATTTGGCAATAGCTAAGTGGCAGGTTATAGGTGGAACTGCATCTTCACAAAGACTGAAGGGCTAATTCTTCACTATACCACATCCAACATAGCCCCCTACACACACACACACATGTATACCTGAATATACATACACAGAGAAACATACACACTTGTGGGCACTCATTACACAGACAGACTCACACACACACACACACACACACACACACACACACACACACACACACGCACCTCACTGCTCCTGCAGTCCCCCATATATACAACCATATATTCAACATACACCCTCTCCTACATGCACATACCCATCTGTACACATCGACACACATGAACATATCTCACACACACATGCACACCTCCTTCCTGTTGTGTCATCTTATCTGAAAAGTGAGTCTTAGGAAATATCACCAAACCAAGATGGTGTTGTAGCACAGTGACAAGGGTCCTAATCCCAGTAGCCAGTGTCCTTGGGAAAAAAGAGGTGAATACACAGGGACTCTGAGTGAGGACAGCATGGTAGAGATGGAGGCAGAAATCAGTATATGCAACCACATGTCAATATCTGAGCCCTAGAAGTTAGAAGATGCATGAAGGATTATCCAAACCTTCTGGATGACAGCACTGTCATCTGGACCTTGGGCTCTGCCCCAGGACTTTGGGGACAAGGTTCTGTTCTTTAAAGTCAACTTCCTTATGTGTTTTGTGACCACAGGCCTGGGAGAGTGGCAGAGGAATGCAACATTACATGGAGGAGGAGGGAGAAGGAAGCTGCTCTCCTGTCCCTGTGGCCCTGTTGTGTCCAGAAGTCTTCCTGTGGGTAATTTAATAACTCTTAGTCACTGGGATAACAGTTCTTGAGTTCAGTTTCTACTTTAGAAGTAAATAGCAGTGTTTGGATTCTTCTCCCTCAATTAAATAAACACGCTCCAAGCTTATTCTGGATGCTAAAAGGGAGCTCACCTCACACTCTGTAGTGTACCTTGTAATGTTCTATCAAGAGAATTCTCTGACAACTAGGTAGGGATGTCCACTGTCCTGGGAGAACCGTTTCCATCATTCTTCTGCATTCGATGAGGTTTTTGAAGGGGATTGTGTTTGAACCCACTCCACCCTCCTCCCTGGTCACATGATGCAGAAGAGGGGAGTACTCTTACTACTCGCTCCTCAGGATCCCACTGAATGTGGACTTGGTCCTATCCCTGCTGCTTTGACTGACTCATAAATAGTGCTGATCACTCCTGGGTACCCTGCAAGTTGACAAGGGCAGATGCCTCTGTTGAGGGCAGGATGCCCTGTCGGTCATGCTAACTCAGCATCAGATGAGGTCAGGACACAGGCTTTGGAAAAATGTGGACTTACCTGCCTTTTACCTACATAAAAAGAACCATGAAATCCCTTTCATTTATAAGGATTTTCACACTATTTCTGTATTTTTTTATTACTTTAACCCCTCAGAGATTGAACAGAGCCATGTTGTGGCAGAGTCAGTTATTGAGGTCAGTCAAGGCTTTGCAGCTGAAATGGAGTTCAGTATCCAAGAAGCAGAAGCAGACAGTTTCTTGAGTGTGAGCACCCTGGCTAGGGCTTGCTAGAACACACAGGTGCCTATCACACACCAGAGATTCAGTCTGCTCCCCAGAAACAATGGGTTTCTCCCTCCAGGTTCTGACCTCGATGGCCACGTGTAGTACTTGGTTAGATCAACTTTCTGAACCCAGAAGGTCAGTGCCAGGGGGCAGCCTTCAGGCTGCATGTGGACATTGACACATCCATTTGCCCAGAGTGGCTTAGACTGGCCTCCCTAGACTGTAGTGTGGAAAAAGTTTCTTTCTGGAAAAGAAAACAATTTATTTGCTTAACGGCCAGGGGCTGGACATCCCCCTGCCTCCGCTCCTTCCCAGCTTTATTCTGTTCTGTCTTGGTGCCAAGTGGCTGCACACTTCACTGTGGATGTTGAAGAGGTGGTTGTTAGCTTATTTGAGTAATAGAGATCTCCTTTGTCTTTAAAAATAATCTCTATGCAAAGCTGTAAATTGACATCTTTAAATCACACCAATCTCAGAGGCTACTTCAAAGTACTCTATGGCATTCCTCTCCTCACCTCAGACGGAGGCTACTTAGGTAACCGCTGCAGGGCTGTGTGCCAAGAGGTCTCTAGCCAGTGTTTCATTTCCTGGTACATACGGCTGCTTCCTGGGGCTTTCTGTCTATATTAAGTTTCTCCTCTTTCCTCTATTCCCTCCTCTTCAGCATGTCTTTATGACCAATTTCAACTTTGTTCCAACCAGCAGAGCTAGAGCCAGTGATGTAGGAACGACATTCCATGTATGGCGTGGGGTGATGGTCACTAATAATCACTCGTGGGGTGTGGTCACCTGTTTAGTAACCTCAGTGAGATCAGAGCTCAAAGGTGCTTCCAGGCTACTTAGGCAAAGGTCTCAAAATGGAAGGAGCCTAGATGTCCCCCAAGTTTGTTGGGATGATAACTGTTCAGGCTCTCTAACTAGAGGGGCAGACACTTAGGTTCGAGCATGCCCATTGGCTCCATGAACTTTTGGTGGGGGTTGGGCAGCCTACATTAACTAGGATCTAAACAGGTTCCTCTGCAAGGCCTGGGTTTCATGGGTCCCACACAGGTACTGGACTGGAGAGGTGTTCCAAGAGGAGTGGGAGTATTCCTGTCCCACATCATACTCCTCCTCCTCTGGCCTGAGTGCAAACTCTTCACCCAGCTCTCTTCTATTCAGAGACAGGAGGATGCCCTTTGGCTATCTCCCTCAGATGTGCCTCTGGTTACCCAGTCCCTGTAGGCCTTTGTCGGACCTGAGAAAATCTATCCAGGCTTTTTTCCTTCCTTGCCCACCTTTCCTGCCTTTCTCCTGTGCCTCTTTGAAGGCGCCCTATGATCCTCTCCTGGCCCAGGAGACCTCACTGCTTTCTCTTCTGAGGGAGAAGATATTTACTGCCCTATGCCCTGCTCGCAGAGATGGTCGTCCAGAACCAGGGACACAGACTGTCTCTGGCATCTTCCACAGCTGTTACACTGTTAAGTGAGACAGATGGCAGATTTGGAGGTAGCACGGTTAAGAGCAGAGGAGAGAGAGTACAGTCTCTGAGGACCAGTTCCAGTGAATTCAATGAGAAGAGGTACCAGGGTCTCTTCTTGCTGCTTAGTTTTAACAAGTTCAGGTTGCATACAGGATTCTATAAAATAGTTTTATCCAGAGGTCAAGGTTATGTAGTATTGTCTTAAATGGAAAAGAGAGGGTGATTTGGCTCCTCACTCAGACCTACATTTCTGAAGGTGTCTCAAACCCTGAACACCACCATATAGGGAGGTCACAGCCTCCCCTACACAAGAGATCTACAGTCTACTTCATACAGGAGGGCCACAGTCTACACCATATAAGAGGCCACAGTCTATACCATACTGGATGATCATAGTCTACATCATACAGGAGGGTCACAGTCTCCACCATGTAGGAGATCTTAGTGCCATTACAGATGGAAATGTTGAAGATGTTACACGTTTCATTGTTTGGAATGTCCACACTACACAGAGCTAACGGTTTCAGAATAAATTTCTGACCCCAGCTCATCCAACCTTGAGGCGGTTTGGTTTTTCTATGTCATGCCGATATCCACCCTGATGATCCAGGCAGGAAGGGATTCTGTGCCCAAAATAGAAGTCTCTTTCTTACTCTGCTGCGAAGGCATCCTGTGCATCTCTTCAGGTGGAGGGGACACTGCTTTCGCTGGCCAGGCCTTCATTCACACACCTCTTCCCTGGCTTCAGGTAGGCACCAGTAGCCACCCCAGAAGCACACCGAAGCCAGCATTGCCCCCAGAGTGGGTTGAAGGCAAAGACTCCACAGCACTGAGGAGTGTTGTTCTTGTGGAGCCAGGCTGGCATCATCAATGCAATGAAGGCTTGGCAGCTTAGGTACAGGAAGCCATGGTGGTACCTTACAGCTGCCAACAGCAATGACCACAAGCTGAGCAGTTTCAAACAGCAGAATCGCCCTCTCAGTGTCTCAAAACCAGAATGTGGATGTAGCAGGGGGTCTCAGCAGGACCATGTGACAAATCCAGCACTGGGTAGCTTATGCCTCTTCCAGCTCCTGGACATTAGCCTCGGCTTTGGCATGGGACGACGCCCTCTACTCCTCCCTTTATCCTCTCACAGGGCAGCAGTCCTCTCTGCTTTTGAATTCCATGAAGTCTGCCTCAGGACACAGGCAAAGAGCCAAGGTAGGACCTGCTCGAAGCAAACCTCCAAAGGCAGATCTGACCACATCTTGGATGAGCAGAATCCCACAGATCAAGGTTAGAAGTGAGAGAGCTGTCAGCAGTTGTGGAATGGACGAGAGATGCCTCCCAGCCCCTCTGGACCTAGGGTCTAGGCTAGGCTGCTTCCACGAGGACTCTGGTTCCGACACCCACGTTCTCTGTTCACCTTTTCCTGAGCAGGTGCTGGAAGTCTCTCACTGCTAGAGGGTGGGGTCATGAACTCAAGCTCATCTTGTCCTATGGAGCCTTCCTAAACCCTTCTTTTTATAAAATGTAGTCCAGGATGCCTGCTTCTGTGAACATCAGGAGTGAGTGCGACAACCTATCTTTCTCCTGATAATAACATGACCATGTAATCCAGGACCCACTCGGAGGCATCATCTTAACTAAATAATCCACAAAGACTTTACTTCCGCGCCACCACGCCCGGCTTAAGACTTTACTTCCAAACAGGACCCTACGAACAGCTTTTGGAATTGGCAACTGTTTGTCTACAACATCCTATTCTTTAAAAATACAATAAAATAATAAAATAAAGAAAGGAAATAGTTAATGTTGCTAACTTGTATTTGTGTGTGGGCTCATGTGTCCACCCGTCTTGTGTTTACCACATATATGCAGGTGCTTGCAGAGACTAGAAGAGAGTGCTGGCCCTTTTTAGGACTGGAGTTACAAGAAGTTATGAGCCACTCAGTGTGGGTGCTGCGAATCAAATCCATATCTGCTGCAAGAGCAGTGTACTTAACCACCGAGCCACCTCTCCTGGTCCTACAACATTCGTTTTGTAAAGCACATTCCATCTGAGGTCCCGAGGGCCTCTCTTCCAGCAACAGGATATGGCAAACTTACAGTGTCTCTAGCAGGTATAAACTTCCAAAATAAGGATACACAAACATCAGAATAAAACGTTTTAATGGAACTTTTACTTCTAGTAAACTAAAGAATAATACAAGTGGGGCTGGAGACACGGGTCTGTGCAAGAGCAGCAAATGCTGATGTCATACCAGGTTCACATTCATGATGTGTGGGGAGGTGCATGTGCACACACACACATTGCATGGGTACAAGAGATGTCTTCCTGAGATCAATGATCCAGCTTGGCTGACTCTCCAGCAAGCTTCAGGGACCCTACTCTATTGCCCTGGCACTGGAGTTAAAGCCATGTACCCATGTGCCTCATTTTTACATGGTGCTGGGGACCCAAACTAAGATCTTCATGTATATATATATATTCAAGAAGTTTACCTACTGACCCATGCATCAGCCCCTCTGAATTGGTTCTTCGAGGTCGGGGATGTCTATAGAAATTCCACCATGTACCTAAGATCTTCTCATGCGTTCTGCACCACAGTCAGCCCAGATCTCCCTACTCCCATGTAGTTTTCAAAATGGCATCCCATTGTTTCCAAAATGCAGAGAGTGAGACACTGCCTGGGAACCTTTGTAAGGCCACCCCTGATCTGGAAGGCTGCTGTGCTGGTTGGGTTTTTTTTGTCAATCTGACACAAGTTAGAGTTATCTTAGAAGAAGAATCTCAACTGAGAAAATGCCTCTATCAGATTGGCATGTAGAGAGAGGTCCATGGAGCACTGACCCCCATTAATGATTGGTGTGAAGGGCCCAGCCCACAGCCGGTGATACCACCCCTGGCCAGGGGGGTCCTGGGTTGAAAGTAGGGTGAGCATAGCTTAGAAAACAGGCCAGGAAGCATTGCTCCTCCATGACTTCTGCTTCAATTCCTGCCTTGAGTTCCTTAACCAGCTGTGATTTAAGTTGTGTAAGCCAAATAAACCCTTTCCTACACAGGTTCTTTTGGTCATGGGCATATCATAGCAATATAAAACAAAGAGGGTATCTCCTCAGACTATGTTGAATTTCTGTGCATACAGGTCACCCTGACTTCACTCCTTTTCTTTATGCGACGCTCTATAGATTACTTACTGGCTGCTTGCTCTATAGCTTGAACCAGAAATGTGTTAAAGGATTTGTGGCAAGGTAATTCATTGTTGGGACACTGCTGGACCATGAGGCTGAGACGGCATCAGTGAGTTTATTCAGCAGTGGCTCTCAACATACAGGGAAGAAGGCAAGTAGGATCTGTGGCCTGGTTGGATGAAAAACATTACTAGGGTGTGTCCTGAAGGGACTACTGTGGTACCAATCCCTTCTTATGTATCAGCTTGCCAGCTGCCCCGAAATGAGCAGTTTTCTCCACTAAATGCTTCATGCCATAACGCCTACCTCACCACCGATGGAAAGCAGGGGAGCCTTCTGGCCAGGCAAGGGACCTCCAAGGTATGTTGTTGTGTGAGCAAATTTAAGTCCACCCTTCCTGTGGCTGTATCTAGGAACCTGGGACAGGCATGAGAAGTGGTGGACACAACCTCCCTTCAACACCAGCATCCAAGGGACTCACAGGAACTTGCTGCCACACAAATGCATGGCGAGTGCAAAAGAGGGTGCTATTCCCAGGGAGGAAGCTAGCTGCAGGGGGATCATTTATCCCCCTTCCTTGTAGAAACAAGGGGCTTTCATCTCACCAGGCCCCATGGCTTAGACAATTGCAGCCCCCAGAAGCCAGCAGCACAGTCAGGTCACCAATGAGTGCTCCATTTTCTCTGTCAACATAACAAGTTGAAGACAGAATGATGTACACTGTGGATGGCCAGTCACTCTGGCAGATCTGGGGTGCTAGTGACTCAGGGCTCCCTCTCTGCCTCATATCCTTTAGAGGTGAACATGTATGAGTGCTTATTTGTGTGTGTGATCTTGCGGGGGTGGGGGTGGGGGGTGTGTGCACGTGGGAGGCACACAGTGACTTCCTTGACTGCTTTCCACCTTCTTCTCTGGGATACATTTCTCATTGAGCTCCTGATATAGCCAGATTCACTGGCCAGTGAGCTCAGGAGATTCTCTGCCTCCCTCTTCCCAGCGCTGAGATTACAGATGCATACTGCCGTGCCTGACCATTTACACAGGCATTCGAGCTCAAACCCAGTGCCTTTGCTTGCACAGGAAGCACTTTACCATGACTCCTTCCCAGCCCCCACGTATACCTTTTAATGTCCGCTCATCCCACAAGCCTCAGTTGGGAGATCCAGGCACTGTGGTCGCTTCTGGTCCTCTTTTCAGAGTTTATTTTTATTTCAAAATTGAAAACTATTAGAAACACTGTAATTGCTGGATTTAATGTTCCATCCAGGCAAGTTTACTGAAAGCTAGAACAACCTTTCCAGTCTTGTCCAGCCATTTAACTTTAAAGCTAATTTGGCGCCTCTGGAGAGACATGGGTTTTTCCTAGACAAGGTTTTCATGGTTTCATTTTGTGACATTTAACTACACGTTGAATGAAGAAACCACAAAACCTTGCAAGCCCACAGTAATAATGTCAGATGAAATTGCTGATTTTGTTCTGGGTTTCAATATTGCCATATGACTTCAGTCAAAAACCATACAAATTAAACAAATGCTAAGCTGGAGACCTGGGAAAGTCTGGAGACTGCGCTCATGGAGGTCCCCAAAGAGCTAAGGTGGACATTGTTGTTGTAGTCGTCGTCATCATTATCATCATCATCATCATCATTGTTACCATCACCCTCTCCATCACCATTGCCATGGTTGGGCCTCTCAAAGGCGGCCACTGTCAGCTTGACACAGCCCATCTGCTTGGTCAGAGACCACAGAAAATCTATGGTTTGGAAACAGTGTGAGAAACATGAGAAGTTCTTAAATCAAGGTGGTCTCCTGAAGACTCTGCCCAACCCTGTCTCCTCTGCCTAGTACCTCACAGGGGAGGACTCACACCCACTCAACAGTAAGAAAAAGATCACGGGTGATACTCTCTGAGTGTGTTTGCTTCCATGAAAAGGAAACTGAAACTCAGTTCACCCACCCCGTGGAGAAGTGGGATTTCACACCACGTAGAAGAACACACCGGGAGCTCATCGAGTTGACAGCAGCACAGACCATCTCAGAGGGTGTTACAGAAACAACACTAACAATGCAGAAATGACAACTAGCCCATGAGGGTCACCCACACTTCCCAGCAGACCCCAAGACTGTTGGTACATGCCAGGACCTTACAGACCTAGAATTTCCAGTGGACTGAACATGGTCTGTGCTTTCTCCTACTCACACATAAGCTGAGGTTAACCTATAAATTGAGCACAACAGGGCATTAGTAGGAATGATCATAGTAACTAATCGAATGGACCGAGTCAGCAAGATGGGTCAGTGTTAAAGAGGCCTGGTGCCAAATCTGATGACCCAAGTTCAACCCCTGGAACTCACAGATTTCCAGAAGTTACCCTCTGACCTCCATATGCACACTGGGCATACATAAGCACTCATGCACATACATATAAAAATAAACAAATGTTAAAAATAATAAGAACCGAGACTGTATCATGGTCCTATAATGTGGTTGGTGTTATGACGCTGATTCATTCCCTGTCCCTTTCTCCATCCATCTACACATCTCAGTGTACAAGACTTAATGTTCCTGGGGTGATTTGAGACGACTCTAGACCGATGTAGTGAGAGGAGGAGAGGATAGATACCAAATTGTGTGACACGTTTCAGTTCAGAACACAGAAAAACCACCTGCTCCCAGGCATTTGGCCCTGCCACAGCCAGCCTGACCACACCCATCATATCTCAGGGACTAGCAGGTAGGTAACGAGCATAGAGTAGCAGCCCTGACCAAAGGACAATCCACAGCTGGAAGATGGGACAGCAAGACCCCAACCCACTTGCAGAGAGCACAGGGCTTCAACGTGCTTCATTCCTGTGTTTTTGCATTTAATATATTTGAACTGCAGCTGGGCCCAGATAAACGTAACTCAAAAAGTCAAAATTCAGATAAGGAAGGGTTACTGTGTACACTGTGCTCACACAAATATGACACCCTTGCATGTACATTCTGCATACATACATGCAGGCATCTATATTAATATAATCTATATACATTTGGGTATATATTATGTGCAAGTATACACATATGTTAAATAGATTATGAATGTGGATGTTGTAGACACATCTATTTTATACAAGTGAACATACATCAAGGGAGAGAGGCAGAGAGAGAGAGACAGAGAGACAGAGAGAGACAGACAGAGAGAACAGAGAGACAGAGACAGAGAGAGAGACAGAGACAGAAAGAGAGAGACAGAGAGAGAGGAAGAGAGGGAAAGTGAGAAAGGGAGTAAGACACTAAGAGGTTAAAGGAGCAGTGGGCTGAGGAGTGGAGACCACACAGAGGCTGCAGAGCCAACAGTAGGCACTGACGATGTCTGGAGCAGAGCTCTTTGATCTCCATGTTTTATACCTGCTTGGGTGAGGCCCACCCACCAGAGAAGGCACACGGAGGCTGAGGGCGGGAGGCACTTTCTACAGGGAGGTTACTGTGGGTAGCTGATGGGGTTTCCTTTTGGTTCTCTTTAAAGGCCAGAGCCTGATGCCTCTCTGGCTCTGAGGAGCTTGCAACATCCACGAAGAAAGATGAAGGGGACCCTTAAGAAACCATTCTGAGCAAGAAGGGGTTCAGATGTACTTCTAAATGCACGTCTCTCTCTCCAGATACCCTCTCCCACCGTGTGAAGAGTCACACTTCTACATTCAAAAACTGGACTCCCTTAGAGAACAAGGAGACTCCCATGTGTCTCCACTGTGGGAGAGACATTACTCTGGTAGAAAGAAGGCCTCTCTCCCCAGCCTAGAACACTAGAAAAAAGACAGGCTGGGTGTGCTAACTCATGTTTACAACCCCAGCACTTAGGAGATCGGAGGACTGCTAAGTGCTCAAAGCCAGCTACATAGTAAGAGACTTAATAACTGGTCAGGAGTGACAATCACTCCTGAATAAAAGAAACCTCATGATTTCAGAGTTGAAATATGGAGGTTTTTGAGAGCAACTTTTTCCTAACATAAGGTCCTAACTCTGAGAAAAACAGTTTAAAGTTCAAAAACGTTTGGACATCAGATAACTATTACAAAGCCCCGTTTAGATGCCTCTCAGTAAGGAGCAGGGAATTAGAAACATATGAATCACAATTTCCGTTAAGACCCACTTGAACATAAAGATTAAGGCGCAGAGCTATTGCCTAACGAAATGTGTTCAAGGGCTTACTAAATTCCAAATATTTAAAGCATAATGAAGACATTTGGAGGGGAAATAGTTACAACATCTATTCCCACCCCCCACCCCCTTTATGCCGTGCAAGTAGAGTTGGGTGCAGAGTCCTCATGGTTACTCTTAGCTTAGAACAGCTTACCTCACCTTGGACCAAAGACAGATCCTGAGACTGAGACTTGCGGATCTCTCTCTACCTTTCCACATTTGTGTTTACAGAAGCTATTCGGAAGTGGAGAGGCATCAAACCAAGATGTGAGAACTGGGAAACAAACAAACAAAAATAGCGTGGCAGGACCTTGTGCCTTTTCTACTCAACAGCCAAGTGAGCCAGTTCCCAAAACAATGTTCTGGTTTATAAATAAGTTAGAAAATCAATACCAATCAAATAGGAATTAGAAGAATTTACAAGTAAGAGCGTGTGCAGTAACCTCTTGAGAGGAATGTGCAAATGTGGTTGAGCATCTCAGAAGAAAAAAAACAAAGGACTCTTTACCAGAGTTCTCATCCAGTTAGAGAGCCACAGTCATCACTACAGGAGCTGAGACTGGAAACAGTAACAAGCTATACTGCTGGAGTCCCCAGAAAGGAAAACCAGGCATCTTCAGCAGGGAATTAGGGAACAGGACCAGACCCAGGCAGATCTGAGTTCTCCCCTTCCTGGGCTGCAGTGAGGACACAGGTGTGGACAGAGAAGATATTTTGTGTCCCCCCCCTTCCCCGAGGAGGATGTTGCCTTAGTTTATCCCTGTCCCTCTGCTTATCCAAAGACATAGTGGGGCACACATCCTGTATTGTTTATGCTTGCATTTTATGCCTCAAAAGCCAGAATTTCTATTGTTCAGTTAAACTGTTTCGTTACTTTGTGTTTTCTTTTTCCATCAATGGCTACTTGTACTAGGAATGTGTTTGTTCAGTTTCCAAGCCCTTACTGTTGCAGTATGAATGCCATGTTTCCTCCTGAGGATACCAAGGTACAGTCCTGTGTTTCAGTGTAACAGAGCCCTACCTCCTCGTGGCCCTGCCTCCCCATGGCCATGCCTCCCCATAGCTGTATCTCTCCATGGCTGTGCCTCCCTGTGGCTGTGCCTGTTTGCATTTTACAGCAACCTTGATTCTTATAACAATTTTCTTATATGTTAACTTTTATTGAAGTGATTTATAGTTTACACAAAAGTTGGAAGGACAATGCATGAATCCCAAAATCACACCTCACAGCAGTTATTTTTTTACATGGGTTCTCTCTCTCTCTCTCTCTCTCTCTCTCTCTCTCTCTCTCTCTCTCTGTGTGTGTGTGTGTGTGTGTGTGTGTGTGTGTGTGCATGTGAAAGTGCACATGTCTATGTCTCTGTATGTGTATGTCTATCCTGTTTTTCTGTCTCTCTGTCCCTATATCTCTTTACCTCTCTGTCTGTTTTTATGTCTGCCTCCATCTCTTTCTTTGTTCATCCCTGTCTCTCTGTATCTCTCTGTCTCTGTCTCTCTATCTCAGTCTCCATCTCTCTATGTCTTTGTCTCTCTATCTCAGGCTCTCTCTCTCTCTCTCTCTCTCTCTCTCTCTCACACACACACACACACACACCTGTCTTATGCAATGCATGGAAGCATCACCTGTCAATAAAATGCTGTTGGCCTATTAGCTTAGACATGAAATAGGAGGTAAAAGTTCCTGCAGGAAGAGAGGAGTTCTGAAATAGAGTCAGGCACAGAAAGAGACTTTCCCCAAACTCTAGGAAGATGATTACATGAACCATAACTAACCATGTGGCAGGACCTAGAACAGAACAAACAGGATAATTGTCACAAGCTAGCAGAAACAAGCCAAAGCCTTTGTCCTAGGCAATTCTTCATATATACGATGTCTCAGAGTCATCATTTCAGAGAACATGGGCATGGTGGAAAAGCCTGAGGTTATACCATTCCTTTCTCTTAGCGTTTCCAAGCCCAGTGGCTCAGGCATTGCTCTGGGCTGAAGTCTTTACCAAGTCCAGCCAGATCAACCAGATCAGACCAGAGGAGACTCCATGTCACCAAGCAAATGCAGGAATGGGCCTGTCTTCACGAAACCTGTGGTTCCAGTGGACCTGAGATTGAGCAGTGAGTCATAAGCTCTGTGCCTACCTCATCCTCAGGCAACTCCAGTACACAGTTCCCACACACCACTAAATCAGAACTCTAAAAGCAGACATAACCTGCCTTCTAAATACTCATATGCTTTCGAGCAGCAGTCACCCTAGGTCTGGTGCTTTGCTGAGGGAACCTTGTGAGTCAAAGCAAGCTATACAATATGTCTGGTAGCTCCTCTCTCCTCCTGTCTTGTCTGGTATTGCGTTGCGTCCCACTCGACCGGCAAGAAAGACGCAACCACTGGAATCTTCTGCGGCAAAGCTTTTATTGCTTACTTATCAGGAGGGAAGACCCTGAACCCAGAAAATGGCGCTGCTTATATAGCCCGCAACGTGACGTTTCAGCACCTGATGTGGCGTGACAGCTCCTGATTCCTTGCTCGCCCATCACCCCATTACTACGCCGCGAGATGGGCAGTGACTAGGCGTGAGTTCACTCTTGCACTTGCGCATAAGGCTTGTTTACTAGTTAGGCGCAGTGGAAGCCAGCGCCATCTTATAATGGCGATTGCTCGCGGCACGGCTCTCCACAATCTGGTATCTGCATTGCTGGTCTGGGGCTTTTCCCATGCGATGCAGGCTACTTAGCCAGTGGCAGAGGCTCCCTATCTTTGGTCAGCAGCCTCCCTGCTTTCTCTGACAGCCACAGGCTTAAACCTCTCTCGGCAAGGGGTTCTCCTTTACCTCAGTTGTCAGGTGGAATTACTAGGTTGATGGCTACCCTTATGTGCCCAACTCCCCAGAGCTGAACCCCAAACTTCTCTGCTTCAACAAGAGAACAGGTTTCTCTGTGGGTACATCACCACCTTCCTTCTGTAAGGTACTCATGTACCTGGAGTTTTGGACACTGAGAAAACACTTCCTGTTTGCTACTTAATGGCAGCACAATAAAAACAATCATTTTTTTAAAATCATAGTTGTTTCCTGCAAAGAATGACAAATTCAGAAGGCGCACTCCCATTCAGAAAGTCAGCAGACACACTCCCATTCATAGCCTTATTCTTATTTAGTATACCCATCACAGGACATGCCCTCCTGTATACATACTCTATGTTTTACCTACCCTGCATTTGGTAAAGCGTCCTAGATACAAAGCAGGTTTACAGAGCAAGCATTGAGACAAGGGGAAGCACAGACAGACTGAATTAATGAGGTGCTGTTAGTTAAATACTTCTAACGGATATTTAACCGAACACACAAACTGTCAGGAAGAGGCAGTTCCCTGTCAGAGAACAGGACTCCAGATAAAGTATCTACAAAGAATGTCCAACAGCCTGTGGCAAAACACACACCTCTCCAGGACAAGAACTTCCTCCCTGATGCCATTGTCCCCAGCTATGCCTTGGCAGGTCTAACTGCAGGTCAGGGCTCAAAGAGCAGTGGGCATCCAGGGAGCTTTTTATAGACCCAGATGGGCTGTGGGATGTTCTCTGTGCTTATCTCGGAGAGCACTCTAATGTTTGTGCTGCCCCTCCTTGGGGCCAACCCGGATCTATCTCTTACTTTGTTTGTACCTACCCATCTGGCCTCCAGTCTCATCTCCAAAACGTGTTGCTCCATCACCAGGATGGAGGGTGAAGAATTGGAGCTTGAGACTGAAGAGTATGAAAAGAGAAAGCATACCTGTTACTAAAGGTTACAGTCCAGATGCCTGGGCCAGTCTTTAAATGTACTTCACAGCAGATGATCAGCACCACTGCCAAGACTCCCACAGGAAGTTAGGGAACTGTGTGTATCTTTTAAAGTCCCCTGTCAGCTACAGAACACGGGTGTGCATGGACTAGAATTCAATCGTTCTTTAAGAAAGTATTTGTGTCTCTACAGCTCCCACACAAAGGTCGCTGGTGCATAGGAAAATTGAGAGGAGTCCATCCTTGTCTCTTGAGGATGCCAATTGTCACTCTGCGAAATAAAATCAACCAACGTGATTTGGGTTTCTCATGACTCTCATGACTGCTCAAACTATCACCAGAAGTGTATGAGAAGTGTCTATGAGACAACCGTGAATGCTAGCCCAGTTTCTCCTCTGTGGAGTGAATAATCATGGGGACCCGTTCAAGGGTTTGGTCGGTGAGTCCAGGAAACAGAGGTCCTGGGAGTCATGAGAGGAATGTTGCAGGACTTCCTGTTAAATTAAAAACTAAGTCAATAGATGAACAAACAACACCTAAACAACCAGCAGACAGAGAAACACCACAAATGACAGACACATAGACCATTGCCAATACCCAGGGACCATTGTCAACACCCACCAACAGGTACATAGACCCTCGTCAACACCCACAGTCGACAGACAGACAGACAGACCATTGTCAACACCCATAGACAGACAGACCATCATCAATACCCACAGACAGGCACACAGATCATCACTAGCCTTGCCGATGCCACCCGTTGTATGTGGACACAACTCTGCCACCTGTCATGACCCTCACAGGGTATCATTGTGCCTTACTCAAGTCACACACAGGTAGGAACCATCCGATTAACAGGAATTAAAGCAGCCACCTCAATTGTGGGCATTCTAAAGGTGCAAAGATCTGGTAAAACGCAGAGCCCTTCTAAGAACCGTACCCTAAAACATGCTTCCCCAAATGAAAATCTACACAAAGTGGGGTCCAGTCTATGAGGTGTGTCTAATGAAGTGTGTCCAGTCAGTATTTTGTTGTACCTCTGTCATCTGGAGTTCTCCCTCTTAAGGAGCAAGTGAAGAGCCAGCTGTCTTCCTAATGTCTGTAACACAGAGCTGGGTGACAGTCACTGTAGGCTGTCATAACTAGTATGTGCTCAACCCTTGGATGATGAAACACCACCTCCCAGTCCTCGATACCTGAGCCTCGTGCATTTGCTACTTCCAGGCCACGTGGAGGATGCTCACCAAACAAACTGCAGGGATGTTATTTAGAATTAGGAAATGGTTTAATTGATAAATTCAGATTTTTTTGGTAAAGATTTCATGGAGTTAGTCTTAACATCACTGCTTAGGATGAGCTAAGAAGGGTCGCTCTTTGGGTGCCAGAAAGTCATTTAAGTGATTTAAGCTATGCTTTCATTGATAATATTGTTAAAATGTAATAGACATTGTACTATAGGGATGAAAAATGATGGCGGCAATACAGGTGCTAGAATAGAGACTTGATATCCTTTGTGGTCTGGCACCTCCTGCTTTGCATAAGCTGTGCTAGTTTTCTAAGCAATCTGTCTCCACTCTGGCCCTAGTTCACCTTCCCACGCCCAGGGACACAGACCAGGCCTGGAGCCTGGGATCTGAGAACACAGGGCTGACTCAGGATCATAGATAACAGAGCAGTGGGCAGAATGAGGGTAGGGGACTGGTCCTTTACAGAGCCTCTGCATCGGATGTGAAGTGACCAGTCATGGCTTTTCTGGATCCCTGGAGATCAGGGCATCTGTGGGGCTGGGCTGGGCTGGGCTGGGACAAGGGGTTAAGTCACAATGCCCTAATATTTGCCCTACAGACTGGGTGATACTAGGACAATGACCTAGACATCACGAGGAATGTGACAGCTGTTCCTCTTTGGGGAGGTGTTGTACTGAGTAAATCCTAGCAAAGTGGCAAAGGGCTCTGCGTCTGTGGGGTTTGGGTTCACTCTGAGAGCAGGTGCCCTGCTCACTGTCAGGATCTACACGAGTCCCTCACGTCCTCATAGGAGCTTGCAGCTATGCCTGCTGGCAGGCAGAACTGGTACTTTCGGGAGTAGCAATGAGGACATATTGGACTCAGTTTTGAGATCTTTCCAGAGTGTGAGTCTTCTTGGCTTTCTCTTGGTGTATTTATCTGACTTGAAAGACTGGGATGCCAAGAGTCCCTGGGGGTGCTGTTGGAGGGCCTCCAGGTGGCCTGCGCTCCTGTGAACAGCACCTCTCCTGTGTCTTGCAGGCCCCCTGTGGGAGTGGGGATGAATGTGTCCCTTTGTGGGGCTCTGGCGTCCAAGTTCTGGAAGGAGCCACCTGGCACTCTACTCCTCACCGCTCAGGACTTCATTTGCAACCCTAAGAACATTGCTGCTTCCCAGCCTTTCCCAGTGAGAAGCACAGGTCAGAGCTGCAGGCGGTTGCCTGGCCCCCTCTGTAGCCTACCTACCCCCTTAATCCTCCATACAGCAAGAGAAGTCAGGGTCGGCCCTGTTCACAGGGACACTCCCTGCAAATGTCCCACACCAAAGCTGGACCAGGCCTCACTGAGATGGGAGCAGCAGGTCTTGTTTTTAGTTTTATTTGAGGCTATTTTTAAAAAATTTTTACAATGTTTATTTTAATTATATAAAATGAGAAATGAATATTTCACTTATTTTCAGTTTCTCTCTCTTTTTTAATGAGAGCTGTGATTCCACTCTCTAATGAGGTTTAAAAAAAAGCTTGTAAAATGGTTGCTGGAAAATTTTTCTGCATCTTAATATTTGATCTGTATACAACTGGTTCTGAAAATAAAGGATTAGGTCTCAAAGGTGGGAGGGAAGGAAACTGGGGTCAAAGGTCAATGGTGTGACATCCCCAAAGGACTTTCAGGAGCAGGGAATGGGACCATCTAGGTGAAGGAGAGCAGTTGGGACATTTGGCTCCTGAAGTTGCTGCCCAGCAGAAAACGGAGCCTCTGACTCCTGCTTCTGCTCTGGGCACAGCATGGAGGAGTTTTTGGAGGGCACCTGCTTACCTGCGATGCAAATCCAGGCTCTCACATCCTGCAGCCTGCTGCCTTCAGGAAACATGCTTCTGACCTCACTAATCTCTGGGACTATAGGCTTGGAGAATAGGTTGGCTGTGTTCAAGGATGTGTTCTAACCTAGACAAACTGGCAGCCACTGAATGCAATGGATGAAAGCGCTCTGATCCAAAGTGCGGACATTTGATGAATGGAGGAGAAAATGGGTAGAAAAATCAGCCAGGGGCAATCTGCGTGGGTAGATGACTCCGCCTCCTCTTAGAAGAGTGCAGTGGGATGGCCAGTGGGGTCCAGCCTCACCCCCAGCATTACCAATCGATCGATGATCAATCACTTTCCAGCTTCTTCTCCTGGCCCCTCCCACAGCTCTGGCTTCTTGCCAGACTGACCTAGGAAGACACTGATGATTAATAGTGATTGCCCTGCACATGCTCCACTTGAGAGCATCCACCTATATATTCTGGGTTGTGGCTTTGTGTTCTGCCCTGCTGTTGGGGTGCGAGGCATGGCCACTAGGAATGCTAAACACGGGGAGCTTGACAGAGCTTATCCCATGTGCCATTGCTGTCAGGTGCAGTGGCACTGAGTACCACTCTAGGGGTGGGAGAATGCAGTCTAAGATGGGGGTCCACAGTTGGGGGTTCCCTGGCTTCTGGGCCCCCAGTTGTCGCTGGAGACCTGCACAGAGAAATCAGGAGTGAAGTGTCTGAAGTGTCAGGGGTTCATGGGCCCTCAAGGAGGCCTGGACCAGGGGCTCCCAAGCTCCTGGACATCCAGGCATCACTGAGCTGTGAGGAGTTGGGAGTGGCGCCAGGACACAGATTGGGGACACCGTTTAGCTTGGGGGCAGGGGGAAGGGAATGGGAGCTCCAGCTTAGGGTACCCGTGATTGTCCTTAGCTTGTCAGTGGTTGGCTGGAAGCACAGAGAGGCCTTTGATGAGAGATTTAGGTTGTGGTTCTGTAGGCAAAGGCCTGCTCCATGCTCCCCATGGCAGTTCTTGACGAAAGAGACAGTCATTGGTTCCAAACTGTTTATTGGTTGTTCATCGTGGAATATGGATCCGTACCAACCCTTAGGGTGGACCAGAGATTCAATACCTTTGGCAGGGAGGAATGTCCAGGAAGAGGAGCTTATTGGCTAAACCCTCAGGGCCTCTAGGCACCTCATTAGCATGGAGAACTCTGTTCTGAGGGGAAGGTCTTGGGGAGTGTGGGATGTGGTCCAGGCCAGGAATCTGGCAGGGATCAGGGAGATGCCAGGGTGCTGGGGACTCAGACCCACTCTACCTTACCAAGTTTCCTGGCTTGGTCCACTGTCCCATGCTGGGTGTTTCCAGACATTGCCTAAGTTAATGAGAAGAAGGTAGGTTTAAGCACAGCTGAATAGGAGGAGGCAGGAAGCTTGGGGTCAGGACTGCAGGCTCCTGAGAGCCAGCATCATCGATCACTGATAATGGCTCAGTTTCTTTTTCCTTGCTGTTTCTTTTTCCTTGCTATTGAAATGAAATACGCACCCAATGAGGTTCTTCACCTGGCCTCAGGTGTGAAGTGCCTACCACACAGTAGGTGCCCATTACTGCTGGCCTGTGCCACTTCTTGTCCTTCTCTGGATCCTTCATCCCGCCAGCCAGCCCTCAAAGCTCCTGCAGTCCTCTGAGCTCCACCCAGATCGGGTGTTACTTGGCCACAGGATGCTGGATGCTCCGGTATTCTTCAGTAGTGCTGACTGAGATGGCTGTGTGTGGGAGGAGCCATGTGGAGTTCACAGCATCCCCATATTGAAACACTGCGGAACACAAGTGGATACAAAGTAGAAGCCACTCTGCCCAAATGTGGAAGGAGCCCTACCCTGAGTTCAGCTCCAGTTCAGGCTGAATGTGAGCTAAGGCCTCTCCATTCACCAGCTAGTGCCGGAGCTGAAGCGACCACCTCTGCCATGTATCACAATTCTGAACTTTGTATCAGAGTGTGCTGGGTCTGCTCTCCGCACTGCTTGTCAAACGTCACTGTCAGAACACAACATTCTTGAACATAGCACACCTCTTTTCCAAGCCTGTAGTCTCAGCAGTTATTGAATTTAGAAACACATGCGCTCAGAACCGACGAAGCTTATCCAGTTCTAGGTTCTGGATCTGATTTGGCTACTAGAACAAGTTGAGATCTTGTTCTTCAGGACAGTCTAGTCTCCACCCCTCTCTGCTGTGACCAGGAGGAAGAGATAGGAACAGAAGAGGGAGTGGTCTGTTTATCACACCTCAGGGAATCGTCCATATAGAGCCAGGCCTTAGGGAACTAAGAGCCTCCTGGATCCCACAGTCCAGGATGTGGATTCTGCCTGCTGGGCTCTCCCTCATGTCCACTGTTGCTTGTTCTGGTTCTGAGTCTCTAGGTGATGACCATGGGGGCTGATGAGCTTGACAAGAAAGCAAAGGTGGCAGGTTCTACATGGCTACTGTTGTCCCTGGAGTCAGAGGACAAAACCAGCCTCCAGAGCCATAAGGGCACATGCTCTTTCAGGATAGTAACAAGATTTTAATCCTTTGAGGTACCTTGGCATGCTACCTTCCTTGGTTCACAGATGGGTTGATTAACAGTACCATTGTCCCTAAATCTCAGACTTGGGCATCTAGATTCCGAGCCACAATGCTAAGTTATATGTCTTGCCATTAGATAGACTAGTTTTATAGACTCCTTTCTATAATGAACTTGACATTTCAAAGTCAACCAGGATGCTCAGATATTATGACAACTGATACCAGGAAAGTAACTTGCCTTCAAAGTCATGGTCACTGCAAAGAAAGAATATACTCATTGCTCACTGACTTTTACTGTCAAATAGCTAACAAGTAAGAAGGGTGTCTCCAGATGGCCTGGGGACTCTCGGTGACGTCTAATAACTTATGGTGTTGAACAAGCAGCAGAGTGCAGTCCACACAGTCTGTACCACCAGCAGCCAAGCTGAGGTTTGCATTGAGGTGGCTCTTGCCGGTTCCCGTGGGTCCTGAGCCCAATCATTCAGGTTTTGTACGTGTCAGATCCTTATCTGTAAACCATCTGAGTATCCTGGGCTAGTGTGGGATTTCTTTCGTGCCCAGTTTGGCAGTAATGACCTCAGCATCTTCATCTATGTGTGTTGAGGTCTAAGTTACTAGCATACTGTAAGTGTGTGGGACCCTCAACTCTCCCAAACTGAGACAGGAGCTTCCTGTCCGTGCTCAGCAGCACTTCCTCCTACATCAGCCGCACAACTGCCCATAGTGAACCAAGAACTGGACAGTTCCAACCTCAGGGCCAGCTGACCACTTAGCCTCATATCTGAAGTACATATTATGTCCACAGGTGGCCCACGAAGTTCATATGCCACAGAATAGCTATGGATGCAGCTCAACAGACATGAAACAACATTCTTTTTCTTTTTAAAATTTTCACCTGTAACTCGATAGTATGTTTCTCGAATGTGAACTTTGGGGTTAATAATGTCAAAAGGTTGGACATATCTGCTACCGTTCTTACCTATAGCTGGACTATCTACAGTGATGGCTACCTATAGTCATCTGTGGCCTGGAAATAGGATACAGAAAATTCTGAAATAATTCATAAGAGTTTTATGAAACCTCAGGACATCCTGCAACACCCCCTCTGGTTTAAACCAAATGTGATTCTCTGTCAGTCAGTGACCCCTGTATCATCAATGGACAGTGCAACACTTCATTCCTCCCCCAAGAAAGCAGAGTACTGAGGCACAGCACACACACACACACACAGAGAGAGAGAGAGAGAGAGAGAGAGAGAGAGAGAGACAGAGACAGAGACAGAGACAGAGAGACAGAGAGACAGAGAGACAGAGAGACAGAGAGAGAGACACTGTGGTCGCTATCATCAGTCTATTCTATGAGTTGCTGTTGATGGCTTCCTAAGCCTGATATATAAACTAAGCTTTATGATAGCTGCATGTGGGCAGAAAGCATGTACCATACAGAATTCTTTGCTAGGAGCCCTTGGCAGCATCTCCTGCAGAAATGGGGTAGCTATGACATACACATGTACATAACACACTAATGTATATAATGTAGGCAGCATGTACATATGCACATATATTTACATAATGAAGATCCAGGTTTATTTATATGTAGGTGCAACATATATACATACTTGGGTGTGCATAGCACTTGGTCTATGTATGTGTGCATAATCTGCATGTCCATGCTTGTGTGTGTGTTATAAGTGACACATACGCTGTATTGGTGGTTTCTATGGAGATGGCTAACACAGAAAGACCGTGCAGATGAGAACCCCATGGTGGGCACAACTGCTATAAGTCTCCTCTGATTTCATTTGTGTTCCTCAGAGCCTGAGACATGGCTGATGCCTGTAGCTGATAGGCAGATGATCCCAGAAACCACATGGCCATGTGGCCAGTGATGAAGGGGAAGATGGCTGAAGAAGACGGCGCTGATTCTGAGATTAACTTAAAAACTCCTAAGACCTGCCCAGGTGCCACTGGGCAGTCCTGCATGGCCTTGGGCAGCATCTGGGATCACAAGGTCTACTTCTTGCACAGGGGCAGCACCCTCTTTCCTTGGCATAGAGGTAAGGAGGTTGCTGAGTGTGGGAAATTAGCTCACTGTGGAGTCTGTGGAAAGGTAGATGGAGAATACCAGGGGCAAGCAGGCAGGGACACACGGCTAAATATACATGGTCAGGTACACAAGGCTGGGCACACAATTGAACAGCCACAGTCAGAGGTGGCTGCTATCCCCTTCAGTCCAGCTCACAGATGGCTGGCCTCAAGAGCCACCACTAGCCTCTGAATGTGGCTGTGAGACTTGAAGGTAGGCAATAATTGAAGCCCAAGGAGACAGTGTGACTACAAGTGGCACAGAGGGGCAGCTTGCTCAATGTCAATGGGGTCCAGGGCCCATGGGGAGTTATAGTGCACTCCTCAACTCAGTGTGCATCTGTGGAATACAGCTCCAGGGTCAACCACCAGTAAAGCTGAATTACAGGGCCACGTCTGTTTTGACTCAAGAAGTGGTTTTCTTTTTAGCAACTACAGACAAGGCTCTTGGGAGTCACATGCACACCAGAGTCAAACAAGTTTCTCACCAGGGATGTGTCAGCTAAATAAATATCCCAAGGCAATTCACTCCACTAAACAGCCAGAGCTTCAAAGGGTCTATTGTTAAAAGAAATGAAGTAAAAAAAAAAATATTGTGGAATTGGGTTTTGCTGAGAGCATTAATACAAAAACCGTTCAGAAGGGAAGTTCACCTCTGCTCTGCGGCAGCTCGGTTCCCACATACGACTGAGATTGCTGTTCATTTGAGGTCCATGCTGGGTCTTCCTTCAATTTCTCATCAGTTTGTGTTATCTGAGTGATACATTCTGTGGATGTTGTGAGACCGGTCTTCTACATAAGCAGAGTAAACATAACTAACCAAGAGCCAAAGGTAAAAACGGAAGAATCTTGACTTCCCAGTGGTATATGTGGGATGGCTCTGAGTGTCTCTGTCTCTGTCTCTGTCTCTGTCTCTGTCTCTCTGTGTGTGTGTGTGTGTGTGTGTGTGTGTGTGTGTGTGTGTGTGTGTGTGTGTTTCTCAACCATGTAAGATCTCAGATAGAAATTGATTATCTTCTAGAAGCAAAGATAACTACTACCAGAGCCTGACTGGGCTGGCTCCTCTGTCTCTGTCTCCAACATCTCTGAGGCCTCATATGCAGTTTTTTTGTTTGTTTTGTTTTGTTTTCAGATCTTGCCTAAGTTTATTTGTAAGAACAGCATAGGACACTGGTCATCTGCAAATAGTGTGTGGATAGGTGTGTCACAGCAGTCCGTCTGTCTTCACACTGGCAGGAGCCTTTTCTATGGGGCCTTCACAGGGGCCTGGGCACCTTTGGTAGCCTGGGCTGGAGCTGAAGCCTGGGTCTTAGCTGGAGCTTTGGCCCCTGCCTTAGCTTGAACCTTAGGCTTCGGTTGACAGAGCCTCTGACTCTTGGCCATGTAGCTTCGAATCTGCTTCCCAAGCTTGGGGTGATCGATGAAAGCCAGGTGGCTGAGTTTGCGGCTGGGGCCCTTTGGCATCTTGGGCTTGACGGCCTGAGGCTTCAAAAGGGCCTTGATGGACTCTGCGCATGCGTGCTCTCACTGCCTTTGCGTTGTTGGCCTGCATCTTCTTCAGGCCTTTCTTGTTGTGCTTCTTTTCCTCGGGAACTTGCGGTCAGCCCCCTTAAGAGATTTGTATCTTTGCGACCGGGATTTCTTGATGCCATTTCTGTGCCATTTGTGGGACTGGTTCTGTGTGGTGTGGTTCTTGGACTTGGCCATGTCTGCACGGTAACCCACTGCTCCCGCCGTGCCTGGCTCATACGCAGGTCTTGAGCAGGTGAGCTCAACTGTGTCAGCCAAAGCGGCTTTACCACAGTGCCAATGCAGCCCAAACTGACCTAAGAGATGAAGGAAAATGTGCTCCTAACACGTCCTGTGAGGTGGACAGGTGAGCACTGCTGACTCTCAACAACAATTGACCTGGCAGTGTGTTCTCTTTGAAGGGGATCAGCCTGACCTGGAAGAAGATGCTGAGGTGACTGGTGGCCTCCTCTGCTCATGGTCCCCACAGGATGACTGGATGCAAGGCCTCTCTCTTCTGACACTCTGGGGCTTACCTTGCCCTGTTCACGTGGAAAAACGGCAAGGCACCAGTGCTGCCTGTTAGCAGGACCCAGTGCTCATGGTGGAAGGCTGTATGTGCAAACACATGACAGCACATGAAGACAAATGTACCTGCCACTTCGGAAGGGTGACCAAGCTTGCTATGCTCATGTCTACACTGACACACACAATGCATTATCCTTTTGGGCATGAGAACTCTTCTTTGGGGGTGGACATGACAAAAAAATACAACCAGTATTTAATGTGCCTTTGGACATTACTGGATAACTCTCGACTCCATTGTTGTTGGTGTTCACTAAGATGCTTCAACAGGAGTAGCAACCATAGTATTTCTTTCACTTGGACTGTGTGAAAAGTGAAAGAAAGAGTGAAATGCTAAGAAATGTGATTTTTTTTTTGTGCTTATTTTTCATTTTATGTTCTGTGTTTGTATATTTTGCCTGCATATATGTGTAGGTGCCTAGTGCCTGCAGAGGCCAGAAGAGGGCATTAAGTCCCCAGAAACTGGAGTTATGCGATTGTATACCAGTGTGTAGTTGCTGCATATCAGTCTCTGATCCCCTGGAAGACTGAGAACTCTTAAGCCCCGAGCTATCTCTCTGACCACAAGCAATGAGGATATTTTATTTCATTAAAATGTTTGAGTACTTTTAAAGAATATAAAAGTTCACCAGAAATGTAAAGTGTATTTAAACCATAGCTCCATCGCTCTGCATTGGGCTTCACTTTGCAGTAGTTGTCTGTGGGTCTCCTCTCTGCTGATTCTGTTCATGCATAAGAGCAGATTGGGAACTAGCTCCAGACCATAGGAGCCATTTCTCAGAGTCACCTGGAATGCTCAGTGCATGTCTTCTGATTCTTATCAGAGTGTAGGTGAAGGTTGAGGTTCAAGTTCCAGAAGTGCATGGTGTGTGCTCTGGCTACTGTGTTCCCAGTGTCACATGTGAAGGGGTCAGTGCTGAGGCCAGAGGTCATCTGGTTCATGCCCATCCATGGCAAATGGGACATGTCCAGCTCCTGACTGGGACGGACTACAAACCTCCTCACCATATTGGATCCTGAAAAGAGGTGCTTTTGAGACTCCTTCTGTCTCCTATCTCCCCACACTGGGAAGAACTAGAAGAACTTAGAAGGATGTCCAAGGTGATAATGGTTCTCAGCAATGTGAGTTCCCAGCTCCAGGATGGCTTGAGGCTCATAGGACCTGTTCTCCACCCGTGATACCCCTCCATTGTGCTCCAGACCCAAGTCATAAAGCTGGCTTTGCTGTTGCATGAACCCTCATCACTGGGCCCTAAGCATTGTGGGGCTCCACGGTCATAGTAGGCTTTCACTTCAGATGGAGACTGATGGTAATATTGGGAAGATGACAGAAAGGATGGATAGGGAATCATGCTCAGAGGTATGGAGCACTCAAGGCCATCGTGTTTAGAAAGAGGAGGAGGAGGAAGATCAGGCTCTAAGAGATATATGGGCAGGCTAAGCATGGAGATCCAGAAGCACTTATATGGGGAATATGAGGAGAGGACAATAGAGAGAGGAGAGGAAGGTGTTAGGTCCAGAGACAGGAGACCATCCTGTGGAAAACAGGAGAGTGGGGAGAGATATCAAGTACTATGGGGCCATTCCCTCCACCCCATGAAGTGAGAGTATAAATCCAAATTGACACCAGTGGGCACAACTTTGTGATATTTCTGCTGTTAGTCCAGAGAGGAGTTTAAGTCCAAAAGCAGCACTGGAGAGGCTGTTGTCTAGGGTCTGTGATAGAGTTGGGTACATCCACAGAGGGGCCACTGAGTAATAATCCACATTGTGGTCCAGATTAGGGCAAGGAAGAACAGCTGGGCATTAGCTGGGAACAAAGGATGGTCATGGTACATCCTGGGCTGCAGGCTTGTCTCCAAGGCCACTACGGAAGGATGGAGGGTGAGTGGGAAGCAGTACGTGTGGAGTTGGTGAGAGACCTCTTCTCCATGAATAAGGCATCCCCATGTCCAAAAGGAGGCATCAAAAGCCCAGTAGATAAAGGCTCATAGTAAATAGAAATGGGGCATGCTCAGGAGTACCAGTGCTGTGCTGGGCACTGGCAAAGGCTGCCCACAGCCACAGGCCAACAGTCCAGAGGGCAGGGCGTCCCAGCTGCAGTCCTACAGGGGAGAGTGGATCATGTGTGTATGCAGGGGTCTTCAGAACCTTTCTATAGGGAAGATGGAACACGGAGGGCAGGCAATAAGCAGCAAAACCATGTGACCCTCCTCTGGAGCCCTGTTAGATGTTATCCTGTGAGGTGAACAATGGTGTTCCTTTTTTAAAGGGAGCTGAAATTCTGAAAACTAAAGGAAAAAGTGGCCACCTCACATAGGCTGACACCACACTCCCAAATCAATCTAAAGCATGCCCAAAGGTCTCTTCCTATTCCTGCTGCCTTCTGTATAGAAATGCTGTCTTTGGCACCCGCCCATTTCCCCTATGTCAGTCAGCATGCTTGCCTGAGCATTGATATGGGCCCAGTAGCTAAAACAGAAACGGAGGGGGGGGGACTTCAAAAAAGAGAGCACACAGCTCCCTGTCCCTGTCCACTCACAGGAACATCGGTGGCAAGCCTTGAAAAGGTCACTGAAGAGTGGGACCAGAGGGATGTAAGCCTAGCTCTACCTCAGTGAGGAACATTTAGGTCACTCAGAAGACAGGCTTTCCAAAGGGACAAGGTCTGATTGATGAATAACAGGTTGGATTTGTAATCAAATAAGAACATCAGTCTTGTTGCTAGGAGCATTTGTTCACATGGCTTTTTTGACGCCCTAAAGGTAACCAGCTGGGGTTGTTACTGTCGTTCCTTCCAAATTTTGTTTAACAGAAACATTTTCCTTTTATTAGTCTATCTACATTTCATCTCAATGAAATGAGACAGAAAGCAGTCCCCATGTTCCCTCTACTGCGATGCAGGCTCTGAACACCGTGGTTCCTCCAGGTTGAGAGGACAAGACTCCCTGGCAGTTCTCTTGTGTCTAGAGAACATGAATGATGGCATCTCCACATCCTGTCACAAGATGGGGTAGAAAATGTAAAAGGGAAGAGTTTTCATTGACCTTAAAGACATACTGAGATCTCGAAGTCAAGTTACAGAGCTGATTTAATGGTGAGGACTCTGAGAGGTGGGCAGTGGTTTCAAGACCCTGAGGACTTTGCAGTAGTGGTTGTGGAGACCTAATATTGCTTTGAGGGTGCCAATATGAGCTGGCCCTGTGACAGTCTAGCAGCCTCTCCCCATGCAGGAGGAAGCCACTCCCCACAAGGACCGCAGTGATATGATGATGCAAGGGTAGTCGTCATCATTTACATCTTTTTGGAATGTGTCTGTTAATGGTAATTAACGATGGCCCACATTTTTATATGGTTTTTCTTTGGATATATAGAGTCACTCAAAAGACAGGAACTGAAAGGTGATTCTCATCATGGTACTTTAGGGATGTGGTAGAACACTTAAGAGAGTAGGACCCTTTGGAGGAATCAACAGGTCGCTAGGATATGGGATAAATATTCACTCTTGCCATCTGTCCTCCCAAGGGGCCATCCAATGTTGGACTTGAATTTCCTATCTGAGCTAAATACATCTTTTCTCTTATAAGGAATATAACCCTTTACATTTCATTTAATGGGTGTTTTTAGGCACATCTATCTGGGAATGTTAAAAGAGAAATCACAGTGTCTCAAAAGAGATGAGGCAGTATGCATACTCTTACACAAACCTCTTAATTCATGCCATCTTTGTGGATACGTGGGTCCTTTTCATTCTTCCACTCAAACAGAAGGAATTTAATAGTAGCCCAGAAGCAGGCTGGCATCTGACTCAGTTTGAGAGCTTGGCTAGCCTGGCCTCAAGCTAGAAATCCTCCTGTCTCAGCCTCTCAGGAGCTGAGGTGACACCACCACCATGCTCTGCCAAGAGTCTTTGGTGACCTAACTAGTTGGATATCAAGTAGATAGAAAACAGATAGAGCCCTCACTTCACAGACTACAAGATTCTATGTGCTTGGTGTGGATTCTCATTGCCAAGTTCCTACTCCTTCGTTGTGCGGTTTTAGGTAATGGTCTGCCGAGTGAGGAAGGAGGAGGGAAGAATTCAGAATAGATGCCATCCACTTGGGCTCCTCTTTGTTACAAATGGAGATGGTGCCTCTAGAAGGCTCAGGAAGTCAAAACTGTCATTACAAATGTGGAGATGCTGTGTCAGAGAAAGCCTGGTCCACTGAAATCTTGTTCCCGTGTACCTGCATCTCTGAAAAGGTCAAACGCAGTAGTAAGCTGTGGTTTCCTGATGTTACAGAAACCAACTGAAAATCCAAGCTGCCCTCTGACCATCCCTCATACAGGCCATTTTATTTCATTTTACTTTTAGAAATAACTTCCTTGTTATCGATGTGATGGTACTCATCAGAAATTCCCAACGCTTGGGAGGTTGAGGCAGGAGGATCAAGTCCACGGCAATCTTTCTCTAAAGAATCCTTGTCTTGATAAACAAGGTAACTGATTTATTTCATTAGAGCAGAGCTCAATTAGTCAAATCTCTCACCAAGTTAGAAGAATATTTCCTTATGCAAAAATAAATGGTTCGGCATGTATTAAGTGATAGAATTTAATGATAATGGGCGAGTCATGAATATGTAAATTAAAACTAAAGCACACAAAAGAGCCCTTTTAGTAAGTCCAGCCTTGCTAAAAGATACTCTGAAGTACCCCGAATATATTTTTCCTCTAATAAAGAAACATCTTCACTGGGGAGGGGAAACATCTTCAAGCCAGGTTGTAGGGGATATCAAAACTCTAATTCTGGCAAAAAACAACTTAGTATTTATACTTATTTATTATTTATTTACTGGGTATGATTTCAATTTTAACTTGAGGATAAAATTATTTGTTCTGAAGTTAAAGACTTAACAGAAGGCCATGTAAAACCTCCCTGCCGGGTAACACACATGAACTGAATTATGCAACCCACTTATCATCATTACTAAGCACTCAGGCATCCAGAGGCAAGAGGCAGGAAAGGAGCCACTGACATCACATAAAATATATACGATAGATAAAAGTCACGAGGTGTTGTTGCTCCACCAAGAATGAGAGGCTGCCTTGGGGCAATGCAGCTCTGTCTGCTGAGCAGGTCTCTTCCCCTCTGCCGATTCAGATTCCTGTCTTATCCAAGGCAGGGAGCAAGCGGAGAGTGACAAGGCTGAGATTATAGCTTATGGCCAGAGATCTGATGAGGTTCTACTGGCTAGAGCACGGGAAACTAAAAGCATGAAGCAAAATGTAGCGTATCCAAGTTTCCCCAGCTTCCCTGCCCTCCTTTCTTCCTCTGGTCCCGAGGCGCTGTCAGGAGCCCCTGAGACATTATGGAGACAGACCTCAAAACCAGGATCCAGGAGTCTGAGAGAACCACAGAGCAGATGGCTGCATCAGCCCATGCATCTGGTTTCTCCCTGACTTTGGGTTTGCTGAGAAGATTAACTGAGTTCCTAGGTCACTGCTATTCCCCTTTATAATTTCTGTTTCTAAGAAACAAAATCCACTCCTGCTCATTCCCCTTGGTCCATTCTTAGACCTTAGAGGGATTGTCTGTGCTTTAGACTCAAGTGTCCTGTTAGGAGAAACATCAAAGCTAGACGTGAAGTAATCAGACCAACCACGGACTGCTATGGAACACCATGGAAAGTTCTTCACACCACAAACAATTTAGTATTTATACATATTTATTATTTACTATATAATAAATAATCCTGAGGATTCCTGGGAAGGAGCCACTGTCTGGTTTGAGGTGTTGAAAAACACCTTTGGGGGCGTTTATGTGGCCATGAGCCACGCTAGGTCAGTGTGGAGCTCACAGCTACATTCTCCCCACAGTGCTCAGCATCCATTCCCTTTCTACCTACTACCTCAGGAAACTAGTGTTTTGTTATCAGAATATCCACATACATGATGCGCAGACTGGGGCCCAGGAGTGTAGCTCTGTCCTGCATTCCACCCTGTCATGGCTTCCTGGCCTGTGGCACTCACTGACTCTCATGACAGACAGACTCGCATGACAGAATTGGCAGCACAGACAGACAAGCAGGCACTTACACAGCTGAGCTCACTGTGTCTGCACAACCATTAGAGAAAATGCCCCAAGGCACACTCATCCAAAGGGTGAGAGCCCAGAGTAGTCCTGTGTCCAGCATGGGGCCAAGAACCAGGTCCAACAAGGTCTTGACTATTTGGCTATCTCAGACCACACACAGAGGCAAGAACAGAAACAAAGCAGACATACTTGAGCTGCTAAGTGTTCCATGGGAGCTGTTCGCAGCACAGCGGAAAAATAGGAAAAAGGTGGCCAGCACATCTTTCGAAAGGGAAGAAATACTAAAAATGTCTTGATATCTAATTACTCAAAATGTATTCCAAATTTTGGCCTGTGGGGTAGGCTATGGTATTAAGATTAAAATCATCTTTCCCCTGCAACACCATTATCATGTAGCTGCAGCAGCAACAGTACCACCACCAGCATCATGACCACCACCATCACTGTTATTATCACAGTCACTTTCCTCCTGCTTGAAAAGGCTTCCCTGCTTCATTGTCATCCTACTTGGATGACAGGAGGAGGGTGACTATGATTATAATGGGGATGATGGTGGTCATGATGACGATGGTGGTGGTGGTAACGGTCATGGTAATGGTGATGGCTGTAGTGATGGTGGCGGTGGTTGTGGTGATAATCATAACCATCATCACAGTCATCACATCATATCCCCATTACCACCATGACTGCCACCACCACCAATCATGACTGTATCATCATCATCATCACCACCATTGCCATTATCACATTATTATCACAATCATCAGTATCATAACCATCATCAGCATAGTCATCATTATGTCATCATCACCATTACTGCCTCCACCATTAACACCACCACAGTCACCATCATCACTATTATCAATAACAGCATCCTGACTACCCTCACCATCATCATCTGTTCCTCTGGTTTTACCCTTTATGGGTTTTTTTTTTCTGTCTTTCTGGAGTAGCGTTGCTTGCACAATTTGGTTTTGCCCTTGGAAGCCTAGGATCACATTAGTCAGTCCACACCAGTTTCAGCAAGAGCTGAGACATTTCACATTGATAGTGGAAACAGTTCATATGTAACATCTGTGCAAAGGATGTATGAGACGCTCGGTGTGCTTCCGAAGGCATCCTCATAGGATGGCAAGGATGCAGGAAAGGAAGACGGTGATGGGGCATTCTAGAGGAGGCGTCCAACCCTAAATGTAGCTATTGTGGGCAGAGAGGGGAGCCAACTGCTGGTTTAGATTTTCAGTATTAATGCCCTGCAATCAGAACCATGTGTAGCTCCTGCCTCACCCATGATCTGTCAGCCTCCTGAACATTCTGTCCTCTCTCGTGCCTTCTTTAGAACCTGGCCTAAACCCTTTCTTCACTCTGTGCCCTTCTGGCCTTCTCATTCCCTCTTCCTGTGTCATCATTGCTCAGCCTGAGGGTTTTCCTGTGCTGAGTTTGGAGGACCAGAGATGAAGTAGAGATACTGGATGAGATTGACCGGGGAGGGAAGGGACTTCAAGAGTTTTCGTGAGATGTCACGGAGCAAATCAGGGTGTTGCAGAGCTCTGGAGGTTGGAATGGGAGAAGGAAAATGTCACCTTCGGGGTACTGGTTAATTGCCTCGTGGAATAGCAGTAGCTTTGATAAAACAAGGTGCCATTTACTGCTTCTGTCATGTCTGGAGTGTCTGCAGCAGGAGAAGCATGGGGCGGGTGACATTAATCCATACTGGAGGTCTGTCACACAGAGAGGGCATAGAAACTTCTAGTGTATCACACAGGGCAGATTGAAGCATTCACAACTATTAACTCATACATGCCACCTGTCGTGGAATGAACCAGCACTCCAGTCCTGGAAAAGAAACCCCAAGGTTCAGAAAAGTTGAGGAACATATCCCATTTCACACAGACTCCTTCAACAGGCAAAATCAGACCCAAATCTGCTGGGCTAGCACCCACAACTTTGGCTTCCACTAGTGGACACATTTTACAGTGAGCAATCATGAAGAACTAGAGAGAGAACTCAGTGTAAAGAGCATTTGTTGTTCTTGCAGAGGAACCACATTCAATCTCAGTACCCATCTAGCAGCTCACAACTGTCCGTAACTACTATTTCAGAAGATTTGATGCTCTCTTCTGACCTCCACGGACACCAAACATGAACGAGGTGCACAGACATACAGGCAGGCAAGACTCTCACACATCTAGAATAATCTAAAAACTAATTTTTAAACAGTAATCTTTTATGAAATGCTGAAAAGAAGACTCACACAATTTAATCGCATATTTTAATCTAATAAAATGATTAAATTCAGAGTTCAGAAATATAAAAGATTATCCAAAACAGTTAGGATCATACTCGTTTGTAGACAGCATTGACATGAGCCGGTCACTTCTTGCCTCTACACAGTTCAAATGAGCAAAGGCCTTCTGCAGCATGCGTTCACAATGCATCTACAGACATACATTGAGAGGCTGGGGACCATGAACAATTTCCCATATAAACCACAATCTGAAAGAATTGCCCCAGCTCTCCTCCCATCTGCCACTGTTCCTTGAGAACAGAGAGTACAGACTGACCTAGGTCAGAAAGTGACAGCCAGCCATACACCCAATCTAGTTCAGTCTCTCACAGTATGGTCATCCAGTTCATAACCTTCATCCCATAGTGGCCTTGGGTGAATTCCCTCAAACCCGATGCCTCCACAAAATGAAATTGACATTCTCAGCTGCCTGTTGTTCAGCACTCTTGGGACGATGTAGTCTAGCTGTGCCTTCCTCAGGATGTGGTCCATGATCTCTGTAGAAGGCATTTTTCCTTTCCAGTGGACCCTAGCAGGATGGCCCAGGCACTCAGAAGTGAGGCAGGTAGACTGGATCCTTCCTGGGCCAATGAGATGGAGTCGGCAGGCCAGAGTTAGATGTGCTCTCTGAAAGAGGACTCTCTGGCTGCTTGTCCATTCAGCTCCCCGGGGATTTAACAGTAGGGTTGGCTCAAGCAGAAGCTAAAACTGGAGCCTAACAGCATAGTCTCAAGCAGGGGCTACTGGAAGTTAAGGCTATGCCTGAGCTAGTGCCTGTGTGACCCATGGTGTGAGTGACATCTCTAGAGAGCAAAACTTTATGAAACAGGCAACCACTGCAAGCTTCTAAGGATACGGTAGGCTCTGGCTGGCATCAAGAGCACGGAGAGCAAGCCAACGGAGACTGCAGGCAGAGGAAAGGGCAAGGGAATAAACCAGGCCCTCCACAGAGGGACGAGGAAGTGAAGTTGAAATGCATTTAAAACCCACCCCACCAGCACAGATCTTGAAGGTCAAACAAGGACACATACATTGTATGTGATTAATTTCCCGAAGCCAGCCTTCCGTTTTCACAGATCACAACAGTCCGTTTAAATATCTCATTTCTACAAAGTGAATTTACATTTAAAGTACAAAGTGCAAATACTATATGTTTTTTGTTTTTAATTGCTCTTTGGTGAGGGAAAATTCCCACATGTCTAGGAACTGTCTTGAGTAGTCAGCCGTTCATCCTTGTTTCCTGGGCTGGAGAAACAAAACAAACAAACAAGCAAACAACAAAATGAAGATAATCTTAGGAAGATGTCTATGTCTTCCCTATGCAGACAATGACTTGCTCCTGAAAATAAACCTACTTGCTATGAGGGAAGCCATACAGGAAAGGACAGGGTACCTTACAGTAAAGAATGAGTGGGCCCGTTGTTTAGGAAGTCTTTTCTTCCCTGGAAATCACCAGCAGAATATATCATCTGAGAAAGATTGCATTGACTTCAGATACTGTAAGTGAACTAACTTCAAGGTGGCACAGATAAAGTCCCAAACTTGCAGTCACCAGACTTCAGCTTGGGTTACGGGTGCCCCCAGCCTAAACAGTCATAATTTCTTTCCTTTGGATGTTTCTGTCTTGCTGTTTTTTACCTAAGAAGAAATGCAGCTTGCATCTGTGTTTGCTGTCCTTCACCAAATAGACTTTCAAGGGAAGTCATTTAGAAAATGAAAAATAAATAAATAAAAGCAGCCATCTTTTTATCAAGTGCATCAAGCTGTATAAATGAAGACTGATCTTTTTATCTGATACCTAAAATACTAAACTTTGAATCTTAGGCTGTCTTTCCTTCATTCTGATAACAACAGGCGGAGGTGAATAACCTCTGTGCAAAGCTGGTGAAAGCTTTGTCTTAATTATAAGGCCTTCTGACGGACTTCAGTCATCACTGAAGGTGCCCAGAGCTACTGGGGAAGGTGGTTGCTCTTGAGAGCCAGAGCCAGATACTCGAGCTCACGGCTCTGATCCTGGCTGAGCAGCTATGAAGCTCCCTAGGGAGAACTTTCGGATTTCTGGCCCGCTGAATCACCCCGTGGCATAATAATGGTAAGGTTTCGCTCTGTGCATTGAGGTACTGCAAGAAAGATGGAAAAACCGCACTGCTCTGTCTTTTTTTTCAGGAACAGTACTCAAGTGGAAGGCTTGGTTTTGAGTTGGGGTATTTAAGATTGCATGGCACATGTGTGCCAGAGAGTTGCCATTAGCTGAAGCAAACAGCCCCTGGGAAGCCTTTGGAGGCAGCTGGGTAATTGCTCTCAGACCTGCCCCCTTTGCAAGTGTAAGTGATTTGCAGTGTGACTGGAAAAGTCAAAACCATAAACATTTACTAAACAAAGGAAAATGAATCACATGTCCTTCCCTAATGAGATGGCTTTCAGTTCTCTCCAAGGTGTGCACAGGAGGGCCCTACTTAAAGCCCACAATAAACAGGGACCCTCCTTGCCTGGCATCAGACAGGTGTAGCCAAAGTAAACAGATAACATACCAGAGTCATAGAGAGCTCGGCTTGCCTGGGTTTGGGCAAAGAACCCTGGAAAAGTGTCCCCACTTAGGCTGCGGCTGGGACATGGGGTCCACAACTGCACCCTTTAATTGCACACCTAGAAATGTGGCCTCAGAAACACAAATGTTTGCTAACACAGTAAGGAACTGAAAATCTCTCTGTGAGATGAACTCCTGCCTCTTTTGATCTCCAGGTGAGTGGGTTATTTGAGGGGCAGAGTGTCTCTTGTCCCAGCCATCTCTTTAAAGAAACAAACAACAAACACCAGCTTCCCTAACCATTTCTTCCACACAATTGGGAAACCCATCTTTAAATTAACAAATTAACTGGAATTTCGAATTAAAACAAAAACAAAAACAAAAAACAAAAACAAAAACAAAAACAAAAACAAAAACAAAACAGGGCAGAATCTTTACATACAGGATTTAGCTGGTCAGTGGTCACAGGCAGAATTTGGCAAAAAAAGTTTCTTTGGTCCAAATGGCTTAACAAAGCTGTCTGGTTTTCCTGAAGATACCATTGCGCCTAATCCTACAGAGACCCTGGTTTCTCTTGTCAAGGTTAAGTAGATTAGAGTACAATAAAGTCTACAGCACAGATGTACTCACCTGTCTATTAGAAGAAGAACTTTCAGCATTTCCTCTGGGGGCTGGAAGGGGAAAAGACATTATTGCTAGTCAATGACTCCTCAATGACAGGCTCGACAGCATCAATCAGCAGACTGGGTCAAATGGCAATGTACCCAGAGAGGCCCGAAGCTAGATTCGGAAGAGTGGGCTTTTAAATCACTATGGAAACATTGTCTAACCACACAAATGCCCTACTGCAACACTGGGAGAGTGCCTTGTTTTAGCCCAAATCCCAACCACACAAGAAAAAGCAAAGTGAGCCTGAGCCACACCCACATACATTCTGTTCTTTGAAATATTTTGCTTCAGTATGAACATTAGCTTTGGCTCATTTCACTCGTGCTGTTTGTCCTTGGCTTGGAGATGGGGGGTTCTCCCCTTTCTGCTCTCTGTGAAGTACTCACTCCTGTGTTACATGGACACTTGACTTCAGGTGCCCCGCCCCCAACTCACTCTGGTCTCTGCTCAGAGTTCAGCCTCTTTTAACTGGCCGAAGTCCCTCCTTGCCCAGAATCGGGGGGGGGGGGGGGTTTCTCCAGCCTTCCTTCCTACTTTGTAATGGCCTCCGTGTACCTCCATTTCCTCATTCATTCCCTCCTGGCCGTGGACAGTTGCTGTCGGTCCCCAGTGGACTCATCTTCCTCCTTTCTCCCTATTCACTGTTAGTTCCATGGGAGTATTAGATACCCGTTTCCAGTTTCCTGCTGGCTCATAAGTACACACAGGCCACTATCCCAGATGTTCCTGTCTCCTAATCCCAGACTCTACCTCCAACCATAGCAACTCATCAGAATTCTAACAGGCAGCAAGGAAAGCTAGACTCTACTTCCCTTAACTGTACTCCTGCCCACTCCTTTCCAGGACCGGGTAGCTGATTCCAGAGTTGCTTAGTCGTCTCCTGACATCCCATGAACATCCCCTCCTTACAGCTCAACACCTGCAATGCTCTGCCTCCGAACCCATTTCTGAGTTCATGATTCCCAACAGCCCTCTGTCCTGTGCAGACAGCCACCCCACTCAGAGGAACATGTTGAGCCCGGATACCCTTTTGAAGTCATCCTAACTGGATCTATACCATGTGGTTTCCCAGAAGGCAAAATATCTCCCTCCTTGTATCTGCCCCCCCCCCCCCCCCGGTATATGCCATGGTGACCATTCAGCATTATATAACCAAATTAGGGTCCAGGCTAGATTTTTGTCTTGGAGAAGTGATTCTTGCTAATTTATGGGAAGATGGCTTTTTATTTTGAAGATCGCTATCTAAAGTCCCTTCAGCCAATTACCGTTAATGCTGTCCTGACCACAACAACACGGCTCAGAGGTACAAAGGGAGAATTGCACTCATGTTCCACACATGCTCTCCAACATGTTGATGAAGCCAGTCACCAAATCATAGAATCAAATGTGAGAACCTCAGACTCTATCTATCTATCCTGGAACCCTCTCTACTCCTGCTACATCTGGTGACTTAGGCCAGCCCCACAGAGAATCCAAGTGTTAAGCCAGCTAAGCCCACTGGGACAACTGATCTCCTAGAGGTGATTATTTCACTGCCCTTGACTTGGCCTGAATGTTCCAGTAGAGCCTATGAACTGTGCTGGCCAGTTACCGCCAATGGTTCTACAATCAGGAGGGAAGTCACGTTTGAACGGATAGCCATTGTGATTAGAACAGGAACAGGTTGGGGGTTAGAGCTGTACTCAGCTTATGTTCCTGAGACTTGCTGCTCTCCTGGCCAGGTGACAAGATGCTGACCACCCGTGGTCACTTCTACGTGGTTGACAACAACCAATGGCATACCGTGTATCTCCTATACACCAGACCGTAAGGCATCCTGTCAAATCCAGGAAGCAACCCCTTCGACACAAAACCCCAACATGATTAAAGTGCAGAGTAGTGACGTAAGTAAGGCTTACTGTGGCGCTTCCTGGTGTTGGCTTTACCCTCCTCTCTGGTGACACCCAAGCAGCCCATGAGCTCCTGCACGGTGATGGACTTGTCATTGTTCATGTCGCAGTACTCCACAAACTTCTTCACACACTTTTTGGGCTTGGATTTCTTTCGCAGGAACCTCTTAAAGGGTTTGATCTCCTTCTTGCCAATGTCTCCACTAGAGTTCTTATCAAGCAGCTTGAAGTACCAATGTACAACCCTCTCCTCCAGGGTGTGGCTGGGGTCTGGCTCTGACAGCCTAGAGGATGAGCAAGCATGTCAGACAGAAGGCGGAAGCTGCTGTGCCCCCTGACTCTGGCTCCCCCCTTCCCCACCCTCACACCTGTGCCTACCCTGATGCACTACCTGATACGGCCACCTTCAAATATAAGCCTGTGTGTTCAGAACAAGGAACACCACAGCAATGTGTGCACTGTGGTTATTCAATCACCCAAGGCCTTGAGTTCAAGGTCACTGACCTGAGACCTGGGCTCAGGTCAAGAAATAACAGCATCCACCAAAGGCATCTAAAGTGCCAGGCTCTCTACCTTAATGTGATAATTTGTCTACTGTGTATGCAAGAGACACGTAAATAGATGAGGTGATATCAAATTTTTTTTCAGTTATAACTAGACAGTTTTCTTTGGAATTCTTTTAAAGCTGTACATTCTGAGATACAGATAAGTCAGGCTGTGAGTCAAACCTTGACACTGTGCCGGAAGGACGTCCACCTCTCACCTGAGGTGAAGAACCTATGCCATCACTTTGGACTCAGCGGACTCCACTGTTTAGATGGACTTTCCTCTGTGAGAGTGCAAACACAGCAAGCAGATGCCAACAGCCCCCAGCGACTGGGCTCGCAGGCACTATTGTGGGTCAGACACTCAGAAGGCAAGTCAGTCACTTCTATAGTACATGACAGGAGGTTGAAATTTAGTTGACTTCTTTTGCCTTAGCTTGTGCAAATGTGACACTTCCCCCTCAGTGTTCCTTCTCCCCTTATGCCTTCCTTAGCAAAGAAAGCACAAGATGAAGGGTGGCTTTATGCTAAGGAGGCTTCATACAGGAGACAGCCAGGAGCTCGCTGTCAGGACGGCATGGGAACAAGTGTTTTTAGAAAAACAAAAAAAAAAAACTTTAAAATAAAGTTTCTTTTAGAAATAAGAGTGAGAGATTGTGAACACCCAGAGCTGAGTTTAAGTACTGAAGTACCACCTGGACAGCTCCATCACCCTGTACTGTGAGGAAGTGGGCACACAGGCACCGTTATTCCTACCATGACAAAAAAAAAAAAAACCAAGTCTCACTGTGTCTACAGTGTACACAGGAGAGCATCTGTAGGGTGAGCCTTGTTGGTGGGATCAAGGCCCCAGCTGTACACTTGAACCTGGATAAGAAGATAAGCCTCACATGTGCATAGCAGGGATCAACGATAAATAAGTCCCAGCACTCGGGAGGCAGAGGCAGTGGCTCCCTGAGCTCAAGGCCAGCCTGGTCTGCAGAGTGAGTTCCAGGACAGCCAGGGCTACACACAGAAGCCATGTCTCAAAAACAAGTAAACAAACAAACAAACAAACAAAAACCAAAAAGCCAACTTTTTTTGAGTTGCAGAATTCCAAAGTAGATAAGTCAAAACCCAGTAGATAAGTCTCAGACTCAGTTTCAACCTATAGATCCACCCAAAGCAAGTGTGTTCCTCTTCTCAGGCCTCCCTGGGCCCCAGGAGCCGCTGATCATGAAGAGGGAGGCTGTTCCCCATGGTCCGCCTCCTCTAAGGCGCTCTCTTCTCTCTGTCTCTGTCTCTGTCTCTGTCTGTCTCTGTCTCTGTCTCTGTCTCTCTCTCTCTCTCTCTCTCTCTCTCTCTCTCTCTCTCTCTCTCTCTCAGACATTCAAGTGAACTGCCTGATCTCACATGGCCACCGGCCAGGAAGAATTTAGCTTCCCAGATTCCTTCAAACTTCTGGGCTTCAAGCCAGCATATTGCTCTGCAGCAAGACACAGTATACCTGCCAGAAGAGGAAGAGGGGTCAGAGACGGCATGAACCATGTCTGTGGAGAGCGCATCCAGGACACTTGTCAGAAACTCGTGCTTTTTGGCACCAGGACAACCTAAAAAAAAAAAAAAATGCACATTTCCTCCTCTGTCAGTGGAATTCACAAGGTATAACAGAAGTCTCTGTACAATGGAAAAAAGATTTAGTATTCAGAAATTAGTAAGTTAGACTTGCTTCAATGTGAATGAGATGATTGGATGCAGGCGCACTGTATTCGTACCTCATGCTCACCAATTGTACCACTATAATTGATAGGTGTTGACCTTGACTCACAGCAACCATCAATCGTGGCATCTAACATTTGTTGAATTATGACATGAGATTAAGATTCGCAAGCTTTAGCCTCTGGTTGATCTCTAAAGCCACAATACAAGCATGTATGGGTGTCCCTTTGTTACCTGAGGCCTCAGATCCTTGGAACCATCCGCAGTCACCAAGTTCTCCCTACTGGGATTTTCACAAGGAAACCTAACCCAGGGTAGTGAGTCCAGACGCTGCCAGCCACCATTACATATCTCCTGAAATCCCAAGTCTAGTTAGAAGCAATGTCAGGCAGATCGGTGGTGGCCTCCTTAGGGGCAGATTCATCAGTGCAACACATATCAAGGATCATGGGTGTTCATACTTGTGAGCCCCAGAGCTGACCGTTTAGGATCTCAACCCAAGAGTGATTCACCAATTCTGGTATCTAGAGCTCGACTTTCCACAGAGCATTTTACATGCATGGTAGCGCTTCTTTACCAACCTCTCCTGCACTCACCCCCACTTGGGGTACCTGTTTGTCAAGTCTGAGATATTCTCTCCATCCTGAGTTATGGTAGCTGGGCAGTAGAGACTAACATGCTGGTGTGGTTGAAGATATTTTGGTTTCATTGTTTTCCTTTAGACACTTGAGTTGTTTTGTTGTTGTTATTGTTGTTTTGTTTTTTGTTTCTTTGTGTGTGTGTGTGTGTGTGTGTGTGTGTGTGTGTGTGTGCGTTTACTATGATTCAAACAAATGCTAGCTGCCTGTGGCAAGTATCTATGGAGGTCTGTTTTGACTTATTAAACATTCTAGCAGAAAACAGATGTTAGCCTTTCATAGAGTGTGTGGAACTTGAGACAAGAAAGACTGTGTATCTCTTCTGTGCTCAATTAAAAAGATGGATCACAATCTACAGAACAAGCCATACCCACTGAGTGAAGGGCTCTGAGAAACTGTCCTGAATCCCTGAGGCTTCTCCAGAAGGGAAACAGAAGCCTGAGATTGCTTCAAGTGGTTGCTGGCTCTCCAGAAACTTCTGGAAACCATCTTTGCTGGACAACTGGAGATGACACAGGCATTGGTGGTGTGAAGACAAGGATGGGAAACCATGCCGCAGGCCCATTGGAAGGGGCTTCCTAACTGCCTATATGCTCATCTGGCCCATGATACCGCTGAAGGAGGAGGCATACTGAGAAAGCATGGTAAGCCTTTGCAAAACCCCGAGGTGCACACATGAACTCCCCAGCGCTTGTCAGCCTCAAGAGACTCAAAGGGGAATATGGTGAAGGTAGCCATTGTTCACATCTGCTCAGAGAATGTCCACTGAGAACCTGTGAAGAAGCAGGGATCTGGTCACAATTGAACTCAAGCAAGGTCCTTGCTTGGGATGGATGCCAGGTATGCAATCCTTATTTTGTTTTACAGGAGGTAACTGATAAGCCATTTATTTTAGACTCTGACATCTATGCTTGTTATAGTTTTAGAGACATCAACAAATGGAAAAAGAACTGTGCATCACATCCAGAGAGGGCAGAATGAAGGAGAAGTGGTTGGACTGGTTGGAGCAGCAACCCAGGAAGCTGCTCATGGCGGTCTGGGTTAGGAGAGTGAAAGGAATGTCTTAACTACATGGATGGTCAGAGGTAATAGTGGAGATGTAAGAAAGAGACAAAGGGCCAGAGTTATCTACAGGCTGTACCTGCCAGGTTTGTGTTGATTGGCCACCAAGTACCTTGAGCTGATTTGCTCGCTGTGAGAATCTGAGAGCCTTTTGCCTCCACTACAGAGCCTAGAGCCATACTGCCTTTGTGATACATGGACTGGGGCATAAGAACATTCCCAAAGTCCAAGACAAACAGATATGAGACTAACACACTCAGAAGAGAGAGCTAAGAGCACCCATTGCCCTTGAAGGTGATGGCTTTCCATATATGAAAGGTAGCTGTACTACGTGTGTACAAAGTGTGTCACCAGGAATATGCACTCTGATAAACATCCAAGAGAACTGGCCTGGCTTGAGGTAAAGGGACAGTGACTTCACGTGGTCTCACAGTGGTCTGGTGTTATAGACAGAAGTCAATTCATTCTGCAGATACCAGTTCCCATGCCCACACTACTAGCCTGCCTATCCATCTCAGGAGCAGTGAGCCTTTGGTTTCCCCCGAGACATTACATCTCTGTCAGGACCACAGGCTGGCAGGAAATACAAGACTCATGGGTAATGCTTCATGCTTCCAAGTTCTCTTCTTAATCAAGCTGCCTGTCTTGGGCCTGATGGAACGTTTCCAAGAATAGTGACATTCCAGGGTAAGTATCAGGATCAAGCATGCGGATCTTGATCTAACGGGACAGCCAATTTATTTAGGAATAGTTCTGCTGGGAGGATGTTCTTCCAGTAAATGCATTACTGAGTTCAGAAATCCTTGGCCCTGCAGTCGCTTCTCCAGAAGTTCATTTTCTATGCCTTAAACGATTTGTTGTTTTTTTAATCTTTCAAAAGAAATGTGTTCTGCACTTTCTATGAAACACCCCTATTTTTAAAAACAGTCTTTTATTTAAAAACTACTGATTTCAGTAATTTTGCTTATGATTTTTTTTTCCAGTATGCATTTATACATGTTCACGACGGGCCTCCTGATTGCAGGGCAAATCTCCTCTGTGGATCATCACAATGAATGTAAACTTTCTCCCAGTAACCTACATGGCATGCCTGGCTACCACAAGGAAACCCCATGCAGAGCCAATAGAGGCAGAGAGCAGTTAATCAAGAGAAGAGGTTGGGTGATCCTAACCTGGGTCTTATAGCCATGCTGGTCAGGCACAAAGAGATGTTAGCCTCCATGCCAATGAAACACTGTGAGATTAGGGAAGGCCACTGGGATAGAAACCCAGGCCTTGAGCTGGTCAATGTCTGTGAACTCCTGAGTCTGAAGTATCTGGTTGATGACAGGTTTTAGATTTGTGGGGACTTTCTTAGTTTAAAAAGTCTATTTCGAATTATAGCATCAAACCTGACATACAGCCAAAATAACCCTCTGTCTGCAGCAACTTCTCAGTGAGGAATTACCAGAGTACTGTTTTCTCCAAGTTTAGAGTTTCCTTGAGCATTCTGGAACAAGCATTTCGAAGGACTCAGGAGTCTGGGGTAGCATGATGTTAGCAGAGGCTGGACCACAGCTTCCAGCTCATGGCACAAAGTGTTACACCTGATGTTTGAACCCACTTCAACACACAGGTTCTCTCCACCACCATGATAGCTCTAGACAATCCACAGTGCTGAAAAAAATGATGAATCCATTCATACTGAGAGACACAGAAACAAAGAAAGACAGAAAGAGATAGAGGCATGAATCTTACACCAACTTAGTGGAAATCTAAAAGTGAATGGTCTTTGAAACTCCAACCAGGATGGGTTAGAGGGGGTCAGTGTACTGACCCTGTCTGTGCCTGGGCAAGAGCAAGGCCTCTGAGTTCTCCTCACTGCTCTTAAGACCACAGTAATGGGGATGAGGGACCAGATTCACCCTTCCTGGACAATCATCCTAGTGTGTATGTGGTCAGAGTAGAGAACAGTCTTCAGATGACTTCATTCTCCTTGCTGAGGGCTGAGTGAGGAAGGGAAGGTGGGCAGCCTTGTGAGCAGACAAGAGGCTACTTGTGGGCCAAGCCTATCCTGTCTGTGTACAAGGAAGACTCCATCCACTGCACAGAGTATGGGGAGCTGGGAAATGGGTTTGGCTGAAAGGTCTGGGACTTAAAACAACTAGTAATGATCCGTGGTCACAAGGCCTCTAAAACATGGTATCACAGATATTCCTAGAAAGTGGCTGTTCCAAGTAGCTATCGCCTCCTCCTTGAATAGTCACAGACACATGCTGGGTGATGTGCTCTGGGACACAGGACCTATTCCCCCATCAACCCCCTGCTCTCTCTCCTTATACACAGTTCATACCTTCTTTACATTTAAATTTAGAACTATGAAAAGGCAACCAAGAGTTAGGAAAGTTTGCTCAGCTGCTTGGGTTTAGCTGCCTGCAACTTGTTACATAGGTGTGAAAAGCCAATCCCTTAATCCTTCCTCCGGGCTGGACCCCACAGAGGGTTTAGGATCAGGAAGTGCTAGAGAAAATCTCACTAAACTTTCCAAGTGTAAGATTTAAAAAGAAAACCAAACCCATTCTTGTGTTAACTCTATTTTTCTATTTTCTATATTTCTATACTTGAAATATTTATGCTCAGATCTCATTATTGTTCAGTGTATTTCCTGTCTTTTAAAGCATAGTTCCTGGGCTCCGGGATGCATGTTAAAGAGCTCACACTCATACATTGGTGGAAATCAGCTCTTGTTTAGGAGCCAAGGCCCAGGAGAGAGCTAAGATAATGGGGGAAAGCAAGCCATGGTGGGCACATGGCCAGTCAATGGCTCCCACTGGCCTAATCCTTCAAAGAAGCTATGAATATAAGGCCATTGGACTTCTCGTAACAAACATCCCAGGAAGCCTTTGCCTTGGTTTAAATCTCCATAGGTTGGGCATCAGAAGGATATACACTAGGAATCTCAGGGACATGTCAGAAATATGGGGCTGCCTAGGCATTTATCCTCAAACCAGCCCTGCTGGTGCCTGGAATCTCTCTGAGTTTCCCAAGAGCATCGGTGACATTTGTCAAGGGCCTTGATGACAGCCATGACCCCCAGCCCTCAAGGTGCTTTAAAGGGAAGTGCTGCTGAAGAGATACTGAGAGAGTGGTCTTGAGTAAAGATCAGTGTCACTTCATAGGACTCATGGGACTTCTCTGGGTTCCCGTCTGTGTCCTTCTTACAAAACCTAAGGTCACAGGCCTCCTGGGGCAGAGTGAGCATCTCCAGACACATTCCACCTTGTAATGTGGCACTGTAAGTCTCTTCCAGGAGTCAGTGACAGATCTGGTGCCTGGCCCCCACTACAGGCTGGTCTGGTCTCACTCTGTCATGCAGGAAAATAAACATATGCTGCTGCTTGGTGTCTTCCTGAGCTAAGGTCGTTGTATAGAAACGGCGCAGAGAAGTATCAGGTTAGCGCTTTCTAGAACTGAACTGTCAATGTTTTAAAAACAGTCGATTGCTAACAGCACTCCAGGAATCAACTCCAGTAATCCAGAGGTCATGGATCAAGGCAGAATAATCATGTCGTGCATGGGCACAGAGTCAGAGACCAGGCAACTAGGAACGAAAGAAAGTGCATGGGCTTGCGTCCAGCAAGAACAAGCTCTGACCACATACACAGTCTGAGATGTCTAAAGACATAAACGCCTGGGTGGGTAACATCTCTATACATCCTAAGGAGGCATTTCCTCCTTGGAAGTCCCTGGAATTGAATGCTCAGTCAGTCCAGTTCGCCTCTTTAGGCTCCTAAGGATCTTCAGGAGTCCAAACACAGAACAGGAAGTTCTGCAATCTCTATAGCTCACAGTGTCTTCATTTTTAACTTCGAAACAGAAATGAAGGCCAATAGAGAAGAGAAAGCAACTCCTGAGCCAGTTAACCTTGGCACACTTATGTCAGCCTGGTATAGTCAAACGTTGGCAGGGAATTTACCAGAACACCTACATTCTGAAAACAGGTCCCAGTTTAAGTTAGTTCCAGCATGTGCATTGATGTATATTTTGATTTTGAACACTATAAGACATAGTGCAACACCAATTCCCCACCCCCCTTTTGGCACTGTTGAGATGGTGGCAGGTGTGTGGCACACACCAGGAAGATTCTGGGTGACTAATAAAAGGCTGAGTGTAAGGGATGTGGGTGGTCTCGCCTTCCCAGGAAGTGCTGTGAGCCTTCAACATAAGCATCTACTTCTGTCTTAGTATCTTGACCAACCTCCAGGCAGAGCCCCCATCATTTTCCTCTTGCCTGTCATATCAGTTCCAAAGGACACAGCAAGGCTCCTAACTACTAGCTTGGAAACCCCAGGCCTATCCATCCTCAGCCCTCCCCACCCACTGCAGCTCTGTCTTGATGCTGCTCCCTCCATATTAACCCTCAGGCAGTTCCTTGCCTTCTTCTACCTCCCTTGCACCCCTAAAGCTACAGCAATAAAATGAAACACTTTCACAGGCTGCCACAAGTTTATCAATCAACATGTATCTGCTAGTGTTTGACATGACGACACCCTTGCTTGAAGTCCTGGCTCTAACCCAGGGGATGACGTAGAGTCTAAGAAAGAGGCTCCACTAAACAGCCCACATGCTGGCTCCCACCTTGACCTCTGTGCTTCTCATGGGACCCCACTTCCTGTTCTGTTTCTATGACTAGTACTCAAATGTCATAGTTTCTGCATCAACATTGTCTTGGGTACTCTCAAATGACTGAGTTGGTCACACTTGTCTTTCTATTGTCCATACTGTGATTCATATTGTATGTGCATGAAAGCCAAAATATTGTCTCCTGACAGCTCTGGGATTCATGGCATAGGGGAGGCACTTACTAAAATGCTGTACATAGACTACTTACCAGAACTTTACATGGGGTACCCCTGGCTCTTAGTCCTGAGACTCTTGAGAGCTCAGGATTCATCTCCAAGATCATAAAACAGAAGATACAACTCATTGTTCTAGAGTTCTCTAGAGGTGGCTGGTCTGATTTGGTTCCCAGTGGCAGGAGAAGGCAAGCTAGCCAATGACGAAAGTTGCTGAGTCACTATAACCTATTGTCCTCAAGAAGAAGAACCTATTGTCCTTTGGCCTTCATGCACATTGGACTTGTGTGGTTTCTCACCCACACTCACAGAAAGATGCACTGCTCTTGTCTCAACAGGACAAGCTGCTGGGTTTCAAGAGGCTCTTCAAGGATAGCAGGGGACAGAGGAAACTTCTGCACTTGGGACCAGGAGAATCAGGTGGGACAGTGAGGTGTAGCAGAGCCACCCATTCAGTCACAGACCTAACTAGCTTACATCTGGGTCAGGAACATTGAGAAAAGGGAGAAAAAAACAAAAACAACAACAACAACAACAAAAACAAAACCTTGGATCATTGACAGTCTAGTAGAGCTATGCCAGGAAAAGATGGAAGATTCTGTCTTCGGCCTTCCCCTTTGCACAACACTTCACAATGATATCAGTGAAGACGGACATTAATTACCTGGCAACCAAACTGAGAAATAGTACAAAGATGATTTCTTTCTCAAGAGGTTGGATAGCCAAAGTTTTAAAATTTATGATCCCAATCATGATTACTGGAATATTAAGGTAGCACCAACAGGAAATAGAACAGCCTAACGTCATACACCTAGGCTGTTGCAAGCCTGAAGTGCCAGTGCCCTTCAGGAAATGAATGCTCACTGACCTAAAACACTTAGTGGATAACAAATACCCACACAGTCTTATCAGCCACTGAGAACAAAAACATTCCCTTTATGATGATGGAAGAGTGATGTTTTTCATAACTGGCTTGTGTGTTTTATGCTTTTAAAATAGTTATCTTTCTTGTAAAAAATGTGAAGAACATCAAAATTATTGGTGTCTGGCACATTCGACATTAGTATTCTGGAAAATTAGAACTATAACTGCACATGGCTGAGCACTTTCTGGGAAAACAACTAATTAGGGACTCGCTGTGGAGACTACTGGAATGGGGTTTTGGCAGAGTTGCTGTTTCTTGGGTGTCTCTGGTGTTACAGTCTCTAGTCACCATCTAACTCCAGCAACCTCTGATGGACCAGCGGCCAAGCAGCCTCTTGTTATGTGAAAAGCCTGGGAGAAGATGACTAAAGGGGGTCCGTCAGCTTTACCATTTCCAGCTCACTGGGGCATCAAGCCTGGTAGAGTGGAGGGAGGGGGATGCTATATCTCATGATTTCAGAAAATTCTATCTAAATCTACAACATGGCCAAGTCACTAAACTGTTTTCTTCTCCTCCAGACTGTCAGTCAAGGGAAAGGGCCCAAGAAAGTCCAGAAAAAGATTCCAGGAAAGTGGCAAATTCTCTAAGGAAAGACTATGCCCATCTGACCCATCTCCCTATGACCCAGCCAATGGCATAGGTGAAATTACCGATCATAGAACATATCTAATACCACGGTGCAAGAGGACCACATGGAAAGCATTCGAAGCTCTTCTAAAACACAGGCTCTTCTCGGGCTTTTGGCTTTCTTCACTCTGGATGCCTAGGTCTGGTTTCTGGGTGCTGTTCCTCTCTGTCTATTATCATCAACCTTCTCCTTAATAAATCAGCTCAAAGACACTGTCTTCTTGGTTCCTCTGATGAGAGCTTCCTGTTCTGTACAATACAACTCTGTTAGCCAGTGTATCCCTACCATGAATTCAACCTCACAGGAGCCAGCTCCAACCTTTATTGCTTGGCTGGGGATAGTGTTTGTTGCATTTAGGAAACTAGACCCAGCCATATGTGTTTGGATTCTTTCTACCTTAGAAATCTTGGCAAGAGAAGCCATGCATGTAGCATCCTCACTGGAGATGAACAAGACTCTGCAGTCTTCCCATGGTTCATCCAGATACTGCCCTAGAGAACTCGGGGCTTCTTTGCAGAGTAGAGGCCGTGCATTCTCACAGGGTGTGACTATGTAGTCAGGTGACTGAATGAGAGGGCTTAGGAAGGGAACATTCGAGGCACAGAGGGACACGTTAGCTTCTTACACGTGATATCACTTCCAGGGCAGCAGGGAAAGTTGGACCATGGACTGAGCCTCAGAATCCCACCTTAAAACCCAGTGGCCCAGTGCCTGCTAATCTGCTCTCAGACTCAACTGCACCATAAGTGGTGTCTCTGCTCAATAAAAGTCAAAACAATCTAACTCATTTCTTGATGACCCTTGGGTTGTAGCAAGGAGAGTATTGTTAATGTAAAAAGTGCCAATTGACTGCAGGGATCCCTTCCTATGGAAAGATACCAGATGGTCTGCATGTCATAATCTCAGACAAACTGGAATTTCCCAGGTGACAACTGGCCTATTTAATTGAATCTTTGGAGCTATGAGTTTACGAAGTCAATGTACTGGGGCAGCCCCAACCCTCTGATGACTTGTGTGGAAACTCATACGGTACACGGCCATTCTGGTGAATAAGAGTAAGGTTTGGGCTGCTCCAGGAGACCTGGCCCATCTTATATTATTTGGGTTCAGGAAGAATCAAAAGCAGACAGTAGAGACAGTGAGACAAGGTCAGAGAACATGAAGTCAAGATGACAGACGAACCTTGGTGGAGTAACCATATACTGGTGGCATAACCATATACTGGTGGTGTGACCACATACTGGTGGCCAGGAAAATGGACAGACAAGCACTAGGTGCCCATACACAGTGGGCACCAAGGTGAGAACACCCATGCTTGCCACCCATGGTGGTACTCTTCAAGCAGAGCAGCCAAGATTATGTTCAAGAAGGAAGAAGAGTTTTTCAAAAGACAAGGCCAGCATCTCCTCACCCTCTGTCCTGGATCTTTTCTGACTTTATCCTCAGAGATGGGTTAACAACCTCCTATCTGGTCATCAGGCATAAGACACACTGAATGGGTGCCAATGCTGGTGGGAGGCGAGGTGAGGTGTCAATGGAAGATCTGAGGGATGCTAGAAAGGGCAGAGTACCCCAGAGTTTTTATGGAGACCTCAATTCATCTCTATTAACCCTATAGAAACCTTGCTAAACAAGCCAGTCTGATTAAAGCCAGGATGTAGGAAGGGGCTGTGATACAAATGAAGGAACAACTTACACTGGCTAAATGCTGCTGGCTTTGCATTTGCAAACAGGCTCTCTCTGGAGTCCATCCCCAGCTTGTTTATCAGAGCTGAGACGGATTATCTCCTACAGCCTTTCCCTGGCCTTGCTCCAGACGCCTTCACCTAGACTGTCATAAACCCAGCGCGTTAGGGAACGGGAATCCAGTTCCATTCTGAATGGAATGTTGTCACCTCGTGCTTATACATATTTATAGGTTAAGTTAATAACCTGAAGGATTTTCTATACCCCTAGAGTTTTACTTGGGAGGCAGCCACTGGATGGGGAAACTGGAAGCCATGTTTTCTTTTCAATAATGCTTACATCACCACTAGGAATCCTGTTTCCTCAGTTCAGAGGTGGCACAGCATGCAGCGCCCTGGCACACGTGCTTCCTGTCTGCTTTACACCCTGCCTCAGGAGGCTACCTACCAGACATCAAATCCCACGGGTGGTGGGACCTGGACAAGAACGGCAGGCTGTGAGAAGCAGAGACCTGATACACTTTGTGCAAGGGACGTCCCTGGTCTGGTTCTGTGCCTGGCTTGGATCACACCAATCAGTCTCGGCATTTCTGGGCTCTGTATGCTCATTGCTTTCCTGTCAGAGTGGGCCCTGGTCCTCTGCATCCCAGTCATGAGAGCAGCATGCTGGCTCTGGTGAAAGCTGCTCTCCTTCTGTGTGTCTGCACAGTGCCCCAGTGTTCTCTGTCTCTGCTGCTTTAGACTTCAGTGAGAGCCTCAACTAAGGCTCCAGAGTCCCAGGCCCACAGGAGTGCATGGCACCCTTCAGCAAGGGCCTGTGAGGGGAAATGGCTTGACTCTAGGAAAATGTCAAACTTCTCAGCGAAGGGCGCACATGCTATCGTGGTAAAATGTGTAGGGAAGAAGTCAGCATGAAAAGAAAATGAGGATGTTGAGTTGAGGCGGAAGAGAAGCTGTGCTAATATGCAAAAGGTAGAGTCCCATTTGATGGCAGCAGCTATGGCAGGAGGAAATAAATGGTAGTCACTGTGACTGAACATGCAGGTTACAAAACACCCTTCCTGACAGGGCACAAGGAGCAGACTCCCTGTGTACTATGAAGCAAAAACTGTGTGTGAGGAGTGACTCCTGCCCCAGTGTGAATAAATAGGTCACTTCAGTGGGTGGGCAGTCAAGACAGATGCTGAAGTCACAGGCCTGAGCCAAGCTTGGGCCCGGTACAGTCATGGGCTGTGGGAACTAAAAAAGGGGGCCCTGGGGAAGAGGGGGAAGGGAAAAGGCCCACACCCCGCCAGAGTTCCACCTATACGCTGGTCAGTCAGGTGTGGGAGGGCTGCTAACTATCTTCCACTCATCCCTGGGTGGGCATTCCTCTATCCCACTCTTCAGGGGGTGGCCAAGGTGCAGCCCTACCTGGGGAGCCCCGGAGCTACCTTGCTAAAGCCCCAGGGTTATAGGAGAGAGAGATGAGGGCGGTGGATCTTGATGAGCAGAGACTCTCTATGGTTTTAAGAGATTTATTATAGAAATGCAGGGAGAAAGAGAGAAGGGAGAGAGAGAGAGAGAGAGAGAGAGAGAGAGAGAGAGAGAGAGAGAGGAGAAAGGCTAGAGAGAAAGAGAGTAAGAGGGAGAGAGAAGAGGAGAAGACAGAGAAAAGAGAGGAGAGAAGACAAAGAGAAAGGGGGTGAGAGTGAGGGGTAAAAAGCAAGAGAGACGTAAGAGCATAAGAGGTAAGAGAGCAAGCAGGGGCTGAATAGCCCTTTTTATGGTCTTTACTGTTGCTAGGTAACTGGGGAGGAGTTTAGCCTGAAGATCAGAAGCTTGGGCCATTGCCTATGTGACTTCTAGCCATGCTTCTCTTGTGGGGGCTGTGGGGGGCAGTAACTTAGGCAGGAGCCAGAGTTCTAGGAGCATGAGGGAACGCCTACCATTCATGAAGGTGAATTATCACCACCGGGGTTCAAACCTCAGCTCAACTGGAGACCAGCCTGCAATTCCCCACCATGGGCAGAGGGATAGGTGGTTGGCACATGCCCATGACTCCCCAGCCCACTGTCACCCAGATTATATGCTAGGCTATCTTGAAATAGGGTCATCTCCTCACACACATTCCTGTAACTATATTTCTTCAGGGAGAGCCCAACAAGCAAGGTTCTCCTCTTAGGATTCCCCAATCTGAGCCGATGAGAACCCATTTGTCTCAAACTCACACACTCAGCATCTGACTAGGACCCTAGGCTCTCCCTTGCAGAGGTGTTGGGCAAGCTCACGCAGTTCAGGTACTTATAGAGTCCACTCGAACACATAGGAACTGGTCAGTCAGGGGGCTGAATTTTTATAAGCATATTCCACACTAAGGAGTGCATCAGGCAGGTACTACCAGATGCCTTCATATGCAGCTTAAAGTCCCAGTGCAGATGCTGGCCTACAGCCCAGGGGCCTGGTGAGCTCATATAACAGTCCTGAAGAATGTTGAGAGTCCGGGTTGCTCTGACAACAGGAATCCAATAGTGATAACGTAGTTTCAGGATGAGTGCCCAGTAGCCCTCTTTTTTGACCTTTGTTGGCCACAAATCATCATATACAACAGGACAAACCTACACACGGGGACTGACGGGCTTAGGGACAGCATGGCTGAACTTTCTCAGTACCATGTCTGTTCTTGCTCTTTAAAGACGGGACATAAAGCACAGCCGGTGCAGCTGGTGACGGGCCTCCCTCATCACTTCACGTCCCCTGAGAAGCATGCAGTGCATGTAGTTGTGTTGGGCCATACAACCAGCCTGATGGCCTGGACAATAATTCCATTAAGCAAGTGTCTGACAACCCACAATCTGTTTGTTAGCTCTGGGCCTCTTAATGGAGGGGTGAGCAAGAGATGAGGTGTATATCTGTAAGGTGAAGATATGCAGTCTGGTGGAGGAGGTAGGCATGAGTGGCCTGCACAGGACCGAGGTGGTGGGGACATGCACACACTGCCTGCTTGGGTTCCAGGCAGTAGAAACATGCATACACTGCTTGTGTTGGTTCTGGACCCAGTTATTGACTGCTTCTAAGAAAACTGGGACTCTTAAGACACTGCACAAAACCTCATGACAGGTCAACTAGGAATTTGCTACCAAGCTGAAGGATGCACTATTTGCCTTTAATATGTAAAGAGTGAAGACGAAAAAATAAAATTACCAAAGGCCAATGCCAAGGTAAAAAACTCAGACTCCTGAGGGCAACAATATGTGGCTGGACCCAACTTTCAGTGCATGTAGTTCTGTTGGGTCACAGCACCTCAAGCTAACCCTGCTGTCCCTGTTCCCCACGAGCCCTGCAGAGCACAAGCATGATGTAAGCTAGGAATTCTCTGGATTCCCAGTCAGCTCCTCAGCTGCCTAGGAGCTGATCCAGGACACTGTGCAGCCCTGCAGAGCTCCCCTGCCTCCAGGTCTACACGATCATGCTCCACAATGCATCTGAATGATTGTTTTGATAAACTGTGATTACTCACTTCTCAGCCCCAAGGGAGTAACCCAAGTTCCTCAGCCGGGCAAAGTCTGATTCCGGAAGATTCCCACCTTTAAAGTGTGTCTGAGCACTAGGTGTGACTTCTGTCTGCTTAAGACTCCCCACAGACTCTTGCTTTGGTACTTAAAAGGTCACTCCAAGCATGAGAGCTTGTGTGAAAACAGTGGTGAGAACCTGAAACTGGTCCTACTGGGTGCTTCTGGGAAGGCCTCAGAATACACAGGCCAAGAGTGGCTTCCAGGAATCTCCACCTCATGCCTAGACTTTGCCAAATTCCTACAGCCACGATCTCAGAGGCGGAGGAAACACTGTCTTCACTGAAGGACACACGAGTGCTTCCCAGAAACTCTTCCACCTGCAGCTATAGGCACCAGCTCTGATAGAAAAAACAATCTCTTATAAGCATCACCTGCCAATAAAAATGCGTATGGCCAATGAGCTGAGGCAGGAAATAGGAGGTAGGACATCCAGAGAGAATTCTGGGAAATAATTGGAGGCACTGGAGATTTATGCCACAGTGCTGAGGAGACAGATATAAACCAGCTGGCAGCTCAACTCAGGTGAGAATAAACAGAAAAATGACTTACAAGCTAGTTGGAGAATAAGCCAAAGCTTATAGCCTAGATATTCATTAATAATTAGTCTCAGGGTTGTTATTTCTGGGAATTAAATAGTTGGAAGGAAAATCTAGATTTTACAGACCCTCAAGTGTCCTCTTCTCCCTTTGTGAGCTGTAGAGGGGTAGGTATGGCTGTCAACAGGGAAGGGCAGGGGTTGATGGGCTGTAGCCCAGCTCCTTGTTGATTCTCTAGGCACAAAACAACTGCCTACTTCTACTAACTTAGAAGCTATATGGCTTCCCAGATGCCATGCATAGAGGATGCTGGGGTGGCAAGTTCTGGGGAGCCAGTCTGTGCAAAAAGAGTATGTGTCTCAAGAATTAAAAGTATGGCAACATACATCTCATGGCCAGAGCAGAGCAATGGGCAGCGGTGGCACTGTGGGTATGTCTATATCCGGGTGTCTGCTTTATTCCTCTCATTACTCCAGAAAGAATTCTCCATTAGAAAAATTGCAGAGATAAAATTCCCACCATTACATTGAATGAGCAAGTTGCCTGCTTTGCTCCAGGGAAGGTGAGCGGTAATTACTATCTAGCAAGATGGTGTGAAGTGACAGCCAGCCTCTCTGCTGAGCATGTCAGTGTGCCCCAGAGGTGTCCTGACATGACAGTTATCACAAGGTCCTCAAGCTTTGAGCACCTCTTTGACTTCATGAGACCCTGATGACAAGACGGCCGAGTGGGGACTGAGGAAAGCATCAACTGTTGTCTGGGGACAAGAGGATCCCACAGGCTCAAGAAACCGATTAGATAGGAAGAACCCACGGGAAAAGATAGACCAGCAGTGCCACCCGCCAGCAGCAGCGTCCTCAATCATTCCAGGAATTTCTGAAAGTCAATTAGCACATAAGGGGCAGCCTTATCACCCTTTGTCAGACAGAGACTCCATGTCACTGCGACTGCCTGCCCTCAGTTTGACAAGCTAAAACAAAACTAGGATGAAATATTAAATCTTGTTCAAGGAAAACAATCTAGAAATTTCCAGGCCCTGCTATTTGTTCATTATAAACCATGCTTCCTTCCATTTTTGGCTATCCAGGAGCGTCCCGTTCGCCTGTCACTGGTCTATACAGGTGGGCACTGAGGTCTTGGCCTGAAGAACGTTATCAAAAGAATATAATCCAGTTTTTGCTTCCAGCAGGGTCTTTTCATAACCCTGCCTGCTATAGCTGTAGCCCCAGATGCCTGCCTGGATCACCTCAGGGAGCTGGGTGCGGCTGTCTCCACCCATGGACTTTCTCTAGCAGGGGACTGCCAACCGCCCAATGCCTGTGCCTTCCCCCTGAGGGGCCTGACTCGGCATGGTTGGGGATCAGCTGAGATATTCTTCTAATGAATCCGGACAATAGCTTCCCAGAATTCTACCCAAGCCTGCTCAGGTACTCAGGTGTCAACAGAGATCGTAACAACCACCAGTCTTTGTTTGTTCTACCAGTCTCTCAGTCTTTCTAATTATGTCTGTCTGTCTCTGTCTCTGTCTCTCTCTGTCTCTCTGTCTCTCTCTCTTTCTCTCTCTCTCTCACACACACACACACACACACACACACACACTCACACACACACACACATACAAACACACACACTGTAGGAAAGGAACAACTCACATTGCCAAAGAGGGGTAATATCCTGATCAGCTCTTGATTTAAAACACAGGGTGGGTACTGGGGGTGAAACTTGATTTCAGATCACAGAAAACGATTTAGTAGGAGTGAGAAGAAAGGCAGCAAAGGAAAACAAACACTGTCTGAGTGGCTTCACTCAGTGAGGCGAGGCAGCAGCCAACGTGACAGGCTAATAGTGTCACCTCGCTTCCCAGCTCACCAGCCTGGGACATGTGCCACCTGAAGGTTGTCACCACCCTCTGGAATCCGAACCATTCCCAGAAATAAGACCGACTCAAAAGACCTCGGAGGAAGCTACATGAGAGTCAGGCTGGGGCTTAGGATTAAAACACAAAATGTACAGAGAAGGAAGCTGGGGAATTGCTCAGTCAGTAAACTCTGCCCTACAGGCATGAAGGTTGAGTTTAATCTCCAGAACCCACAGGGAAAAAAAAAAATAAAGTCAGGCACTGTAGCAACCCCTTGGAATCCTAGTGTTGTGGGAGGTGGGGCGAAGCAAATGAATCCTGAGGCTGGGTGGCCAGGCAGCCTAGTCAAGTGAGTGAGCTTCAACCATCGAGAGAGCCTGCCTCAGAAATCAGCATCCAAGCAGTGTGCGCATACACCTGCCTGGTGATGCAGGGCCCTTGCAGCGCCATTCCACCTAAGCCGTCCACTTAGGTCTGTTGAATGGAAGGTAATATGAGGAGCTTTCAACTTGGCTATTGCTGAGTCTTAAAAAGAAAATCAGATGAGTCCTGGGCAAAGCCTAAATGGATAAAGTGAGCTAAGGTCAGGGGACAGCAAGCAGGACGTTTCTTCCAACAAGGTTAATTTAGATAAATAGCTTTAATAGCGAGGGAGGAAATGTTTGTAATAGAATGGGGATTGTTTAGCAACAATTAAGCATATTTGGTGTTGCCTAAGGACAGCAAGACCTCGTATGTTTTTGAGGCCGTCTCTGGATGGCTGCTTACGCCGTTAACTTGTCTGGTGGTGTTTCTTTGGTGACTGAGAGTGACTTAAACTTCATTCTGTCTCATTTCTTTGTAAACACTACCCTCCGTGCGTCGCGGTCAAGTAGCTTATCACGTAACTGGTGATGAACGTGCCCAGCCAAAGCTACGAACACACAGTTCTAAACAGCTATGGCCCATGGAGCACTGCGTCAAAGAGCCGGCCCAGAGCCAGGACTCCTAGAGCTCACTGTTGAATGTCCCTCCTGTCGGTTCATGTGTCATTTAACCCTGGCCCTGGGCTACTCAGCAAACCCATGGGTATCTTGTGAATGAGGTATTCATTATATTAAAATATTGGGAAACAAGAAGTCAAGTAGAAGCCCTCAGATCTTTGGAATATTTATAGATGTTTTCTGAAATCTGACCATCTGTAAACACTCTTCGCTTTCAGTGCACCTCAGCACTCCTGGATGGGCATCCATGTGATGGGAAGTGTGTTTGAATTCTGCTGCTGCCTCCAGCTCTCTACAATGCTCCGGGCTGGGCCTGCTGCATGAACTATGCTCAGTGAATAGGAAGGATGCTAAGATGTACCTGCCCCTCGTGGTCCTCCTGACCTCCCTGGTGTCCCACCAAGCTAATATGGTTTATGCCTTCCCTATCCTCCCAGCCCCTTTGCTAGCTGATTTACCCAGTTCACCAAAGCTTTCCAAACATCAGGGCATTGGTTTTGCGGATGACATACAGGTGAGTCACTGCCATGTTACCACTAATCACAGCTAGCTGCCTAGTTGGCCCCGTGTAGAGCTATCCACACAAGGCTATTATCTTCAGGATGATGTTCATAGTGGTGAGCATAGAACAGTAAACTGAGAAGGCCCATTAAAGCACAGGGTGCTGACATGTGTCCAGTCCCTAAGGTGAGGCTGGCCCTGCTGCTTATAAAAATGAGGTAAGGCTATGGGTAAGGCTGATAAGCCTCTCAGATTCTTTTTCACTAGGAACCACCACAGAACTGGTACCAACTCTCTCCCTACCTGCCTGGTAGAAGGAGGATGGCACAGGATAGATACCCTGTGTGTGTGTGTGTGTGTGTGTGTGTGTGTGTGTGTGTGTGTGTGTGTGTGTTTGGGGGCTAGGGAAGCAGATGGCAGGAACAAGTTTCTGTACGCACTGAGGGACACACATAGCTTTACCCATATGTTCAAGTTTAGAGAACTGTGTCTAAACACAGTATGAGCTAGGACTGTAGCTCAGTTAGTAGAGCCTGCAAGAGGCCTTGGCTTGGCTTCTCCAGCACCACAGAAAAGAGGTGAGAAAGCACATGTCTGTAAACCCAGAACCCAGGAAGTGAAGCAGGAGGGTCTGGGGTTCAACGTGATATAACAAGTTCAAGGTCAGCATAGGCTATATGAGACCCTGTCTCAAAAAATTTAAATGAATAATAAATAAACAAGCATAAAGCCACCATGTTCTCAGCTGGCTTGTGTCTGAATTCAGCACTTAATCTGACAGGAGAAAACATGCAAGTTGACGTTTAGTTTCTAAAAGAGAAGCATTGCCATCTCTCACAGTCAGGGAATCCCCTGGCTGTGGAAAGTGCTGTCTGCCCATCCACTTGGCAAGAAAGGTAAACACCAACCTCTCCATGTGTCATGCAATACCTGGCAAGAACGCATAGCTTAGGGTCTAATTACCTTCGGAAAGCAAGCTAAGCTGTGCCTAGGGCGAGGTGAGGATCGTTTTCTGCTGCCTCAGAAAGTCATAATTAATTTTGAAGCAATTTACGATCGTGCTAAAATATTGCTCGAAAAAGATAGAAGGGCGGCTTGATGGTTTGAGTCGAGGGTTATAATTACGCCTGCGATTGCTGTGGGCTGCCAAGCAGAGAACACACTCCTGAATTTCTTCCTCCTTTCACTGGGTAATGAGAGCAGAGGTATAAAGAAGGCAGTGAACTGCCAGGATCAGTTACCATTCCCACCCTGGAAATGTTTATTCGTTTAAAGCCTTTATGCCACAGGCAAGGCACGTGGCTCAGTTGGGAGAATGCTTGCCTAACATGCACCAGACCCCCGGGTCCAGTCCTCAGTGCAGCATGCGCTTGTAACTCTAGCACTCAGGAGGTAGAGGCTGGAGGATTGGGAGTTCAAAGGTCACCCTCAACTATGCAGCGAGTTACAAGAGGCCAGTGTAGGCTTCATGGGACCTATCTCAACAACAACAAAAAAAAAAAATTAAAAATTAAAAAAGAAAGAGATTGATGCCAATTGAAATCAACAAATGTTTCTCAATGCTGGGTCCCCAAAGGATGGCAAGAGAAAGTGTCTTGAGATCCCTTGGTCTATCGTATCTGGTGGCCTCTGCACTGATGGAAAGGAGCAAGAGGGCTGGGTCTCACCCAAGGGAACCTATGAGGTACAGGAAAGGGGCAAGAAAGAGTAGGTCCACATCTTCACCTGGAATCTCAAGCCCTGGATACACAGGAGTACCCCAGACAGGTGCATGCTGACGGAGAGGCAGAGAGGGTGCCTGGAAGGTAGAGAGGGTGCCTGGAAGGTAAGTCCTAAAGGAAGAAGAGAACACATTTCTAATAAAGATCACACTGAATTCCTCACAAATAGCTCTTTAGTCTCAAGAGAGTCTGAAGAGAGGAAGAGCGATGCAGGTGGAATAATGGGGCACACTGGGGTACATGGCTCAAAACACCCGTGGGCTTTTAAAACTTCCATTTAATTATGTTTGTGTGTGGCCATGGGCTCATGGATGCAGGAACATCAGATGACCTTGGAGCTTGAATAACAGCGTGGAGCACAGATGTGAGCGCCCGCCGGGAACCAAAACTGGTCCTCATCGAGAGCAGTACCTGTTACTGATCACTCATCTGTCTCCGGGCCGCTCAGCATATGGTACTTTAATTAGGAGCAAAAGAAGAGAGGTTTGCCTAAGGGGAAAAGATGGCTCTGCGACTATTTTATGTTTTTATTAACCTGGTTTTGTTTACTTTTCTCAAAGCCACTATAAGGCAACCAGAGAGAAGCCCCTGGCATGAGAGAACATTGAGGAACCCCCTCTCTTCCACATACAGCCTGATGCTAGACTCCAAAGACCAAGTCATCTCTTGCTGTCAGCGGGCATGAGCTAACAAAGAGGCAAGGGCAGCAAGCTGTCTTCCCAGCTTGACATGGGAGTTGAAGGCTGCCGAGCTGGAAGAAAGCAATGTAGAAAGGAACGCACGTCTGCACGGAAGGAAACTCACCCCTCGGCCTCTCTCACATGACGCTTCACCTGCCAGGTGGCTGGCTGCTGGGTTATTGTGGAAATCAGTTTCTCCTCCTCACAAAGGGGATCCTGCATCCTGGAGTTAATTTAGGACTTTCCTGGATTTCTCTCCTAATAAGGATAATGTTCCAACTAATGAAAGCTATTACGTGGGTGTGAGCAGTACTCTCCCAAACACTTTTGGGACTGCAGATGAGCTGGCCTCTCCAGGGCTCGGGCAGAGGGATGGTAAGGCCCCATGGTCCTTCCCCCTTGTGTCAGCAAAGTGCAGTGGCTGCCTTGACTCTACATGGGACCTCTTCTATATGCTGAGTGTTGGCTCTTCTGAGTAACTTCTGACCTTCAGACAGGCCAAACAATGATACCATGTCAGGTTCTCCACAGTGACAGCCACTGATTCTCACCAAATTTCGTACAACCCCAGTCTTTGAATCAAGAACAGTAGCCACCTAAAGTATGAAATCCCACCAGGAGAGAAGCAAATGGAAGCTTCACTGGACAGTAACGTGTGCTGTTCATAGAGGGGGCGAGCCAGAGCCACAGAACTTAGAAGTCATGGGGCATCGTATTAATGATACTAAGTCTTGGGTTCTTCATCGTAGGCATTGGGAGCAGAGAACATTGTGACATTCTGTAGAATATGATAAGGCCTCATCAAATCCAGCAAGCAAATTGCTTCTAAGAAACCGTATTGTTTACTGATACAAAAAGCCTGATTTCAGTCAACATGCCGGCAGAGGCTAAAATCCAATACTTGTGGGGAAGCAGCAAGAGTGTCAGAAATTCAAGGCTATCCCCTGCTGCATAGGGAGCTGAAGGCCAGCAGAGTCTACATAAGCAATTGCCTCGAAAGAAAACTTGATTTAGATACTTGTGGAAAAGTAGTCTTTAGGCCAGAGAGCCTCTGGGCCCGCTGAGAGGTCTCTAAGACCACAGCACCCATAAGATCCCAGGCAGGGTGTCTATGCCAGATTCGCCCTGAACCGTATACTCTCTGTCTCAGTCCCTGATCCAGGAGGCAGGGAGCAAGAAGCTATCCACAGAGAGGAATGATGTCCTTAAGATGACATCACCTGCAGGTTCCCAAACCTATGAAATTGGGAACCAGCAGAAAGCCTTGGTCAAGATCATCAGAGCAGGAGGTGGGCTACTGCTAACCCTGCTGGGAGGAAAGTGTGGTTGGTTCCCCACAGCAGGGCTAGGCCAGCTGTTGCTCTGCAGCGAGCTTGTGCAGACGGATGGTGCCATAAGGAGATGAGGGTGTGCTGTCCTCTCCTGTTTATACAAATAGTTTTCGTTTTCAAGTTACCTGTTTAATCAATACAGTCCAAACTATGAAGGGAATGCAGAGAATTGCTACAGGAGGACTTTCTCCTGACCAGAAGAAGAGACCAGACCAACCTTGCCAGGCATAGAGGTCTTTACAGCGTAGGCTGTCAGAGCCCGGAGACTCGGGTGGGGGATTTGTGGTCTGCAGACGCTTCAAGGAAAACAACCAGACAGAAGAAAGCAGAGAGCTTCTTCCATGCATGGTCCTTACGGCATCGAGTTCACCTGTGACGTCAGTGTAGTGAAGGCCCTTGGTCCTCAGTCACAGGCAGACACTTGTATGCTTTCTGAGAAAGCAATCACCAGAGAAGCATCTTCCAGCACAACACTCTGATTCCTTATAAGTTTAAATCTACTCTCTGTTTTATCTCAAACAGTCCTGGCAGTTACGTTCACTTGGTATACAGATGGACTTGTGTTTATTAAAGTCAACAGCCAGCTTCAAATGCAAGTTCAATGAAGAGTCCTGTCAGGGTTCCCATCCTCCACCGAGTGAAGGCTTGCAGAAACTCCCAGGAGGGTTTTTTGGGGGTGGTGTGGGGGCTTGCTTTAGGAACAATTTTTCCCTCTTCCCATACATGTCTGGTCATGTCCTGGTGTCATTTCCACATTGCCAAATCTGAGTTATCTCTGAGGTCACTGTGTATCTTACCTGTCTCTTACATGGTTTCCCATGTCTGCTGGAATTCAGGCTCTTAGAGGGGCCGTAAGGCACAGGGTCCACCAGACTTTCCCCCTTCCCACATCCCACATTGTGTGTGATCCTGAGTGGTCACCAAGCTGCCTGACCCCCAGGGATGCTGTACTCACCCTGCAGTGGCCTGTTCTTGTACAGGTCCCGGGCCTTCGCTGGGTGAGCTCGGGCTGTGTTGTCACACTTAGGTTGCTCATACCTAGGAGCAGGGTGATAAGAGTGGGGCTGAGAGTCGGAATTGGAGTTGTCTTCAGTTTCTCACATCTAACAAGGTGTGCACACACACACACACATGCACACACACACACACACACACACACACACACACACACACGCGCGCGCGCGCGCGCGCGGCCCCAGAATGTTTCATAAGCTCTACTGTTGTATCACAGCTCTGTGATTTAACCCCCTGGTGGCTTGAGCAAACAGTCCTAGATCAACTTCTATCCACAGTCATCAGACCAAGAGGACTTGCAGCTCAGCACACGTGGTCAGGCTTGCCTCTTTAATCTGGTTAAGAGAGTCTTGTCTGGTGGTTTCTAAACACGCACACCCTGCCCTCCATTTTCTACTTTATGTTTTTATGAATAGCAAGTGTCCTGCTCCAATGTCTCTTGGGGAGTTTGCAAATGCATGGGAGTGAGGCGCGTGGGCATGAAATGGGGCAAGGATTTGCCACTTGGCTACCTTCAGAAAGGAGCCAAGGTCTCAGAAAGAACTTGGACTCCACAGTTATGTCATTGAAAGACTTTTCAATACAACTAGTGGAGCTACAGAAATTTGCCCAAATGTTTAAAGAGAAAATAAAAAGGAAGAAGAAAGGAAGGAAGGGGTGTGCTATGGTTTTATCGGGTGTTGGTGGCATGCCTCAGAAGACCTGCCTGTGCCTTCTGCCTGGAGGTACTTGCCTCCTGAATGTTTCTGGTCCAAGCCCAGATGTGCCTCTGATGCTGCTCAGCAGCTCCTTGAGACTGCACTAGCCCCAGGCCCGTGTGAGTGCCGAGGTGACGTGGAGTCCTGTACCAGAGACCAGTGACTTCCCCCTTCTGGACATTTGCCCTCTCACTGTGAGCTCAAGGAACAGGTTGCCTCAGCAAGGACAAGGTGTGGAGGACAAGAGAGCCCATCCCAGAGAGGTAGGGTATAACAACCTATCTTTCTGACTTGTACAATCTAATGGAAGGTGTGACCCATGAGCCATCCTTCCCTTCCAGCTACCAGCAGATGCCAGACTTCAACACTGACTGAGTCTGTTCCCCACAATTATAACCCCCTTTTTTCAAGTCTCACTCATTGATCCCACCTTGGAGACTCTTTCTTAGGGACTGGGGTGCTGCATACACAGCAGCAGATGGTCAGGAGGTGCTCCCTCATGGAGCACTATGTAGACTGAGGGAGCACTGGCTAAGAAAGGAGAAAGCTAGGTTGGAGGTGACAGGAGTCAGGAAATGGCAAAATTCTACAGGACCCTCCTCCCTTCTCCCTGACCACTCCCTTTCCACAGGAAGGGCTGTAAGGGCACATTTATTTGGCTTCATTTTATGCCGCAGAGGGTCTCATAATGAGACATTCCTTAAAATCTTCAGAAACTAGGCATGGTAGTATGCCTGTAGTCCCCGAACTCAGGAAGTAGAGACAGGACAGGAATTCTAGGCAGGGATGTCATGGTTAAGCATAAAAGCTCTTGCCACAGCAACCCAACAACCCACATGCAATCACCAAAATCCACTGTGGGAGGAGAAAACTGACTCCAGAAAGCTGCCTTCTGAGCGCCACATACATGATGTGACATGTATGTGCCCAGATGTGCATGCGTGTTCTCTCTCTCTCTCACTCTCTCTTGCTCTCTCTCTCTCTCTCTCTCTCTCACACACACACACACACTAATTTTTAAAAAGAGAGTTCAATGTACCTTTGCCTACAGAGTGGGTTTGAGGCTAGTCTTGGTTGCATGGGAACTTATCTCACAAAAACAAAGATAATATATGATGTGTTATGAGATGTAATAACAATAATAATAAGATGATGATGATGAATGACTTGCGACACAGCTTTGACACCATAGATATCAATGCCCTCTTTCCACAAACTTCACACCTTTCTGAAACATTGCTTTCAAAATTAGAGTCCCCGATGCACCCTCACAAACAGCCAAACTACCACATCCTTCCCCAAAGCCACTGGCATATATTCTTTGAGAACAGAGACTCAGTGCCAGGCAGCATGGAACATTCACAGCCACAGGGCAGTGGCAGTGCGGTGGAGGGACCCTTACTCAGTTGGCTTCTGCTGCCCAGGACCACATCATTAGACAAGAGTCAAAATTCATCTGAAGACAATAGTGAATGGACGCAGCTGCCTCAGGGGTCGTTAACCACTATTCCTGAGTGAGGCTAAAGCTAGAGAAAATAAATGCCCTGCATAGCGGAGCTTCACTCCAGTTTCCAGGCATTGCCTGAGGGTTAGGGGTAAGGTAGAACTGTCATCGATGCTGCAGTGACCTATAACCTACAGAGAGGTATGTGCCTCTGCTCTTAACTGATGGTGTAGAATCCCAAACCAGCCATCCCACGATATGTGAGCCATGGGCTGTCCTTCAGTGTCAGAGAGCTGAGCCTTATTTCCAGTGTTCGTGTGGTCCACACGGTCAGAGAGTCAGGCCGTCCGCTGGCCCGTGCCAACTCATTTGATCTCTGCTCTAGCTTGGGGCTGAGCTATCTTGAGTCTTCAGTGGTGCTGAAATTTGAAGAGCACATCTAAGTAACTGTGTTCTGCACATTTGAGAGAGCGTGGAGAAAGGCTTGCCGGTGCAGAAACGGTAACCTGGAGCGGAACTTGCGGGCTTACCAAAGTGAATTTGGCTGCAAAAGCCTTTGTTCTCTCAACAGTGCTTACTTCACAAAAGGAGGGGAAAAAAAAAGAACATTGCCTGGCTGTGGCTGCCCATCAGATACCAGGCTTGCCGCCATGGAGAAGTGCAATTTCACGCCCACATAGCCACATGCACACGGCCACTGTGCAGCAGAGCGCTGGTGTCAGAGCGGAGGCTGTCTCGAGGCAAATGGGGCCAGACTGCAGCACCAGGCAGGTGCATGAAGCCCAAGCAAGCCCTCACAAAGGTGAAAGGGAAGTCTGTTCCGCCACTAATGGAGCAACTGGCAGTCAGCCGACACGAGGAATCCAATAGCCTTCTCCGAGCCCCTGCCACGACTGGACAGCAGCCAGGTAGAAACCTGCCACTCCTCCTGCTTCGGGGCCACCAGGCCTGGCAGCGGGGCTCTGCAGGTGTGCCCCAACTCCGTGCAAGGCCATACAAAATATGGTCAGAATGTCAATCTTTACCCAGGGGGCAGGAGAGCCTGCAAGATCTGCCATCTCGACCTCCTGGCTGATCCAGAGGGAAGGTCAGCTTTGCAAGGATGGACAGCACTGGGTGTGTGATATTTGACTCAAGGCCACAACAGAAGCACCTTATTCCTATGTGGTATATAAGGACAGAGACACGGCTTATAAATGGCAAAGGGTTTGACACTTTCAGCTTCCTGCTGCCAAGGTCAAGGAGTCCTCCTGTGGACGCATGAAAGCAAATGCTGAGCTCTATCTAGGGCAAGTGCATGCCAGGGCTTCCCTGGTGGCTTGGGCCAAGCTTGTCTTGCTCAGTGTTGCACAAAAGCTGCCAGGTGATGCTCTGTCTTCTGCCCAAGGTGCATTGAGCATCACTGTGTGGCCCGCACACCTTGCTCCCCAAGGGATTCCTACTGTTTCACTACAATGTTACCATCCTAGAGGCCACACCCAGCTACTCTGTTACTCTGTGCCCCAAGGGCCTGCTCTTGCGCAATGCCCTCCAGATTAATCATCATCCAAAACATTTCCTCATGCAGGCTGAGCCGTGGACCCATTCTGTCACCACCACCCCTTCCCTTGGAAGCCCTGGTGTTCATCCTCTGCATTCACCGAGTCCCCGTCCTACGACTTTGATGCCTGGAACACAGGGGCCATTCAAATCATTCCAGTGTTTACTGACAGGAAATGGGAGGAAGGGAAGCCAGGACATGTTCTCACCACCACTGAGCAAGTGCGACAACACCAGCCAGGCTGTCCATCAGGGCTGATGTGGGCTGATGTGACCATAGACCTGAGTCTGAAAGCTCTGCTCTCTGCACTGCTTTCCCTGCTCCGATTGAATGCCTCACATCCCTCACGCCACCTCTGCCTCATAGGGTCATCTTTTTTTCCCTGCCTAGAAAAGCTGTGATCCCACCTGCACCTGCCCACCTCTGAAGGGCTCTCTACCTTAGTATCACATGTTATAGGATTGTCAGATGCTACAGCTGACATTATCTCTTTCCCTCAGAAAGGAAAATTTATTAGACGGGAACCTGGCTCTGGTACTTAAGGAAGAAACCACAATAAATGGCTCCCTTCTCTGGCTGGGCTGGTGTCAGCCTAGGGATGAGACTGCAACTGGGCATGTCCATCAGTTCCCAGGGGAGGGTACTCTGACTGCTAAAAAGAGAAACTGCCTTGGGGCTAGAGAGATGGTTCAGCAGCTAAGAGTACCAGCTGCTCCTCCAGAGGATATGAGTTCAATTCCCAGTATCCACACAGATCACAACTCTCTATAACTTCATTCCCAAAGGATCGAGACCATCTTCTGGCTTTGGTTTAGTGGATGGAAGAAAGTGTGATACAGAGGAGGACAGCCATCTCAGCAGCCTTCTCAGTTTAGTTCAGGTTGAGCCTTTTTCTGAACCTCCATCAGGCAAACATGGAAACAGGAGCCTGAGGTTGTCCTGTTTGGCCCGATACCAGGGGAAAGTCTTCACAGAGGAAAGAAAGCGCCTGGCTTTCTACTCAGCTACAATCTAAACTGTTCTTGGGTTCTCCGGGAATAGAATTACGCATGTTGATTTCACCATTTCAGAGCCATCTGGAGGAGTGCTGGGTTTGACTATGTAAGGATGTTCATTAGCCAACTCAGAACACTTCTGCCAGGGCTGCTTCTCCTCTATGATAGAAGTGTGCATGGAGCCAAGCCGGCAGCTGGTAGGAGCCAACTGGTACCCTGAGTGATGCATGCAGAAGGAGCCAGAGGCTCAAGTATATAGGAAGATCACCCCCAAGGAAGGCTGCTCAAGAAAAAAGTACACCCTGTCTACCTACACACAGGACAATGGATTACCATAGCAAAACCCAGGAATAGAGGTTCTAGCTCAGCCACACAGCTTGTGCTTGCTTCCAAACCTAAGGCTGCTCCTCCCCATGAGATGCCCCCCTTCATCTCGGCTTTCTGGGTCCTCCAGTGTCTTGAGGACAGAGATGTTGACTACTAGAATAACATTTAATGTCATAGAATTGTTACAATATTCAAACCAGGAACTCCAAGGACGATGGCTCCAGTCCAGCTAGAAAATGGCTGGGATGGGTTGGACTTGGTCCTGATGAAGCCATAGCCATTCGAGCAATTGCGCTTTGCTTCTGCCCTTGAGATCTAGGCTGACTAGGGCCTCCCATGGAGTGCCAGTTGTAACACTCGAATAACTGGGGAAATGATTTAGGGAACACTCCAATGCTCACCCAGGCACCTGGGATAGAATTAGAGAAGGAAGGTAGCAACTCTGAGAGAAAAGATGTTTGCATATTTATAAGTCTGGGGGAGGTTCTGTCAAATAGCTACTGATGGGTGTCCACCAGACACATTCACCCACTCAGAAATACCACCTCCCCCTCCCCAGCATACAATACAAGTACTAGTTCCTGCTGGTATTCAGGGAGAACATAACTGTGTATTTAGACTGACAGAAAACATAAGCAAACCATGAATAACATTGATACTCTTGCCTTACACATTCATTCATTCTCTCTCTCTCTCTCTCTCTCTCTCTCTCTCTCTCTCTCTCTCTCTCTCTCTCTCTCTCTCTTTCTCTCTCTCTCCCTCCTTCCCTCCCCCTTCCCTATTTTAAATATACATTGATGTTTTGTCTGTATGAGGATGCCAGATACCCTGGAACTGAAGTTACAGACAGTTGTGAGCTGTCATACCAGTGCAGGGAACTGAACCTATGTCCTCTCTCTGGAAGAGCAGCCAGTGCTCTTAACCACTGGGCCATCTCTCCAGCCTTCACATATTCCTCTCTTTAAATGACATTTTCTAGATACAAATATTTACATTCTATAGAAAGCTATTTGAGGCATCTAGCTTCCTTGGCTTCTTAAATATTTAACCTCTCTGGCCAAAGCCAGCAGCAAGAAGTGGTCCAAATATTCGTTCCTAGAGTTGACCCCTTCTCTGCTTCATACTTGATGGCCCTTGACTGATAACAATAAGCTTTCCCTCTTATGGCCAAAACAACTCTTCTTAAGCAGCAGGAGCACAGAGAACAGAGGACAGAATTCCTGTGTGACAGTCACACTCAGACTGTGACATTGAGTTTAACAAGAGCTGAGCCCATAGAAAGAATCTTGGGGGGCAGGTTCCACTTTGCTGGCTGCATAACCCAACCATCTCTCCTCCAGCTCCCAAGGGGATGCAGTTTACCTTGTGGAGGTCCCGGGAATGGGCCGTCCAGTGTCCACTAGCACACACCAGCAGTATCCGGTGGATGGATGGCATTGCACTGGCTTGTAGAGACCACCATGTGCACACTCGGGGATCACTACATTGTCATTCTTGGGCTGCTTGGCTTCCTCAAGAGCTGACTGATGCTCCTGATCACAGGAGGATGCTGCAGGGGTAGGAAGAAACAGGGAGTGAGCAGACACACGGAGCCAGCATTGGAGTCCAGTGACCAGTCACAGCTAAATGATGCTGTGTGCTGTCCTAGCACTACAGTGAGAACCAGGCCTAAGAACAGACAAGTGATCCTGTCCTCAGCCCCCTGTTGTGAGGCTGGGATATTTTATGCGACAGGACAGGAATATGTTATTCTTCCCATGTGATCATACTATGTGCCCTTAACCCACAATCCCCGAGAAACACTTGTTATTGAGAAACATGGGCTTTCCTGCATGGATTATGGAGTACAGTGCACAGAGGTCATGTCCTCTCAGGCTAGAAACTCAGGTTCTTCTTTGTGTCTAACCACAACTAGTTTATATCTCAGTGACATCTGCCAAAAGATTGATAAACTGGTACACAGAGAGAGAGATCTATAGATAGATAAGATAGATAGATAGATAGACAGACAGACAGACAGACAGACAGACAGACAGACAGATCACCAACCCTAGATTGGTCACATATAGTCTGACTCAGACAGAAGACAGCAGGCAAAGGCTCCAATCAAGCCAAGTGAGCCACACCCTAGAGAAAATCTCTACAACTTGGCAAGTAGGAAGTGACGATTAAGTCTAAGCTTGCTCTGAAGGCACTGCCTACGGTCACAAGGGGCTCATGAACACTGTGATGTCAGGGGAAGATATGAGGAAGCTGACAGGAAGGGATTTGTGCCTCACTCAGTGCTGCCCTAGCTGCAGCAGCAGGTAACGGCCCGGCTGATGCCCTGAAGACCAGGAGATTGCCGATGCAAACTGGATGTCTGTTTCGTAAATGTCTGCTGTCACTTTCCCCACTGCTCCAGTGCTGAAAGAACACTTGGCATTCACTACATGCGCATTAATGTCTCTAGATGCAATAAATAATAGTTAGAAAGCCGCATCGATGTCAGCTTGCTTGGTGATTCTGAGGACAATAAATACTGTATGTGTTTCTGTGATCTATCTGTGAACTGACTACACCATCAAATGCAGTTTCTATATAAAAGCCACAGCCTTGTGTGTGATTAGCTGTAACTAATGTAGCTTGTTGATACTTCCCCTATATTGCTATTCAGAAGGACTACTGAATGAGGAAGAAGAAAGCTAAACTAAACATCTGTCTGGACAGACATCATGGAGGATACAGCATGTGGGGATTGTTCAACTCTCACAACTAAAAGCAAAAGAGAAATTAAGAAACTGGGTCTTGACTGTAATATAATCTGCACTTTCCATGTACATTCCTTGAGCAACAAACATATACAGATACACAAGTGAAATACACCTCCGATTGCTGGATATTTGACAAAGTTTTTACCCAACTATCATCAGAAGAAGGCTGGAATGAAAGATAAAGCAACCATCACTGGCCTTTCTCCCCAGATTTATTACAGCTGTGATAGTCATTCAGGGAAGCCAGGCAACACAAGGGTTCAGGCAACTCTGTGAAGACAGTTGACACTTCTCTGTAGAACTGTTTGGCCCATCAGTCGGAGATGATGGAACATAAATTCATAATGAGAGGTACAAGATATTTACTGTGAGAACAGCAACCAAGCTACCCAAGGCAGCTCCTCAGTGTAGCCCTCCTCACATTACCTAAGGCTTGGCTGGCACTTTTTCAAAATCTTATTATGTCATAGAATGGACAATGTGATTATCTGGCCACAAAATATGTTTGGTGCTCCAGTCCAAGGATATATTGTATCTACAGGAACGGGAATAGAAAACTTTTGAAATGTCCCTATGAGAAAGTTTAGGTCATATTTGAAAGTTCCTCATAAGCAAAATGAAATTGATCGAATTAGAGGAAACTCTAAAATTTGTTGTACACATTGTAAAATATCAAAGCCACTTTGCATTGGCAGATGAAATCCTGTTTATGTGAATGTTAGAGTAGGGGAGATGTCTGGCCCAGCCTTGACAATCTGCTTGCATTTGGGAATTCAAGGCTACTGGAAAGATGGAATCCCATTCTGTTATAGGACAAGCCACAGTGAAGGCAGAAGGTGTTTTAGTAAGGAAGGCCTTCAGGAATAGAAGGCAAAGTAATAAGACAAATTATACCGTAGTCAAGTCCCCTCCCTAGCTCCTCCCAGGTCCCATCCATTGCAGAGAGCTGCATGGGCCACTCTGGAGTTCCTGGAACACAGAACGTTCACTGTAGAGTCAGCGCAATATTAAATGTAACGTTCATCATGTTTACCTTACTCCACAGCTAATTAGTCCTGGATGGTCTGCTTCCTATCTGCGTCTATCTTTTTATTTATTTCTAGGTTGACTCTGAAGAAGAAATCGAGTGTAGCTGATTTTCAAAGTGAAAAGGCTAATTTTCATTTTATTACTTAACTCAATTAAGTCTTCCAAAAATTTGACTCAGCACAAAAGGATAAGGATGGGAAAAGCATGAAGGAAGAAGTGGAGTCCAAATTTGGATTTACCTAGCCATGAGACTTCCTGCTCCTAATATAAAGGGTGTGTGTGTGTGTGTGTGTGTGTGTGTATGGCTGTGTATCTGTGTGTGTGCACACACATGTACATATGTGCCTGTGTGTTTGTCTGTGTAACTGTTGTGTGCACACATATTCATGTGCACCTGTCTGAGTGTGTGTCTGTGCTTGTGCATGTGTGCCTGTGTGAGTCTGTGTGTATATGCTTGTGCATGTGTGCCTCTGTGTGTGTGTATGTATGTGTACACATATGTGTGCATGTGTATGTTTACAGATCACATATCAAAACCTTCATCTCTAAGGTGATGGAATGGGATCTTTGCGGTGATTGGTCATAGGGTAGAGCTCAGATCTGGTCCGAGGGAACTCCTCTGCCTCTTCCAGAATGTGAAGACACTTCAAGAAGGTGCTTTCTCTGGAAGCCAAATGTGCCTGTACCTTAAAGTAGGATTTCTGGACTTCCCAAACTGTAGAAAACAGCCTTGGGTTATTTCTAACGGATTTCTTCCATGTAGCTTTGTTACATCAGCTGGAACAGACCAAGCAAGACACAGCAGACTTCCCTCAGCACCTCATGAAAGGAGCAGCCAGTGGAACCATCTGTGTGTCTTAGGAAAGAGGATTTACTGTCTCCTAAAACCGGAGAGGCTGGTTAGCACATCACAGCTAACACCAAGAACCCTGGCAGAGGTCGTCAGGGCAGTCCCGTCCAGCCGCTCTAGGGCAGTCAGTCTTCTGACAAGCTGAGGTGACTTGTTTCTATTAAAGTGAATAACTTTATTACTTAAATGGCAAAACTCTTAGGAAACTGGAAATATGAAAAGATTTGTCTGAGGGGAAAGACATATTCTTTCAGTGGCCACAGTTGATATCATGTGGAAATGCCCTTCCTTTACTTAGCATTCTATGAGAAGTCCCAGGCAAGGCAACAGAGTCAAAAAAGAAAAAGCAATAAAGACTGCAATGAAAGAAACAGAAATGTCTTTAGACACACATAACAGTATTGTATATATAAAATATCCTAAAGCATCCATAAAGGAAAAAATTGCCAATGAATGTACAAAATTATTTATATCTTGTATACTGTGAATAAATGATTGCAAAAATAAAGGAAATTAAATGTCATTTGTAATAACATCAAAAATAAATCACTTCAAAATAAATTCATAATGAGAGGTACAAGATATTTTAAAATGCCATTAGTAAAAACAAAACTTAACTAAATCAGTGGAGAGATACAGAATGTGGGTGGGCAGCAAGACGTTATAAACATTAACATTTATAACGTTACAAAGTCAGGTTCTCTAAATTAATTAGTGGGTGTAACATATTTCTTATTAAAATACAGACTTTGATGGAAACTAACATGTGGATTCCAAAATGAACATGGGAACTCCAAAGATTAAATAATATCTGAAGCATTGCTCCAAGGTTCCAGGACTAATAGTGCCATGTTTGAAAAGGAGATATTAGACCACTAATCCAGACAGTGGATTTGACAGCTAAGTAGAGGAGTGAAGAAGAAGGCCACCGCCCACCAGCACTGGTACTCACAAGGGACCACAGTTACTCAGAGAGAAGCATAACGTTCCCCAAGAAATGACAGTAGGATGTCAGAAGGACTGTGTGCCAGTTAAAGAAAATAGAGCCACACGGCACAGTGTGAGACATGCATATCAAACCTGCAATGTACTGACTCAAAGCAGACATCAGGAGTGCCCCACCATGTGTTTGGGACAAACTAACCACAGAAGAAAAACTGGGCAAATTAGACGTCATTAAAATTTAAAACAATCATCAGAAGATGCAATTAAAAAGTAAATGGCAACCGCAGATGGAGAAATGTTCCTAACACACGTCTGTCAAAGACCCCAAGCTCTTCTCTTCAATAAAACCGCAAATATTCCAATGCGAATCTCACTGAGTCTTCAGAGAGCAAGACACGGACAGAACAATAAACACTGAAAGAGGGGTCATCATGAATCGGTGACCACAACCACACTGGGGTGTCACACGTGTGCATGGTCCAAATTAAACACAAGGACGCCAAATGCTGGTGGGAAGTGCAGGGCCTGGAGCCTCGCAAGGCCTCCTCACAGCTGACCGAATGCTGAGACCACTGTCCCATCCTGGACACTTATCCAAGAGGAATTAAAGCACACACATTCATGAAATGGCCAATCAAGAGATGGACGTGGAACCCTTCTCCACAGTCCCAACCTGTGTTTTAAAGCTGCCTGTCTAGGAGCTGAAAAACGCACAGATAAAAGTATGCTGCATGCAGTAAAATAAAGTTTATGTATATATCATAGAGAGGAAAGACTGAATCAAGATTGAACCTCAAAACCATTGTGCTAATTTTTAAAAGGACACCTCAGAATGGAAAGAGCACTCTCTTATGCCCACTTGTAAGAAAGACTGAAAAAGTGAAGAGTCATGGTTGGGCTCAAAACAGCAGACATCTTTCCAGAGGCTTGTGTGTTAGCTGGGGTATCCCACAATGCTATCCCATCTTCCAGCCTTCTTCATGTCTTCCTAAGACATTTTCGGGACTCTCAGAAAATGTCCCTATCACCTCCAGGATTTATATCTGGAAGCATGTCCTCCCTCTTGGTTGTATGCAATTCAGGACTGCCAGCACACATCACACATGAGGGGTTTGGTCTGGGCAGGGGTGGACAAGGGACATAGGCAGGGTGTGCAAGGAGGGCAGCATGGGTGGAAACAGGGATATGCAGGAAGGCCCATGGCAAGGCTGCAGGGAGGCAGGTCACAGGTGGGGTCAGGTTGGACTGCAGCCTATGCATGCATGAAACCCCAGGATCTGTCATCCTCTCTCATGCAGACTTGGTTTCCAACCTCGTGACCATTACTAACTGTGAGTGTTCACCAACTCATGACTTGTGCCATGGTGGCACTGCCAACACCCAGTGACCTCAAAGAAAGGCGCCAGCAGGAAGCCAGAGAGCATCAGAGCTTCTCTGAGGCTACCCACTTCCTGCCCAGGTTTCTGACCCACAGGTCTCGGGGAGGTGAGGCCCCATAATTTGAGTTTCCGAGGAGTTCTGAGATCACGCTGAAATCAGCGGTGTTTTCGTGTGCCAAAGGCTTCTCCTTGTGGGTTTTCTCATTCCCCTTACAATGATTACAGTGCTTAATTCTTATACACGCTGTCCTCATCAGTCATGGAATCTCTTGTGGTTCTCTTTCCAATTACACAAAACCTATATGAAATGATCAAAGAAGTCAAGGGGAAACAAAGAATTCAGAACGGGATTTGCTAGCAATGACATAGGAGAGTGAGCGGGGTGGAAGAGGTGCCCAGAAAACTCGGATCAGACAGTGCAAACTTGCTTGACTATTCACCAAACTGGGATCACAGTGTTTGGCTTTGCCTGTGCTTGGGATGTGGTCATGATTGGCAATAAAGTATAATAACCCTGGGGGAATTCACATAATATATTATGTTAAACACAAGGTCATTGCCATCGCATGACAGGGTGGTACTGAGCATACGTGTGCTCTTGTAATCCTCAGGACAGAGGGAGGTATGGGTTAGAACCCTGCATTCCATCAGTGAGGAGGTCCAGGCTCCCATAAGACTGGCACCTGAGGGAGATGCCTAAATGTAGGAAATTGGTGTGGGTGTACAATCCTGGCATAGAGCCAAACTCCTTCTCCAAAAGCACCCCTCAAAGACAAACTAGGAAAAGTGATTCACTCCCACCAAAAACTATACTTCCTAGATAGATAGATAGATAGATAGATAGATAGATAGATAGATGGATGGATGGATGGATGGATGGATGGATGGATGGATGGATGGATGGATGGATGGATAAAATACCTACATCCAGGTTCTCTAGACACAAAAACAGAGCTGACATTGCTCAGCCAATAGACTCTAGCCCAAAGCATTGATTCTGGACCTTGACAGAAGAAAACAAGCACTGTACCAAGCCAAACAGAGACAGATTTTCTAGGATGGTCATACATGCCCTGATTGTGAGGAGCTACTAAACTGCAGTCTCTTCCTCTGATCTCTTTCTAGTGACTTCCGTGTGTTCTGAAAACTACCAAGGAAATGCCACAGTGAAACCCCATAGTCCTTGTGTCTAGCAGAGAACCCTATGTTGAAATCCCATTGCTCTCCCACCCCTCGGGGGTATCACACCAGTGTCCAAGCAGTTCCGAGAGTCTGAGAAACGTAAAGCCTGACTCTTCATGGTGCTTGCCAGCCCCACCACTCTTTTGTCAAGTCCCCCTCAGATGTCGAGCACCAGCAGCACCGTGTTCCGCCACCAGCAGCACCATGTTCCGCCACAGTCACACGGGAGTCTCATCAAGTGAGTCAGCCCAGCCCCAGCGCTGAGCCTTCTGTCCCAAGACGTTTAGGAGTTAGTAAGAAGAGCATCAAATTGCCTAAGAACAGGAAATACTATTTGAAACTTCTGTGGAATCAGGAAATTGGCTCTATCTGAACACAGATAAGGAAAGGCATGGTTTTGTTTGGTATCCAAGGACTTACAAAGGACATCTGAACATCTTCTATTTCACAGAAACATCCAACATTGAGGCCAGTGGCTTCACCCACTGCAGTGATTGCTAGCAGATCAAACAGTGGCTCAGCCTTCTCAGAGGTCCTACCTCTCTAAGGCAGTGGCTTTGAAAAATGAGACAAGGGGCTAATGAGATGGCTCAGTGGGTGATAAGCCTGGCTGAGCTGAACCCCTGAACCATGTAGTGGAAAGAGAGAACCCACTCTGATAAGTTGTGCCCTGAACTCCATGCTCATACCCTGGCATGTGTGTGCCCTATGCATGCATGCATGTGCACACACGCTCACACACACACACACACACACACAGAGAGAGAGAGAGAGAGAGAGAGAGAGAGAGACTGTATGCAAGCCTGTAGGACATTTTCTTAAGCAGTGATTAATTAAATAATCTTAAATAAGGTAGGGCCCAGTCCATTGTAGGTGGTGCCACACCTGGGCTGGTGGTCCAGGGTTCTATAAGAAAGCAAAATAAGTAAGCGATGAGGAGCAAGCCAGTAAGCAGCACCCCTCTGTGGCCTCAGCATCAACTCCTGCCTCCAGGTTCTGGCCCAGACTTCCTTTGGGGATGAACCTTGTAATATGGAAGTGTAAGCCAAATAAACCCTTTTCTCCCCAACTTGTTTCATCACAGCAACAGAAACCCTAAGACACTATAATACCACACACACACACACACACACACACACACACACACACACACTCCCTGAAACACCTCAGCTCAGATTCAAGACTTCCGTAGGTCAGAAACAGACTAACACATACTTCTGACGTTTTGTGCCATGTATTTATGAGAAACAATATTCTCAGTGCTAACAACTATAAAATCAGAATATTGATCATCTCAGAAAAACATTAAGGAGCTCTACATTCCACAACATCAAATGTTCAGCCAAAGCCCTATGTAAAACTGAACAAGCATACCCATGGCGTCAGGATGCAAGTTTTATCTTTAATAAATAGTAAATGTATATGCATACCAAAGAAGAGTGCTAAAATTCAACATGACTAATACTGTAACAAATTAGTAAATGTCTAATTCTCTATTACACACACACACACACACACACACACACACACACACCTGGGGTCATGGCTCTTGAGTGGAGTATATTTAAGGAACCCTGGCAAAGAGAAAGCAAGCTGGGCTGGTGACTCACAGTGGGCCAGTCTGACTTTCAGACACAGCCAGGCTATAAGCATGGCATCAACTGATAAGCTGAACTTCAATGTACCCAAGCATCTGCTCATAGGAAGATGTTATAAAGCAGATGAAAGAAGCCACATGCAGGGAGAAAATATATTCAGGGTACATCCTTGACTTAGAAAGATCACTTCAACATAGTAAGAAAGTAAATAACTCCTTAAAACAGACAATTTGAACAGACACCTCACCAAGGAATACACTCAGATATGAAGAGAACCTGGAGAATTTTCTTGGGCTCCAGAGCTGTCATGGTTAAAATGATTAGGATGCACAGCCACACCCCCATGCAAACAACTGAACCCTGAAGGCTGACAGCACCGAACACTGGTGAGGCATGGACCATGGAACCATGGAACTAACACCCGGGTTTAGCTACCTTTCTATTGCCAGGACCATGGTAGTTTTTAGAAGAAAGACTTTAACTGGACTTAAGGTTCCAGAGGTTTAGAGTTTATGTAAGCCACGAGAGGACCCAGAGGGTAGCACTCTCATCCAGACCACCACACTCCACCCCTGCTCCACAAAGGCTTACGGCCATATCATAATGCAAGGTTTTAGACCAGCTTCAAAACTCCCCATAGTCTTTCACAGTTTTTACACTATTAAAAAGCCTAAAGTCCAAAGTCTCTTCTGAGACTTAAGGCAATCTTTTAATTATAATGCACATACCCTGTAAAATCAAAAGGCAAATCACATACTTCCAAACATACACTGCACAGAATATACATTACCATGCCTAAAAGGAGAAATCAGGGCATGGTGAGTCAGTATGGGAGCAAAGCAAGACAGAAACCCACCAGGGCAAACTCCAAACCCTGTATCTCTATGTCTCTGATAAAGGGCTCAGATGGCTCTGCCACTCTAGCCCAAAGTCCCAAAGTCTTCCATATTTGTCAAAAAAAAACCCAAAACTAAAACAAAAGCAAACCAAAAAAAAAAAAAAACCAAACCCCCAAATTACCATGATCAGATCTATCTATAATGGCTAATGTGATAAAGCACTATGACCAAAACAACTTATAAAAGATGGAGTTTAACTGGGCTTATGGTTGTAGAGGTTGAGAGTCTACGATGGCAGGGTGAAGGCACAGAGGCATCAGCCAAGGGCTCAACATCATGATGCACAAGCAGGAGACAGAATAGTGGGGTGACATGAGCCTTTCCCAAGCCCTTCTCCCATGCCACATCTCTTCTAACAAGCGCACATCTCCTAATTCTTCCCAAACAGTTCCACCAACTAAGGACCAAGCATTCAAACATATGAGCCTAGGGGGCTGTTCTTAGTCAAACCGTTACAGTCACTGTGGTAAGTGGGATTTCAGAATTCCATGACTACGGGAGGAGGAAACAAAGCCAAACACAGACACCCACTATAATCCTGTACCTACACATGTAGCCAGGTCATGTGAATAAAAATCTACACAGACTTGGATATAAACACCTATGAGCTGATTAAATCATAATTGCCACAAATTGAAAACAACCAAGGCAAAAGTCAAGAGGTGAACAGATAAGACAGTGGATATCCCCACAACAGACTAGTCCATGATAAAAAGTGAGCTATCATGAAAAAAAAAATGATACTGAGAAACTTTACTGCACGCTTATAAATATAAGAGGCCTGTCAAAATGGTGAGGACAGCAGACAGACCACAGGTGCCTGAGGGCCACAAGGTATGGATAAGTACAGCAAAGAAGACCTAGTAGTGGAGCCAGGATGAGCTGTCATGGGCCATCATTATACACTTCCAGAGACGTTCAAATGAATTGTGGGTATCTGATAGCAGCACCTAGCATCACTGGCCAGTGCAGCTGCATAGCATGTCAAGGTCCATGTTAGCTCTGGGGACGGGGAACACGGACAGTGGGGAGGCCAGTGGTTCTGTTCTCCGGACAATGTGGCTAGAAAGCTAAAGTTGCCTACAAAATGAAGTATATACGATGTAAAAATAAATTAGTCCACACCTAAAGAGAGGTCCAGTTCAGCTCTGCCTTGACACTCGGGTCTGGGCATAGGTAACACTGGCCTCCTGACACTGGTGTGTGTGTGTGTGTGTGTGTGTGTGTGTGTGTGTGTGTGTGTGTGTGTGTGTGTGAGTGTTTCTGTCTGTCTGTTTGTGTGTGTTTGTTTGTGTGAGTTTCTCTGTCTGTTTGTGAGTGTGTGTTTGTGTGTGCGTGTGTGTGTGTGTGTCTCTGTGTGGCTGGGGTGCAATGTTCCTCTCTCTTTCCCCAAACTATGAATTTTGATTCAGTCACATCTAAAAGTGGTTGAAATTGTGACAGGGTAGTCTAGAAACCCCACAGGCTTTCAGTACTGCACGAGGTGTCTGTAGAATGTCAGTATGGATTTATAAATTATGACAAAGAAAAAACAGAAAATAAAAGGTACTGATTTTTGAACAGCAAAACAAGAAACACGGGTAAACAAGAAACATGGGTAAATATCTTAAGTAATTTATTTATTAACTTTTGCTTCAACCCAAAATTTTTATTCATGTGTAACTTGACAGGAACAATTTGCTTGTAGGGGTAGCCTTGGATATCATAAAATATGTCAGTAATTATGCAAAAAAATGTAGCTTAAAATATTTAACTTAAGAAAAAACTACCTTCCACTAGGAAACCAATTTTCAAGCGAGCAAGCACTGTATTTACTATGCTGTATTGTTTAAAATCTCTTCTAAAATAGAATATCATTTTTTTTCTTGGATGAGAGTCATGACAAAACAACAACAACAACAAAAAATCAAGATTTCTAAGTTTTCAAGCAGAAGAGAAAATTGTCTTTGAGCTTTGAGCTTTGGAGAACTTTGTTCTCAAGATGTAAGGCACTGAGAGGGAGCAGGGCCCAGGCAGAATGTCTTAATGTCGCCCCGGGTCTCCCCCTGCGATGCACATTCCCATGATCCTTTTCAACAGTACTTGTGTCGCAGTGACTGGACATACACAGTACACATGCCAAGTTTGCACAGACTGACTCTGCTTTGTGTGACGAAATGTTAATAAATGGTACTTACTAGCTTAGCTAAACGCTTCCGTTTACAAAGTATTAATATGTGGATGCAATAATCTACAGGTGCAGAAATTAAAGGTGCCTACTGCAGGGGCATGTCTTAAAGCCTCCAGGACTTCCTTTCCTGTGCACTGTGCATGCAGGAGGCACTTGGAGCCTGGGCCTCACCAGTGTGCACAGCTGCAGTCACAGAGGAGGAAAACATGCCCTGGGGGGCGAGGGGACGTTCGGAAGAAACATCCTTCTGGCTGAAGTGCCAGACAGACTTGCTATTATGGTTTCCTAAAACACGTGTATGTTTTCTTAGTTTATTAGCATAGTTTTATCCTTGGCTGGTTTTCATAAAAGAAGCAAACAAGCATTGTTGGTGAGCAGCAATCTTTTATACACAGTATCTGTGACGAGGAAACCATGTCTAAATTTGGAGGAACCCTTGCTTTCAGTCAAGGTTTGCCATATAAAAACAGAAACCTGTATAAAGAACTTTGAGAGCTCACCCAGTAGGAAAGACTTAAGTCCCTCTCACCTGCTGAACAAACTCGTTCTTACTCAGGGGACATTCCAGAACCGGACGTCTGGACTACGTGTATGTAACAGCAAGAACTAGGGCTCCATGATGAGCCCCATCTCCACACCAGTCTTCTACTCAACTCTGAGTCACCCCAATAGCAATGACCCTGTGTGTGTCCTCCGAAATGTATACACTGAAGCCTCATAGGAGAGTCTGGAGAGAGGACCTTTCAATTCCGAATGAAGTGAGTTCCCCGATTAAGTGATTGGACAGAAAGAGGGGCATCTGAGATGTTCAGAGGGAACACTCCTGTGAGGAGGCAGAGAGCCTCTGTTGCAACTCACAGAGAATCTGCAAGAGACCAACTCGGCCAGTTCCACTGCCAGGACTCAGCCCTAGCTCAGGCCCTGGAGGAGGAATCCCCACTCTTTAAGCCCAGGGCCTGGGATATCTATGGAATCGAATACATGCAGCCAAGGCAAAATAATAGACAATATTAAAATTTGCTTCTGAAGAGTATTTAAGGAATTCTTTTTCTAAACTCCAAAGTCCCAGAAAAGCTAAACAAAGTTTTGGGAACATCATGGTGGCCTTGCTGCCAGGCAGCTTTTTCAGATCAATGCAGATACCAATGTGAAGGAGAACTTCAACGACAAGAAGCACCATCCGTGGAAAGAAGTCCCATGCAGCACGCCCATCAGTAAACGGCAGTGTTGTTATCCCTGCTACTCACAATGGCGGCTGACACCACTTTTAATCCATTACAGTGAAGAAGGAAGCTGACCAGTGGACTGTCTGGATTAATTCCAAATTCTACTCTCAATGCCCAACTCAACGTCCCAAGTTTCTATAAAACTGAGACCAGCTGCCCTTGGGGACACAAAGGCTTCTGAACAACACCCTGCCAGCAGCAGCTTCGCCAATTCCTGATCAAATGACCCAGTGACCAACACTGATGACATAGCAGGGGGTCTAAGAAGAAATGAAAGAAAAGCCAAGTGAATAAACCCATCCCAAAAATACCACCAAGCTTCAAAGAACACAGTCAAGGAAGCACACAGGCAACTCATGGAACAGGGTGAACTGTATACTTAGCCTGTGTCAGACCTGCACACAGAACTCATTAGCCTTCCTGAGAGCAATGTTATTCTTCACACCCACAGTGAGCATTATAAACATTCAAATATATTCACAACTTCACACCAGTAATAGTGCATTTGTGTACTTGGCAGTCCATAAATTTTAACATTAACTTCCAACACAGACAGACACACACACACAGAGTTTATATTGAGCTAGCAATGCAGATGCTAAGAGGCCTAGTTTCTCTGAAACTATCTGTAAGAAGTAGGTTAGATGAGGAGGCTCTAATAGCCTCTACCAGCATCTACAGAAGACACATGTACAGCTAGTTCTTTTTTTCTTTTTCTTTCTTTCTTTCTTTCTTTCTTTCTTTCTTTCTTTCTTTCTTTCTTTCTTTCTTTCTTTTGTTGTTTGTTTTGTTTGTTTTTTGAGACAAGGTTTTTCTGTATAGCTTAGGCTGTCCTGGAACTCATCCTGCAGACCAGGCTGGCCTCGAACTCAGAAATTCACCTGCCTCTGCCTCCCACAGAGGCTACACTCTCTGTCAGGATCCTATGGTGAGATGCTGCCTCGGCCCAGAGTCTCTCAGTTTCTGTGCTTCCCAAGGCTTGGAGGATGATAAGCCCCAGTAGCCCTGATGGCTGTTAGGAAAAAGGCCTCAGCTAGGTTGGCACTGCTCAGGAGAATGAGCATGTGGCCTCAGCCTTTGAAGTCCAAGAACTCCCATGCACATCTGGAAACAGCTGTTTTCTGACCTTCATTGAGACTTCACAATGCACCTCTTCCTTATCAGATGCCTGCCTTTCTTCTAGGTTCCGTGAGGAGGATCTCAGGGCCTGGCTAGTACAGTCCTCCATGAGAATACTGTCTCTTTCTAGTACTCATACACAAGGCCTCTTTTCTGTCTCCGGGGGCTTCTTCCAGAGCCAGAACCCCTCTACTCTGCATCTGTCAGAGCCAGAACTCACCTCTGACCACAGCCATGCAGTAGAGAAACACTAGCAGGAAATACATGTTTAAGGCAGGTACATTCAGAGCTCTGCACAGCCCAGTCCTTTGTCAGCCTGAGAGACCCCACCTCCTATCCTCCCATACCCAGCCATCTTTGGAAATCCTCACATCCCCTCTGCCCCAAACAGCAGGAGAAACCTACATTCCAGGTTGGGCTGCTCATCCAAGTATGATTCGGAAACACGTGCTTGCTGTGGAAACAAATAGCTCCCGGCTCGTGGAGCTGCTTTAAGGACGAAACGACACCATGCGTAACCAGAGTCCTTAGCTTGACGCACAACCAACGCCATCTCCTTTCTGTTCTGGAGCTCTGTTCGCACAGGAAACCCCTACTGCACCAGCGATTGGATGATGGCAAACGGAATTTCGTCTGTCTTCAGAGAATACGGTTAAATGTGCCTCTTTACCTGGAGATGCATTGGTGTGTTTCAAAGCAGCCTAGCCCAGGCTCCACTCAATTTCATTGCCTTATTTAAAAAAAAACAAAAAAACAAAAAACACAAGTCTAGAGCTTTGAATACTCTGATCATTTACAGTTTGATTGAACATTGAAATCTGAGAGTTAGGCATGACTGAAATTAACATACCCCCTCCCCCATATAGTTAGGAAAATTAAATCAACTCCACCGTGTGCATTTTTAAGTAGGATAATGAGCATTTTAAAAATCACTCATGGTTACAGCTACACTTAATGGGAATTATGCAATTTGTATATTTTGATCTCTTCAAATGACCAAAGCTCTACAACTTAAGAGTCTAAATGGTATTTTGATGGTTTTATAAGTTTGCTTTTGAAAGAAAAAAAAAAAAGGAAAAACCTAGAAGTTACAAAATGAAATGTAACTCATATTATTTTCCCCCAGGGAGTGTAATTTAACTTGATTTAAAGCAGAATTAAAAGATAATTATCTTTTGGCATTAATTTTAATATATGCAATAAAGCAAAAGTTATCAATCCCGAATAAGGGAGAAAATATTTCCACTGCGGGGGTCCCATAAAACCACAGGACATGGTGACCATCAAGGGTGTCCTCTTGGACATAAGCCAAAGAAATGCTTAACCGTTGAGGAGGGACAGGGAGAGGGGAGGGGAGGGAGGTGTCCAAAGATGACACAACCCAGGCCTCTCTGTTTTCTCCAGCTTGTGCAAAATCCAGAAAGACAGTAAAAGGTTGGCCAGCCTATGTTCCATGGTCATCACAGAGACTGAGTGCAGGAAGCACTCTCTCCTGGAGGTCTGCAGAGGCTCAGTGTTGGGCTCTGGAGCGGCTGGAAGAGCCAGGGACAGAGAGAAAAAGCAGATACTCAACACCCCCACTCCGCATTTAAAAATAAACAAGTCAGTGAGACATCCAACATCTATCCCATACCGCAAGTGGGAGGAAAGTTCAACTGCTGATGCAAGGGCTGTATCCAGGAGCCCTTCAGAAGTACAAGTGAGGGCCAGCCTCTGGCTAGTACCCAGGCGGGGCTGCCTGCAGGCGACTAGAACTAAAGCCACAACAACATGACCTAAGAGGGAAGAATAGAGATTACCACAGCCCTGAGAACGCACCCTTGAAGTAGTAGCTGGTGACCATGGATACTCTGCTCACCATCGCTCCTCTACTACAGGGTATAGCTGTAGCCTTTCAGAGCTTCCAGGTGGTAGCAGATATGGAGGGCCCTGTGTTACTATATATAACAGAGCCTGCCTTCCTTAAGGAGCATCAATAGATCCTTCAGACACAGAGGGGAGCCACACCACCCCACTCCTCTCAGGGCTAGCAGAGGCGGTAACTTTAGATGCTGTGCTCCACAGGTTCCATGCTGACCCTGGTAAGTGCCACTTGGGTGGCTGATCTGAGGTCCACATGGCTTCCATTTGACCTGGCAGTAACCTCTGAAATATTTCAGTGTCCATGTAGGGGCGGGGAAAACAAAAGGTAGCAACTGCTGCCCTACCTGGTGTGGAGTCACTCATCTATGGATGTTGAGAGAAGTTTTGAGCCTTGTTGGAGTGAGAATCCAGTTCTTGGTTCTGGCAAAGATTGTGACCTCTGGAAATAATGAGTACACAGCAGCCTGGCTCTTGTTTGTTGTTTGTTTTTTGCTGTTTGGTAAACGATGATGCTTGCTTTGTGGAGGGGAAGCGCATCACGTGAACATGGTCTAAATAGAATCTTGCTGGAGAGTCTTCAAGTCACCACTCACTGAAAGATCTCTCTTCCCAGAGATAGGCAACTGGCCTAACATCTCATCTCTATGGTTCTTTTTTTTTTCCTAGAGTGCATCATCTGGATAAATTGCACATGGCTGTAGAGGTGCAAATAGATGCTCCTGTACTGACCTTCATTCTCCCACAGACAGGACCTCTCCATGTATTAAACTGACAAGACTCAGGCTTATACTCCGGAGCATGCTTCTTATTTAGAATGGGTCATAAAACCCTGTCTTAAGTTACTTTCTGTTGTGGTGAAGAGAGGCCATGACCAAGGCAACTTTTAGAAGAAAGTATTTAAATGGAGAATTGCTTACAGTTTCAGAAGGCAAGTAGAGTCATGACTATCATGGTGGGGAGCATGGCAGCAGACAGGCAAGCATGGTGTCAGAGCAGTTGATGAGAACTTACATACTAAGACAACATCCAAGAAACATGGAAAGAGACAACTGGAGTAGTATGGGCTCTTGAAACTTCAAAGCCCACTCCCAGTGACATAGCTTTTCCAACAAGGCCACACCTCCTAGCCCTTTTCAAACAGTTCCACCAACTGGGGAAAAGCATTCAAGCATATGAGCTTATGAGGACAATTCTCATTCAATCTACGACAAACCCTATACGAATGGGGAGTCATGATTCATGAATAACATTTACTTTGTGACCCTGTTAACAGACAATGCAAGAAAGAAAAACTAAGCCTCTGCTTTAGTGTTCTAGACTGGCTTTTAAAGGGTCAGGTTCAGGTGGGGAAAGCACTATATACATCAGCAAAGGATGCAGACTAGATTCATATATGTTTAATGAGTACATGGGGTAATAAACACATAATTAAAAGATCCTTACAGAACCTTCTATCTAAAACACTCTGCAATCAATCAATATATATCCATGAATAATGCAAATTTAGAATCTACTCATTAATTGAATGTATATTGATTGGTTGTCTTACTAGGTGAACCAACCAAGAAGATAAAAGTCCAGGACTCAAAGTCATTCATTCTCATTCATTCATTCTCTCTCTCTCTCTCTCTCTCTCTCCCCCTCTCTCTCTCTCTCGATCTATTTGTTTTTGCTTGCTTAATAACATCATGTCAATGGTACAACAAGGGCCCATCAAACTCAGGCTGGCAAGACTCTGCTAATTTAGAAAATAAATATTCCTTATATAGCTACTTAGTGTAATTTTCACAGACTTGGAAGCCCTGTGTTTTATGTGCAGCAACGGCTCCTGCTGTTACTGAATGGCCTAGAGCCTGTTTGGTTTGCACTTAACCTGCCTCATGATATTTACCATGGTGCCCTACAGACTTCATAGTAAAAGTCATATAATATTACTTTAGTATCAAGTCCTGGCAGAAATGTTCATTTATGCATATTGTTTTCATATAAAAGGAAAATAGTGCATTTCCACTTTGTCATTTACTGTAAAGGAGCAAGCAAGAATCATAATACACTAAGTCAACACTTAAAATACAGAATAATAACTCATAAATTACAACTCTCAAACCTGCTGTTTGTCAACCCAAGATAAAACCCAAGTAGAAAAAACCTGCCCATCTATACTCCATCCTTTAAATGTTTTGTTAAACAAACATCTCTGTATCTACCAAAGACAATCATAAGTACAGGATGCTTTTAAAATAGAAATTAAATAGAAACAAAAGACTTCTGATGGCCAAGTTTTCTAAGAATGGTCAGGCCATAGGTCCCTAAGAGTGTTTACAGCCCCGCTGCTAATACCTCTTTTAATGCCCTATGCTACCACGTGGGGCTACCTTTTGACCCTCAGAAAGTAGACAATAACTGTTCAACAAAACCTCATAGTTCCATGGCACGTGCCTATAAATCAACTTAATGGCTCTGTTTTGAATTCTACTCACATATAGAAATTTAAAGCAAACTATAATCGCTTATGTAAGCTGGACTTTCCAAAGGCACTTTTTTCAATCCTCTGTACACTGAATGCTGGCTCAGTTGTATAAACTGCCTAACACTGGCAACTGTGACTGAGAGGAGGTACCGCTGTTCTACAAGTTACCTGCTGAAGTTGAAATCCTTCGAGAGAACAACTAAATGCACCTTTAAGCTGCACATTTCTAGTGACTGTTTTTATTTGTATGTTTCTCGGATCAAAGTCAGCCGCAACCACATTGCCTCTGCCATGAGAAGTTCTCAAGGCCCACTGCAATGGTCTATTTTCTCATACGCCAATTGCTTTGATACAGGATTGAATCAGATCACTTTTGTAAGTGTGGCAACAGAATTGAGTAAAACCTGGTTCTTGAGGTTATGAGAGAGGAAAACAGATGACTTTTTATACAGTGGGTGCCCTGGTTAGCGTTAACCATCAACCGACACAGTGGGTGTCCTGGTTAGCATTAACCATCAACCGACACAGCCTAGGGTCACTTGAGAGGAAAGTCTCAGATGAGGAATTGCCCAGATCACGTAGTATTAAATACTCATATAATATTTAATAATCAGAGTACATATACTGATTTAATATGTATATGCTATATGTATATATATACACATATATACACAGACACACATACATATATGTGTGTATGTGTGTATATACACATATACATATACATATACATACACATACACATACACATATACATATACATATACATATACATATACATATACATATACATATACATATACATATACATATACATATACATATACATGGAGGCCCCAGTCTACTATGGGAGGCAGATGATCCAGAACTCTATAAAAAGCACACAGAGCATGAGCCTGTCAGCAAGCATTAAACAGTATCCTCCAATGCTCTGCCACACTTTTTTGGCTGTGAAATTAGTTCCTTGATCTGAGGTACTGCTGTGTGGAAGAGTGAGCAGGCCTGCCTTGAAGTCATGCATGCTACCTTAACTTCTATCAATGTTGGGCTGTGACCTGGAATTATAGGCTGAATAAACCCTTTCCTGCCCTAGCTCCTTTTCATCAGGGTGTTCTGTCACAGAAACAAAAATAAAATTAAAAAAAGGAAGTTGCCACTAGTAATCACTGCTAAGTAAAAAATTCATTTTAAATTTCCTGCTTTTGCATATGTACAACTGGTATCAAAACCTTTGGGTTCTACCTTTCTTAGAGCAGCCAAGGGAGAAATCTCCATCAGGAAGTTCAGCCATGCAGAGCCAGGGCCACAAGGAAAAGATCAGGGACTAACATGGAACAGTGCTCACACACTCTTCGAGAGCGCACTGGCCATTCCAGGTAAGCCTTCTATTGTACCAAGGAGCCCCTGTCTCACACAGTGCAGCATCGGTCAGCAAGCTTTCCCAAACAGGGTGTTCCTGGGGATCTGAGACTGAGGAATACCAGACACACCTTTCTGACAGTCAGTCTTCTTTGTGCTGGGCATGGATGCACATAGATTCTTCTCATCCGAGCTGTGACGCTTCTTAGATCTCTACTGTATCGTATGCAAAACACACTTTAAAAGATGTGTACAGCCCAGACAGGGGCACTCTGTGCTAGGATGCCCTTGTGAGTAGCTGCCTCTTATCTCTGGGCTTCAAGGTCAATCCCAGAAAATTCCTGTGGTTACCCTGACCTTCCTTGGCTGCCTATCCACTAACCCAGAGGACAGCTTCAGATTTTACAAAGGGCCAGAGGAAGCAAGCAGGACACCCACCCACTGAGTTCCTTCCATAAACCCCCAGAGCTTGTTAGAGCTGCTTGGCTTGTCTACAGAACATTGAAGCAGTTGCCTGCAAAGGTCATTTCTGTCACTGCTGTCCTGCAGCAGGTACAATCCATACATTTCTGTCAGTGTGTCCTGCAGCAGGTACAATCCATACGTTTGGAGGCTTTCACCTCAAACAGCCAAATGTTCAGACAGCTCAGAAACTACTTCAAAAAGAGCACTCACCAACCACCAGCCCCGCTGTGCCTGGGCAGCCCACTGCACAGCTGCACACAATTCCTTCTGAGAATATAGAGAATCTAATAAGAAACATTTTTTTAACCTGCAGAAGGCAAAAGTCTGGAATGAAATACTCCCTTACGGAGTGACACCAGGTCCCAACTTACCTGAATTTTTATTGGTCTTGTTCTGCCGACTCTTAACTTGCTCGGTCCAGAGTGTAGGGTAGCGTGAGGCAATATCTAGAGGAACAATAAGGTGAACAGATCATTAGGCAGCATGGAGCCCCTCAGCTAAGGAACTCAGCAAGGGCTCTGATTCCCCACCCAGTGTAACAAATAAATAATGGTTCACTGCACCTTTCAAAAAGAAACAGTTAAAGATGGTTAAATGCATGTGACCAAGGAACCAATAATATAAAAATTTAAATATATTTTTTATTAATCTGAACATGTAACTAAACTCTGTTTGAATACAGGCAGGTTCTAGGTGTTCTAAGACACTCCAGGACGAGCAGGGGTAGCTGCTCAGTGGTATGGTAACTTGCCTAACATACAGGAAGCCCTAGGTTTGTCCCTCAGCATCACCATGGGTGGATAAGCAGAGGGAGGTAGGAAGCAGCCTAATGCACAAATACATCCCATGAAGTAAAAATAGTCGCTCATTTAACATGAGACTCTCACACGGTTGAATGATTCCATATAAAATAAAACATGTAAACTATCTTTCACATCACACAGTTGAGGAAAGTAGCCCCTTGATATCAATTATCAGATGTGATTGACTATACATGGCCCTGAAAACACAGACCCTACACATTGCCTGGCTTTGAACCCCCTTCCATGTGGGACAGGCAGCCCTACATTCTTATGGGTGAACTGGAGTTCTCCAGGATGGGAAGTTAACATGGCAGAGCCCAAAGCAGCCCTACTACACACCCGAGCCACTGCTGTTATTTCTAAAGTATGTAGGATTCTGTACACTTGTCGTTTGTTAGGGGTGTGTGCGTGTGCGTGTGTGTGTTTCATACACATTTTACCCAAATCCTGATCCCATTTGACTTGAGAACATGACCAACACTATAGACAATTTATTAAAGGTAAACATAAGAGGTCTATCCTTGTCACAGTGTCATAAAAGCCACACAGGAGTAGGGGAATGGTACATGTCATCACACCATTTTGAACACATACATTTCTGTTAATAAAGTGACTTCCAAGGGATTCTGCTCAGCAGAACCCTGTGGCAATGTGGAAAACTACCAGGAGAAGCAATGGAGGCTCGTGACATGGGAAATGGGCTCTCACAGCCAGCCCACTGGACTGTTCTGATTTCTTCACATCTACAGTACACTACGGTCAAGCACAGGGCCTGTCCGTCACTCTCTGCACTGCGCGCATGAATATCGTGCAGTAGCATGGTCCCCATTCTGCTCCCCATCTCTACCCCTGCACATCCTACAGAAGCACACTTCAGCATCACTTGACCGGACTGTTTCCTGTCCTTCCTGGGTGGCTATCTTTCTGTGCGTAGAATGTCTTTCTAGAGTCACAAGTGAGTGACAGCAAGCAGTGCCTTCTTTGTGTGCCTGGGTTGTGAATGGCATCATACCCATATGACCTGGTGTCACTTCCCAGCCCCTGACTGCCCCTCCTTACTCCCCACCCAGTTCCCCATCACCTGCTCACCTTCTTCATCTCCTTGGGGCTGAGTCTCCAATGCTGGGGCTGCAGCATCATCTGAATTCAGAACGGAAAAGATTTGCAAGGAGACTACAATTATGAGAGTAAGCTAAATAAGTGTGCATCCAGGTTGGAGCCCAGGACCTGCAAACCACCCACAGAACCTCCCAACCCAGCCCAGCACAGAGCAAAAACCAGCACCCCGGGGAGGCCAGGGAGCAACATTGACCTGCTTGCCTATGAGACTGCTACTTTCAAATGCTATGGGAAGCTGAAATCCAAGGCCCACACAGGAGACCTAAACCATCAGGGCAGTGGCTACTATAGGGCAGTTACAGGCAAGTGGAAAACTGAGGGCAGGGGGTGCTGAACGACCTTTCTACTGCAGGCCACAAGGTGTGGAAGGGAACAGAGATCCACAGGGTTCATTGTGGGAGTTGAAACCCATTCATGCATGTGCTCCTATGCCAAGGACACTTTGGGAGCCACAATCTGGACCAGCAAGCCCCCTCCCCATCATGTACTTCCAGCCACTTAGTAGTGGAGGCACAGTGAAAACCGTAGAGGTAGTGTGCATGGGGTTGGGGGTCCACAGTATGGGGTCAAGCAAATGAAGAGGTTGGTGGAAAGGCAGGGTGGACTCTGAGAGGATTGGCTCGTTTCCTGGCGAATCATCATCACTGAGTTTACTGACCACCTCCTGTGGTTTCCTGTGAAGCTCTCGGGGTCAGAGCACCTGACACAGCAGTGGCTGGGACATTGGTCAGTCTCCATCTCTCCCCCTTTTGCGTTTATTCAAGTCTGCCCCCAACATTTTGAGACTGTCATTTCAGAATCAACATATAAGACAAGGGCTGGCCATGGGGCCCAGCTAGCTATGACTCCACCCTAACCTTCATCTGTCTAGAAGCCCCACTCAAGGATTGGAGGGGAGCAAATGAGTCTTAGTTTTAAAACCTTTAATCTTTAATAACCTCTTGAAAAAAGTCTGGTGTCTAGACATCAAAACTCAGGGTGACTTATATGGAACACGGAAGCCTAATGTTTGACACGAGGGAAACTTGATGCTGAACCATTTTATTTTCTATAAATCAATCAATCAATCAATCAATCAATTGGATGGAATAATATATATTAATCCAAATTTAACATACTAGGAATCTTGGAAGTTAATAGAAGAAGCCTTTAAATGGCATGTATGTCTATGTCTTGTGGGGTTGTTTCTTTTTTGGGGGCGGGGGAGGTTGAAAGTGAGTTCTTGCTGGTGTATATTGCTAAGCATCAAATCACACTGGTGAGCCACTCCCAAGATCACAGGGTCCCTGCAGGATGAATAGAGTGTGGCTGCTGAGTGTAGGCATATTTGGTGATGTTCAGCCCAAAGGTGGAGCTGTTCCCAGGCTCTGTCCCTCCAGCTCAGGCCCCTGTGTGGGCTGCCCTCAGCCTCACCTGCCCTCGGATGCTGTGACTCACAGCACCATGGGCCCGCTGGAAGCTCTAACAGAGGACATAGCCTATAGAGCAGGGAAGCTGTGCTTTCCTCCACGTTTCTGCCATGTCTCCCTTGTTATCCCTAAACCTTCATTAACACTTTCTTTCTGTTGGGTGCCTGTCCAGAGAGTGGTAGAGTTTGGTCCACAGGCCTGCTCGTTCCTTAAATTCACACCCCACTTCCCAAAGGGTGTCCTCCAGTGGGCCCCATGAGCATCCTGATAAGGAGATGCTCTGCCTTGTGGTCCCCCTCCCCCATCAAGTACATTCTATACCACACAACCCTCCTCCTATAAATCTTCAGGTGTCCTCTAGGTTGAATGATCAAAGACCGTGCCTGTTTCCGACTCCTCTGAGCATACCTCAAACCTCTGTGGATGCTTTAGCCCTCTTTGTCTACCTCAGGGCTCTCTGCATCTGCCCCGGGACCCTCTGTACTTATTCCATGCATGCATCTTAACAGTACAGAGATCTTTATTCCAGGGCAGGAAGTCCAGTTCCTGGCCAAGAGACTTTCAATCTGAGCCCCTGGAATGGGGCTGAGTAAGCTTGGCTCTACTTGTCTTCACCCCTCTTCCCTTTGACAGGTTTATTATACTATAACCCATAGGAGAAAAAATGTCTATGGTTATGTAAAAAAAAAAAAATGTATCTTGAAAGTCTCTCCTGACTCCAAAGACTAAAGCAGAATGTGTGTTACAGGGACTTCAGGGGAAACTGAGGATGGTCAAGGGACAAACGAACAGATCTTCCCAAGGTGTCTCAGTAGGCAGGTTACAGCCCAGGAGAAGATGAACTTAGTCATCAAGTGGCCCCCAAAGAAAGAAGAGACTGCCTGCCCACTGCTCAGAAGAACATTTGAGGTAGAGAAAGCCTTTGCCTCTTCACATTGGCACATAACATTCATTTCTATGGCTCGGAATGTGTGAGAGGCCAAAATACTGAACCTCTACTCTCGGGCCAAGTGCCTCTCTTGATGTTGTCTGAATTACTCAACACACCTATAATAGAAATCAGTTCACCACAGGGACCCTGAGATACCCACAGGATTGCCTGACACAGCAGAGTTGAGCAAGGCAGTCCTACCTACAGCTGAATCTGCCACACCACAGCATTAGCTGCCATATTACAGTTCTCTTCATACACTCAGTGCTATCCTGCACACCTAACACAACATACCCACAGTGGTCCTGAGCCCCTTTCAGGGATCCCCACACACGCTGAGTGTACTGCCTGAACCTCAGGTGACTAGCAGAAGGCAGGACTGGACCCATGATTCTGGAAGGTCTGGGCAATACCTTTCAACGTTCTCAGTTTTAACTTGAGAGTCATTTCAAGGTGCAATCGGATCAAATCTTATCTATCAATCATTGTGCAGATTCATTTCAAGATAGTTACCTGCTTTCCCTGCTCCTTCCCGCTGCGGCACCTTTTCATTTATTGAACCTAAGACAGGAAAATAAAGAACGGAATTACAATGCTCTACCAAATGGTTTTCTTCAATTAAGGAAAGCAGCTCTGCCCTTCTTTTTTTTTTTTTTTCTTTTTTTCTGTCCTTCTATTTTAATAAGTTCAAAGTACATTCTCATGTTCTAGTTAAACTGCATTTGTCACCTGACACCACCGGGGGAACCGTAACCAAAGTAGTGGCACTGACAATACAGGGGAGTCCCCTTTCCTTAGGCTCTGTAGCTATGTGTGGAAGACCTTTACTCCAACATATGGCAACATATGTACCAGAAAAGCATCCTGCACCCTTGTCCGCACACAGGGACACGGAGTGTTGGAGTCACAAGGTACAGATCAGACGGAGTTAAAGGAAACCAAATCCTTGGCTTCAGCTTGAGTCTGATTATGGGAAGAAAGGAAAACTGTAGACTTGGCATTGGAAGCGGGACACAGACCACTGACAGATCTAAGGAGTGTGACTGACGTTCTCAGGACGGTGAAGGACACAGGCTGAGGACATCCCAGGTGCTTGCTTTCCACATAGACACGGCCGTGGGTGCCTGTGCTTCTACCAAGCTCATCTCTCTTCTGTGTGAGGGCCACACGCTCACCACACTGTCCACACGTGCTTCGTGGAGAAAGGTGTTGGTGTTGCGCATGCCGACACAGTTCCCACAAGTCCACGAGGCAGTGTTCCTTTGCTTCCAAAGCCTTGGATACCAACTTCTCCCACATCTCCACCTGCTCAGTGTACGGGGGCTGAGGCACTCTTCTCAGAGCTGAGACTAACGCAGTGCCCCTCAGGGAAGATGCCCCAACTTATAACTTGCTACAGTTGTTTTCAGCTGTGAGTATGAAACTGGAAAGAGACCAACACTTCCATTAAAGGCAGAGACGGCTTTGTGACGTCACTTCAATTGCTGGCATTTCTTGAAAAACAGTAGTAATGTGTTGGAAGACACAAAAGCAAGGAATTCGGAGACTCCTGGGCACAGATGGCTGCTCTGCAAGTTACAGCTCTTCCTGCTTCTTTGTAGCTGCTGCCTAACCTATACCTTATGAGAGACCTTAGCCCACAACCCAGGAGGCCGGAATGGCAACTGGACTTCCTGGAACATCAGCATGCACCCGTACAGGTACCATCTGAGGCAGGTACCTTCCTATTCCCGTCTAAATTTTTCTCCTGCCTGGGATTTCTGTCACTTCTGGGGTCTGGGTTTACCTTCGTAAGAATCAGAACTGGCCGCTCTGTGCCTCCCACTGCTTCCTGGCAGGCCCCATCTTTGGGAACCAGCCCTTGCACACCTCCCTTGTTAACGCATCCCTCCTCTCACCACATGTAGCTGTGATGAATCAACGATTTCCCTCTTTTGACTCCAAATGACAGGATTTTGGTAGTATCTCTTGAGCATTTGTGTGTGGAAGGGTTTTAATTTGTGAATGAAATATAAATATTCTAGATGATTAAACTACTCCCTTGAGAGAGATTCTCGGGACTGAATTACGATAATCTTTTGTAATCTGAGGAGGAGACGGAGCAAGCTGCTGACCAGAAAGCTGATTAGAGACAAGATCAGGAAAAGACTTGACAGCTTACCACCACCACTCTCTCCCCTGGGGAGTTGGGGGTGGGTCGTTCCCTCGGAGAAGCCAGAACTCTCCCCAGGGCACCCCAGTTTCTCTGGGAAGATCCAGCACTGAGTTAATCAGGCCCTCAGCATTTATGGTTAAGCCAGAAATAGTTCCATCTTGGTCGTCATCTGTCGAAAAGAGCTTCACTATAGAACCAAGTGTCCCCGATCACACACAATGCCATCCAAACATTGTGAAATAAGGAGTTTGATTTGGTGGGATCTGGATTCTGTCCAGGATCAAAGACTCCATGGCTTTCTGTCCCAGCCTCCCTGCAAGGTTCTGTCATCAAGGACTGGGAAGGGAACTGATCACAGATCGACAGCCAAGATAGTGGGAGAACCAAGGAAATCCAGGACCAACAGGGCAGCTGGGATTTCTCACAGAGCTTGCTTGCCATTACTATCCACAGTGGGCTGCCCATGATGTGTCACTCCCCGGACCAGCACCAGAAGAGCACACTAAATGTCCTCTATCAGTGAGCCTCTGCCTTGTGAAAGGGGTCTTTTAAGTAAGGTGCCATGTTTAGCAACTGTAAAGGGTGTTATAGGGGTGTGGCCCATGTATTACAGAGAAGTACTGGACTCTTGAGCTTGCAGCCCTGGTAGCTGGTTAAAATACAGATCCAGCCGCATGGCAAGAACAAAGGGCTACCCACAGCCTCACAGAGGGCAGTGCCCTAAGAACATGCTAGCTCTTTTCCCAAGTAAGGGGTGAAGTGTATGCTATGGACACCATGGAAGCAGCTGGTTGGTGTGGTGGCATCTGTTCAGACAGGTGGCACTCACTCACCTAAAAGAGCCAGTGTCTCCCACAGAGGACAGTTAACACAGCAAGAATCGCCCTAGAAATCACCAACTCCACAGATCATATGCCTTTTCTTGGGAGAGGCACTGGAGAGGGCAGAAAGGTTGGAGGAAGAAAAGAAAAAATGGACTGTGCTCTCTGTGTTAGGATAAACATTTTCCTTTGTCACTTAGCAGCTGCCGATGGCTTCTGCTCTCTCATTCTCTAGCAAGAGGCCATGAGCATGATGTGAAAGATTAAGCTGGTATTGAAAGACACAGCATGGTAGGAGAGGAGAGGATGTGGCCCTCAGTGCATCTCAGCTCTGCGACCTGGCCGACGTCTGGATTTACCCCCTTTAAACCTATTTTCTCGCCTACAAAGTAGGCAGAGTGTATGACGCCTGTAACCCCAGTACTTGGCTGAGGCACAGGGGACTTTCAAATTTGAGACTGGCCTACACTACAGAGCAAGACTGCCTCAAGAATGCCACAACCACAAAGCAGCAAATGGGTACTGTGGTGACCTCATATAGAAGCAAGCCAGCAGCAACAATGTTGACTGTCCCCTCAAAGTGACATCACTCTGTGTGCTCTACACGTAGACAGTGAAGGAGCTGCCAACTCATTAGAGCAGAGGTTCCATGGCCACAACACCATGGCCTTAGTCATTGGCTTTCTCAAACTGCTTCACCACTCTTCTTGAAGCTGTCCCCACCAACACCACAACCTCAGGAGTCTTCCTCAGGACATCTCCCTTTTGTATACCTGATAGATGCACAGACATAATCCAGAAGGCATCAGAGTCCATAGCACTCAGAAATGAGACCCTCTGCTACACCTGCCAGACCTGCCCTTATTTATGAGAACCACCCCTCTGCGATAGCAGATGGTATTCTGTATGTGTCTGCAGTGCTTGCAATGCTTGTCCATTGCTGGCCCAGGCTCCAGGCTGCACCAGAGTCTGCCAGGCTCCACTCGCTGGTGGCCAGTGCTTGGCAGTAGCAGCAGTAACAGTGAACAGTGAGTGGGTTTCTTGCAAAACAAATCCAGACAGGAATACTGCAAGAACTGGCCAAGCACTGCCCTGTGGTGGGAAGAGGCTGGTGGCTCAGGAATGCCCATTGAGGAGTAAGACAGAAAGAGGAGGTAAAGGTTGACATCTCTACACTGTCTCTTCTGCCTGAGCCCTCTGCCCCTCACACCTATGTCGCCACAGGGGATCAGAAGGATGAGGAGGTCACTGGTTTACGATCTGAGGTTAATTACTTATTAGTTCAAGTAGTGGCTGACAGTGGAGGTTGGCACCATGGAAACCCGTGAAGGAGACTGGCTTTTTATAAGAAAGGAATTAGGGCTTTTCCATCCTGATCCCTCAAGACAATTGTGGATCCAGATTCATAATGTAAACAAAGATGTCCAAGCCCAGTGGGATGTCAGTCAACTGGATCTGGCAGCGACAAAGACATCAGCCACTCTGCATATCTGTGAGAGGGGGAGTTGGATCAGGGTATCCAGCCTCGGGGACTGATCAGCTACTGGGTTCTGGAGACAGCCGCTGCCTGGCTATCCTGGTCACAGGATGTAAGGCAATATGACAAATCCCTTTTATTGTATGTCCGTCTATCAGCTCCATTCCTCTGTGGTCACTGCTGGACACCTCCAGGCCAGGGCTGGTTTTGTCTCCTCAGAGCTGTAAATTCCCTGCCCCATGTTGTGCTTTCCTGTGTCTTCTGACTCACACAGCTGTCAGCTCCGTGGCACCAGTGAGAGAGACAGGGAGTGTGTAACTGTCTGCACTGATGTTTATCCTACTGTGAGGCTAGCACTCTGTGTTGTGTTATCCTACAGGCAGTCCCAGGGTTTGGCTTTTACAGCTAGTGTTGCTGTAGGCCAGCCACATGTCTGCACCACCCAGCTGTGTTCCTCCAGGGTCCATTCCCAGAAGGAAAGTGCTGGGTCCTGAGTGACCAGCTTACACACTGCCATGGGTGGTCTATTGTTCTGTCCTCTCCCTTGCCACACAGTCACCTCTGGGTTTCTGTCTCCAACCCCATGTTCTGAGAGTCCTAGTGGGACTCTAACCTTGATGCCCTGGTATGAAGACACAAGGACACCCTCCTCTACTGCTTTGACCACTTTGGAACTGAGCTATTCTTCATCGATGGCTTCAGCATACCAGGTCTTCCTGGTTCAACTAAGGGCTTGGGGAGGAGTTCTGTACTATGTCATTGGGTACAGACATAGAAGGGACACCAGCCTCTATCCCCACTTAGATGCTACAGAGTATGTTTACACATGGTCCTAATAAGCACATACAGACACAAATTCATACACACACATGTGCACACATACACATATTGGCATACATACATGTAAACATATTACACATACATATATACCATGTACACATATATATTATGTATATACATGCACATACATACCATGTATACACAGGCACATACTTACATGTACTTCACATATACATATATACACCCATGTGTAAACATGTGAATGTGTATATATACACACATATATATATATATATACATACATGCACACATATACCATGTACATACAATACCTACATATACACACATACACCCACATTTAGACATGTACATACATACATATGTATACATATGTGTGTGTGTTTGTGTGTGTGTGTGTGTGTATAAAATTCTGACAAAAATTTGCTGTCTTCTGCCCATTTCTAACCTAATTTACCCCAGTTTAACAAATAATTTATAACTGGAGAACAGTATGTACCACCTGTGTCATACACCACCTACACACACCTGTGTTGTGCACCACCTGTGCTGAACATCGCCTGGTTGCTGATAACATGGGAATATCCAAAGCATAAGCTCCCTGGGATGTGCAGACAATATCAGGGCCACTCTCACCTGCTATCAAGGCCAGCCCAGTGTAAAAGGAAGCCCACTACCCCATTTCTCCATCAGGCTGTGTCACGACGAAGGAAGATGTCCACTGTATTATGTAAGGCTACATTGTCAGTTTTGTCTCTGTGGGGTGAGAGTAGGATGCCCAATTCCCCCACATCCCTCCCCTAAATTTCAGAAGGCATGGAACCCTATTTCCCTGCCCTCTGCTTTCTCCCAGGGGAGCAGGTCTGTCTTATCCTCCAGAACTCTGTACAGGAACTATTCAATGTAAACATCAGCTCATAGGGAAAAAATAGCCCATTGTAGGTTTCAGTGGTAAAACAGTCTTGAAATAAACAAATGTATTTCCACTCTACATAACATAGAACATGTCGGTTTCAGAGATGAACAGGCTCTAAAATACAGGGTTTGTCGCAAAGACCTGAGGAGGCCACAGCCAACGATCCCGTGCCCAGTTCCTCTGCCTGGACCACAGTAAGAAATGGAATCTCTGCAGGCAGTGCCTGGCCCTTAAATAGAAAATAAGTCTGACAGTTAGCTCCAGACACGAACATTTCAACCCTCAAGTGGCAAACTTGGAGAAATGTGTGCCTTACGTTCCTAGCCCTATTTTCATATTACAACCCAAAGACTTGGATGACAAGAACGCTCAGCTTCATCAGACAGACTCCTTCAGCAGACAGCAAGTTAGTCAGGCCCGGGCGGGAGACCATTTTCACATAAAAATGATCTGAATCATCTATAACCTTTTTTGGTAAAATATTAGTGGAAAAGGGACCATTTTATAGACTGCGAGGCCGCCAGGCTTGTTACTTTCAGTACATCAAGCTCCTGTCTGAGTAATAAAATATCACACATAAATGTCTGGAAACTCAACAGTGAGCAAAGACCCACTTTCTCTTTGAAAACCCATGTATATAAATGCCGGATCTTTTGCTTTTTTTGGCCAAGGAAAACAATGGGTCATTCAAGCTGGTGACTCGAGCCTCTGTGGTTATATTTTCAAATGATTCAGGCCCAAGTGTGTCCCTATGGTGAGCTGTCCCCTGCCCCAACATGTAGACAAAAGTCTTTGGTTTTTTTTTTTATCCCTCCAGGTCTATGTGCAGTGGTGTGTCCAGTGAGCACATCCCACATTCCCCCTCTCTAAGTGTCCTTTTGATTTGTGAGGGAATCTGAGTAAGATGACCAAGAGAAACAGGAAGTCATTTCCCTGGAGCCAGCATTAGTCAGACCTACCGGGGCACCTGGGTGTCTTGTGGGCCACAGCAGTGCCACTGATGGGTCTTCCATTTGGTGTAACACACCAACAGTATCCTGTGTAGCTGTGACACTGGACCTGCAGAGAAAGGACAGGAAAGTGAGCTAACCACAGACAACGTCTCCTACAGAGGCATGTCAGAGGGTGGCTGAGACTCTCAGGTGCTGCATTTGGACATCCAATGGAAGCTGCATGCTAAGCTTCACCACAGATGTATAGAGAAAAAGGAACCGGTATGCTTTACGGCACAACAGTGAGGGCCAGGTCCTGCAGCAAGAACCTAAAGCCCTCCCTTCACACAGGGGAAAGCCAGTCCCTAACATCTCTCGGTGAGCCCATGGCTGACTCTGGGGGAGGAGATAGGTGTCCAACAGTGATAATGCATTTCTACATCACGTTCTCAGTTCCCCCAGACCCCTTTGTCTACCTTTCAGCTGACCACAGTAGGGGACATCCATAAATGTAGCCCCTCCCCATGCTATCCCTTCTCCCTTCTCCCAAACGTCACATGACTATGCTGAGACGCATGGCCCCTCTCTTCACATGAGATCACAGAGACTGATAACAGAATGTTTTTGCCGCTCCCCTAGAACCTACTCCACTGCTGGTATGCTGCAGGCAGCTCTCGATAGCAGCACTGACCGAATCCAATTAGAACCAAGCTATTTCTGATGGAGTTGGGCCAGCCAGCAGCATGTCCATAGGCAAGCCATGACTTGATGTGGCAGCATCCTAATATGGACTCAGTGGCTGAGTCATGGGGCTCATGAATGAGCTAAGTTACAATCAGAACCACGGCTCGGCCTGTTGACCAGCGTTAATGAGCTCTTCTGAGAGAACTTCCTCACATCATATTCATGTAGCACAAGGATGCATACGCCACAGTTGTGGTATAGACACCTGAGCCAGCTGGGGTCTGGAACCCTCCCTCACATACCATAATACTGTGAGACTTCTGAGGGTGGTGTCTCAGAAACAAGATGACTGTTTCCCACTCAATGGCTCTGGCTTCGTCCCTTTCGCTCCTAGCCCTGGCACCTCGACCCCAATGGCCCAGGCTTGGACTCTCAAAGCAGCACAAGTCACCTGACTGTAGGTGCCGTCATCATTGCATTCTGGAATGAACACTTGCTGGAACTCCTTCCGGGCCTGCTCCTGGGTATACTTCCTCTCAGCCACACACCTGGACACATCTGCAGGAAGACCACAGTAGAGCAGTTACAGGCAGGAGGGGAAGACAACAGGCGACATTCTAAGAGACAAGTACAAGCTGTTGAGGGGGTAGACCACTGGGCTGAGAGAGGCTGCCCAACATAGCAGGTGCCTCCCTCTGTTCCCACAAGAGCAGAGAGGAATATGGTGCGTTCTCCACACTTTATAGAAGGGAAATGGAGACTGGGAATAGTATCTGAAGGTATGTGAGGGAAACGGGAAAGGCTGACTTCCTAAAAACAAGAAGCAGGCTGTGCCAGGGCCCCAGGATGCACCTAGATACAGATGGGAAGCCGGAACACTCAACTCAACTCAAATCAGAGGCAGGCACTGGGGCCTGATGTCCCACCATAGCCAACACCTAGTGGAGCTGAGGCTACCTTCAAAGGAAGTCAAGACTCGCCTCTTTCCTCTGCATCTTGGTCTCTAGGATCTCGCAGTCTGTACCAAACTGTCAGGGAAGCATGGTGATAAATAGCTAAATATCCCACAGCGCAAGTAAAAAAGGAAGCTGTCTCTGTGATGTATTTAGTGACATGACTAGTGAAAACTGTAAAGTTCAAAAGCAACCAAGCCGACTGGGCAAGGAACTCAGAGGTAAAATGCCATCTCTCTGCATCAGGCCCTGTGCTCAGTCCCCCACACGAATATACAAAGTCCACCTAGGGCCAGTGAGATACTTCAGTAGGCAAAAGCACAGGCCAGCAAACTTAGTGACCTAAGCTCAATTCCCAGGACCCCGCCTGGTGGGAGAAAAAAAACCTGTCGTACAAGTTGTCCTCTGACCTCCACATGTGCACTGTGGCATGTGTCGGGGGTCGGGGGAGAGGGAGAGAGGTGACAGACAGATACACAGATACATAGATACATACAAAGACAGATACACAGATATACACATAGATACAAAGATAGATACATAGATCCATAGATGGATTCATAGATACAGAAATACATAAATATATAGATACATACAGAGATGATACATAGATGACAGATAGATAGATAGATAGATAGATAGATAGATAGATAGATAGATAGACAGACAGATAGATAGGCAAATAAATGTAAATAAAGTAATGTAATTTAAAAAATTTTAAATATATTTGATTTCCCTCCAGGGAAATGTACCTGCACATGTGAACAAAAGCATCGATGAGCTAAGTCTTCAGAGAAGGAGTCAAATGTTCTTTCTTTTTTGCTTACCAGACAGGAGCTTGCAGGTGAATTCCTGGCTCATTTCAGATGCCAGCAAGGAGGCTTTGGGTGTGGGTCTAACACTAACTATGACCCATCTCACCATGCTGTGGAGAGTGTAACAGTTCCTAAGCAGCGAATACACCAAAACATTGTAAGGCCTGCCACCCTGTGCACCACGCTCTGGGGACAGCACAGCAAGCCCCACCCCTTTATCAGTTTGACCACACTGAATTTAATCCTGGAGGCGGATCAGTTGCCAACACTCCTGCCCCCCAGTTGAAGTAACCAGTGCCCAGATCAAGAACACTGCAGCCTCTCGCCTCTCAGAGACACAACACCCGAAGTCACCCATTCCTCTCCTCTACACAGTTACTCCTGGGAGCCACAACCTATGTTGCCATTGTGTATCCTGAGCAGATGCACCAGCTTCAGCACAGCAGCTCTGGGGACACGGGTGACTCCTCCTGTCTTTGCCTCCGCAAAGCAGGGATTACAATCATATGCTGTTATTGCTAACTATGTGAGCACTGGGAACTGAACTCAGGTCTTCATGATTCTGAGCTGTCTCTTTACTGAGTGAGCCATCTCTTTGGATCAGTAAGTGGTTTAAATACAGTCTGTGTTCCCTGAATAGAAAACCATGGATTTGCTGATTTATCCTTTTTTTTTTTTTTTTTTTTTTTTTGGAATTACTTGTGGATTCTCTGTCTAAAAGGAAATATAACATGAGCTTCAGCTTGCAAGCCTCTGCTAGGGAAAACATAAAACCATAAGCTATTCCTATTACTTGAGCCATCATAAACATTCCAGAAGAGCATAAATTTTCAAGCAACAAGTTTTGTTTCATCCTTGGCTCACAGTTCCTTAAAGCTTTCACATTACCTTGGCCAAGCCATTTTCAAACTTGACAATCTGTATAATGGGACTCTCATTCCAAGTTCATGGCTGGCACGTTCCAGGCTAGTTTGTCTTAGGAGACAATGGCAACAAACAAATAAAATCTGTGAAATCCAAGTATCAGATAACTACCATCCCCTGATGGCAAGCCACCTGCCTGCCATGTCTCATTCCAGACTTTACTGGAATTCTTATCTTATCAAGGTCTCCACCGGGGAGACACTCTGGAGGCAGGGTCTTTGCGGGGTCCACACTTGGAACTGACAACATCTCTTCATATTCTTCCTCTGACTCTAAGCTATTATGCCTCTGATATATATAGCCACACAAACCAAAGAAACAGAAACCTTTCACATCTTGAGCATTATATTTTCTCAGACCTAATTTTTCAGTCAACTTCAAAAGAATAGAATACAGATATTCTTTTAGCAGAGTTTCATTTACTGGTGTTAAATTTATGTTACCATTTTTTTTATTCTTTATGCTTATACAAATACTTTAGAAAATAAGCAACTCTTCTATTCAGGGACATCATTAAGTTAATTTTCTCTGGGCCTTTTGTTTCTCTTTGAATATAAATTCTCAACACCTAAGCATAACAAATATTACTGTGGTATTCCTGGACAGTACATAAAAACTCCCCTGTGAGCCATTTCCAGTTCAGGTCAGTGCTGGTTACTGCAGTCCTGGTGTGGGATGACCACTACCCTCTGCTGCCTCCACCCTGCCCAGCTCCAGGACACTGCTGTCACCCTGGACAGAATCCTGTGTCCAGTACACAGACACCCTCTACCCCAGCTCCTATCTACATCTATCGATTTGCCTATTCTGAACATGTTGTATGGAGAACCACAGGACCTTGCTGTCTCATGACACACCCCAGCTGCAGCATGGGCAGGTACCAGTGCTTCCTGTAGTCCACCCAGCTATCTGCTGACCAACACTGGCAGACCCCATCTTTTGGCCACCATGCAGGTGCCTCACTGAATATCTGCAGGTCAGCTCTGAGTGCCTGCTTTCATGTCCTTGTGATTTAACACGGGGGTACAACTGTTTTGTCCCAAGTGACTTTGTCACTATTGGAATAGCTGCTGAGGGGGAGGGGTTCTACACTGGCTGACCTGCTTCACTTCCCACTGACAAGGGGCACAATGCTAACCTGTGCATTTCCCAATAGCCAGGTCTCCTCTCCTTTTAAACTGCCAGGGCCATCTCAGGGAACAGGACTCTTGGTATTTTTAAAGCTATGATTAATTTCTATGTCATAAGAAAACTCAATTTAACTAGAAATTCCGATTTTAATATTCTCACTAGGACTGGAGAGACAGGTCAGCAGTTAAAATCATGGGCCTCTTTTCCAGATGGTCCAAGATCAGTTCCCAGCGCCCATGCTGAGCAGCTCACAATCATAACTCCAGCTCCAGGGGACCCAACAGCCTCTTCTGGCTTCTGTACACACACACACACACACACACACACACACACACACACATACCACACACAAACACACACGGCATATACTCAGACTGACACCACACATACACAAATACGATCACACAGACATATAAGAAAATTCTAATAAAATAAATTTATTAATAATTTAATCACTTAATTGTATATAATTTATTTGTTAACTAGAACAGAGAAAGTATCTTTGTGCAAATTAAATGAGACAATTTGGAGACCTTTTGCTCTGACCTGAAAGAGCCAAGACTTTACACATTAAGCAGCAAGGCTCCGATAATAACATCCAAACAGAAGTTTTTGATAAATTGTTGATTAATACTTAATACATTTTGGAAACAACTTTTTCCAATCTCAATTGAAGAGTAAACTAGATCCCAGAGGGATCACAGGATTATTGCTAATTGAAAACTTTCCCAGAAAAGATGCTACTTGCTATGAAGAAACAGTGAGCAGTGGTTTGCTATGGTTATTTCTTGTGTGTGTGTGTGTGTGTGTGTGTGTGTGTGTGTGTGTGTGTGTGTGTGTGTGTGTGTATGTGTGTGTGTGTTTAATGGGAAGAGAACAATTTCTCATCTTGCTGAAACCACTCAGAACAGAATCAAGCAGTCATTGAAAGCAGTGGCTTTGCTGGATGTCTTCTATCAAAAAGTCTTAGTTAAGAGGGAGTTGAAGAGGGCATTGGGGGCATTTCCAGATTTGTGCAATTGGGCAGCTCATGGTCTCTGTGCACAGTAGGTGCCTCCTTCAGGAACTCTGATCAGCAGGAGCAGATAGAGAACAACATCCTCAGGGCTCTGCTCACCCATGCCCCATGCTGAGATGTTGCATGCCAAACTACAGATATTGACTCTGTCTTAGCATGAAACTTGGAGAGCAAAGGGTTTATTTGGGCTATACTTTCACGAGCCCTTCCAACACTGGGGGAAGCCAATGCATGAACTCAAGCAGAGACCATGCAAGGATGCTGCTTACTGGCTTGGAACCAAGAACCGTCTGCCCAAAGTGGGTTCATGTAGGCTGGGCCATCCCATAAGAAATTATTAATCAAGAAAATGCCCCACAAACCTGCCTACAGGCAATCTGATGGAGGGCTTTTCTCCACTAAGGTTCTTCTTCCCAAATAATTCTAAAGCAACCAGGATGGCCTTTAACATGTGTCTTGTACGAGCCAACTCCTCTTGGAGGTGGATAAATGTCTCAGTGCCTTTGAACACAGGCAGAGCAGGCAGATAAGAGCACAGGTCTAAGTCTATGGGCCACTCAGTTGTCATGATTACTGCAATGGCCATGAACTCTCTAGGGTCAAGAGCAGATTGCACTACTATTTCCTATGATTCCATGTAGTGGCCACAGAAATGACAGACTAGTAGAGCCCTGCCTTTGATGTTCATGGCCTCAAATAAAGACAGACACTGTATTTCAAAGCTGTAATACTTTACCCACATGTAATTTAAGACCAGACTCTGGGGGAAAAAGAGACAATTCAGCAGTGACCCTTAGATTGAAAGCACACATCCCATCCATACAATGATGTGCTATGGTGGGAACCTAAGTTCAGTCAGGGCACCCTCTCCCAGAAGGTCACTGTTGTCTCTGGCAATCAGCTAAAACAGCTAGCCTTGCACTCATAAAAGCAGAACTGTAAGTCCTTTTAACTTCACATGACAATGGGAAAGAATGTGGTTACAGAATTAGATAAACAGAGACAAAAGTTTCATCCTAAATCCATAAAGTATACAGATAGGAAGTGCTGTCACACAGCTGGCATTGCAAAGAGAGATGAAGGGAAGCCATGAGGATTACTACCATGCGTTAAAGTGAGAGGTAGTTTCTACAGCCTGTAAACAGGGGATGTCTGACTATCACCATCTCTGTCACAAGAACACACCTCACTCCCTGCACATCAGAATGGATGCTGATGCAATCCCCAGCTTCTTTATGGTGAAGGTTGACTGTCAGCCCTGCAGCGGCTGGCTGATGCTGCACACAATGCCTCCTTCCTCCTGGAAGCTGTGCCCTGAGATCTCAGCTGAGCTGGAACAAACAGCGGGGCCATTTCCAGCTATGTACTCCCCAGCATTTTCTTGTCTTCCTGGCCATGGATTGGCAGGGAAAGGGGTGAAGTCCCTACGGTGACTTCTCAAGTCTACGATGACACAGAGGCAAGGGAAGCTGAGCGTGGTGCAGGTGAAGCTACTGTAAGAGACAAGCAGGCAGGGCTGGGGAATCCTAGGGCAGAGCTGCTGTCTCTGAAGACTGTATCCATGGGAACAAAGGTATGCCAGCAAGGTGCTGGATGGAGGAGAGCCACAGACACCCATGCACACTCAGGAGCAAAGTCAAGCACACCCTCACTTTCACACCATACATACTCTGCATCTGTACGCACACCTGCGTGCTCACAGGTGTACGGGTGCACACTCCCACTTGTATCTGTGTGAAATCATATACTCGCACCTGCACACACATACACACATGCACCCCTCACCCTACACAGAGTTCCAATGGACACCTTTCTTCCTCAATGGGATTCAGATAGGTCCACTCCTCACTGAGGCAGCCAGCAGAACCATCCAAGCTATTCCTGTGGGTCAAGATAGTCATGCATAGGGCTGCAGGCTTACCAGCCTGGTCTCGGCACTTCCTTTACCTCTTCCATGGTGTTGTCTTAAAAAGTGAGACCATGAATGGCTGTGTACAGAAAATGGGGAGATGTTAGAGCTTGTGACCAGTTTCCAGTTTGCTAGTTGCCCATCAGTAAAAGGGTGTTAGAAGTATTGTAAAAAGAAGAACCTTTCAGACAGAAAGACACCCAGCGTTCATGTAGTCTTCTTGGAGATAGAAGACAAATGGGTTCTCTACTCCTCTATGAAATGATAGATCCTGACTCCTGGACGCCTCCAGTCTGAGGGTCTCAAACAGCGGGAGAGCTGAGCTCGGGTGGAGGCTGAAGAGTCTATCTCTGTTAGATAATGATGCTGAGCCACTGTGAGCCATCCTGACACAGTGAGAACTCTGCAATCTCCTAACAAGGACAACTGTTTACTCTCATCACGGGGTAAGAGCACCCTGTGAGTTCACGCCTCCCCAGTGGCCAGTGTCATAGCTTTCCTATGTCAGGGATCCTAGTGTTGGTGAGCGGTGCTCACAGGAGGACTGGGCTGGCAACCAAACATCTGCATCTCCCCACGAGTCTACTTTGAGCTATTTGTGCAGAAACCTTGAAGGGAGCTGTTTCCAGAAATCTATTATAGTTTTATTCCCAGAAATCTCAAAATAATCCCAAGGTTTCCTGGCATGTGACCTTTTCCTTTATTTTCTTCTCTTCTTCCCCACCCCCTCTTTTTTCTGAAAAAAAAAAAAAATCAGTTCCAGTGATTTTGTTGAAAAGAAAAGCAGCCATACTGGTTCCAGATCAAAAGAAAAAATATTAATATGTTTGCCGAGTTCTGAAAACACAAACTCCACAAATTTCTATGAAAACACGAGAAAAATTCATCAGTCTACACCACTGAAATTCCAGTCAGGGTCAATGTCAAATCATGACATGAGATGCGCACATTTTAATCCTATTTAATTAAATGCGGAATAAAATATCTTAATTGTTGTTTCCAAACCAACACATGCAAAAAAGACAGGCCCACAAATCTGTCACCCACAAAATATGTAAAAAAAAGGCTGTAGCTGGACATTTTACAGTGTGGACAGCTTCCTCGCCAGTACAACAGGGAGGAGGGCAAGGTGGACACTGTATTTCTTGAAGGACCACAAACAAAATCTTGATTTCATGTCTCTTCAGCTAGCTCAGGGTAGCAAAGCTCACATGGGTCTTGTATAGATAACAGCACTTGTAGTCTTTGAAAAGGAAGAGATGTTGTCAATTTGGCCACGACTCATCGTGTGGCAGCCAATGCTGTGCCTGGGTTTCATGGCATGGGTCCATTCCTACAAGCCACCTATCCAATGGCTGCTATTCAGGGTAGAATATGTCACCCACTTGCCTTTAGAAATCATGTAAGCAAAGCCTGGTGGTGGAGGCCACCCTAGGCAAAGACCCCATCCCTATGTTAAACCTGGTGAAGGCATACCCCAGCAAATAAAATTCACTCACCACAAATGGGAGCAAGTTAGAGCCTCTTGGGGTCCCACTTGTACCCCAGTGTGCCAGAGGTATGTGATGCCCACCTGTGTTGAAGCACCCATGTGTGGAGGGGCACCTTCTGCTCCAGTTCTGTGTTTACTGCCTGGGCTGGCCACAGCCTCACCTAAGCACAACACAGAAAGCTGCTGGAGTCTGGGGTGTTTTTACTGTAATCCTTTCTCTGTACGTTACGATTGCTTTGGAGAGGTGTCACATTTGACTGATTCTCCCCATTGTGTTTTTAGAAGTTTATGATACAAAATTTCCTCCACTAGGGGTTGAGAACTCCACCAAGAAAATGATCCAGGAACAGCAGGCTGCCGGCAAACAGCAATGACCCAGGACTCCCTGAGAGAACATCTCTGTTCACTTCAAATTGACCCTGCCTCAATTAAGTCAAATTGTGACCAGAGCCGGTGGAAGTCCAAGCCCTGGGGAGACACCTCACACTAGGGACAAACGAGCACCCCACTGTCACTTTTCTTCCCTTGAGATCATCAAGCCTCCTGACCCCACACCGTCCTTCTCATGCCTGTACTGGTCCTCGGTAACCATGGCAGCAGCTGCGCAGTCTGACCACTTCCTTGTGGTCCATGACCAGGATGCCCAGCCGTGCCAAGACAATGTGGCAGGAAGCAGGAACAAAGGATGCCAGGCTTTGTGGAGCCACGTGACGTCCACCGCTTCCCACAGAGATCATTTTTGAAAGCCAAGACCTCCTAGGCAATTGCTTCTAGAAGCTTCTGTCAGGACTGCATCTTGGTATTTAATAGTTTTTATTTGTTCCTCTTCCTTCTGTGCACATAGCTGAGAGTGCAACAGTCAAGACATAAAATCACATCTAGATTTTCCTTAAATGTATGATTAGCTCTCAGTGCACAGACATCTGTGAGGGAAAGACCTAGAGCCAGGTGTGAACTGCTGCCATATCTGCTGCCCACAGTCTCTGCTAATGTGACTGTAGGGAATCCATTAAACCCAGGGACACTTTTTCAACCACCCCATCTATTTCAACGTGTGAAGATGCTGGGAAGAGTTGTCTGTGGCTGGAATTAGAATAGTGGACTCCTTGAATTTGAATTTGTAGGCTGTTCCCTTCTCAACCTACAAGGTGCTATGAGGAAGCACATATTCCTGTGGTGTCCATGGGAAACCATCTCACTCTTCAGGAACTGCAGGGTGGAACTGAATGGAACGTTAAGGAGTCTTTCAGGGAGATGGAAGCAGCCATTCCCTAAAGTCATCAACCCTAAGCAAATGTCAGGACTCATGCAAGACTTGGGTTTGAATGAACCAGTGAAGTGATCACCTGAACGTGCTGTGTGTGGGTGTGGGTGTGTGGGTGTGTACAACTACACATGCACACATCCATGTGTGTGTGTGTGCAAGTACATATGCACACATCCATGTGCACGGCTGCATGTTCCTGGGCACATGAGAACATGTTTGCAGAAGTATGTGTGTGACTACCTGCAAGCTCGAGAATAAATAAAATCAAGAATAAATAAAACTCAGATTTTTCTCATTCTTCTTTTCCCTGACGGAATTACACATCTAGAGACAAATAGCAATCGGACAAATTAATAATATGGAGTATGCAATGTCAGGTGGGTGAGAATCAATAAAATATTTAGGTCTCCCCCCTCCCCAATAAACAGGAATGGATGTTTAGGGACAAAGAATGTCATTAGTGAATGGCATTTGCCCTAAGTGTCCTCTTTTCCTCCTAAACACTACTAAGTGTCCTCTTTTCCTCCTAACCACTAAGGAAGGTGACCGCCACTGGGTTATATTGTTTCTGTAGTACTGAGTATTTTTGTTGTGGAATTGGGTTGATAATGTTTTTGTTTTGTTTTTATGAGTCAGGGTCTCACAATGAAGCCATATTGGCCTTGAAAGCAAAATCCTCTGCTCCCAAGAACTAGGATTATAATCATGACCCGCCATCACTAGTCCTGGTCTCCCGAACTAAACCCGGGGCTTCGTACATTCTAGACAATCACACTGCCACCGCGCAACCTCCCAGACCCCTGTCCACTTTTCATGTTATCTTGAGGCAGGGTCTCACTAAGTAGTGCAGACAGGCTTTGAACTTGGGATTCTCTTGCCTCAGCTTCCCACATGATAGGCCTGCAGGTGTGCTTCACCATGCCTGGCCAGAAGAGAGACAGTTGCTCTTGTCAGTGGTAGAGCTATCTGAGCTAAAGGACAGTGTCTGCATTACCTGCAACAATGACCTAGCAGAACTCTGCCTAGCAGAACAATGCCTAGCAGAACTCTGCACTTTGACAGAAAGAGTAAATAATTTGGCAACTTGGTTAATTGAAGGCAGAGGCATGGCCCTGATGGTGGTTATTGCGGTTAGGCTGTTTAGATAGGAGGATTGTCAGAGTTAATAGCTCATCAACACACAACTTCTCAAGGCCATTTTCGTCTGTGTGGTCTTGTTTCCCAGAGATGCGGAGAAAGTAAATCCCTTTTGAAAGCACTGTGTGCTTGCTGTTAAGCTGAACCCTTCATTACTGTGCGAAGCTTTTCCAGGCTTGCTCTAAGCTGTAACTCTGGTTGCTAATCGGAAGACTGCTAAGTCCAAGGGTAACGTCCACACCAAACTGACCTCACTCACAGAACAAAAAAGACAAGCCGATAATCATTTTAGAGCACTTTAAGTCAAAAACAAACAAACAACTCTGAAGGGCTTGTGATAAATTTGTTTTATGACAACATGAAACACTGAGGGAGTCAGACAATTTGTAAAAATGACTGCTTTGCAGTTGGTAGAGATCCTTGCCTAGCACGAAAGGGGTCCTGGGTTCAGTCCCCAGCAGACCATAAACCACGAGTGGTTGTTCACATCTTTAGTCCCAGTACACTGGAAGTAGAAGCACAAAGACCAGAAGTTCAAGGCCAGCCTTTGCTACATAGCAAGTTCTTGGCTAACATAGACTACATAAAACACTGTCTCAAAAATTACTTTAAAATTCATAAAAAATTATTCTTTACATGCTCTGAGAAATAATTACCAATTTAGAAGCTTTCAAGTTGTTGAGCATGAAAGTAAATTATCTATGCTTTTGCCACATAGGCACTGTCTTCCCGCCATGACCATTGCTGCTCACCTTTGCAATTCCCACGGTGAGCGATCTCCAGCTGTGGATCTTTGCACTTGGCCCGCTGGAACTCACATCGGGACAGGAAGGTCCTCCCGTCCGAGGCACAGAGTGGCTTCTGAGGGGAGCTTGGGCAGTCCAGGCTGCAGTCTCTGTCTTTGTCTTGATCGACTCTCAAGAACTTGGGGAAGAAAAAGAAACAAGAGAGTTTTAAAGAACTCCTGTTGAGGAGACAGGAGCACCAAGCAGACTGAGAACAGGCTCTGAAGAAATATGGCTACTCGGTGCTCACATATAACTGAAACATCGAGTGAATTGCTTTCAGACTTGTACATTGTCCATTTTGCAAGTCGATAATAGCTGGCCATAAGTCTCTATCTAAGGTCTGATTGGAAGACACATGCAGCCCTTTGTAAGTGGAAGGTACTCTCCCATTCACCTTCCTCTTAGAAACTAGAGGAAGGGGCTCGCCCACTCAGCCATCCTCATAAGGGTGGCATCATTGCTGTTGTTGTGATTGCTGCTGCTGCTCCTCCTCCTCCTCCTCTTTACAGTCCCTTTACTAGTTCATTCAAGGTCAAATGTCTTCTCAGACCTCTGGAAGTCACTGATGTCTCTGCCCTGCAGTAACTGGCAGGTCAGCTTTCCGTATAAAGTGGCTCCATTGTCAGAATATACTTGTGTATCCCTTAGTGAAAGAAGTTAGTGGATTTTCTTTTGCTTTTCTGTTGTTTTCTTGAGATAGGGTGTTTTGTAGTCCAGGGTGGCCTCAAACTTGCTATGGAGTCAAGGATGGCTTTGAAACTCCTAACTCTCTTACCCTCACCTTCCAAGTTCTAAGGTGACTGGGGCACACAACTTCATTTGTAATTTTTATTCTTATGCTTTGAAGGTTATTGTTTCAACAAGCGTCAAAATGTTTGTTGAATGCAAGCTTGGTCTCAAAACTGAGAAGCTGATGTGTCCCTGTGAAATGCCTCTGGCTCCTCGGTTAACACATCGCCACTCACCCCCGCAGAAATAGGTTCTAAAGGTCGCACTTCCTCACAAGTTCTCACAAGTGTAGTAACACCAAAACCCTCTGCAGGAACCTTAGGGTTGGCCATAGAACCAATTTGCATGGTGCAGTTCCCAAGAACAGACTGCCCAGGTTTTCTGTCCTTCCTTTCCTCTCTTATGTGCTTGGGTTTGCTATGAGGCCTAGGGAATTCTCAACCTAGACATCTCTGGCCCTGCCATTATCCTTGGTCAAGGAATCAGAATCCTGGCCAACCTTCATCTACCTATTCCTCATACCCCAGACCATGTTCTGTCTAGTCATTCATTAAGCCAGATAGAAGAGCAAGCTGAACATGGCATTTCCTCTGGCTGTGAGTGTCTTGCATGATGCAGAGTCCCATCTTTCATTTAGACTCAGAGCCTTAGATGAGGTTTCACACCAGGGAACATGACTGATGGGAAGACAATGCTGGCAACTTTGAGAAGATATCAAGTGTGCTGGATCGAGGACAGCACAGCTGCCTGGAGCTCAGCTCCACTCTGCAGCCTGGAGTTCATGGACAAAGCTGTACCACAAGTTCTGGCCTTAAGGCTTTAGACATCTCAACAGTTGTGCAGCCTGCCTTACACTGGTCACATACTGTCACCATGGGATATGGTCCCCATGTGGACAATGACACAGACTCTCCTTTTTTTTCATTAGATATTTTCTTTATATTCATTTCAAATGCTATCTTGAAAGTTCCCTATACCCTCCCCCCGCCCTGCTTCCCTATCTACCCACTCCCGCTTCTTGGCCCTGGCATTCCCCTGTACTGGGGCATATAAAGTTTGCAATACCAAGGGGCCTCTTTTCCCAGTGATGGCCAACTAGACCATCTTCTGCTACATATGCAGCTAGAGACATGAGCTCCGGGGGTACTGATTAGTTCATATTGTTGTTCCACTTATAAGGTTGCAGACCTCTTCAGCTCCTTGGGTGCTTTCTCTAGCTTCTCCATTGGGGGCCCTGTGTTCCATCTTTTAGATGACTGTGAGCATCCACTTCTGTATTTGCCAGGCACTGGCATAGCCCCACAAGAGACAGCTATACCAGGGTCCCTTCAGCAAAATCTTGCTGGCATATGCAATAGTGTCTGGGTTTGGTGGCTGATTATAGGATGGATCCCCGGGTAGGGTAGTCCCTGGATAGTCCATCTTTTCGTCTTAGCTCCAACTTTGTCTCTGTAACTCCTTTCATGGGTATTTTCTTCCCTATTCTAAGGAGGAATGAAGTACCCACCCACTGGTCTTCCCTCTTCTTGATTTTCTTGTGTTTTACAAATTGTATCTTGGATGTTCTATGTTTCTGGGCTAATATCCACTTATCAGTGAGTGCATAGCTAATGACTTCTTTTGTGATTGGGTTACCTCACTAAGGATGATATCCTCCAGATACATCCATTTGTCCAAGAATTTCATAAATTCATGACACGGACTCTCCTTATCCCTCACCTACAAACAAGGTGGCTCTGGGTGGTGCACGTAGGACGGGTCTGTAGAAACTGAAGCCTTCAAGTTCACGACCTAGGTTCAATGCCTCAGCGAGATAGATGCTGTAAGAAAGCCTTAATGCCTCACTGACTCTGAGGTACATTCGTAGACATCTGAAACTTAGGCAAACTACTGAATGAGACACACTTTGTCATGAATTACGGGACTGGATATAATCTGAAGACCAGGAAGACACCTGTGAAGTCGGGGAAGACATAAGGAGACAGCTGGACCAGGACTCTGCCTAAAATGAAGGATGGGTGTTAGCATCAGAGATGGGACACTGCATAACGCTCTGGACACTCACAGCCTCTTTGTGTGTGAAATGGAAACAATAAAACAACACTCGTTTCATAAGATCACTGTGAACATAAAACAAGATCATGTCCCGAAAGATATCTTGACCAGACATGAAGGAGTAAGTCATTGGCAATGAGCCCTACCAATCACAAACCTAGAGTCTATTATTTTAATATGCACATGTCCACTGTGGCTTCTCCGCAAATACCACTTATACTACATGAGTGCCAGGCACCCCTCCCGCGTGTGATTATCTCCAGGTAAAATATTGAGAGTGTGAAGCAAAAGAGCTACATGGTGAGTGTTTTAAGAAAGTGTTCGAAAGAAGTAGGAAGACTCTGGAAAAGGACAACAGAAGCTTGGCTTTGTTTCACGGTGGCTGGAACAGTAAGTTAGGGAACATCTGAAGTCAGGGAGACAGGGAGAGGCTAGGACTAGAGGCCACTTTCCCTAGGTGGGAAAAAGTCACCTTGCATAAGGAGTAAATGCAGAGCACCTGATAAAGATGCCGTGGACAGCCCCAATCCCACCACATCGCTGAAGACCTCTGAACTGAAGTCCTAGACAGAACAGGTGACATCTACACAAGCAGGCCATCCATGTATCCCCCCTTCCTCCTTTCCTACTATCCCCTCCTTCCTTTCTCCCCTCCATCTTCTTCTCCCTCTCCTGTTTTATTATTTGATTTAAGGACATAAAACCTTGTTTACATATTTACAAATACATTAGACATGTCCATCTTGGGTCCTATGACCTGGCATATCTGCTGATTCTCTCAGCTTCTTGAGTGTGTGGTCAGGAAGCCACAGCTGAACTCATGGTGGGTCAGGGTGCCCTTCTTGCTCTGTATCTTCCTTCCTCGTGCCCTTGAACATGTCCTCTTATCTCTTTCTCGACCCTGCCTCCTCCTCCCTCCTCTCAGAGAAGAAAACCAGTGCTTTTGCTTACTGTTAGCATGTCTGAACGAAATTCAGTCATCTGCTGCTATAGTTTGTGTCGGTGGGAACTTCCTTATCCTAAATTCTTCCTAGTAAGATACCATATAGCTGCTGTTACTTCAATACCAGAGTTACCCATGGCAATAAGGAAAATACCTTCCTCAGCATTCAGTCATTAGCCTTTCGGGTCAGAGACGATGTGTCTGCAAACTCACTGTGCAGTCCTAAGAAAGGATTGAGCTTCAGACAGACAAGCTCTGTCTGAGGTCTCTTCACTCTAAAATGTTTGTGGAAAGTTCCATGGTCCATGGGCACCGTCCTCAACAACAACCAAGAAGCAGTTTCCTATCCAAGACCCGAGGGGGAAGCATGAAAGTGCCAATAAGGCATTAACAACTCCATTCTAGGTCACAGATCTGGGCCACCACACAGCCTTGGGATGTGGAAGAACCTTTGCTGAACCCTCAGCAAGTCAAGTTGGAACTCTTTTAACTGGAAAACACTGGGAGATGGCTTTTATCCATTTACATGGCTTTGGTGCCTCATGAAGGACTGGCTTCATGCTGGTGCTCAATACCAGTCTGTTGCCTGAAGAGCCATGTCGATGCGACGGAAAATGGAGGGGCAAGAAGAGAAGGTTGAGAAAGTGCTATAGGATTCCACAATGACACCCAGAGCTCAGAACACTGAACAGCCAGGAACACCCTAGGAGGAACCTGAGGCTCTTCCCACCACCCGTCCTTCATTTCTGTCTTCTCCTTTTTACTCAAGCCTTATCAGACTTCATCTCCCAGGCTGTCTCCTTGCTTAGAGCTTGAACATGCTCACTGTCACTCTGGTAAGCCAGGTTTGAAGGTGCTTGAAGTCTTGCTTGCCACAAGCATTATTTCCTTTCACTTAGATCCTTCTCATGAAATGCTACCAGTAGCCTACCTTGCAAAAGAGCCTATCACCACGCCTCTGTGGTTTCACAGAGGACAAGTGCAGGCATCCTCAGCCTACTGCTGAAAAGCAAACCTTGGGGGGGTCCTACAAGGTGTTACACGGGAAGTGTGTGTGTGTGTGTGTGTGTGTGTGTGTGTGTGTGTGTGTGAGAGAGAGAGAGAGAGAGAGAGAGAGAGAGAGAGAGAGAGAGAAAGAGAGAGATATTAAACACCATTCTCATGAGAACCTGAACCATGAAAATACACAAATGACACATGTACATGTGACTTCAGGAAGCAGCATATGGTTGTCAGACAGTGCAGTGCTGGGAACCCAGCATGAAGCTTAGCCCTTCGCTTTATACCATACTTCATGCACCACTTCCCAGGCCCTCGGGGAATCAGAGGAACCCTAATGCTTAGCCAAATCAAAAGCAAACTTGGGGAACAATTTCCCAAGCATAGAGGGAGAATAAGGGCCCCAGGACAAATCCATCCTTTCTAACCATTTCCTGGGCACGAATTGCTCAGGGAGAGGTGGTGCCATTGGTCGGTCCCTGAGGCTCAGATTGTAGGATAATAGCTCACCAACATCCCCACCTCTGGTTCCATAAAGACAGGGTAGAGTATCAGGAGTGTTCACGTGTGATTAAATAACCTGTGGGTGGGGACCCCAGGCTGTAGCCTAGGAAAGAGTTCTCTCAGAGGCACCTGAGGCAGGTCCAAAACATGGTGTTTCGTGTACCTCTATCCAGTGGTGCTGTCAATGTGCTAATGCCAGTTAGACCTTTAGGATATAGTCTGATTTGGGGCTGGGAATGAAGCACAGTTGCTAAGGTAATTGCATAGTATGCAGAGAGCACTGGCTGATCCCTATTGACACATAAAACCAGATATGATGGTGCAGGCCTGCATTAAGCTCTAGGGAGTGGAGGTGGGACAGTAAGGTCATCACCTACCACACAGTAAGTTCAAGGTCAGTCTGGACTACACACCCTGTCCCTGTAAACCTCCTGATGGTTTCAGTACTTTATGGAGCAGTTCAACTACCACCTCCAGTAGGCATCACTGTCCTTCATGCTGTCCCAGCTTTTCTGGAATCCAAGCACAGTGTGTACCTTATGAGGTGACCCAGTTTCTCTCTCTCTCTCTCTCTCTCTCTCTCTCTCTCTCTCTCTCTCTCTCTCTCTCTCTGTGTGTGTGTGTGTGTGTGTGTGTGTCTACCGCTCATTTCAAAGCATCAATAGCAAATTGCACTAAAGTACACACTACTGAGCAGGAAACTAATCTGGATGTCTGAGAACAGTGTAGAGAGAGAGATGGGACTGCCCAGACCCAAACCTCAGTGAGTATCCCACATTATACATTGAAGTCATTCTAGCAAGGACCAGGACCATGGGAGCAAACAGGAAACAGAAGAGCATCACTTATCAGGAAGCCTAAGTTCAGGAAAAATCCCCATGCCCACGTGCCAGGTAAGAGAGAGGATGGCAGAGCCATGAGGTCTCACAAGGGCCTAAGCCATCGTCATATTTTATAATTTATTTTTATTTGGGGGGGGGCATTGGTGTTTACCTGCACATTTGTCTGAGTGGGGTTGTCATATCTGGAAGTGGAGTTACTGACAGGTGTGAGCTGCCATGTGTGTGCTGGAAACTGAATCAGAGTCCTCTGGAAAAAATAGCCAGTACTCTTAACTACTTAGTCATCTCTCCAGCCCCGGCCATCTTCATATTTTAAAGAGCTGTGATATGAGCCATCCATGGCCAAGGATGAATAGAGGCTAATCAATGTCCATTGCTCGGCCCATCCAGCTCCGTGTGCTGTTGGAGATCTTACACACACACACACACACACACACACACACACACACACCCCAATCCCCATCACACAGTTCTGCCTGCACTCACTCACTCACTTCCTGGGGAAACATGTTCCTCACAGCTTCTCAGAATGGAATGAGTGTTTTCCAGAGTTCTGCAAGCCAGGAGCTCCCTGGGGTCATTGGTACAAAGGGAGCGCCCACCTGAAGCCTTACTTTGGGAACTAGCTTGTGAATGAGCAGCTCCGAGAAAATCTCGTGCCCCATTGAAACAGATGCTTAGATTATGCTTCTGCTAAAGAAGCATTGAGTCCTGAAGTGGGCCCATGGGGAAACGAAAAGCAGGGTAAATGACAACATCTAGCCTTGCTTTTGCAGCTGTCTGTCTCCTTTACTTTGCGTGAAAGCACAGAGATATTTCTAACCTTTCCTCTTGAGTTGCCTGTTATTCCCAAATGATCATAGCCTGTCAGGAAACACACACACACACACACACACACACACACACACACACACACTCCACACATCCATCACTCGTAATTGCCCATCAGAAAAGGCCGTACCTAGAGCAGGTATCATATTCTGAGACCCACCTTGTCCATTCTAGCAATAAAGACTCTTTCAGGCTACCTTGCATGACTGGGAGGAGCCAAGAAATTGATGGACCAACAACAGACAGAACCACACGTAGCCATAAAGAGTTAACTGTGCTTACCCAGTCTACTTCCTCTGGTTCTGACTCTATTTAAACTAAAAGCTCATGTCAGTACCATAAAGGTGAACAGTGTGTCCATATTAGTAAATCTCTCATCCTTTCATTGGCTGGTTGAGTGAGATGGGTGACCAAGCCAGGGCTTTTGCCCTAAAATTTCCAGTTACATCATCACAGAGGGAAAAGCCCAGTGACCAGACTTTGCAAAGACCCATGGGTGGGGATGAGGTTTTAATGAAAAGTACCTCTTCTGCTTGAGCCCTGTGCAAGGAACCAGGTGGCAGAAAGGGCAAAGCCATTTTGCTGAAGGCTCAAAAGGTCAAGTACTGATATTCTCCCTGTGGGCCAATGACAGTGGGGACAGAGACCCAGAGTTAATCAGACCCAGGAGAAGCTCATAGGTCACTAGTAGATAGCTATTCCCTGTGGTCACTTAGATGGTCAGCAGGGTCACCAGACCCAAACCCAAGGCTAAACCAGCCTTTTCCCTTCATCTCATCAGCACCTGCCAAGGGGCCATGCTGGGTCTTTCTCTTCCAAGAAGGTAAGCCCTCCGCACTCAGGAACAACCCAAGAAGGAAGCCATGGCAGGATAGAGAGAGAAGGCCTGGGGTCTGGGATTGATTCAAAGCCCTGGTAGGGAACTTCCTCGGCCAGCAGCTCCATTCTTCCTCATCTTGCTTCATACATGGGAAGGAATTCTTGAAATAGTTTTAGTTTTGTTTACACTGTGAGATAGATGGCCAGGTCCCGAAATCCTGGAGAGAAAGCCCTCCCCATCTCTGCACCTCCAGTACAGATGCCTCACTCCCGGATGCCTCAGTGCTATCTACAGCCTTGGAACAGGAGTACAATCTAGGAGATAGGATCTCGTGCTAAGCACACAGCACCAGACACTGGCCTGTAGTCCTTCAGCTGACACCTCCCCACTGGAACTTAGGCACCCCTTAGCTCAGGTGCTACCATGCCAGAAACTGAGACCATAGCAGGGCCTGGGATCCACAGAATCAGTCAACAATAGGGTTTCTTTCAGGTCTGTTTATGATTCAACAGAACCCTCAGTAGCCCAAATATTATATTTTCTTCCAGGTTCTGCAATCCACTAAGAAACCACTCACACATGCAGCTTCTACTGTCAAACTAATTGCAGTGAAATAAAATTAGAAATCCCACTGCCCACTGCCTCAGATGCACTTTGAGTTCTTGGTGGTCCCCTGCGGCAGATGCTGCAGTCCTGATAGCAGAGGTCATAAAATAGTCTACCACCAGAGGCAAGTCTTTCCTTATCAAGAAACCAGGGCTACAGGATGATTGCGTCCCTAAACTAGCTCCCTAAAACACCCGGGGTTTCCCTGACAAAAGGAACGGTTTATAATAAGACAAGTAAAAAACAAACTCTGTAGCATACGATGAGTCCAATGAGTCAAAACTCCAGAGAGAAGGACAATTTTCAAAGAAAGTATCTTGAAATTCACAGTTCTGGTTATAGAGTAGGGAATGTTCTAATTGCAGGAAGAGGAGACACTGGGGCTTGTGTGGAGGGAAGAAAGGATTTCCAGGGACTTCAGAGGTGCTTAAATGAGAAAGGCAGAGCAGAGAGGGAACTCCATGGATGGATGCGAGGAAGAAGCTCTGGAATGGGGTTCCTAGGGAGAGGCTCCGAGAGGGTGGCTCTGAGAGAGGGGGGGCTCTCAGAAGGCTACCTCCCTGCTTCCAACAGAGCCCAGCGGGCCAAGTGCTCATGGGCTGGCACTGACCCAAGGGAGGCAAAGATAACAAGACCTAGAAAAGCGAGGTCAGAAGCCTAGTGGTGAAACCAGCATCCATGAGATTGTGGCTTGAGGGGCGATGGGCACAAGTTGGAGTTGGGGAGTCTCAGGTCTATCTACGGGGGCAGCTCAGCTTTTAACAGCAGTTTCACAAAATGCTTGTCAGGTCAAGAATCGCATCTATTTCCTACATATTACAGATAACTTAGATGTTGTACACAGACATAAAGAATGTTCAGGTTCTCACAGGATGGAGAGAGGCTGTGGAGAAGAACCCAGGATGGCCTCATCTGTCAGCATCAAATGAAGTACCAGTTGAAACTGGCCGCCACAGGCTTCCCAGGTCCTATCTCTAGCAATGCACTGCCATCAGGAGTGAGCTGAGCAGACAGAATCCTTAGGTCTTGCTCTTTGCATGGGCCCTCTTCTCTGTCTATCAGACACACAGAAGTACCTGCCTTGGCTCAGATACCCTGAAACAGGATGCATGGGCGCTCCCTGGCTCTTGCTAGTGCATTCATCTGACCAACGAAGCCTGGCTTCCACCTGGGATGTTAGGAGAAAGCTCATCACAGCATCTAGCCTCTGCACTGTCTCATGAAGGACAGTGAGAAGGCCTCTTCATACATGCGTACATGCGGAGGGTTGGGGTGCAGGGGAAGAAAGAGGTTTATACTGGTTAATTTTAGTTTGATGGTGGTGGTGGTGGTGAACTTGACACAAGCTAGAGTCATCTAGGAATAGAGCCAACTGAGAATATGCCTCCATAGGATCAGACTGTACACAAGGCTTAGTGCATTTTTCTAATGATTAATGGGAGAATCCCAGCCCACTGTGAGTTGTGCCACTCCTGGGAAGGTGGGCCTAAGTTTTATAAGAAAACTGCCTAAGCCTTGTGTAACAAGCCAGTAAGCAGCATTCACGGCTTCAACCTTCATTGTGCTGCTTGCCTCCAAGTACCTGCCTTGAGTTCCTGCCCTGCATTCCCTTGGTTGTTGGGAACAAAAATAAGGGGGGGGGGAGGCCTGGGGAAAAGTGGGGAGGAAAAATATGCCAGTTCCTGTGCTCTGGGCAGGCAGATGTGGGGAGACTGCCAGGCACTTTCCACACGGCCCCAGGTGAGCATCTAAGGCTGATCCCACTCGGCGGGGGTGGGGGGTGGAGAAGGGGCAGCCCCCGACTGGGGAATACCCCCCAGCTACCTTGCTAAAGCCCCAGGGTTGTGAGAGAGAAGGATGAGGGAAGGAGTTCCCAACACTGACCACAGTGCTCAGCGGGTCTTGAAGGAGCAGAGACACTCTATGGTTTAAGAGCTTTATTATAGAAATGCAGGGGGAAAGAGAGAAGGTAAGAAGAGAGAGAAAGGGGAGGGGAGGGGAGGGGAGGGGAGGGGAGGGGACGGGAGGGGAGGGGAGGAGAGGGGAGGAGAGGAGAGGAAGAGAGAGAAGTGAGAGGTAAAGGAACAAAGGAGTAAGAGAATGTGGTGGGGGCTGAGCACCCCTTTTCATGGTCTTCACTGTTGCTAGGTAACTGGGGAGGAGTTTAGCCTGAAGGTCAGAAGCTTGGGCCATTGCTTACGTGACTACTGACCATGCTTCTCTTGTGGGGGCTGTGGGAGGTGGTACCTTCGGCAGGGGCCGGAGTTCCAGGAGCATGAGGGAACACCTACCATGTCATGTAGGTGAATTATGATCATCGGGGTTCAGACCTCAGCTCGACTGGAGACCAGCCTGCAATTCCCCACACTTGGTGATGGGCTTAATACATCCTTTCCTTCCCAAGTTGCTTTTGTTCATGGTGTTTCTCATAGCAATAAAAAGCAAACTAAGATAAGGTTCCATTCAGCTCCTCTCCCCAGAGCTAGCCAGCTGAGTGGCATGAGGCTGGGTCCCTTTTCTAGCTGAAGCTGTATCTCACCCTCCTAGTTCTGGGGAAGCCAGGGCAGGAAGACATCATTGCCCTAGCAGTTTCTTGGCCTCCTACAGCTTTGTGGTACTGGATCGGGCCTCCAGCATAGGCTTACTCCCACCTTTAGGAAAAGAGAATGCCAAATTTGTTTGCACCCATCTACCAAGTTATCTGGCTCCCTCTCTTAATCATTTGCTGTATTCGCTCAGGAACAAAGAGGAAAGCCCCTCCTATGTGTCATACCACTATAACAAATTTATAAAATCTAGACTAGTGTGCCTGGAGTTATGCCAAACCAAAAAAACCCACAAGGATTTACAATAGAGACAGATTTAGGACAGTTTGATGACATCTGGACAACTCATTAGTAATAACTTCAAGTTGCTGAGCCCATGATGTGAGCAGTGCAGAGATTGCAAGAATGTCAGGCCACAAAGGGGTGCTACATCTCAGAAGTCCTCAATAGGCTACAAATGAGAAAACCCACTGAAAATGGCCACAGTAGCCAAGAGGGCTAAAGGTGCACAGAGCTGCAGAGCAAGGTTCCCAGGTGGAAAGACTTTCTAAGTGGCCATTTACCTAAGTCTTGTATACTTACTGTAAAACAAACATATTAAATGGTCGATTTCTCCCAAACTTACCTTAACTACTAGTAACTAGTACACTTAATGTTTTATTAATATAGGTTAATACGTGAATCAAGTTAGATTAATTTGCATCGTGACATGTGGCAGCCTACCCTCATGACAATGGCATCCATCTCAAAGGCACAGTAGCCTTTCTATGTTTCCTGGGCAGGGAGTTTTCCTTTGTTTTTAGAGACCTGCCACTCACTTTAACACTTTCCAGCACACACACAATCTCCTATGAGGCTAAGGTTATAAAACAACAGTGGATCATTGTCTAAGAATGTATGCCAGTGCAGTCCAGGCCATTTTTCACTGTTGATATGGTAACACCGAGGCCAGAGAACTGGGGTGTCTTGCTCAGAAGAAAAAAAATACTTTTCAGTGGGGTGATTCTGAGACATCTTAGAGGATGCATCTTTGTCTTCCAGAGACGCTCTCTCAGACTATCTTCCATCTCTTAAGTCTCTATATTCCACTTACAAGAAAAAAAAAATCTACAACACATCTGCCTCAGTCAGCAGTAATTCCAGCTTGGTGTTTGGTCACAAACATTGACACTGCCCATGAACAAGTCTAGTTTTCTACCACGTGATATCATCAGGGTACTGAGAGACCACTGAGTCCCACCTTCTGTGAGAGGCGCTTGCCTAGGTTCAGATTGAGGGTTAGGGGTTAGGGGTCAGGAGTCAGGGGTTAGGGGTAAGTTTAAACACAGCTGTGAGAATTAGATCCACTCATACGCTTAGAGCAGAGCAAGAGACAATGTGGGTGGCAGGTCTTTCTTGCTGTCTGTGTCTGCACCTTGCTTCTAAAACACAAAGGGAACAAAGGGCTACCAAAGACTAAAGGGAAGTCGTGCAGACTGACAATAGGCTCATGCATCCGTGCATGCGTATGTTTGTATCTGTGCTGTGTACACAGGCCTATGTGTATGTGGCCCTGTATGCACACACTGTCTCTCGTCTATGTGTGTATGTGTTGCGTACATGTGTATGTGTGCCTGCATGTCTGTGAGTCTGTGTGTCTGTGGAAGTCGGGCTAAGGATATGCTTGAGACAGTGAGAAGTGGAAAGTCCCGTTTAATCCCCTCAACTTTTTGGTTTTGAAAGGCAGGACTGTGTTTTTGCCGTCACGGGAAATTCTCCCTTGACAAAACAACCTTTAATTGTTCATGACAGAGCCAGGAGTTGGGGAATGAGTGTCAGGAATAGATCTTCCTGCAGGGGCCCACACCACATCTCGCCTTCCTGCTCTCTCCTGGCTCCTGGCCCTTGTAAAAGAACCCACCAGCTCAGTCACCTGGTGTTCTTACACGAAGGATCCGGGCCACAGCTTTTCATAGCTACTTCTTCGCAGAAGTTAGCAGCAAGCCATGTAGTGAGGTGGGAAAAACTCTTTTGTAGAACTAGCTCTGGAGGGCTGGGCTTTATCCTGTGAATCTCAGAGCTGGCTCACATTGTTTCCCTTCTCAAAGCCAGGGATGGTTGCGGATACTTTGAAAACCACTGTGACTCACCACCAACCCATATCTGTGGGAAGCTGGGACTGGGAGGACACCGAGCATCTGGTGCTTCAAAACATAATCACCATAATCACGTGACAGTGTTAAGGCACATGGAGGTCATGGATCCTGGCTTAGGGGTTCTTCTCCTACCACCTAAACCCTCACCACAAACGAGTTCAGACCTCAGGCCCGAGGAAGATGGGAGGTGCAACAGGTGGACAAGGGCATTAGAACTTATACAGACGCTTTTCATCAGTTGGCTCCCTAGCGAGCCCCATTCGGCACACTCCTGAATAGTTCTGAAGAGGTTAAGGGAAAGGGAAGTCACCTGCCATCTTGCACCATATTCAGGTCCCTGGCCACCAGAGACCTACCCTACTTGTGAGTCACTAGAGGCTGCAACATCCCAGTGCAGGAAAACTTCTACCCTGCAGAGGACAGGCAGGGCACTGTGAGCTGAAGTCCTACCCCAACCCTGCCTCTAACGAAGTTACAGGACTTGGGTTGGAAAGCAGAGCTGGCACTGGGCGCATATTCTTTGAAGATCCAGCAGAATCTGAACACACTAAGTAGGGAGACAGATGGTGTCCCCAGATCAGCCTCTAGCACCATCACCAAGCCACTGGTGAGTCACAGTGGGTTTGGAAGGGCACACAATAAGCATTAGCTTGGGGAAGAAAAGCAACAGGAGCCAGCTCTTAAGTTCATAGGATAAATCGCAGCCCTTCCAGGGCTAAACCTCCATCAAGACAGCCTTCCTATCCCAGGGAATGGATTACTGCTTATTCTATGAAAAGGTGGTAAATGAGCCAAGCCATCTTAATTGCCATTCTCCTGCCGCAGGAGGAAAGATGTGGATCTTTCACAAAACTTGCACATCAGTTTCCATGGAGTAAGACAGAACCTGAGCAGAAGGGAAGTCACACATTGGGTTCATGACGTCTTTTGGTGGGCACCATGCTGCTTTGAATGTGGTGTTATTTTAACTCCAGATTCTGCCATTTGGTTATTTTTACAATGATGTTGAAAAACATGCTGAGTCCATGGTCTCATTCACTAAATTGGTTCAGGTTCTTCTTCCTCCCAGACACCATGTTTGATCAGGGACACTGAAGGACAAAGATCTCTCTCTCTCTCTCTCTCTCTCTCTCTCTCTCTCTCTCTCTCTCTCTGTGTGTGTGTGTGTGTGTGTGTGTGTGTGTGTCTGTCTGTCTGTCTGACTCTCTGTCTTTCTCCCTGTCTCTCTCTATTTCTCTGTCTTTGTCTCTATCTCTCTCCTTCCCTCCTTCTCCCTCTCCCTCCACACCTGCTAGCAAAACCCTTTAGCACAGTCTCCATTTCTGTTACTTTTCAGCTCCAGTCTTTGGGATGGCTTCTCTTTGGTAATATTTTTCTTTTGTTCATACATTATTTTCATGACTTCCTTGACATCTTTCTTCAGTTCCTTGAACATCTTTAAGATATTATATTACATCCTTGTTATGTGTACTATCAAAAAATGTCAGTTTTTCTACTAACTCCTTTTCCCTGAAATGTCCGTTTGAATGTCTTATGATTTTTGTTTGTTTGTTTGTTTGTTCGTTTGTTTAAACTGTACATAAAACTTTAACCATTTTCTGTCGCCAGATGACTTTGTGTCGAGGCTTTGCCAAGTGTGTACATTTCAGATCTTTTTACATCTTTTCTGAGCAACTTTCTCACGCTTTACAAGCTTTCTGAGCAACTCTCATGGGTGGGCCTGTTCTCATTTTGCATATGAGATTAGCTTTGAATATGCCCTCATCCTTGATGTATCCCAAAACAGAAGACAGAAAAACAAGGGTGCATGTGTATTGGCCCTCTAAGGCCCCTAGAAGTCATTTTAGCTAGAGAGAAGAGTCCTACCACTGTTGGAGGATATGATACTGTACGCACAATGATAACAACTACTGCTTCTTTGTCTATATCCCTCTGGTCAGAAGCTGCAAATGTCAGTCTCAGCACAGGGCCCAGGACTTGTAGCCTACAACATCTTTTCCCTACACCAGGGTCCCAGTCAGTCTCAGTTTGTCTCAGCATCTGCTGTAATATCAATCATATCTACCACAGAGGATTGGCAGGATTGGTGAGGATACTCCTATACTGAGAGTTAGAATCAACCTAAACTAACTTCGCTTCAGTGTGGCAACCTTCCCCTGAAGTCCCAGCCCTCGGGCAAAATAGAGTCCAAAAAAGACTCTCCTGCCGCAGGAGGAAACATGTGGATCTTTCACAAAACTCGCACATCAGTTTCCATGGAGTAAGACAGAACCTGAGCAAGGCAGGTTCTGAGAACCGGGCAGTTGATGTCTAGGAGGAAGGAAACCTAGAGTTCCTCCACCATCTTCTCCAGACTACAGCTTCTTTCATTTCTTTATTATGTAGAAATGCCCTTTTAAATATATTTAAATGTACCAACATACAGTCTAGCCATGTCTCATAAATAAAACTCAGATATTGCATCTTAAAGCACTAATAAGTAGCAGAACCACTCTCTCTAAAGCAGGACCAGCTAAGAGCAGACAATGTGTGCAGTTCAGGGCCCTTGCTATCGCATGTAAGATAAGAGAACAGCTGGACCACACACCACACTCCACAGCTGTTCCTTTTCCCATGGACAACACCAAGAAGCAACTGGATAGAAAGCTAACCCCCCAAATCCCATGACACATTAACTTGCACACACTCATGAACATGTTGCCGTCACACATTCATACACATGCACGCACATGTGCACACACATACACACATGCCCACAGACATGGTCTCTCTCAAACAGTGACATACACAAAGACATACACTCACATCACACACTTTTTCACACAATGCTCTCACACACGTACATGCATTAACATGTACACACAGACACACACACACACACACATACCACTCCTACTCCCACCATGCTGCTCTCCCAGCAGACACCAGCAAGTGCTCGCAGACTCAGGAGAGAGGGGCACATGCTACTTATTCTTAGGACTTGAGAGGTCACAAAGCAAAGAGCCAGGACTCTGTCTCTCACTCACAAGGTGCCCCACGTACTATCAGCTCTCTCAGAATATCAGAGAAATTACAGCAACAACAACAACAACAACGTTTATCTATACACCTTCGGTGCTTCAGCTCCAGCCATGCTTCCACAGAATGATGGGAGGAGACAGCAGTGAAGTCAGAGAGAGCAGCGAATCCCACCCAGGGCTGTGGAGAGTGACCTTAAATGTCCAGCCCACAATGGCTATCCATTTAAGCAGTGGGCACCAGCTTCCCCAGGAAGGAATCCTCCTGCATCTGGGCCCATCTGTTCCTCATTGACACCAAGACTTGAAAAGTGCAGGCCCACAGGAAAATGAAGCCGCACATACTGCAGACTTCGAGCTAACCAGCCTTAATTGGGACTCAGAAGGATTCTAACTTAGCTCAACGTCGGTTAAAGATCTGCAGTCAGCAGCAGCATCACATGCTGAAGTCTGTAACGAACGCAGATGTGCAGACCAGAAACCAAGGAAAACAAACTCTCTGGTTCTGAGCACTCAGTGGTGCCTTGCGCCTGAGCCCCGGTGTTTGACAACACAGAAACCCAGGCTGATTTACAGTGTGTGCTGAAGCCAATGTCATGCCAATACCTCTCCGCCAAGCAATTCCACTTCCAAACTGCATGGAGTAAAGCTTAGAACTGTACAGAAATACACATGTGCATCATCAGCCACCGAAATATTAATCAAAATAGCAAAATAAGACTGAGGAAAGCAAAGTCTCCAATACCAAAGCTTCACCCAAGAAGGCAGCAGAGGCTGAGGCTGTGGAGCCTCCGAGGCAGTGGCTGCCCAGGATGCACAGGGCTTGATCCAGTACAAAGCAAAAAAAGGTAGCAATGACAATCACTATTATATCTGCAGACGTCAGAAGTATACTAATTCACGTCGTGTAAAACACTGAACAGTTCTGTCTTACATTGTCAAACAATATTTTAAAATGTAAATTTAGAATAGGGTCCCAGTTTTCTGATCACTATATGGAATATCACACACACAAGCACATATGTACATACATACACACAAATATGAACAACACACAAAACACACATACATATACACACTTATATTCAAAACACAAACATATATGCATAACACATGTACATACAGGCACATATATACATACATACATACATATATACATATATGTACAATACAATATATAAACACATATATTTACGACACATAAACACACACATGCACATACATACACACATATATTCATAACACACATACACATATATACATACATACACACATATATTCACAACACACAAACATATAGGCACATATATACATACATATACACATATATGCACAATACACAGATACACATATATTCACAACATACAAATGCACACATATATAAATATATACATACACACATATATTTACAGCACACATACATACAGGCATATATATATACACACACACACACACTCCATAGATGAAAGCTTGAAAAATTCTCAGTAGCTAAAACCTGTCAGAGAGATTGGTCTGTGAGTCACTCAGACTTTCTTCTCTGTTCTCCTAAATGTTGCAGATTTCTTCAATGGACTTCTCATCCGGTTTTCTTTTGAAGTCATTCATTTTTCATCCACCTTATTTTTCCCACCTTTAACTTGTGAAGCACTTAAGGCCCACTGAAAGCATACAGCAATATGCTTGGCACCCCGGTGCATGGAATCAGTGGTGGACCAAGAGTAAAGCTTGCATTAGGAAAAGAACATTAAACTGTAAGCAAGCTAGACATCTAAAGACAACCAGCAATCGTGTGTCCCCTGCCTCTTCACACAAGAGACATTTTCTTACTGGGACTGGGGAGATCAGTTATATATAAGGAAAAGCGTGGGTCTGGTGAGTATTCCCAAGGCTGCCTTGCATTCTGCAGAATTAAAATCAGAAGTAAATGGGTGACTTCCTCGTTCCACCCTTTGTGTCTCTGTGGTATGGATAGTGGTGTCTGCATTACCATCTTGATGCTCATCTGTGGGAAATGAGTGCCAACCTGAACGGTGGCCATGTTGAAGCTTTGTCACAACACTCCAAGGGCTTGGCATAACCTGTCCCTCAGGGAGCACTAGCTCTTTACCTTAAGACCTTTTAAGGTTGTCTTGTCCCAAACTTATCCAAGCACCATCCAACTCCCCATCTATCTACTTGACCAAGGCCACTGAAGCCTATGGAGGTAGCCTTCCTGTGGGAAGACCTTTCTTTCTTGTCTCCTGTACACACTGTGTACACAACCAGTTGTCCCCTCCCTTCCCTCCTTCTCCCCTCCTCTCCCTTTCTCCTGTCTTTCTCTTTTCCTCACCTACCTCTTTACTGCTCCAACCATCAAGGCTACCACCTCCTTCACAGCTGCATCTTGTCATTGGGCTGACCGGACATCCTTGTCCACTAGCAGGACTCTACACCCAAGCTTCCTTCATCCCTGTATCTGTGATATGCAGGGACTACGGGCAAATCTGCACTTGGTATCTTGGGAATAAAGGAGGGGGGTGAATTCACCTGGGTCCACAGGGAGAGAAAGGGAAAACGCCTGGTGGAGTGAGTATGCACTAGGCTACAACATGGCTGCCTTTGAATCAGCACAGTCTAACTAAGCCAGGAATGCAGCCCAGACTTGAACCTCTATCTTACCTGACTCTCAGCTGAGTGGCACCAGGCATCACTGAGACAGAGTCGTGGAAGGCTCATGGTCTCCTGACAGTGTAAAGCAAAGGCCTCTAGGCTCTGGGGTCCACCACGTGCACTGTGTTCTGTGGTTCCCACATGACTGCATGCCTCCCACACTCAGACAAAGGTTCCCTGTAAGCCACATGTGCTTACATGTGACAGCACCGGCTCTGTACTTGCCATCCCATGCCTGTGTGGCTGACTTCACCCTAACTATTGTTTCCCAAGTGGCACGAGACAAGTGCCAGCATGCACGTCTCAAGATATGCCGGTATCAGAAAGAGGCAGAGGTAGCCTGGTATCCATGGACTTCTGGGTTCTCACTTCTTCTCCCAGGAGCTGTGCAGACAGGACTTCCTCAGAGCCTGGTCTCTGGGTACCCATCAAAGGAGAAATTGATAAAGTCACAGCAGAGCATATGCTCCAGGCCTGCTGGATTCCAAACAACGTAGCAAAGACAAGCAGAAGGATTGCAGGATCCAGGTATCACACCTGAGCTTCACTAGGGTCTCTAGCATCTATGATACGGAGTCATATCCACAAGCTCACACTGGCACCTCCCCTCAGCCTACACCTTCTCCAGCCAGTCAAACTGCCACGGTGCCTGCATTTCTCCACCCTTCCGCCACAGTCACCCTTCCCTGGCAGATTCAGCATCATTGTTATACTCAAGGTAAAGGGCTGGTTCATAGGCTTTGCCCACTTCTCAACACGTATGAGTTTCTGCCAAAGGATGAAGACTTTCATAGTTGGGGAAGTGTTTGCCTGCAAGAGTCGGAGTTTTGTCGGGTGCCATGAAATTACAAGCATGCTTTTGGATAGGGAAGAAAGAACAAGCACCTTTAGTGCACCCCTCTGTACTCTCTGTGTGCTAGTGGGTGTTTAGGCTAGTTCTTTCAAGTAAGGAGCAAAAAATTTTCCTATCGTCCTTATAGCAAAAGCCAAGTACAGGCTCCAAGACCCTTAAGCATCCAGTGTCATGTGACCGACTTGTGCTTTCGGGAAGAAAAACGCTTGTTCCCACCACATCTATTTGAATGAAGGAAAATATGTAAAATATCAGATTTAGCCAAGGTTCGTCAAGTTTTAACTGAAGAATCGAGATGCCGAAGGCATCAGCAAGCAGTTCAGTATTGCAGCGATGAAGATGCTTGTATCTAAATAAACACAGCTGCTTACGTAGCTCACATCCATAATGCAAAAGATTTGACATTTTTTTTCCAGAGGAACCCTTTAAAATTCTTTAACAGTGTGACGAGTATACAGACAGACCAGACATACAGACCAATAAAAAAGAAGAGAGGCCAGAATCAGGCTCCTACACATACAGCCAAATGATTTTCCAGGGGCCTAGAAAGCCAACAGGCTGAAGGGTAGCAGCTTTTAGCAACTGGCCTTGGGAGGACCGGAAGGCCACGTGCAGAAGATCAGAACTAGACACTAACCCAATGCCACACACAAAAGTTAACTGAAGATGAAGCAAGGAGCCACCACGAGACATAAAACTCTTGAAGAAAGCACGCGGAGAAGAACCATGGCCGTGGCATTACTTCCTGGCTATGATGCCAAAAATACAGGCAGCAAAAATAAAGGTTGGCAAGTTGGTTGACATCCTCATGAGAGACAAGTCTGCCTCCAAAAGTAAAAATGAAGTGAGAATGTAGGTCCTCGGTATGGGGGGATTTGTCTGTAAACTGTGCATCTGACGAGAGGCTGAAGTTCAGGACATACAGAGAACTCCCATCCCCTGAGACTAGTAAGTAGAACCTGAGAAACCCTTGGCTGTGGGGGTAAATACATGCTTCTTCGAGACAGGATATGAATTGAGATGTCCGATGTCACTGATGGTTTTGGAAATGCAAATCAAAACCACATGAATGAACATCATATTTTACCTATTAGAAGGCCCACTATCAAAAACTTAAAAAGGAAATAACAATTACTGAGAGAGAGTGAGAGACTAGGAACTTGGTCAACTCAGATGAGAATTTTTGGTGGGGGAAAAGGGACATAGATGTTCCATGTGACCCAAAACCGGAGTGAGCGTGCAGCTCAAAGAACTGAAACAGAAATTAACAGAAAAAAAAAAAAAAAAGAAATTAACAGCTACTTTTGTTGCTGTGATAGAAGCACTCCTACCGAAAACAACTCATAGAAGACAGAATTCATTTGGGCTTGGGGTTCTAGGGTGGAGGCCCATAACTATGGGTGTATCGTGGTGCCTGGGGGCTGGAAAGAGAAGCAGAGAGAGCAAGCTGGGAGGGGGAACAATGCTGTGAATTCTCAAAGCCTACACTCAATGGCTTACTTCCTTCAGCAAGACCACGTGCTCTGTGCCCTCCCAACAGCTCCACAAACCTGATACCACATGTTCACATCATGTGAGTCTGTAGATGTTTGCTGCCAGAGGTACTTACGCATTCTCTATACAGACCCAGAATGCTAGCAATACTTAAAATACAAGCCTGGCACCCGTCTTCTCATCTAACTACAGGTGAACGACTAAGCAAACTAGTCTATGCACATACTGCAATGTTAGGAATTTAAAACAGAGGGGAATTCTGGGATGTGCTGCAGCAGGAAGGGACCTAAGAAAGATGGTGCAGAGAGGTAACCCAGGAAACGTCAGAGACTCCACTGGCAGGATGCGCTCAGTGTCCTAAGACCTACAGAGACAGAATGGCAGTGACCCCAACAGTGGCAACCAGAGGCAGGCAGGAGAGGAGTGGGACCTGTTTAATGGACAGAGATTTAGGTCTGCAAGTTTTAGGGTCTGTGTGTTGTTTATATAACAACACAAATGTGCTTCACACATAAATAGGATGAAAATGTCCAAAATAACCAATTTATATACATTATCTTCTCTTAATTTTTAAAACCTTGAAGAAGTAGGGCTGGAAAGAAGGCTCGGTGGTTAAGACCTTACTGATCTTGCAGAAGCTAAGAGTTCAGTTCCCAGCATCCACTCAGAGGATCACAACCAAGTGTAGTTCTAGTTCTAAGGGACCTGATGCCCTCTTCTGGCTGCGGTCGGCACTGCATGCACATGGTACACAGACAGCCAGGCGAACACTCATACACATAACAAAATACATCGATGATAGTATCTGCGAACAACAAACATTCTGACCCTCATCCTTGACACTCCTTAACTACCCTGTATCCTGGTGACTCAAATGAGAGTAAAGAACAGCTAGCCCACAGCTAGCCACAGCTAGCCCACACTCCTTAACTACCCTGTATCCTGGTGACTCAAATGAGAGTAAAGAACAGCTAGCCCACAGCTAGCCACAGCTAGCCCACACCTAGCCTCAGCTAACCCACACCTAGCCTCAGCTAGCCCACACCTAGCCACAGCTAGCCCACACCTAGCCACAGCTAGCCCACAGCTAGCCAACAGCTAGCCTCAGCTAGCCCACACCTAGCCACAGCTAGCCCACACCTAGCCACAGCTAGCCCACAGCTAGAATACATTTAGCTCATGAGGTTTAGACATCATTGGCTTTAGATTTAGCTAATATAACTTCATTGACAGTTTTTTTTTTAAGCCAGAAAAGAAGTCCTCGTGGAATCTTAGAACTGAAATTCATTTAAAAATTTTGTTTGTCCAAAAAAAAAAAAAAAGCACTGTGCTGTTGGTGGAGATTGTTTAAAAACTAGATTTTTGATATAACAAATCAAACATTCAAAACATTCATGGCAAGATAGCGTAACAGTTCGTCTATTTCATGAGAGAGCAAAGGCGCAGCAGAATGAACAGCAGGGGTTCTGTGTATCACAAAGATTTGCTGCAGTTCCTGAGTGCCTGGGTTGGGGGCAGGAGACCTGTTTAAAAGGACCTGTTGGCTCTGTCCTGCAGAGAAACTGGACCTCACCTCACCACATGGAGCAACCATAGCCCACAAGGTAAGTCACAGTGGGACTATGAACTGCTAGAAGCAAACCCACATGCAGATTTGAAGCTAAGAATAAGTGGTATGGAGTGTCAAGCTACCCTGGGCCCACCTGGCTTTCTGATGGGGTCAGTCTCAGCTCCCCCGGGGCACAAAGCACCACCCCTGGCAAAGGGTACTACTGGGGAAGGGGGGGGGGGACATGAACCTGTTTGACTTTCATGTGTATTTTCTGAGTGGATCAAGCAGAGAAAATTATTGTTTCTAATTTAGTCTGCCCGCCCAAAGGCAGGAAAGAAACATACGCACTACTTCATTGAAGGAACTGGAAATTTCCGTTCTGCTTGGGGGGGGGTGGGGGGGTGTCAGCAGGAGAGAAATCATTTCTAATGAGGCTGCAACCAGGCATCTTGGCACACTGGCGATGTGGTGAGCACCCTTTGTCTCTGTAAATGTCAGTATGCTGGCCAGCCATTGGTCCGGGAACCAAAGGCCCTGTTTATTTCACCACAAGTGCTTGTGATCCAGCCTCAGGGCAGGCTCAGAGCTGCAGGGGGAGCTGATGTGCACAAGTTTGTTGATTTCAGGACCATTTACAAATAGAGAGATGTAGAAGATTGCCCAGTTCTTGAATCCTGACCCTCTGCACACTATGGATCTTTTTTTTTTGGTTCGGCTAGCCACGTCTGTGTTTGTGTAAACTGGTGAACCCATATCTGTTTAAAAAACATTCACTGACCCCAGCAAAGCTGGCTCCTTTGCTCCTTTCCTCGGCTTTGCATACTCTCCCCTGCCAGGACCTTTTCTCTATGCTCAGGAAGACTGCAGGAGTTTATAGGGACTAACACCCCTGGCCCCACAAAACACACACCCTATTGCTAGGAGCCAACCCCAGAACTTGCAAGACAGTGCTTAACTTCTCCGGTAAAGATTATCTCCCCGCTCTCCCGACTCCCCACCCTCACCCACACCCCACCCCTGACAAATCAGGCCAAGGCTAATCAATTCTACGGAGCTAAACAGAAGGGCCAGATCAGCTAATGCGGCTTCCCGTCCATGGGAAGCAGTGGCTTGTGGTAGAAACTGGAATGGACAGGAGTGATTGGAGGAAGAACAAATTTTAGTGGGCATGAATGAATGAATGCAGATCAGAGGTGTGAAATTCTCTAGGCAGGAGGCACATCCCATTGTGTGTAGTCAAGGTTTCACAAGGCAGGCAGTCCCAGACACACCCCAGCTGCAAGCTATAGTCTCTCTAGAAGACAAAGGCCTGGAGTGCCTCTTTTTGTCCTGGACACAAACTTTCCCTTTGATCTCAGTGAGCCACAAGGACTATTTTATGTCAGCCAATGAAGAACCACAGCAATATCCCCAGGGCACCCTGCAGGCACTCTACTCCTGGGTTAACTCCAATGAGAAGTACTCAGCAGCTTGTTTAGTTAAAAGAAATGGTGCTTCCTCCAAATGGAAGTAGACTGACAAAACCATCTTGCCTATAGTTCACATACATGGGGATTTTTACATGACAGTACACTGAACTCAAGAAAAGACTACCTTGATCTTAAGTCAGTCATGAATGACTGCCCAGCATGGGCAAGGCCCTGAGGGTTATTCTCAGCACAAAAAAAAAAAAAAAAAAAAAAAAACATACAAGTAAGAGGAGTCCATGTTGGAATATCAAGAGAAAAATAAACCTTGATTAACAATGAAAATAAGCCGGGCAGTGGTGGCACACACCTTTAATCCCAGCACTTGGGAGGCAGAGGCAGGTGGATTTCTGAGTTCAAGGCCAGCCTGGTCTACAGAGTGAGTTCCAGGACAGCCAGTGGAAAAAACAAAAAACAAAAAAAGAAAAAAGAAAAAAATGGAAATAAATAGGGAACTCTAAAGTCAGCTACAAGGCAAATATAACCTTAAATGGCTCCCAGATAGATAGATAGATAGACAGACAGACAGATGATACATACATAGAGATTCATAGGTAGATGATAGTTACATAGATACATAGATAGATGATACATAGATACAAAGAGATAGATAGATAGATAGATAGATAGATAGATAGATAGATAGATAGATATTAATATGCACATTTGTACAATATTTACATGGCTTTATTGAAATACATTTCACATACTCTATTCAAAGTGGGGAAGTACATTTTTTATTTAGTTTAATCTTATCACTTTGATGGTTGGTCACGTCCATTCTGCCAATTGGATTCCAGAGACACCAGTAAAATCCATCCATCACGGTAACCAGAAAGTTGTGGGGAAAGTCTCAGTGTTCACCTGGGAGGCACTGGGACCTCGAGATGTCCCCCAGCCCAGTCCTAACAGCACTGGCTTTGATGCTCAGAACAGATGAGTCTCACTGAGATGGAACCACAGTTCTGAAAGGAATGCTGGGGCCGGACAAGGATTTACTGTCCCTCTGCGCCAGTCACCATTCCTTGGCCTGCTAATGCATCCGGTAAGCCAAGCATTCAGGATGAGTTTTCTTCTTGGCCTCTCTCTCCACTCTGCTTCCTTCCCACACAAGGCAGTGGCTAACATGGAAACAAACATATTGCAGGTGCACCCTTCATTGGGCTGGAGTTGGAAAAATTCGTCCTCTGGGACAAATACAGAGAAGCCAGACTGAGTGTTATACACACACTATGACAAATATGCTTTGTTCATGAGATTTAATAGACTCCCATAAAGCCAAGCAAGGGGAGAGGGTGGAGTCACCCCCTCATGCATCCTGCATCAAACCTAGCCACTCACCATCCCCTACCAAATACTGCCAGATTTCTCTAAACCCTTCCCCCACCTTCACAGCCATCCAACAGCTTCATGTGGTCTCTAGGTGCCCAAGAACAAGGGAACAAGGGAAGGGCCCAAGTTTGGGGGTACTTCCACCTAACCAAGAGCACCTTGACTTTATGTACATGCAACCCACAAAACACTGTGTTGAACTCGGCAGAGAAAATTATATGTGTTGTGTTTTTGTTTAATTTCTAAGCAACAAGGCAATTTGTACACAATAGTAGCCCATATCACTTCCTTCTTTCTACAGACAATTTCTACAAACCTTCCCTCTCCCAGCTAATAGCACATTAGAACAGATCTTTGGGCCTATACGTTATATCTTGCCTGGGCCATTTTATGCAGCCTAGTCATTTGAGGGACTATAGAAAGGTATCCCTGAGTTTGATTCTATTATGGTCAAGAACTTGAGAGTAAAGTCAGCCTAAACAGTTTTAAAGGAAAGGGGACTCCACAGAATGGCTCCAGATCCTATTTATTATCGAATGGACAATATAAAAATAAAGGGGGGCAATTCGATATGGGGTCTGACAAAAATATGAGTATGTCAGATCTTTGACAAAGTTGACAGGCTAAAAGGAGAAAGGAGACACTGGGAACTAGCCAGGGGCCCACTGATGATGGATGGGCAAATGCTGGTAGATGAGATCTGCTGGAGGTGCTCTAAGGGTCTATCTGGAATGGAAGCTGCTTGAGTTTGGAGTGGGGCTGTGATCCACCAAGCCTTTGAGCCCTCTCAGAACCTTGGTCCACCTAGGTCAATGTCTGGAGGACATAGTGCTGTGGAACCAGTGGGATGGTGTTGTGTTCCAGTACTCCAAGCAAGCCCATACACAGTCTTGACTTAATAGTCCCCTCCATGGCTCATCATAGGACTATTATTACTCATCCAAGTGGTTTTCTTCAATATGAAGTGGCCGCAGTTGGAGAAATGTCCCCCAAAAGCTCTTGTGTTTAAACCCTCGGTCACCAGGTGGTGGTGATGTTTACAGAGGTTGTGGAATCTTTAGGAGGTTGAGCCTGGTTGGAGGGAGTGGGTCACAAGGGCATAGACTGCCCCCACTTCCTGTTTGTTCTCTGCTTCCTGAGTATGGATGCATTGTGGCCAGCCAGCCTACTGCTTCTGTCATCAAGCCTTCCTACCTGTTGTCATGTCTTCCCCATGGTGGTCTGTATCTTTCCAGACTATAAGCTACAATAAACTCTTCCTACTTTAAATTGATTTTCTCCTGTCTGTCTGTCTTGTCTGTCTGTCTGTCTGTTTGTTTGTTTTAAATTACTGCAACAGAAAAATAAATAAGACTCAAGTTGTTCTAACATGCTTCCATAATGCTATGATAAAGTCTCAATACAGAAAGAAATGCAGAAGCTGTCGAAACATGATGACTGCACATGTAAAGACAATTTTTTAAGACAGGGTCTAAATCTGTAGCACTGGCCTGAAACTCACTACATAGACCAGGCTGTCCTTGAACTCATGGATATCCACCACCTACATCTAAGTGTCTGCATGCGCCATAAGAGAAAACTGTTTTAAGAAGCAATGAGTATAACATTATCAGGTCTAGATAGCGTTGAGTTAGAGGAAACATTACAGAACTTGGGTTTCTAGCTCTTAGACACGGAGAACACAGTAACAGAAACCACAGAACTGATGATATGGAAGCCAATTGCCCTCCTGATCCAAAAGTGCCTCCTCCTTCCTAGAGAAGTCTATCCCTCTCTGGCTGATTTCAGGAGTATTAATGGTTCTAGAAGCATCCAAGAGCAGGTAACACACTCTAGAATCCAAACAAGATCTCCATCTGTGGTGTCTCTGCTGGGAGACCAGCATCGCTACCTGGAAGTGCCATCTCTTATATCCCAAGCATCATGCCAGGACATGCTTGGCAGAACAGAGAGTAAAGGGATTTTCTGGTTTTAAGTTTGGGTTAGTAATTGGGACTGGCTTATAGTTTCAGAGGTTTAGTTCATTAGCATCATGGTAGGGAGTATGGCAGAATGCAAAAGGACTTGGTGCTGGAGAAGGAGCTGGCAGTTCTATATCCTGATATTTCAAGGACAGAAAACTAGATACCACAGCACACTAAGCAATCTCCAAGTAGCCTAGAGACTACTCTTGTGATATTTTGGCAAAGGATAGGACTGCTTTTTTCCCCTGTTCTAAAAAAAAATCTGCCTGAGGCTAAACTGCAGAGTTTCAGATTAACATTAGCAGAGGAGATTTCAGGACACCTTAATATTGACTGTGTTGTGTAGTTAACCGTGATCATTCTTATGCAGATCTATAATGAAGAGGAATAAGCTAGACAAAGAGAAATTACAAAATGTACAATTGGAGGAGAAAAGAAGTAGGAAGTATAATGGAGCTAAGTCCAGTGCTCAAGGAGATAAAAAGTTTAAAAAAATCAAATTAAAAAAGAATGAAATAAGCCAGGCATGGTGGTGCACACCTTTGATCCCAGCACTCAGGAGGTAGAGGCAGGTGGATTTCTGAGTTCACCAGCCTGGTCTACAAAGTGAGTTCCAAGACAGCCAGGGCTATACAGAGAAACCCTGTCTCGAAAAACAAAAACAACAAAAAAGAATGAAATAAAGAGAGTGGTGAGCTTGGGGTAAGACTCCACCCACCTAAGCTCCCAACTTGTGAAAGGCATTTAAAGACAAGCTTAAGTAGTGAAAAACCCTGGCTTCAATAGAAAGCTGGTGTAATGTAAGTGAACGAGGGGGCCAAGTTCCAGCTCCGACAAGCAAGAAAAGTTGGCAGCTACAACCATGTGGTTCTGGCTTTAGAATTAAGAATACGAGAAAAGAATTATAGATTCTCCTTTCTAAGCTAAAGAAAACTTCCTAGGCCAGGCATGTTTCAGGGCTGCCTCTACATGGAGGCTCAGAGGCCATTGCAAAAAGCTGAAGGTGAAGCCTGGATTTGGTTGGAGATTCCAAGATGTTGGAGATGACCGAGTTGTGGGATACTTGCCAAGGAGAGCTGTTAACAGGATGTAGAACCAGCCCAAGAGATTGCCTTGAGGCTCAGAAGAGATTTTGATTTGGGGCTTTTTAAACAGTATTGAGCCTGTGATGGACTCTGGGAACTTCTGAAGCTGGACTGAATGCATTTTTGCATTATGATATGGCTACATGACTGTGGGAGCCATGGAGTGGAATATAATGGTTTGATCAAGAATGACCCTTATAGACCCATACAGGTGTGGACTTGTTGGAGGAACTGTGTCATTGGGGATGGGCTTCAAGGATTCAAAAGCCCATGCCAGACCCAGGCCCAGGCCCAGGCCCAGGCTCAGTCAATGTCTGTCGCTCTGTCACTCGCCCTCGAGCTCTCGCAATCCCCGCCCCCTCTCTCTCTGCTACCTGCCAATCAGGATATAGAACTGCCAGCTCCTTCTCCAGCACCAAGTCGGTTTGCATGCTGCCATACTCCCTACCACAATGCTAATGAACTAAACCTCTGAAACTATAAGCCAGTCCCAATTATGTTTTCTTGTTTTTTTTTTTTTTTAAGAATTGCTGTGGTCATGGCGTCTCTTCACAGGAATAAAACAGTGACTAAGGCACCTGTTATCAGATTAACAATAAGAGAAGTGTGGGAATTCAAAATATAGCAAGGAAAAGACACGAAGATTCCATCTCAGGTTATTTGCTTCAAAGACAAGTTCAAACTTCTAAATTGCCCTACGTGCTGTTTCTAAAGATCCCTTGTATGTTTCCAAGTAGCTCCCTGGCATTTCTAGCAAGACAGGGGAGCTACTCTGAGCCTGCTTGTCTCTATAGGCACCCACAACCCCAAGGTATGTGGAGCCTTCCCATCCATGATTGGAAACCATCTAAATCAAAGCCACTACACAGTGAGGCTGCTACCTTTTTTTTTTTTTTTTTACATTTTCAATTTTAATGAGTAAAGTTATTGCCTCTTAACATATTTTCTCCCAAAATATTCCTACATATGAACATAGACGGTTTGAGTGTCCGAGACTGCCCATATTTGAGGTCTATGTTAAATATAGCCTTAACTTCAGGTTAATTGTGCAGTCAGCAAAGGGGTACAAGAGGCAGTGAAGTAGCCCAAATGTGTGCCCCATACCTGGGTTCCCAGCACTGACCATTCTCAACGGAATGCTCCCTTATCAACTGAAGACTCTGAGCATACAAGTTGCTAACCCTTCTTGTGGTAGAGTGAGGGAGGCCGACAGGAGGAGTTCACTCCCTCCTCACATGCCTCCTGACCCCACCGCTGTCCTCAGGTATAAGTAGTTAGGCAGTGTGACATATTCTGTCCTTGTAGCAATGCTTCTAAAAGCCATAGAAGAAAGCCTTGCAGACACACTCCAAAATTTCTGGTGTTGGGCAGGCAACGACAGAGCAGCTGTTATCTTGGAAAATGTGTTATATTACTGTATCACATCTAAGGCTTCTTTGAATTGCCTGAAAGGGTACCCCACAATTCTGAACAAGCGCCTGGGGGTTAGAGTTCAGGGATGCTCTTTGTCAGGGGTTCAGTTAAAAGGGAGGGTCTCCAGAGTCTTGTCTGTAGGTGTACACAAATGAAATCTGCCTGAGCAACTGCTTCCCTGTGTGTTCTTAACACTTTATCTTTTACAATAAAACAAAAGGTCTTCTGGGGTCTCCAAAGAGTTTGAGGTTTCAGTTATGGCTATTGCTCAGTCTAGATTGTTGAAGCCAGATGCCTACTATTGGAAAGGAGAACCCATGATTCAGAGACAGGGGAGTCAGAGAAACTGACCTGACCACAGTGGCCTGGGCCTATCCCAGCTCGGCTTCTGTCCCAGCTCTTGATGCAGGTCTGCCTGTATCTCCCACAGCAATTTCCAGCATCGCCTCTCACTAGTTCCCCCAACTCCCTAGCCATGACCAATCTGAACTCATCCTCTCATGTCTTGAGAATCCCCTCCAGATGTTGCAGACGGATCCTTTCCAGGTTGTTCTGGGACCTAGTACTTCCTGCCTGTGACCCAAATTCCTCCACACCAGTCCAGCAAGCCTGTGACCCTGACAGGAACACATCTATGAAGCACTAGAATGAGGTTTAGGCCCTGGCCCAAGCTCCTGACTCACAACTTGTACTGGCTGCAACTTTCCCACCTCGTTCATCATGGCTGGACACCCACTCATCCCATGACCCTGGCGTGTCATTTAATCTAGCTATGTCTCAATGTTCTTGTCTGTAAGATGGGTGTAATGAGAGTTCCCGTTGGTAGGGATACAGTTAGATGTTCCCACTGTTAAGGATGTAGTCCAGAGTATCCACTGATACATGTGTAGGCAGAATTATCTAGTTCTAAGGATGCAGTAAGCTGTACTTGATGCTGAGGGTACAGTTAAGAGAACCCACTGCCATGAGATACAGTTAATTCTATATGCTGTTAAGGATGAAGTTTATAGCACCCACTGCTGAGATTGTGTTTTGAATGAGATGTCACTCATAATTTCAGGCATTTAAATAATTGGTCCCAGTTGGTGGTGCTCTTTGGGGAGGCTTAGGCGGTGTGGACTTTGCTCAATGATGAGTTGGGCATTGAGATTTCAAATGCCCAGTTCCATCCCCAGTTCACTGTCTCTGCTTTTTGTTTTTGGTTTAGTATATGAGCCTTCAGCTTCTCATCTAGGGAGTCACACTGTGGTGGTGACAGAACTGTAAGCCCAAATAAATCCTCCCTTCTATTAACTGCTTTGGTCATGGTGTTTTATAACAGCAACAGAGAAACAACTAACACAAAGCTTTGTAGCAGAAGTAGGCTATTTCTATGTTGGGTCTGGTAGCAAAGTGTTAAGTCTTTGACTAGAAAGGCAATTGAACACCCAGTAAGCAGAGTTTAGTGGTCTGTCACAGAAGTTCTGGTGGCAGTTCTGAATGTTAGATGATGTGGACTGCAGAGGCCCCAGCTCAAGGAGTTCCAGAGAGAGAGCAACACTGGCATCTGGACTAGAGATCATTCCAGTGAAATTGTGTCAAATGATGGGACTGCTTTCTGATCTTGTACTAAGAACCTGCCTGAGCCTGAATTTAAAAGAAATGGACCAGACAGCCTAATACTGACCAACTTAGTCCTATGATTATTAGCAAGCACTCTCACACAGGTCTACAATGCAAAAAGAGCAAGCAGGACAGAGAGACAAACAAAATGTATACTTTGTAGAGAAAAAGGAGCACCGGGGAATTTAATGTTACCAAGGAGGTTTATGCTAAAGACCTAAGTGGATGATAAGACGCCTGGCTGCACTGAAACAAAGGAAAAGAGATGCCTCCTGGACACCCAACCCAACTAAGATTCTGATTCTCAAAAGGAAGAAGCCTGCGGATTTTCTGCTGGGATAGAGGAACAAAGCAGACAGCTACAAAGTAATTCAGGAAGGCCAGAGTTCATCGTAAACAGTAACCAAAGCTGGCAACATGGACTTTATCCACCTGGTGCTGGCTTTGGAGGCGTGAAGGAGGCACAAGTCACAAGTAACAAGGAACTGATCTTGGATTCCCTCTCTGCAGCTTTGGAGAGCTGCTGAGATCTGGCACTGTGTCTAGGGAAGCCTTGCATTGAAGCCCTGAGAGACGTGTGATGATGTGCAAGTGAAGCCTGGGTTTGCACCAGAGACCCAAACAGGTTGGAGATGCCAAAGCCATGGGATGTTTTCCAAGACAAGCAGCACACAGGTAGTGGAACTGGCCTGAGAAGGAGATGTCTTAGCAAGCAGCAGAGTTGGAGGGCCAGAAACATCTAAGCCATTTTATATCAGATATGAAGCTTGGGAATGTGATATTCCACCTGCTGGCCTTTGGTCCAGTGCATCCTCATTGTCCCTGTACCCTTTTTTTTTGGAATGGTAATGTTTGTTTGTGTCATGTTGTTAGATGTTGGGATTATGTGATTTGCTTTTGGTGGGGGAGGGTTACAATTAGGAGATTTTTTTTTCCCCGAGTCTCAGAAGGAATGCTGGACTTGACCGTTAAAACAGTGCTGAGACTGAAACACTAGGGGATTTTTGCGGTTGCACTAACTTTGATATGGCCAGGGGCCTCAGGGAGTCAGGGATAGAATGTGATGGTTTGAATTAAATGTCCCCCATAGCCTCAGACATTTGCATATTTACTCTTCATTTGATGGTGCTGTTTAAGGAGGCTTAGGAGGGATGGCCTTGTTGGAGAAAGTATGTCTGTGTTGGTGAGGTGACTTCAAGGTTTCTACCATTCTCAGTTCACAATCTCTGCTTTCTGCCTATGGTTTAAAAGATGTGATTTCTTAGTTTGCTGCTTCAACCACCATGCCTGCCTGACACCACACTTCCCTGCCATGATAGTGATGGACTCTTATCACTTTAAAACTGTAAACACAAAGAAACCTCCTTTATAAGTTGCCTTGGACATGGTGTTTTATCACAGCAATAGAAATGTAACTAATACAGGTAGAGTTTAGGTGCAGGTACTAATAGTGGGAATTAGGATATATTATATATAATGTGCATCTATGATATACACATATAACATATACAACATATAATCATTTTGAGCAGAATTTTGTGCGTATCAAACACTGCAGATATATTATACATTGTTACCCACGCTCCATCATTGTCAATTGGTGCTAAGTATTTACAGAAAATTTTACTGCTATAGTATATGATTTTCAAAGATAAGTGAGCGTTTAATCATTAAAAATGAGAATAAATAGAATAACAGGCCCAACCAGTACCCATCTTTCTGCTTTGTTTACACACAGAGCAGAGGTTTCAGCCAGTCCAAATCAAGATGCCTTCTTAGAGGAAGGGCGGTTGTATAAAGTAAAAGGCAGATGGTTCATAGCAACAAAGAAACCCAAGGCGCTGAGCATTGGGAAACCCAAGGCACTGGACATTGGGAGGTGGGAGTAAGCATTCTGCTCAGTAGCCAAGCCCACCAGCACGGAAAACCTCAGCTCCGAGAGCCTTGCTTTTACTGGGAGTCTAGGTTTACCCTGTAGCAATGAGACAGGAGATGTGAACAGGCCATACCAAGATGGCATGGGGAGTGACTGAGAACTCTTCTGCCAATTACAACACAGAAGACTAAGACCCAAGAGCAGATTCACCACAATGAGCAATGGATCCAGGACAAGACAGAATGCTGGCTCAGGCAACAAGATACCCTGCAGCTCCTATTACCTGCCAAGTCCCTGTACCACCCTCACGGTATCCATGAGGACTCAGGAACTGGTGCCCAGTGAGGGCCCTCATGCTCTGAGTTCCAATGTCTGACCTGTAACATACCTGTGTCATCACTATGAGGTCTTGCCAAGCTTTCCAAGAGTTAGATATTTTGGAAACTGTCCAAGGGGCCTTATTTCACTCTATGTGGGAACACAGTGTACAAGAAACTCAGGGTGTCCATTTTATTTTAGGTAGAGCAGAATGGATTGGGATGCCACCCTCACCAGGGGAAAAAAGGTAAAAGAAAAATCAAATAAGGGCAAGAGGAGTGGGGAAGGAAGGAATAAGGCTATAAGGAATAAAGGAATACTATCAGCTAAGAAAAAGGACAAAACCATTAGTTAGCATGTCCAGGTGTTGGGTGGTATGTCCAGGTGTTAGATGGTATGTTAAGGTGTTAGATGGCATGTCTGGGTGTTAGGTGGTATGTCCAGGTGTTAGATGGTATGTTAAGGTGTTAGATGGCATGTCTGGGTGTTAGGTGGCATGTCCAGGTGTTAGATGGCATGTCTGGGTGTTAGGTGGCATGTCCAGGTGTTAGATGGTATGTTAAGGTCTTAGATGGTATGTCCAGGTGTTAGATAGCATGTCCGGGTGTTAGGTGGTATGTCCAGGTGTTAGATGTGTTAGATGGTATATTAAGGTGTTAGATGGCATGTCTGGGTGTTAGGTGGTATGTCCAGGTGTTAGGTGGTATGTCCAGGTGTTAGTGGTATGTCCAGGTGTTAGATGGCATGTCTGGGTGTTAGGTGGCATGTCTGGGTGTTAGTGGTATGTTAAGGTGTTAGATGGCATGTCTGGGTGTTAGGTGGCATGTCTGGGTGTTAGGTGGTATGTCCAGGTGTTAGGTGGTATGTCCAGGTGTTAGGTAGTATGTCCAAGCTTCCCCTGAGCAGCACCTGCTAAGCTTCTGTCTAGAGGCCATCCTGTCTCCAGAGCAAAAGTAAGCAGTCCTGGTATGCTGGGTGTGGAGTCCTGTGGCAGTCCCTGGTATCTGTCACCAAATCACTTGCAGACCTCGTGCTGTTGGTTCTGTCTCCCACATATGATCAGAACACACTACCCTGCGTATTTACAAATGACAGCTCCAGGGAACTTTATAATCACAAAGCTGTTCTATAGGGACCACAAAAGGTGAGCTAACCAGAGTGAGCCACCCAGAAGTGCTCTTTGTGGGTTGTGGAGGTGAGTGAGCCCCTGAAGCCCCCTGGTGTGTATGACAAGCAAGCCCAAGCCATGTCATTCTCACAGGGAACAACCTACTTGTGACATAGAGCTGAGCTCTGCCTACTCCCATGGTTCAAATCAGCTGCTGTTCAGCACTACATCCTGAGAGCTCTAGACCCCTCCGCTGAAAAAAATACAAAGTTGGAGGGATCTTGCTGCTGTTGTTGTTTAAGTTTAAAAGTTACTATCTGGGGTTCTGTATTAAATGGAAAGCCTGAAAGCATTTAAAGGGAAAGGTTGTTATTTTAAATGACTAAAAAATAAAAATAGAGGACTAGTTATGTTTTGGCTCCGAGTCCCTGTGTTAGTCAGATGTTTTGTCCCTGTGACCTGAGAAAATAACTTTTCAAAGGAAAGGGGATTTTCCGCTCTTAGTTTCAGAGGTGCCTCTCTGGTCCCTTGGTGGTGGTAAGGCAGAAAGAACACAGGAGCCAAAAAGCAAAGAAAGAGATAAAAGGATCCAAGAACATGATGTGCTCTTGACAGACATGTTCCAAGCAGCCTCGTTCCTCCAGCCAGCCCTGTCTCCTCACAGCCCACTCAGGTGAACTAACCCCATCACCAGGTTAGTGCCCTTAGGATCAGGCCCACTCAGAATGCCCTCAGCTGTGACCTTAACTTTGAGCCTTTGAGACATTTTCAGATTCAAAGCAGAACAATCTAGCTCGGGGCTAGTTCACTCACCTGTCTTATATTCTCTGCTTCAGATGGTTTGCAGCCTCTGCCTCTCCATCCTTCCCTGGGAGCTTATGATAACCTCACTGGTTCTTACTAGACTCAACAGCAGCTGGAGCCGGGCAGAGCCCAACTATAGGACAGCAGAGATCTGCTCACAGGGTGGGTGGGGACGGGGCAGACAGGAACAAAGAAGTGCACACTGGGAAAGGCCTGGGAGATGAAGAGATAGAGACTGGGACAGATGGAAACCTGGAAGGATGGAAAGAAGAAGAGAAAATAAAAGAGGGAAAGAATTGAGGAGAGGTGCTGCTAGAATCCAATCAGCTAGGCAACATAGGGAGATAGGTCTGGCACATTTCAAAAGTAACAGAAAGAAAAGGGGGCAGGGACCAATAGAAATGGTGACATAGATTTGAGTGAGGGCATTAGTGTTTGGTTTTTTTTTTTTTTTAATTTTCTTGTGGTTTTTGGATAAAAGAAATGTAAATGGATTTTGACCCAGATGCCATCTGTAAGAATATACACAAGAGTGCATCTCATCAGGGCATCTGTTTAGAATGTATCTAACAAGAACAATGGTCCCAATGAGCATGTTGCTAAGAAAACACAGAGCAGAGCTGAGTATGTGGCTCAGTGGCCCTATGGTGGTGCATGCCTTTAATCCCAGCACTTGGAGGCAGAGGCAGGCAGATTTCTGAGTTCGAGGCCAGCCTGATCTACAGTGAGTTCCAGGACAGCCAGGGCTTCACAGAGAAACCCTGTCTCAAAAAAAAAGGGGGGGGGGAGGAGAAAGTGTCTAGTAAGAATATCTATACGGAAGTATTTGACAAAAATATAGCCAAAGAGGGTGTGTTCAAGGAACTGGAGAGATGGCTCAGGCTAAGAGAAAGTACTGCTCTCCCAGAGGACCACTCCAGCACTTCAGCACCCGTATCAGCCAGCTCACAACTGTCTGTAACTCTGGCCATACAAGCACCTGTGCCTCCTGCCTCCTGCCTCCTGCCTCCTGCCTCCTGCCTCCTGCCTCCTGCCTCCTGCCTCCTGCCTCCTGCCTCTCCCTTTCCCCCTCCCTCTCCCTCTCTATAAATATATCTCTAATAAGGGTGTGTCTCAATGGAAATCAAGCCAGTAGTTCACCTTCCATGAATCACATTTAAACACTTGCTGAACTACAAAGGGAGCAAACCCTTGTTGCAGTGCTGGCCACAGGACAGTGATCTGCTTGCTGTAGCTAGTTTTCTTTTACTATAGGTTAAAATTCATTTTAAAAATGTCACATTTTAGAGCTTTACTGTGAAGAGAATGGATACAATATTAACTTAGCAAACAAAATAACTCTACTCACTGCTTTACAATTAATGGGGTAGTTAAGTTTGCAACAGAAACAAAACAGAAACCCCAGAACATGCCAGCCTCCTGTTACTCCCCCCAGCCTGGCTTGTTTTAAAGACAAATTTCTACCCCTATCTGATATTTGGGTGTAACATGAGTTTGACACAAATGTCCCAGACTTCTAAATAAAGCTATTAGAAGTATCAAATACAGTGCCTCTGCTTTTTAGTTCTCTCACTTGGGACTTTGTGCCTTGAGTCAAATGTCTGAGGCTGGAAAGACTGAGCTCAATCAGAGCAGAAGATGCCTCTGTAGATGGAAGCTGCGATGGGGCTGTGGTGTCTGAAACACAGCTCATGCCCTTGGGCGCCCTCCTGTGGCAGACTTGGGAAACATTAGAAGCACCTTCCAAAGGGCGGAGGGCTAGGTTGGTACTGCCAAGAGATTGCACCTGGCTGTGTCTCTCTGGGAGGGTGGAAAGGTGGGAGAGAAGCCAAGAGTACAGAAAGGGAACTCACAGCTCCACCTGGATTATGTCTATGAATAGAAAGATCTGTCTTTGGCAACTCTACCCAAAAGATAAACCTTTTAAGAGTGAGACACTGATTGGCACAGCACCTATCTGTGTATCCGCTCAAGAAAGAACTTGAGCGTGTGCGTTCAGGTCACAGCTATTGCTCACTTTCCTTACCCGCAGGGGGTTTCCAAACTCCAAGCTGCACACAGCCAGGACATATATTTATAGTCATCTGGTAAGGAGAGGGTGAGGGCAAGTGTGATAGCATCTGGAGGAGCTCAGAAAGCTGAAAGAACACTACAGAGAGCAAAGACAGTTTGGTTATTAGTGCAGGTATCTCGATTCCATGTACAGAAGGCCTCGTGCTGCCCCTCAGAAGGGGTAGGGGTGACGTGAGGAGGGCTGCAATCACAATTCACACCCATGAACAGCCTGGGCTGGTCACACAGCCTCAACTACTACTAGTGGCCTAGTGCGACTCGGGGATCCGATTTAGCATTTTATAAATGACCACAGTTAAATCATGGGAAGGCTGGAAGCTGTGATTTTTCCAAGTCTCCTGAGGCTTTATCCAGGGACACTGAGTTAAGCAGCCAATGAAAACCAGATGAGCTTCACCTGGTGGAACGAGCCTTGGACAAGCACAACCCGGGAGCTAAGGAAGCCCCTCTGCATGAAAAACCAGAAGCACCCGGCATGGGCGTCACCCAAAGGGGATTTCCAACCTGAAATAAGACACCCAAGTACAAACGCCTGTGATCGGCACTGATAAAGTATTCCTGTGACAGAAAGGTTTACAAACAAAAACACAGCTAAGGGCGACTGGTTAGAATCTCAGGAAGTCATTAGGCGTAGTAGGCAGCCACCAGCATACATCGTAGTTCAAAGTTGTGTTTATGTCAGTGAATTTTGGCACACTTGTCTTGTACGGACGGACGGTCACATGTATTAGATGGCCAGTAACCCTTTTGTGGGGGGCCAGTGGGGGAAAACAGTAAGGGTCACTGTCCCACACAAGCACTGAGAACCACAGTGTCAGCTTCACACAAACCCATCCACCCCTGACAACAGAAACTAGGTCTGAAGAGACAGGGCTAGGAACAAGATTCTGTAGAGTCCTACCATCTCCTTTCAACCCTGGAATGGACAAGCAGTCCTCAAAGAAGAAGAAATGGTGATAGTTCTTATTGGTTGAAGAGCAGGCAGTCTTGACTTGACAGATTCTGAACCTGTACTGGAATTAAAGTCCCTGTACCACTCCTGCAGGGAGCTCCAGACATGACACGTGTTCAGGGAGGGCGCCTCACCATGCATGTAACCCATGATGTGTGAAAGAGAAAGGGGGCAGGGTTCAGGGTATCACCCTGTCTCCATGTGTAAAATGTCCTGTGCACTCACTCACGTCCTGGACAGCAGGTCTAGCCAGCACTGTCCTGGAAAAGGCCTGTGATCCATACATCGGTATCTGGTTTCCTTCAATAGTACCTTCCTTTGCTCCACCCTCTCTCTCTCCCTCTCTCCCCCTCTCTTTTTCTTTCTCTCTCCCTCTCCATCTCCCTGTCTCCCTCTCCAACTCCCTCCCCCTTCTCCACCCTTCTCTCCCCTCCTCTCCCTCTCTTCTTCTCTCCCTTGTCTCTCTCCCTCTCTCTCTTTCTCTTTCCCTCTTCCCCTCTCTCCCCCTCTTCGCCTGCCTCTCTCTCCCTCTCTCCCTTCTCTCTGTTTCTCTGTTTCTCACCCCCTCCCCTCTCTCCCCTCTCTTCCCTCTTCAAATCCCTTTTAAAAATAAGCTCCTCTAGAAGAAAGTGAAGTGGTGAAGTGTGTGCCATGGTGTGCATTGTCGCTTCAGAGGCAGGACAAACAGGTCAGAGCCACTCTTCCAGCCAGACAACAGGAGTACCCTCTGCCTGTTCACTTCCCCTCAAGGATGTAGCAGCCACCTGGAAGCAGACGTACTGCCATGCTTGGGTGGACTCTTCTTTGACATAGAATTATGATGGAATAGTCCAACACGCATTTCATACTCTCACAAAGCCCAGGAAACCACACAGACAGCTTCAGGGAGCAGCTTCCACACACAGGAAGTGTCACTGCCTGGAACCCCAAACCATAAACAGATGATGATAAACTCAAAAATATTTCTTCTCTTTCCCCTCCCCCATCATGCCACCACTGAAAAGTAGAACACTAAGATCTATTCCCCAAAGCTAACTCGTGTGTGTGTGTGTGTGTGTGTGTGTGTGTGTGTGCACGTGGGCGAGTGTTTGTGTGTGCAGGTAAAATGTGCATGGGTGGGTGCATACACATATTTGTGTGCACAGATAAAGGTCAAAGGACAACCTTAAATGTTGTTCTTCAGGCTCCATTCATCTTTGTACATCTGAAACTGGTCTCACATTGGCCTGGAGCTCACCAAGTAAGCAAGGCTAATGACTAGCAAGTCCCAAGGATCAGACCGTCTCTGTCTCCTCCTTACTGAGATTCCAAGTGCCTGCTGACATACTCAGATTTTTAAAAACACAAGTTCTTAGAATCCAACCCAGGTTCCCACACTTACAAGGCAAACACTTTATCAAATGAGCCATCTCCTCAGCCCTTAAAAGCCAAATTTTAAAATGTTTAATTGTGCTTAGGAGAAAACTTAAAACAGTTCCACACCCTCTGTCGAATGAACAAATTCATAACCAAAACTAAGCTGCACACTTGAACATTTTTAGTTAATTTCATCTAGAACTATTTTCTGAATCATAAGCATAGTTAGAATTCCCTTCATCATCATAAAATCTCTATTTATTTGCTTATTTATTCGTTTATTTGGTTGGTTGGTTGGTTGGTTGGTTGTTTTTTTAGAGTCAATTATTTGGTTGGTTGGTTGTTTGTTCGTTTTTTTAGAGATAGGGTTTCTCTGTATAGCCCTGGCTGTCCTGAAACTTGCTCTGTAGACCACGATGGCCTTCAACTCAGAGATCTCCAGGCCTCTGCCTCCAATACTGGGATTAAAGGTATGTGTCACTACCACCTAAACGGTGAAATCTCTATTTCATATCAAAACGGTTATCAGAAGAGATAACTATATCCTATGAAGCTTTTTTCAGTTTTACTTGATCTCTCCCAGGTGCATAAAGGCGAGACATGTCTGTGCTGAGGGCTTTCCCTGGTTAAGACTGGTACAGTGTTCTTAAAGTTGTAAGTACCATCTGGTGTATGTAAGTAGATGAAAGCCATAGGAAGGGGAAGGAGTCTGCGGGACCCTCAGAGACCAAGACAGAAGCAAGAGTCCATAAGGCAAATGCAAGCAGGTAGGATGTGGCCAAAGAGAACGGAAGAAGGATTGGGTGAGGAACTGTGAACTGGGACTGGGGGTTTAGACATGTAGTATACCTATAACAACATGTAAAACCGGAGCACAATAAAGTAATGAAGTTTGAAAAAGACTCAGAAAGATCTGTCTACTAAACACAAGAGACACTCCTCTTACCTCACAGCCCTGGTACCCTGGAGCTAAAAGATATCCTAGGAGTGAAGACCACCTATCCACTAACCCAGCAACACACACTCCCATTGTTGCCCCGAGTGCTGCCAACACATCTGCTAGTTTTTCGAGCTCCTCATGAAGGCATGAAAGCGAGCAGGTGTGCACACACCTGTGGGACCAGAGAGGTGTGGCCAGCATAGTCCTCCTGGAGCCCACAGGAGGGCTTCTTAGTCCGGCTCAAAGAGAGCGAGCGAGCCCTGGAGCTTGTGGACAAGTGCATTGTTCCTTCAGAACCCAGCCCTCATGATCATCAACTGATCACTGGTTCTTCTGCACAAACACTGGGGTCTCAGCCTGGAGACACCTGCTTTTCTGGTCCTTTGTGACAGTATATGGGCTGACCAGAAGAAGCCTTGTCCTGGAGTATCTGACAACTGTCTTCAACTCAAAACGAAGCTCAAGCTCAGCTGTGCTGTGCACCCATCTGGAGCTCAAAGTGGACTCCTTGTTCCTATTGACTTGGTTACTGGATCTAAAAGACAAAACACCCAAATCTGTAGGGGCAACTTTTATGTACCAATTGTATTTTTGGTTGTTGCCAACAAATTTAGGGATCTGTTCCCTAAGCAGTGACTATGGTCCCTAACTCCAGGACAGGCACAGGATGGCCCTTGGGGAACTAAGACTCACTAGACTGTCCTCTACCTCCACTGGTCCTCAGAGTCCTCCCTGGGTTAGAGGTCATTTCTAACATCATTTCTAACAATGAGAAGGAGAATCTTTCCAGTCAGTGCCAGGTTCTGGAGATGAGAAGAGCTTGGGGGTCCCATCCCGCTGAGAAGCTCCCAGTACTACAGACACCAGTCCAGAGACACAGGGATAAGACTGTGAAGTACAGAGACTGAGAGCTCCCTTCCGTGAGGGCCAGGAGGGAAAGGTAAGAGAATTACTACAGGGCCATGGGAGGAGAAGCCAAAGGCCCTATAAGTGTAACTGTTGGAGGGAGAAAGTGAGACCAAGAGCAAGAAGAAAGCAATGATGTTATCAGAGGGTGAGGGAGATGTGGATGGACGGATGGAGATTGCTCTGCATGTACCCTGTAACAGTTTTACAGTAAGCCACACTGGGTTCAGCACAATAAAAATATGAATGTACTTATCTTTCATCAACAAAGTGAAGTTATCCTGTGACCTTCCTGGTGTTGAAAATCTAGTTAACTTGGCCAGACTTTATAATATAACATTCCCACTTAAAATTCCTTTTTAAATCTAAAATGCAAATGTGAGTTGACATCTTTATGCCATGCTCTTTATTTTAATTGAATTACATACAACCTTTGCCTTTCAATTTTCAGCCTGGAACTATGAAACCATGGCAGACTGTGTCCACCCGGGGCCCTCACTTGGAGTAATTTGGTTTTAACCCATGTGAAATTAGAATCCAATGCAATGATAACTCATATTCTGAGCCTTTTCTTCATGTGGGATATAGCATAATCTTTCATACATGTATGGATATTTAAAGTCTGAAGACACTCAATTAGTGACAGGACCCTGCTCCCCACACAGAGGATGTTCTTCCCCTGTAAATGAACTCATTCACAAAGAGAAATTCTCCTTTCAATTTTCTTTAGCTTCAAAGCACAAATGGAATGGCCTCATTGTAAGCTTGTGCTTCTATATATGAAATCACGTGTCTTTTAATATAATTTTTAACCTGTACACATTCCCTTTCACCTCCAACCTCGCAAGCCACAGCCAGTCTTTATGGCCTCCACATCCTATCATCCTGGCTGAACCAAAGAGGCACTGGGATACAAGATCCCTTAAACCCCTGAGCCACTGTAACCCACAGGTATCCAGGTTGCCTTAGTCAGGCTTGAAGCTATTCACAATCTTCATTTCAAATGAGAACTAAAGGTTTAGAGATCATGTAAATGAGTTCCTAGTAGGAAACATCGTCTTTAGTTCCCTCCTCCTTCCCCCAGTTTCAGAGACCTTCTTCACAGAGCCTCAGACACAGTGTTGCCAGAAGAGGAAGGAAAATTGGATCACTGTTGGTTCCTCAGACTGAGGGCTATGGTGTCACAGCATCATGGTCCATACATCCCACTGCACCATCACTCAAGTGCAGAAGGAAACATGATCATGGACAGCACGTCCTGTCCTGGACTGATGATCATCAGTGGTGTTCTTCTGAATCCACGTGTCCAAACTGCTGTCTTCCCATCACTCTCCTTCCCTTCAAAGACCCAAGCTGAAAATCACAAAGCACACGGCAGAATGCCCGCATCTCCTCACCTCACTCCACTCACTGGAAAGAACGCTAACATCTGTGCACAACCAGGCCATGAGAAGGGTGGAAAAATCCACAGGCTGGCTCTGTCGGCTGGCTCTGTCCGTACACACTTCCTCCCCAAGAGGTGAATCAGTTTACTCATTCCCAGAACAAATGGGCAGGACAAAGGGAAGAACGTGCTCTTCCCATCTGCCTGGACAGCCCACATGATTTCTCTCATCTAAGCCAGGCAAGGAATCTACTCTAATACCCAAACACCCCGTAATGACACAACAGTGTAAGAGCTGGCTTCTAAACTCCCTTCCAACAGCATAATCTGGATTGGAGAATGAGTGTAGTCTGAGTGCATCAAATGTTACCTTTAACCCTTAGGACATGCTGGGTAGTCTTCCTCATTCTATAGGTAAGACCGAAGAGGTTCAGTCACTTGCATAAGATCACACACCCATCCAGAAGAAACCTGGCCCCCACACATCCCCATGGACTGTGAGTCCCGTATACTCCTGTGAACTGAGAGGCCCATTTATTTCTATGAATTGAATTCCACACACCCTTAAGAACTTAAGAACCCATGCACTTTTGCAAACTAACACTTCAGTCATTTACTAGAGGCAAAATAGAAACCTCATACATAGGAGTCCATTCTCTAGTTTAGTCTTTAGGAACCCAAAGACGTCTCCAACAAACAGAAGGTAACTTGAAAGGAGATTAGCAACCACGTTAGAAAACTCCAGAACATCTAACATTTCCCAGTGACTGATCACTCAAACTTTGATTATATCTGAAGTACTTTCTATTGCAACCACAGTCTTCATTTTCTAGATGGGGATGGCAGGGAGGAGAGAAGAATCCTGGCAAATAGTTTATAGCTTTAAATATTTCTCCTGGATGCAAAAGCAGCAGCATTTTATGTGTTAATGTGATTTTAAGACAAAGTGTTCTTGGGGAGTGCGGTAAATGGGGCACTTCCTGTATGGTGTAAGACCAACTCCCAGCTCCCGTAAAGAGACCCCACAAGCAGCTGGCACCCATGGAGCCCAGGAAACCTTGCAACAGTGTAAAGAGACAAAGGGGGAAAGCAATAAGTTTCCAGAAGGGGTAGGGCAAGAAAAGAAAATCTGTCCTGTTTACCAATCTTAGACAGAGAGGGGGGGGGCGGTGGGGAGAGAGCGCACAGAGGGTGAGACATGTCTACTTGATACTTTTAGAAAATAGTATAGTGATTACACAAGTCTGCTGCTTAGAGCTCAGATACATGGTGCTAAGACCTTTTGAGAACTGGCCAGTTTCCCAGTGGACTTTTTAAATTTGCTCGAAGTGTGTGCACGAGCTCTGTACATACATGAACATCTGTGCACACATTCATATATGAATGCATGCATGTCGTCCCTTCAGGCTCTTCGGGGTAGGGCAAGACTGGGAGTGAAAACTCCCTGCAGTTTCCAGCTATGGTTCTAATCTATCAGTCGCTCACGAGACACAAGGCAGGGCCCTAGGACTGCCCCAGAAGAATTTTAGGTATGAACAATGAACTCACTCAATCTTCCCCCTTTCAAGCTGCTGAGAAACAGGGAGAGGGGAAGAAAAAGCAACAGGCTGGCCAGCTTGCTTCACTTTTGCAAAAAGCTTCGACTCGTGGGCTAGCCCTGGTTTTCCATAGGCTAAGCACCCTCCCCAGGGCACCTACCACTCCAACACTCCTCTCCACGGGAGCCTGCTCACCACCTTGGTGTTTTCTTAAGCACTTGTTCAAAAACACGTTTAAGTGGAATGCTTTCGTTTCTGCAGATTGCATTAATTATGGGTTCCCTAGCGCGCGGGCCGCAGAAGGGCTGCCCGCCGGGCTCTGCAGACACCAGCCCGCAGGAGTGGCCGCGGTTGTGTTGGCCCGAGGTGGACGCGCTCAGCCCCCATCCACAGCGCGGCTTTTGGCACCTCACCTCGCGCCTTGGCGTAGCCAGTACTGCAACTAAGAGAGACAAACTTAGAGCGGTCAACCACAGTGCCACGCGCGCTCGGGAGCGCGCCCTGGCGCGCACTGCATCCTGCTCCTGAGGAGAGGACCCACGAGACCAGGGGCGCTCCTCTATGCCTCCTGTGCTGGAGATTGTTCCTCCTCTATGAGTTGTTTTTTTTGTTTTTTGGCTTTTGGATTTTGGATTTTTTTTTTTAAAGAAACGCGCTCTTTAATTCAATGTCATATCTGCTTCTTCCTCTCAATTAAGGGTTCTCTGAGATGCTCCGCCACAAGTGGAACACATGGGATGTGGCCCCTTTCTCCCCCATAAGGGGGGTTGGGGTACAAGGGGTCCTCGTGGCGCTGGAGCCGAAGATTGCCCGCTTCCTAATCCTAGGCTGGGTCGGTGGCGTTGGCAAGGTGGGCACCCAGTCCCGGTGAGTTCGCCCTGAAAGAGCTGAGGTGCATAAGTGGCCCAGATCCTTGTTCCTGTGCCATCTCATCTCGCCCAAAGTGGGGGACTCCAGGCACTCCTGCATGTCAACTCCCTTCTATCCTGGACTAGTAGGACCAGCAGCCCTTCACATACTGAGTAGCTATCGACCCTGGACACGCACGCTGTGGGACTCTCCCGAACCCACCTGTTGGGGATTGCTGGGCCACCTGCTCCCGGAGCCTTGTCCCAGAAGGAAGAGTGGGTTCTCAGTGAGGGACAACAGAGAAAGACAGGGGCGCGTCCCGGGACTTACCGTGAGCGCTGAGAACTTCTGCGCGGGCACCGGCGGCAGCAAGGCAGCGAGCAGCGGCAGCCAGCACAGCTGTGGCGGCAGCATGGTGACGCTGGAGGGGACCAAGCGAGGCAGACGCCCCACGCGCTGCGCCCTGGCACTCGGCGAAGATCCGGTGTGCGAACGTGCGGGCGAGCGGGCTAGAACTGCTCCGCGGTCCTATGGCCGCTGGTGGAGACCGCACGGCCCCTCCGTGCGCTCTGGCCGGCGCTCCCCGAACTGCCGCTGCTGCTGTCAAACAGCCCTAGTTTCCCCGGATCCTCCTGTCCCGCCCTCTTCGCCCTCCCGCCCGCAAATCTCCTCCCTCCGCCCCACCTCCCTTAGCCACCGCGCCCGCGCAGGGGCCGCCCGGCGCGCAGGGCTGTGAAGGAGACAGCGAAGGCTACCAGGACTAGGCAAGCGTGTGTTGATGCTGTTTGCACGCCTCCTTCAAGCCAATGCCAGGGCACACCTTACAGGCATGCACACTCACACTGGCTCCAAGAGATGCACTGAGCCCCACCCTCCTGGCCTAGGGCGCCTTCTGTCTTCACCTTGGAGGGTCCCCACTGTGCCTTGGCTCGCCTGTGGCTTTACATTCACCAGAATGTAGCACTCTGAGATGCTAAGTGGTCATTGGCTCCTCGGTAGGGCCTCTGAGAACACCAGGAGTCCTGCATCTTTCCGCAGGTTAACGAGGAGGGCGGGAGGGGTCTGAAAACAGATCTGTGAGGCAGATGACTTCCTTGAGTTGGGCAAACTTAGAGAAAGGTGAGCGCACACATTGATGTGGCCGCTTCAAACAGTTTAGGCAAGCATTTCAGGTGTTCGGCAGCAAGCGCATTTGAGTAGGCTTTTGACTGTGATAGAAACCAAGGGGATTTTGCGCACCAGGTCCTGCAAAAGGAGCATTGCTGAAATAGTTTAGCCCTGGCTGGTAGCTTCACAGGAAAAGGCCCTAATTCTACCTCACGCAGAAAGCCAGCTGGGAAGACTTTCGAGAACAAAGAATCAATTGACTTGTCAGGGCCTCTCTGTAGGGAGCAAAACAGCAAGCTCACCTCTAACTTCTCTCTCCTCTGCTGCTCTGGAGATTCCTGTGAGATCGTAGACCAATCAGAAAGCAGCTACCCTGCCCTAGCCCAACACGGGGACCTCTGGAGAAGAACAGCGCTGGAGCTCCAAAAGGATAGCCTTGAAGAATGAAGTCAACCGAGCAAACAGTCCCAACTTCATCAGGTGGGCTGTGCCTATTTTCAGGAGGTCATTAGGAGTGGGCTTGTGGACAGCTGACATTCCCTCACTGGAGGAGAGAACGAATGGGAAGTATCACTGGACTTCACCTCAGATGGCGGGTGTTCGTGCAGTTCTTCCTAATAGTTGTCCTTCAGGGCCTCTGGAGGTACTCGAGATCATGAGCTGGGGCAAATTCCCCGAGAGGGGCTCCATCTATGTGGGTGTGGAAGCCATCATCCAAGCTGTGTGAAGACTGGACTATGGATGCTCTGACGTTAATCACATTCCTGCAGTGAACCCCTCACCTATGCATGTTAGTAAGCACAAGCTCACTAGCTCCCCGTGCTGAACTCCCCATGGAATCCTAGTTTGTTTTGCCACTGGGGCCTTTTGAGGAGAGATAGATCTTGCTTATGTCTCCTCAGGAAAGGAACTCTCACATCACACAGGGAAAGAGAACCTTCTAGAGATGGCTGCTGAAAGAAACCTTCAAAACTCGAAATCTGTCAAGCCTTCAACACCCTTCCTACACTGAGGACATGGAGGAACATCGTAGCAAAACTCTTCAGGGTCAGACTCAGCCCAGGGACAGGCATGACTGAGTAAGCAAATAACATATACATTGAACCAAAAAAAATGATACAAATGTTGTGTACTTCTATCGTAGTAATGGTGGTGTGATGATGGTGGTGTGATGATGATGATGGTGATGATGGTGGTGGTGGTGGTGGTGGTGATGATGATGATGAAAATCAGCACATTCAAGAAGTATTTGGTACAAAACATTTTCCTTTTACCTTTTATTTCAAGGGTACAAATTATTAGCTGAAATGTCTTCTTGGGACTGAAAGTCTGAAAATAGCTTTTTGTCTACTCTCTTCCATGGGAGTGTCCAGCAAGTAACAGGCTTCATTTGCTCCCATTTTACAGATGAGAAACAAAACAAATAACTGTATGTCTTAGCCAGCCACAAAATCGGGGGCCGAGTCCAGATGTCCGAACTTGGAACTCTGGCAAGTCTATCACATCCCCTGGAGACGTGGAAAGCAGAAAACAACCCCTTGGCACTCACTGCCTTGAGTCCTCCAATCTCAACACATCTTTCATTTGTCCTCTGAGATTCCAGGGAGATCAGTGTAACAACACGCTTTTCCAAGACACTGACAGATGAGAAGGGTCGGAGCCTTCAGAGACCCTCTAACATTTGGAGGCACTAACATGTGGACCGAAAGCCAAGTTCTGTGTTCTTAAAGATGCTCGAAGTGAAATTTGGAGAGGTAACCAGTTCCCATTGTGTGGGGGAAAATAGAACATTTATTAAAACCACTAAGAAATGGTTTTATGTGTCAGCCACTTCCTTCAAAGTTAAGACAGGAAGTAGTCAGCTCAAAGGTCTGAGACATCCCTACAGGAATGAAATAATATCCCCTGCTCCTGGAAATGAGCTCTCAATTGTAAGAGTGGCAGGCTTGCTTTTGGATGTGACCCGTGGACCCCAAATTTACATTTCTGTCATTAGCAAGAGTCACAGTGAAGATGGGCAGAGAACAGGTCAGTCCCTGTGGGATTATCTTGAACCCACATGTCTCTCCACAGACTCTCATTAGCCATCAGCCCTGTCTTCCTTTCCTTGTTTTACTGTGTTAAGCTGAAAAGTCTTTTTGCTCTTGGTGAAGAGGCCATTTACCATAAATGTCTGGCTTACTCTTGGTATTTAGCCAGTAAAAGAAAAAGGTGTCAGACATCTTCCCAACTCCCAGTATGCAAAACACAAGAAGAGTCGAAGGTCCTTTTCTTGTTCTGTGACTTCCAAGGTTTCCCTCGTCCTTTGGAGGCTGGATTGGAGCAAGCAGCCGACCACTGTGCCTACGATGCACATCGCAGCCAGCCACCAGCTTCTGGTTTCCACTTAATCCTAAGAGGAGAAATCTTCACAGATTGCCTGGCTTTCCTTGGGTATAGTCTGCATAAATGCCCAGGGTTTATGAAGCTCTATCCTCTTATTGGCCTGTCTTTACCTCTTCCTATATTGTGGTCCCTTCAGTCCCTGGGATATTTAGAAAACTGGGGCTCTTAGATTCATTAATAGATGAATTTAAGAATGACTCAAACAGAAGTCTGAAGACAATTTTAGTAGAGATTAAAAGGAAAACACCCCAGCTGTAAACCTTAGCAGCTGCCCGGAGGACAAGAATGAAGAAGAGAAGGGGGGAAATTGCTCTCTGTGAGCCAGTACAGAGGGCAGACATAGGACAAGCACTCATGTGGCAGGGAGGGGGGCTTTAAAGAAAGATGGGAAAGCCCAAGGCATTAGGGAAAGTGTGGTCTGAGCATGGATAGAGCATGTGAAAATGAAAAGTTATGCTTTTCTGAGGGATTCCGAAGTGGGAAGATCTATGAAGCCGTCTTGCTACCTCTCTGTAAGCTACCACATTAGGAGTGGGGGTTCTGTGAAGACTATGTAGAGTCTTCTTGAAGGAAAAAGTATTTCACCCATCTCCTTAGCAGGCTTAAGGTGAGCCCTGCCTTCCTAAGGGTGGTCCCTTGGTCAGGTGATTGGTTCAGCACAGGACAGAGCATTTATCGGCTTGACCAGGAGTTTCCCCTTGATGGTCCTTTATTGATGCTCTAACGAATGGATCCACCCCTAGCCTTTGCTCAGGTTCCTCAGCCTCCAGTTCCTGCTTGTGAGCCTAAGTGAGTAGACATTGACAGAGACTGGCTGGGGATAGGGCCATTGCTCTAGTTTCATGTATGTGCTAGAGTTTGGATTTGTCCTGTGTTCAATCATATAAACGAGCCTTCATGACCTTCACATAATGGATCCCATGTCAACACTTCCTATCGCTTTTATGGATATAATAGTTCATGATCATGCTACAAGCTAAGTCAATTCCCACAGGAACTCTGAAAGAAGGTAGTGTTCTACCAGCAATGATAATGAGCCCAGGAGGTCGCAGGATGTGCCCAGAGCCACAAGACTGGAAGCACAGAAGCAGTTCCTAACTTGGCTTCACCTCGATAGGGTCTTCTTCTGTCTTGAAGAAAGCTTTTGAAGAGACTAGGAAAGGCTCAGGCCACAGCCTACCTGAGATGCTTAGTTCTTACGATTTGAAGTCGCAAAGTCCTCTGGGGAATGATGGGAACTGTAGGCACTTCATCCAGGAGAATCTGTGGGCATGCGCACATGGACATGCATTCGCTGACATCCTTTTGCATATTGTTGGAGGGCTACCTCAAAACAAACAAAAGGCACTTTTTGTGGTTGTTTCTGGATTATTGATGATTCTTCAACTCCGGCACAGTATTTCACAACTTAATGTTTCCAAAGAAAGCTCTGTCTCACAAAGCCACAGGCAGAATCCTCACCTTCCCAGAGAGATCCATCCCTGCAGCACTGAAGACAGATGCCAGGGCCTGCAGAAAGGGCACAGTCCTGGGAAAGTGGATGGGTGATTCATTCAACATAAATAATGGATCCTAATGAATGTGCAAAACGCCCTCTGAGGACTACTGTCAATATCCAGGCTCTATGAAAGATCTGCCTTTCTGTTCCTGGAACAGCGTCTGTCAGGGGGCAACACTTTTGCAGAAGACATCAGCTCCCGGGTTAGTAAAATCCACCAAGACCCAAGATCACAGAAACAGTCTCTTAGTCTCCATCTCTCTTTCTGACTTTTTTCTGTCACTCTTTATGTCTTTCTCTGTGTATGTCTGTCTCTGTCTCCAGGTCTGCTTCTATCTGTGTGTGTGTGTGTGTGTGTGTGTGTGTGTGTGTCTGTCTGTCTGTCTGTCTGTCCCACAGCCGAGGGTTATACTCCTCTCCAGTGGAATCACAGCATCTGGGTTTTTGGAGCTTCTGTCCGGCAGGTTGTCCTTCTGAGAGCATATGGACACCTCCTTTCTGCGCTCACTCCCTCATGTTTCAACATTCACAAGGTGGGATGGCCTTAAAAGATATTTATTTGTAAGAGAGTACCATGTCATGAGCTAATTAGGAATATTTTCATTTTCATAGTGGCAGATTAAATAACATTATACTTAACAGTAAGTATTATGTAAATTCCGATCATTTCTGGATAGACAATAAATTTGAAACGTTTTTTAAAAAGTTGAAAATGGGGGCTGGAGAGATGGCTTAGTGGTTAAGAGCACTGACTGCTCTTCCGAAGTTCCCGAATTCAAATCCCAGCAACCACATGGTGACTCACAACCATCCATAATGAAATCTGATGCCCTCTTCTGTAGTGTCTGAAGACAGCTACAGTGTACTTACATATAATAAATAAATAAAATCTTTAAAAAAAAAAAAGTTGAAAATGCTTAAAGCCTCAAAGTCCTAAAATAGAATAAATAGGCTTAAAATTACCTCTGATAAGTCTCCCCCATTTTTGATACAGGGTTTCTTTATATAACAGCCATGGGTGTCCTGGAACTCCCTTTGTAGATCAGGTTGGCCTAAAACTCACAGAGATTTGCCTGCCTATGCCTAAGTGCTGGCATGAAAGGTGAACACCCTACACCTGGCTATTTCTGTTCATTCTAGACTTCAGGACTCTCTTTTTTGGCTAAGTGATTCCACCTGTGCTTTCATACTGACCATTTGTCCAAGTCATGTCCACTTAGAGGCTCAAGGTTCCCGGGAAGCCCCGCTGCCCACTAGACACTGAGTAGATCAAATACATCGCAAAGCTTGCCATGTTTCCCCATCAATGTGAGGGGATCTTTGACATCTTGGACTGTGCTCAAAGGAAAGATGTATCATGAAGTCACAACTCCGTTTATTAGCAGAAAGTTGAGATGAATCTTCATGGGCCTCCTTGAAAACAGATGTTTTGTGTCCTGAGCACCCAAAGTGTACATCTTGCTCTGCTGAGGATGTTGCGGCAATGAGGGTCATAACTGGTGTTACGTTCAGAAAGCTCTGAAGAAGTTGGCACATGTCAAAGAATGAGTAATTCAGGTTATGGAGGAGGCAGGCTCCAAGAGCTTGAACAAACAAGGAACTTACTGACGAGGGTGGAGCTAGAGGTAGCAGACAGGTACTGTGCCACTCCCCTGTGCAGTTGTGCTTGCATTTGCACGAATCCTCCCCAGACGGTGTGTGAGCCTGGGACACTGAGCAGCTATTACATGCATATAAAGAGCCAGCTCCACAAGATGTAGAAGACTACACTTCTGCCCTCCTTTCTGGAGCCATAAGCATCTCTAGTGTGAGTACTCTCGAAGCTAAACTGCCTTACAGGAACTAAAGAAGGAACATGGTTTCCTTTAGGTATGCTGAGCTGAATTTCTCCAGTTTTGTGTGCTTTTTCTAAGGACAAAAAGGTACTAGAAAGGTTGGAGGCAGAGTAGCCAGGGCCAAAGATGTTTCAGCTTCCTGGATTGGAGGCAGAGAGACATGCTTGGTTCTGAAGACAAATCAGAGAGAGCTAATGAAGTATGGCTGGCTTCATAAGGGGTGTGTGGTCTAGGGGATACACAGCAGTGCAGGGTTGGGGGCACTTCTGCCATCATGGGCTTCCACTGCCAGGCAGCTTAGGCATGAGGTTGTTTGTTTAAATACATAGAGAACTTTCTTTCTGAGATACATCTTAATGCTCAGAGAAGGGTGGGGAAGTAGAGGGATTAAGGCCCGGAGGGTGTGTGGAATTCTGTCCCACTGCAGCTGGGTCAAAGAGCTGGGCGGACAAGAGAGAATCACTGGAGGCTAATGGAGCTCTTTTTAACAGAGTATCTTCTTACACCGTTTTCTGTCCATATAAACTCTGTCTGTGTGGTCCACACTGCCCCAGAGGACTCCTGGCAATCTGTATTTCTTTCACCATTTTAAAACTTTTTTTTTCTCCTCTGAAGGTATGTCTCCCATGAAGACAGGAAGAAGGGAGTCCTTAGGCTGGGTTGACAAGGAGGGCCAGTCCTGAGGTAGTCTAGGCCCTGTCACAGGGAGGGCTGATCCTCCTCTGCTGAGGTGGTTTAGGCTGGGCTGACAAGAAGGATGGATCCTGAGGTTGGCTGAGCAAGAACAGAAGCAAGTCCTGAGGGAATTGAGGCTAGGATTTAACCCATTTTAATACCTCTCAAAAATGAAGAGGTTCTAGGATCTCCAGACCCTTGAAGATATACCCAGTGAACATGGGAGCCAGAACCTATGTGCTGTGTGCCCCACAGAGAGCAACCCAGGAAGGATAACACCCCAATCTTCCTCCTCAGTGCACATAAAAGGCAAGGCACAAAAAGCAAAGAGAGGAGTGGCCTAGCCCGGACCACAGCAAAGCACTAGAGAAAGAATTGGCCAGGCAGGGAAGTGAAGAGGGGAGAGAGGCAGACTAAGGACTTACTCAAAATATAGGAACCCACCACCGTTTTCATAAACCTGTATAATTTCATAAGTGCATTCTAAATATTTATCCTTATACCCACAGATAATGTAGCTCTCAAGTATCAGGAATTGCAGCAGGAGACTATTAGAGAAAGCCACAACCAGTCAAGATACAGAGAACACCTGACTGGTGCCCAGTTCCAATTGACACAACTATACCACACTGCCTGGATCTAAGGCTCAGGAGATCTAAGGCACAGAGGAGAGAGCAGGGAGACTGTAAAAGCCAGAGGACCAAAAATTCTGCTGTGGTGTGGTGCCTTCCAGTTGTGATAATGTATTAGCTATTTTTCTATTGCTATGAGAAAACACCGTGACCAAGGCAATTTATAGAAAGAAAAGTGTATTTGGAGCTCACAGCAGCTGAGAGCCTACATTTTGAGATAACAGCTGTGCAGGAGGGAGGGAGGGAGGGAGAGAGAGAGAGAGAGAGAGAGAGAGAGAGAGAGAGAGAGAGAGAGAGAGAGAGAACTGGAGTGGTATGGGCTTTTGGAACCTGAAAGCCCACTCCCAGTGGTGACACACCTCCTAATCCTTCCCAAACAGTTCCAGCAACTGGGGACCAAGCATTCAAGTATAGGAGATTCTGGGGACCATTCTCATTCAAACTACCACAGTCAGGAAAGTGATCCCCATGAGATCTTAAGTACATGACTGCTTATACACCATCCAGCAACAATGGGCATTCCAACCTAGAAGGGGGGAAATCTCACCTCTAAATGGGGTCAATTAAAACCTTTGGAAAGGGAGAACTGAATCTCCCCCAGGGATGAGCCCCTGATTGGTTATCCAATGCCACGTGCTCGGGCCTCGTGCTGGCAACACTGACTTGCTTGGCAGGTTGCATTGGCTTATGTGTTCGTCTATATCTAACATCCATGGTTGAAGGAGAGGAGGCTATACATTTAGGGGGAAGTTAGGGAGTACTTGGGAAGGATAGGAAGTGTGCCGCCCCTTCTCCTTGGAGACTATTGGCTACCAGCCTGAGAGGACAAAGGAAGCAGAGACAAAGAGCAGGATTTGGACAACTGTGAGTATGACAGAATGACCTCCAGAGACTGCCCCTGTGAGACAAGTCTATTCCATTGTTCAGGGATAGGGTATATCAGGGCTTTTGGGGGATACAAGTGAAAGGGGTCAGTTGGTCATAACATCAGGTGAGTGGGAAGGGCTGGTTGGTTATAATACAGCACCTAATTGTCAGGAAGTCAGTCAGGAAGCCAGAATGGGACTTGTGTGCCCAGTTATGCAGCTTTGCAGAGACTCTGTACAAGGTCACTTTTCAGACAAGGCCAGCCACCTGTGTTCAGGGACACTCTCCAGACAGAGGCAGAGACAGGGAAGCCCCACTGAGCTAGAGAGTCTCCCATATCACTCTGAGCTCAGGAAGCCATTTGGTCATTGGGGTGCTGCTCTCTTAATAGCAAGGTTCCCCAACAGGGAAGGAGGAAGGAAGCAGAAGACTGGCATAATCATATTTAATTAGAATTTTTTTTTAATGTACATTAAAAAAATATGGCTCTTGGATTGGGCTATTCAAGGCAGTGAGAGTTTCTTAACTTCAAAATGGATGGGGTTGGCTATATGGTGCAGCATGTAAGGGTGCTTGTCATCAAGCCCGATACCCTGAGTTCGATCCCCGGGATCCACATGGTAGAGGGAAAGAACTGACTTCTCTGCCAACTGTTCTCTGACCTACCTCTACACTTTTGCCACGGCATGCTTATGCCACCCATGCATAGATGACACACAAACACAAAATCAATGTTCAGAACGCTGATTAAAATGAAATGGACTGCTAAGTCAGAGCCCTCTGTCCTCCCCGGCTCCCCTACTGCCCCCGCAGATGTATAGCTCTGCAAAAACAGCTGCATAAAACACCCCCTCTGATAGACATAGTTAGGGGTGAAGAGAAAGGTAGCTCATTCCAACTGAGCCAGCAGGCAGAGCAGGCACGCCGGACCCAACTTGGAAGTGCTTGGCTCTATTGCTCCAAGCAGTAAGTACTAAGTTCTGTTTCCACCGAACACGAAGATATAAGTGGCTAGACTTCCTGCTACTTAACTATTCCCCCACCCCCACCCCCTTCTCCCCCTCCCCCTCCCACTCTCCCCCCTCCACTTTATGATGAACTCTGCTAACTTTACCCTACAGCATCTATAAACCTGGGAATTCTAAGTAGGATTCTGGGAAGCTTTACCCACACCCATCAGAAGACCTGGCGTCAGTATCCCCATGTTCCGGCAACCACTTTAATCATGGTCAGCCCAAACCTCAGAAGCTAGAGAAAACTTCCCAAGCTCAAATGTTGTTAGACAGGTTGGGCATGGCTTACCTGGCTACCTTGGTCAGCAACACAGAGGCTGCAGGAATGCTGCCATCTTGGCCTGAGCACCATCTCAAACCTACCTGGAGGTCAGGGGGTATTCATACTCTTTGTTCCCTGTGGTCTCTCCTCCCAGGCTGGCTGCTGGCTCCAGGACTGTTCTTAGCAAAAGGACAAACCCCTGGGCACCCTGCAGCAGCACAGTCATGCCAAGTCTGACCACAGCTGTTCATTGATAGAGCCCATGCCCAGGTCCCTGAGACCCAGCTCTGACTGAACTCATTTGCTCAACTTATCTCTGGGAAAGCTGGCTTAGGAGCCAGGGCGCTATGGATGGCTTTAGCTCCTCTTTCTCAAAGTCTTCTCCCTCTTTCCAGAGCTGCTCTTCACTTGCAGTGAGCCCATTTGTTTCTTCTTCTCCACTGAGTGCCTTTCCTAAGGGCCATAGGCAGAGTAGGGCAAGAATCTATACCATAGAAGCAGCCATTTTCTACATTAACTACCACTGCACTGGGACCATGACCACAGGCACAGCAATGCCTTACATTTGCCCCCTTCCTAAAACCACACACACAAACACACACACCACCATCATCACTACTACCACCAACACCAGATTGCACACACATACACACCACACCAGACCACACACACACAAACCACACCACACCACACACACACACACACACACACCATACCAGACCACACACACATCCACACACTCAGACAGACAGACACACCATCAAACCACATACAGTCACACACACATGCACATGCACACCCCATACATACACACACCACACAAGACCACACACACACCAAATCAGACCACACACACACCACATCAGACCACACACACACACCACCACTACCACTACCACCACCACCACTACCACCAGAACACACACACACACACAGACACACACAAACCTGTTCTCAGGTCATGTACTCATTAAACTTCAGGCCTGGATAAATCCCCTCTGCCGAATTTGACCTTCAGAAACCTGTCTCCCTAACACCTCTGCTATTCTGCATCCTTCTGTAGGCACAGAAGTCATGCCAAGCCACTCAAATCAATACCTGTCCCCTTCTTCCTCTTGCTGTGCCAAGTATCTGTGTATCCTCATTGCCTCCTGAGGACTAAGCTCCTGTAGAGACATGGGGCCTGGGTGTGCCTAGCACCTGGCATATTCTTTGACATGCATACAGGCTCTTAGGTTGCTGAGTTATACAGGGTGAGTCGGGGGAATACTAAGAGGGCAGATATGGACTAAGAGCAGATATGGAGTAAGAGACAAGAACTCAGGGAGCAGAACTTGGATCAGGAGTGGAGAACTACTCCAGAAAAGTAGGATATGGATTCAACCACAGACTTCCCGTGTTCATATGAACTGTGAACACTAGTGCATGGCTCATTGCAGGGTAAAGCTAACATGAATTCATAAATGGTCTGACTCAACTCTGGCAGCCTCATATTCTAGCAAAGGATTATGGAAGGCAAGAGAGAGTTGTTACATAACTCAGGGAAGAGAGCTAGGAATGGGAGAGGGAAATCACGGAGCTGGCTTCGGCAGTATTGGGGGCTGGCAAGCCTGAGATCCACAGGGAGGAATGGCAAACTGACCCAGGAAGCAGCTGGTGTGTCCAGAGGCTTTCTTCAGGCCAAATATTTGCTCGATCAGGAAACTTTCTTTTTCCCCAAGGGTCTCAGCTGCCTGGTGGAGGCCCACCTACAATGCACAAGATCAGTGCTCACAGCATTTTCGAATGCTTCATGGCCTCAGACACATTGTGTTTGGCCAAACAGCTGGGCATCTTGGCCCAGACATACACATAACACATAAAATTGACCACTGTGGCTGTTCTGTATGTCCCTGAGCCACAGACAGACATCTAAAACACTATTGTAGAGCTGGGTAGACTGTGTATGGCTCTTGGAGGAAGCGCTCCAGCAGCACAGGCTTTATCAACACAAAAACACATATGAAAACAGCCTCACTGTGAGCTGGGCGGCAAAGGGGCTGCTGCCTTCAAAGCGAAGATAGAACAGATAAGAAAATCAAGTTGTGCTAAGCATAAGTCAGAGAGGGCCAGCTCAGCCCACGAATGATCCACATCTTCTGCCCCTTCCTCCTCCTGCTGTTTCCTGCTCTTTAATAGCTCTGGGAAGGGAAAGACAGAAAAATTTAAGAGATCTTATCGAGGAAGTATGGCTGTGTGTACCCCGGGCACACCCACATCCATGGAAGGGTAGACCAGATGAGAGGCAGGTAACAAGTCAGCTTGCTATTATTCACAGCACCTGTTTTCAATTACTCCCGTCATATTTCATAACTCATAGATAAGTTTGGCTGCTGAAGCAAAAGAAGAGTCTGTTCCGTCTATGCACTAATCTGCACTGTTTAAAGTGTACAAAAGTCCTACGTCGGGGCTGCCTTATGTGGAACACACAGAGTCAAGCACTACCAAGAGACCAGGGACTCCACAGGAGAGGGATGTCAGAGATAATAGTAATGGGAGGGGCAGGTATTGAGATGATGGTGATGGGAGGTACTGGGATGACAGTGATGGGGGAGGGGTACCGGGATGCCCTCCCATGGCTGTGGGCTATGGGTGTTTATTTCATACTTTTAACTAAACCGGTGGGCTATGTACTATTTCTCACTATTTGAGCTAACCTCACCCTAACGGGAATCAAGGAGTTTAAATCTGGTTTCCAATGCTGTAAGATTCTGAAGGTGAAGGGTAAAGATGGACCAGAATACTTTCTGGCCCTGAACTAAGGGACTTCCCCAACCTACTGCTACCCAACTCTAAGCCATGTGTTTGTTGTGGTTGTCTGTTACCATTGCAATTAAATTTGGTGGTAACAGAAACAGAGGTAAACATGAGGAGTTTCCTCACCTTGATCAGGTTGGAAACAGAAATATTCGTATACACTACTCTTATTCACCACAGCACCTGAGGCCACAACAACCACCATAACATGAAGAAACACAAGCCTTGGGCTGAGAAGGGAAAAATTAGACTGTTCTATATGCAGATAGTATAACTGGTAAGGTAGAAGAGTCCCAGTAAATTTACTCAAAAAAAAAAAAAGGGGGGGGAGAAGGAGAGAAGGAAGGAAGAAAAGAAAGAAAGAGAGAAAGAAAGAAAGAAAGAAAGAAAGAAAGAAAGAAGGAAGAAAAGAAATGGGGAAAATCCTTACAAATTGAAAAATGATTGCAATATATAAGACTAACATGCAAACAACATGTTTTTATGGCAGCCATGTATTGATTAAATTTAAATCATGTATGGCATTCAAGGCACGGAGACACATACTTCACAAATAAAATTCTCAGAAACTCTACATAGCAATTTCATTTTTTCTTTCATTTATAAAATGCTGATAGAACAAACCAAGGAAAAGTTGCATAGGTCACATAGAGAGGCATGCCATGTTCACAGAGCAGAAGATGTACCACAAGCAAGGGATTGCCTCCTCCCAGTTTGACTCACAGCTTTAAGAACATGACCATCAAAATTCCCCCAAGGGTTTCTAGGGAGGACCATCAAAGTTGATGGGGAAAGACATGTGATCAGGAGCTGTTGGAAGCAGGGAGGATACAGGGAAGGACACAGCCACTTGATATTAAACCTTGTTATATCTTCATTAAGGTAACACAGTCCTGGAGGAGGAGTGAGCATGGAGATCCATCCATGGGGCTTGGAAACACACCCTTTCAAATACCCCAAGATTGAGTTGATGGAAGAATACCCTTTTCAACTGAGAGGGAGAGAGAGGTTGGGATAAATTGTCAACCACTGAGTTGTATTCAATCCCTTCAGATTGTATATTGAAGCCTAAACACTCTACAACTATACTTGGAGTTCAGGCCTTGAGAGAGAGGGTAGGACCTAATCCGAGGAGGAAGAGACTGTGGTCCCTCTTCCATCCATCCATACTCAGAACAAACACAGGAAGGAGATGCCACCTGTTAAGGACAAAGACGGCATACCAGAAACAAACCTCTTGTGAGCTGACTTTTGGTTTCTATACCCAGAGACTTCTAGAAGTCAGTCTCCATTGTGCACTCCTCTGGAGTATTTGGCTACAGAGGCCCTGCCATATTGATTTATGAGAATTATCAGAGTCCTTAAACCTGACACCAGGAATGGAAGATTATGTGATCCCACCAGAAAAGACCACCAGGTGATAGATGAAACTACTAACATTAAATACCTTTAGAAAAAGTGGTATGAAAACCTCCCACTGTAGAAGTGTGTGTGTGTGTGTGTGCGCGCGCACGTGCGCGGTGCATGAGTGTGTACGTATATATGCATATATATGACCATAAAGCTCTGTGGGGCTTGAAAATACAGATACACGTATTGAAGGAGAAAGTAGGGAGTTGAGTGGAGTTGCCCTAAGACAGGTGATAATGCTCCTACTAGACAAACTAAAGTAAAACTCTGAGTGGCAGAGATAGTCTTCGGTTTTGGGGGCTGCATTATTTTTTTCCACTCTATATGTTCAAATGTGCCCACCACTCAAGGGAATCTACAGAGTCCATGCAACTCCTATCAGAATCCCAATGAGATTTGGGCAGAAATACATTTTCAAAAATCCTAAAATTCAAATGGAATATCAGAAGAACCCATGTAGCAAAAACCAACCCTAAGCAGGAGAAGGTGACTGTGGAAGATTGTGTTTCCTGACGTACAGTGTTTCAATGGCCCAAACAGAATGACATGTCCGAAAACAGGCACAGATACAAAACAAAGTAGAAAGCCCAGAAATAAATCCACACATATACAATCAACCAATCTTCACCCAGGTACACAAGGGGGTGGGGTCTCTTCAAACTATCAGTGCCAGGAAATGTGGATATTCACATGCAGAAAAATGAAATCAAGTTTTTATATCCCATTGTTTCAGTTTGCTTACTGTTGATGTACTAAAACTCTAACCAAAACCAGCCTAGGGGGTAAAGAGTTTGTTTGTTTGGAAGCCAAGGCAGGAACTCAAAGCAGGAACTTGAAACAAAGAAACCAAGGAAGAGGAGCCTGTTTGTTCAGTGGCTTGCTTCCTCTGGCTTGCTCATTTACCTTCCTTATACAGCCCAGGCCCACCTGCGCCCTCCCCTCAACACACACACATACACACACATTAATCAACCATCAAGGACAATGCTATGAAGACTATGAAGATAGGGCCACAGGTTCATCTGACAGAGGCAATTCCTCAGCTGAGAGTCCCTCTTACCAGATAAGTCTGGGTTTCTGCCAAGTCCATAGAAACTAACCAGTGCACTCTCTGTGTGTAAAAATAACTTACACAGAGTTGAGACTTAGTGCAAGAAGCAAAGCTTAAAAACGCCTAGAAGGAAATGGGGGGTGGGGGCGGGGCGTGTGGGTCTTGGGCTGGGGCAGGAATTCTTGGGGCAAAAGTGAAAGCGGACAAAAGACATTATGTTAAAGAAAAGGGTGCAGCACAGCAAAAGAGGCAGCCTGTGGTAGGGGAGAAAATATTCAAAAGCCAGACACCCAATAAGGAATCAACAGGGAACCACAGGAAAATGGACCGAGATCCTAAGCAGACTCGTCTCAAAAGAAGCTGTCAACAAATAGCAACTTGGAAGAGAAAGGGCTTCCTTCTTAGGGTTCAGGATACAAAGTTACAGTTTGTCGGTCGCTGGAGGACAGAGTCGGCAGAACTTGAAACCTTCACTCACATCTCAGCAGTGAGCAGGGAGAAACTAAAGTGAGTAGGGAAAGCTTGCGTGCTTAGAGCTCAGCCAGCTTTCCCTACTCTTGCAAAGCCCAGGACCCAGTCGTGAAATAAGGCTGCCACCTTCAGCCTCAATTAACTCAATTAAGAAAATCCCTCACAAGCATGCCCAGAGGCCAACCTCATCTTAATAATTCCTCATTGAGACTCTCTTCCCAGGTGATTCTTTGTTATGTCAAGTTGACCATTAAAACTAGCTGTCATCTCAGGAAAATGCAAATCAAAGTCACAGTGAGGTGTCAACACTTTCTTTAGGATAGATAGCTCCTAGCACCAGCCACAGACAAGAGCTGACAAGCAGGAAGCCTCTTAGCTCTTGATGAGAATGTAAGTTGGTTCTATTACAGAGAATGCTAAATAGCATGGAGACTTCTCACCAAGTTGAATGTTCTTCATAGGAAGGTGGCTGGCTCCATTGCACAAGGGATGGTACATCAGACATCTAACACTCACAGGACCCAGGATCCTACTGCAAGAACACACGCACAGAAAATGAGTTCAGAGTTCTGAAGAGACACAGCCCCTCCCCCCACTCCACTGTAGCAATGCACGCATTATCCATGCCAAACTGGAGGAAAAGGGTGACAGAAGGCAGAATTAGTGTGGAAAGTAGGAGATGCTGGGCAAAGGGTGTGATATTTCCATCATGCTGGACCCACAAGCTCTAGGAAAGTAATCCTTAGCCTGGCAACCCCAGCGGATGGCAGGCAGACGTCAGAGCACAGATCAAACAGCAGGCAACACACTAAAGGGTGGACATATCCACTTTTGCTAGTGGCCTCTCTCAGGGCTCTGTGCTTGGCAGAGTGTTCTGGTTCTGCAATCATAAAAGATCCCAGGCCACCATCAGCTGGGAGACACTGTTAGCATGGCCTAGAGAGTTGATCAGCAAGGGAAGTCAGTGGATAAAATCCAGAAGGAAGTGGAAGTTTTCGAGCAACTTGCTAACATCCTGAGTCACCCTCTAAAAGAAAGAGCCAGATTTGTCGTGAAGAATTCTGGCATGGGTCACTGCACTGGGGGAGGGTGGGGGGGGGGGGACAGGGATGCCATGTGGTGAGACGAGATTGAGCTGTTGAGGAAGAGTAAAGACTGTGCTAAGGGGAAACGTTGTTTGAGGTGTCCTGTGGGCCTGGAGATAGAAGACTGGAGTTCAGAAGAAAGACTCGGTGGGCAGTTCACAAGAAGCTACCAAGAGGCAGGTAAGGTCTTCAGGGACACAGGTGGGCTTATGGGTATTTCCAGATAGTCCCAAGACCTTCAGAGCCAGCTCATGGTGATTGGTAGAAACCAAGATCGGTGACCTGCCTAGATGCCAATTGCACACAGAGATACCCGGTCCCACCCATGAGGGGCTCACCTGCCTGGACTCTTTCCTTCTCTCATTCCCTTGTGTGTCTTTGGTTTTAGACAACAAAAGGCACCTGATGTTTACTCTTATCTAAAATATTAGCCAACGTGTCCACATTCAGGGTGGAGTTCCCAGGAGACTCAAATCTACTTTAGCCCAGGCTCCGGCACCCGTCCATAGCAAGCGAGAAGGAGGCTCAGCACCGCCGTGAATAGCACCTCTGTGTAAGCCAACATAACAAACACATTTAGAAAGGGCCAGAGCAAAGCGCTGCTTCACTGCAGTCAGCCAAGCAGCCAGTGCCAGGTGTGTAATCTTACCTTTCATCAACAAGTGAGAATTCTTGGCTCCCTCTACACCAGTCTTCCCTCTTCTCTGGCCCACCTGGGACACGTACAACTTTTGACATGTCTTAAAGTACGTTTGCTTTGCAAAATTGATGGTAGTTTAGGGAAAGAGGGTCAGGCTTCATGAGACTGTGCAGGCTGCACGCTGAAGCTCACTATACTCAGTGCATTGGGTCCTAAAGCCTAGTCCTCGGTCAAACCAGGGCCACTGTTTAAACTCTGGCAGCCTGCATGTTTACGCTAGGGCTCTAGAATGATCTGATACCCTCACTTGGTTCATCCCATGTCTCTGTAATGTGAGGGATTCATCCACCACAGCTAGCGGGTTGGGCCTTCATATTCATATCCTTGAGCAGATGTGTCTGGTGACATCCACACCTTAGGAGGCTTCCTAACAAATTCAAGATGAGACCAAGAACCAGCATCCTTTCCCCAGCTTCCCACATTCACAGAGTGTCAGTACACAGAGGCACACATTCCCCAAGGGCTCTAGCCAAGAGCCCAAGAATACAGAAATGAGATTCAGCCTTCGTGATGAAAGTTGTGAGTCTGTAGCGATACCCAGACCCCCTCTGTTCACATAGGTGTCTTCAAAACCTAATGTTGACTTTATCCTCAGCTCTGAGTTACACCTCCTCCGTTGTCAAAAGGTAGCTGAGGGACATGAAAGACCCTCAGAAGACACAGCCAGCCACATTATCATTCTAGGTACACAGTGGTACTTAATCGTCCCTTTAGTTGGTAAACAAATACCAAACTACTTGTTACATGTTATGGAGAACACCATTTACCACTCTCTTCAAGGCCCCAGATCTCCTGATCAGAGATAGTCTGCTGAGCATCTTCATTGGTGTTCACAATCTGTGGCCCTGGAGAGACACCATTTATGGGTCTACATGTGGTTCCCAGGAAGCCCCTCTGCAGAAGGAATGGAGTCAAGTCGGCCAATGCTGCCTTCCGGTCCTTCCTTTTATCTGGCTATCAGGGAGCCTCGCAGTAAATTAGAGTCATTTTGAGCCAACTTTTAAATTATTTGATAAATATCTAATGAAGTCTTCATGTGCAAAACTGTTTGTATTTTTATCACAAAGGTGCGTTTCTTCTCTGCTGGAGCTGATGGTGTAAGTACTGCTCAGGCTTTCTGAGTGTGTTACATAGATGCCTGGTGCTCTGCCAGAAGCTTCTAGGGGGTCCAGGAGCAGGTCCAAAATGAGAGCAGAGTGTTTTAGGAAGACTCAGCCCAGTGCCCAGGAGAGGTTGAATTTGAAGCTCGGCTGCAGGCAATGTTCCCAGGACTGTGTACTCAGGAGTCTCTGCATGCATCCGAGCACACCATGGCTGTGAATCCTTTTGCTACCCCAGGCTTCTCCCTTCCAAGTTAGTATAGGGAGCAGTACCTGAGCACTGGGGTACAGAGCAGGCCAGCGACTGTCTTGAAGGAGCACATGCCTGTGCCGTGATCTAGGCAGTGTGGTACCCAGAAACAGTGTAACACCCAGACACAACTTACAGGGCCTGGGTGCCCTTGATTCACCGTGGTGGCACAGGCCTCCAACAGCTCCAATTGCCCAGAGTGAGAGAGCAGGCAGGCCTCACCTGCAGCATAGGGGTGAGAGAAATGTGTCCCCGCTGAGGGCCAGGCATGCAGTCATTTTTCCTAAATGTGGAACTGCCCCCAGCTTCCGTCAAGAGCAAGGAGCCCTTCCCTTGGAGAAGCTGTGTGTCTTTGAGCTCCCACCTTCTCATCCGCTTGTCCTTCTGCCAGGTCTCCTGTACCTAGCCACAGAGAGTGGATGTCCAACTTTTCCTGAATAACTGTTAAAAGTAGCACACACTTGCCAGAAAGAAGACACTGACTGCCCAGGGCAGGAAGCTCAGGCTAGAGCCCCGCATCATAGAAGTTGACTGTCAGGTTTGTTGTGGGCAGAGTGGAAGCCTTTGGATGAAGGGTTGACCTGTGGGACTAGCATGCTCACCCTCCCATGCTCTCCCAGGGCTCCCTTAGGATAGTCATGGTCATGGAGATGCCGGTTCCCACTGGGTGCAGATGATGTGACTGCTCCATCGTGACTTGCTGTTCCAGATGGAAGGAGCTAGGTATCCCTTTGGCATTTGTGGAATAGCCCAAATAGAACAGGTGCCAATCTCATTTACCAAGAGCCACAGCCCAAGCCCTCCACTTGAATATATTGACAGGCCAGTACATAAGCAAGACAGAGCACTATACCTCCGTGACGTCTGTCTGCAGACCGCCCACCGCCCTCCAAGCACCTCCATTCCCTACCTTCTACCCCTGCAACCTTCACTCAGTGACTCATAACTTTCTGAAAGTGTTTTGGCTGAAACTATTTAGTCTTAGTTTTGTTTTGTTTCGGGTTTTTTTCCAACCGAAGAAATGGTTTTGTGTGAATAAGACCGAACAAAACTATGTTTTATTTTTGAATCATGGAAGAGGATATTTTTAAAAGAATAACTGACATTATTTTTAAGTGGTGAGGCCAAATTACTCAGCTCTTTACATGCTGCCCAGGAGTACGTGGGTCCCGGCAAGGGCTGGTCTGGCTTATTTGTGGTTGTGGTCTTTTTGTATACCCACTAGAGGGGACACCAAATCTTTCTTAACTGTGAAGAGAGAGGGTCCCTGAAGGAGGACCCAGGAACTTGTCTACTCACCTGGCGTGGTGAAACCTTCCAGGATTCCTCAGTGGTGGTAAAATGAGACCCCAGAGAACATGGAAGTGCTTTAGCTGGCTGGATCAGCTCAGGAAGATCCAGGGAGTCAGCAGAGTCAGCTGAGTATGTTGGAGGTGGAGCATCTCTAGTGTGAGAGGTGGTGTACTGATGTTCCTTGTCTCCTTCTGACAAGCATACAAAATGAATAAATTCAATCAATCAATCAATCAATAAATAAATAAGGCTGAGTTGGAGACTGAAGGTGTTTTAAAAGGAGTTGAACATCCTAGCCAGCCTGTATAAAAGACACACAATCCAGGTATTTTATTTACAAGCCATAAGCCTAGATTGGACAGGTTGGGAGCTATTTTATCTTATTTCCCAGCCATAATGTCCCTTATTACTTGCTGTTTTCACATCTTCTCATGTTGGCTCCCCCCTCCCTTGGTCTCCTCCTTCCTGGAACTCCCTCACGACAAGTCCCACCTTTCTCCCTCTCCTGCCCAATCACGGCTTGAACCTTTCATTGACCAGTTAAATTGGGGAGCAGAGTTTATATCACTTGGTGATGCTCTCAGGCCTGGGGCTGGGGGGATGGGGCGGGGCGGGTATGGGAACCAGATTTTGAGAGCTACTATTTAGCATTAGAATACAAGCAGCATCAGGCCAACCCACTACTGATCTCAGCCAGGAAGTCACTGAACTGCATGGTCAGAAGGGAGCTGGATCAAGGGAAGCAAGCTGAAGTGAGAGGCAATTAAGTCGATAGCTGGTAGCAAAATATCCCGTGCCACCTCTGCCTGGAAGAACATGCTGTCCGTGGATCCCAGTGAAAACAGAAGCCGAAGTTGGACATACAGCTCACCCTTGTCAGGTTCAAACTTATCCTTAAAACACCTTAAGACACTGCCTGAGAATCTCGGTCTTCTGGGTACCAGGTCCCAGAACACAACCCAGAGGTCATCTCTGTCTAAGACATTCCTATGAATCTCAAATCATAATGGGAAATTAGATTCTAGGCCTTGCACAGGAACAACCTCTTACAGCTGGATCGGGGTTTGAGATCATCCATACAGCGACAAAAACGGGTGAGAAACGCCGGAATGTTCTTCATGGGAAAGACAGCACTCGCTCATCCTCTGATAGGCAACTTACAACCACCCTGTCTTTCCTGAGCTAAGCTCAGCTCCGAGGGATTTCCTTTGACTTCAGCTCTCTCATCTGTGTAGGAGCACCTGTGTCATAAAGTCTACGGTGCCCCAAAAATATAGATACTGCAGCCATACCCCATCACCATCTATCTGGTGCAGAGTTCTGGTGGAGCAGGTGAGGGGACAGTAAGGGCAGAAGGCTGGGTTCTGAGCTGGCAAGACTGGTGTCTGCAGATAAAGAACTTAAGGGGCATGGCTCTCTCAACACCCAGGGAAGAGGCCATGTAGGAACATGATAAGAAAGCAGAGGCCAGTGTCTGCAAGCTAAGAAAGAGCCTTCCTCTAGAAAACAATTTGTCCTAGCATCGGTATTGGAGACTTCTATCCTCTTCTTTGAGATTAAGTGTCTGTTCTTGGAGCACCAGGCCAGACAACTTAGGAGATGACATTTCAAGCTACTGATACCAGGCTGGCCTTGACTCGGGTGAGTTGTCATGACCAGCTGAAGGGGAGAGATCTCACACCAACCTTAGTTCTTCCAGGTCTCCCAACTCAGCCCAGGCCACTGATATGGACCCCAGATCTTCTGGACTCCAGTTGTCTCGCTGAACTCTCGTCAGGACTCCTGAAAAGCCAGAGGTTGCTAGTCTGGGAAACGTGGGCAGCAGGAAAGGGGCACTTACTAGGTTATCAGGCAAGGTACCATCTGCATGTTGTGTCTCTAAGTAGCCAGGTGTGAAACAGTGAGACATTTGATTACAGAAGGACAATGGACTGTTTCCAGAAACATTTCCAGCACTGCTAACAGCGGCTGAGCTATGAGACCAACCTCGGTGTCCATCAACAAAGGAAAGGATGAGGGAAATATAGCTTGTATGCATGAGAGGATGTTTTCTCAGCCATAAAGAAAAATGAAGTTGGGACATTTGGAAAAAATAAAAACTGGCTACAACTGGGGACCACAAATACTGAATGACTTAAGTCAGTCTCAGACAGACTGCATTGTTTTCTTTCATTCACGTGTCCTGGACTTTATACAGATTTATAAAACCATACATGTATAGATGGCATAAAAGCAGAAACCTGCAGAACAAAAAAGTTTATGTGGGGGAGAGGAAGCTGAGGAGGAGAGAGGATGCACATCAGCCCCAGGACACACACATCCCAATGTCCTCTTGGCTTTGTCCAGTAGAGGTCTTGGCCTGGCTCCACCTGTCGGTCCATGTTTTCCTACAAACCCAGCTACTCCTTACCACCAATTCTTTCTTCTATCCAAATGGGGTGTGTGCTACATACATGCATGCATAAAAGCAGAATTATGTAGACTTGAATAGTGATAATAATTAAAATCAATTTTAAGGCATTTTTATTAGATATTTTCTTCATTTACACACCATTTACAAATGCTATCCCCAAAGCCCCCTATACCCTCCCCCGCCCTGCTCCCCAACCCACCCACTCCTGCTTCCTGGCCCTGGCATTCCCCTGTACTGGGGCATATGATCTTCGCAATAAGAAAGTATCTCAACTTTCCTGAGTGTGAGACCAACAGTGTAAAGAGTGGAGAAAGGTACCGCTGATGGAAGTCAGTGTCTCACCCACCCAAGGGCCTCAGCATAGCAGAGCACCCACCACCACCTCCCGGTGAACTCCGGACCTTCTGAGAGAAGCAGCCAGTATGAGGGGAGATGGGAGGTTTCCTTGGGTGGTCAGGAAAGGGCCACCCCTGCTCAGAGCCAGGTGAGGTGGGAGGGAGAGCCCCGCCCAGGAGCTCAGTGCACATGCAACTTGGCGCTGTGCACCCTCCTGACGAACTCTCAGACCACAGGGCAGGGGTGAGCATATTTTTAGCTCTGCCTATAAATATTTGAGTTAAATTTTTATTAAATCTTGATGATTCATTCCATAATTATGGCTTCTCTCTGTGAATTGCTTGCTGTTAGATCATTTCTAGAATTAAAAGAAAACTCCCAGGTATAAATCGCTACCTAAGACATCCAACCAGACCTGAAGGGCACCGGCAGAGCAATCACCCACCCTGCAATGGGAGCTGCTGGTTGCCTCTCCATCTCCAGCATGTGCCTCCACCCACCTGCTCTGCTGGCCACCTCCTTCCTAATCATTAAGGGAGGAGAAGAAGGCTTCTCACCCTCAGCTCTCTGCTCTCCTGCTTGTGAACTTTAGATCCTGGGCTTCTGGCATGGAAGATGAGGAAGGCAGCATTCTGGAAGTCCTGAGAACTCATGGCTACGTTTTAGGACAGCAACAAAAGAAACTTAGAAAGATGGTGTGTCTCATGCTGGAGATAACTCCTAGGCCATGCCAAGCAGAGCTATCCCCAGGGCCACAGAGATTGAGAAGGATGCCCACCCACCCCCAGGACACACACAGCTCACTGTCCTCCTGGCCCTGTCCACTAGAGGACTTGGCCTTGCTAGACCTGTCCATGGTTTCCTGCAAACCCAGATACTCCTCACCAGTACTAACTCTTTCTTTTACCTAAAGCAATATTTTCAAAATCTCTCCCATGCCAGGCTGTCTTTGTATAAATAAAGGCCTTGCTACTCACTTGCTCTGTGAAAAGACAACACCCCCCTCCTGTGGAAGGAGGGAAGTTATGGCTCCTACCCAGACACACTGAGAAAGAAGGTGAAGCTCACAGCGGCTGCATGACGCCTGCCATCGTTGAACTGTTCTTGGGGCTATTGCCCCTGACAGGGTGATTCCTGCTACTGACTCTTAAACATTTCACTTGCCTCAGATTTATCCGGCTTTCACAGAATACTGCTGTCATTTTATGATCAAATCATGCTTGCTGAGTTTACACCCCAAATCAAGGCACACTTGGAGCATCAGGCATCGTCTAGGTTTTTTTTCTTTTCTTTTCTTTTTTTAATAGATATTTTCTTTATATACATTTCAAATGTTACCCCCTTCCCTGGTTTCCCCTCTGAAAACCCCCTATCCCATTTCCCCTTCCCCTGCTCACCAACCCATCCACTCACTCCTGCTTCCCTGTCCTGGCATTCCCCTACACTGGGTCATGGAGCCTTCTCAGAACCAAGGGCCTTCTCCTCCCATTGATGACCAACAAGACCATCCTGTGCCACATATGCAGTTGGAACCATGGATCCCTCCATGTGTACTCTTTGGTTGGTGGTTTAGTCCCTGGGAGCTCTGGGAGATCTGATTGGTTCATATTGGTTCCTCCTATGGGGCTGGAAACCCCTTCAGCTCCTTTGGTCCTTTCTCTAGCTCCTCCTGTACTCAGTCCAGTGGTTGGTTGAGAGCATCCACCTCTGTATTTGTCAGGCACTGGCAGAGCCTCTCGTGAGACAACTACATCAAGCTCCTATCAGCAAGCACGTGCTGGCATCCACAATAGTGTCTGGGTTTGGTGACTGTATATGGGATGGATCCCCAAGTGGGGCATGCCTTCAGTAAAGCAGAGGAGCTCACCCTGGAGCAGAATACATTCCTTAATAAACTAGTCCATTCCTTAATAAACTGCACAGTAGCCAGCAAATGGAGGAGAAACATGCTATGTGGGGCACACAGAAGGATGACCACAGGACCCTCACAGGGTGGATGCAAGAGTGCTGGCCTCCAGCAGGCTACACAAGAGGCCAAGGTGGGGCCTCCCTTGTAGAGGCCAAGTGGCTGCTTCACAAACACACACTCCCAGGTTTGGATCCTGCATCTGCAGAAGCACGTAGATGACCAGCTGTCTGGCCGGCTGGCTGTGGGATGCAGTACAGGCTGCCTCTCCTCACAGGGTAAACACGCTCGCTCCGGAAGACTGCTCCCTTAAGTACTCAGCCACAGATTTGTTTTCTTTAAAGGAAACTGAGGACAATTTTTCTATTGTATAAAACTAAGCCTGTGGCACATTCATTCCTCACACCTGCCTCCCTCTTGGGAAGTGAAGCCTAGAGACTCTCTAGTGAGCCAGTATCCAGAGGTTCTTGTAGTTCCTGGACACTGGCAGGATAATACAAACCACTGTCTATGAAGGCACACAGCCCTGGGGAGGCCAGGCATACTCTAGAATCCTGAGACACATTCTCCAAACCTCTGCATCTGCCTGCGTGGCGCCTCCTTTGGGCTCTGTGTGCCATGTGCCTGCTTCTTTTAGAGAAGCCACAGAGAACCTCAGATTTTCCTGGGAAGCTTGTGGTCTGGGGCAAAGGTTCTAACATCGACAGCCCAGCAGAGATAAGCAGCTTCTGCCCTTTGGCAGGCAGCTCCAGCTTTTGGAAACTATAAAACTAACATCAGACGTAGATACAGAAACTCCTGCCTGTGAAGGCTAGAAATGGATGTTTGCCTGTGTCCAGAGAGTCCACCGCTGGCCCTTGTTATTTGGGGGTTTTCTGTTATTTTTATGGTTGCTTCCATACTGCAGAATAATATGTCAACATGACCAGCCTGAGGATGCTACAAATCTCTGTGGGTCAAGACAGATTACAACACAGAACAGAGACCATCAGAGGTCATCTGGAATATCTTCTGCCAACCCTGACCCCAGTCCTGACCCCAGAGACTGGGGACTCTGATCCTGTCTTATTTCAGTCACACATGGTTCATCTTTTTTGTGCTAAATATAGCACAAAATCTGTCCTGCACAGGACTTGGGTTTTTTTTTTTTTCTTAGAAAACACTTCCCAGCAGCCCCCAGTGAGACTGTAGCTGCTTCACATAGTCCTCTAACGTTCTGCCAATGGGGAGGGCCCAGCTCCCCCACTTCTGTTCATCATTAGTCCAGCCTAGCCACTCTGGTTACTCAGTCGCCTCAGCACTTTTGTGGCCCTGCCCTGTAGACCTGTGCCTCTGCTAAAGGTGCTGCATGGACCAGCTTCTGGGTTTTGCTGACTCCGCTTCCCACAGATGTGTACTGATGAGGGAAACTAGAGTGTTAAACCCCTGATATATTGTTCTTTGTCTTTCGTTCCGCTACTGCCCACCCATATCCTCCACTGTACACCCCTGGCCTCCCTCCCCCATGCTCCCTGTGGCAGATGGAGGTTGTGATATCCCTACTCTATGTGGTTCAAGTAGACACCTTCATGTCTTGTGTATTATCCTCCCTTGCTGTATTATCATTTGTAATGTCCATTCTCTTCCAGACAATGATGCAGAATCATCGTGTGAGCCTCTCGTAGGTGCTAAATAAGCAGATGAATGTCACCCATTTGGTGTGGGTCTTCCTGGGAACCCTGATAGACACAACCACAGAAGGGGACTAATAATTGCACAAGACCAAACCCTGGGCCATACCCCATGCCCACATTGCCCATTAGGGAGTTGGAGGAAGAAAGAAAAACTGAGACCGGAAGGGCCCAAGGCAGATGGACTGCCAGGACTTGACATGAAGGAAGTGCCCTGAGGGTGGGAGAGATTATCCTGAATGCAAGTCAAGGAACAGTGTAGGATTTAGTCGCTGTCAGTGATCACAGGTAGAACAGCCCAGATGAGAGGCCAATCAAGGAAGGGATGCCAAGAGTCCAGGGCAGCACAAGGCACATGTGATGGGCAGTACATGGCATAAAAAATGAGTAACATTAAATGCTAGAAGCATGGAGACAGAGGGAGGCTCTTCCCAAGTGGGAAGAACACAGCTATACTGTCATGGTGATGGAGACATCCCAAGCAGAAGAGAGCAGTCAAGTGGGTGGGGGGACTTTGGAGCAAGCAGCTGAGGGGAATTGTTCACAGCACCGTTTTCCCCCATGCGGCCCGTTGTTCACCTTCCTTACAGATCGTGCACACATTCCACACACAGCCACACCCTTCTGAGGCTTCCATCAAGAACATAGACGTTCTTGGATGGAACACACTTCCTCCTTGAAGCCCTAGCCTTCCAGGGCTCTGACCAGCTCTTCCAAGTTGGACTGCTGTCCTACCCTCCCCCTGCATTCTTGGCTGGGCCCCACATCACTTCTCAAGTCCCATGTCTCTCTGCCTTTTGGATTCCTTCTGTGACTTGCTGGAGACAATCAGCCTTTTTTAATCAACGTGCATGCATAAGGTACATTTTTATTATTTTCAGCTGGCCTGAAAACGACTCATCTCTCTCCCATCCCACTTGCTGGTAGCTGGTAGTTTTGGACAGTGGATCTTTGATTTAAAAATCACTCCTTCTCGTTATTTCAAAGCCGTTGCTTTTCTTCCTTGGGGCAGAGGGTTTTATGGTAAGGCTTTTGCAAAGCTCCTTCCTTTTTTTTTTTTTTTTTTTTCTGTAGGCAATACATTTTGTCCTTCTGGGTCCTTTCTCTATCTGACAGTTCTTCTATGTGTCCCCAGGATCTACTGAGCTGGAGCTCCCACTGCCTGGCCTCTTCTGTTCTCAGAGAGTTACATCAGCCTGAAGATTTATGCCTTCTCTCAACTCTAAGCTTTCTTTTCTTTTTCTCTTTTTGATTAGTTTCCCTAAGAGTTTTTTGAACTCTCTTACTATCATTCTTCTGAGAAAGACATCAGGCCCTGCTGCTGACTGATGGCACATCTTAATATCCTTTCTGCCTTTCCCCCGTCTCTCCATTTTTAGTTGTTTTCTGAGAGATAATCTGGCTTTTATCTTCAAGTTTACTAATTGAATCTTTAATTATCCTCATTCTGTTATTGAGCCCTTTATGGACTTTTACAATTTCCTTTAATCACAACTGTGGTTTCTACAAATGTCTTATGCTCTGTCGTTCCCTGTTCAGCTTTGGGCGATGTTTGGTTCTTATTATGCTCTGCCATCTTAGGAACATTGCTTTCCCGTGGCTCAGTTGCTTCTGAGCTTGCTGGCTTCTGTAATTTGGGGGACAGAAACCACCAAGATGCTTCCCCCTTATGCCTTGTGAAAATACACTCAAATACAGCAAGGTCCAATCCTCTGCCTTCACTAAACTCATCCACAGAAAGGGTGAAGAGGACCTTTCCCCACTCCCAGGCTATAGCAATAGTCTGTGCTATTCCTTATCATAGTTTGCATATAAAACGTCCTCAGGTGCTCAGGCAAGGTCCAAGGCTTGGCTTCCAAGTTGATGCCACCAGGAAGGACCTTGACAAGGTCCTTTGGTCACTGAAGTGACCCCAGACTTGCATAAGATTAGGGATCCCCAGGGTCTTCTTTCTTGTTGCTCACAGCTTCTGAGTGAGTGTTTTAACTTTAGAAAACACTCCTTCCTCCATGTGCTGTCTCAACACAGGCCAAAGCCAGGAGGCCAGCCATTCATGCATTGATGCTTCCAGAATGAAGTGCCAGAGGCCAGCTTCTCTCTCTATAGGATGATGGTCTCTGCATTTTGTTGCAGTGACTGAAATCTGACTAATACACTGGCCTTCATGAAGATCCTGACTTATGGAAACTGCTGTCAGGACATGGAGCAAAAAGAGACTGAGGCTCCTGGGGCTCTGCTGAGCAGGAAGGGGCAGAAGCTCCCATCTGCCATTAGCAGGGCTAGGGATCTTAGCAAGTATCTTTTCTCTGGCTCACCCGTGGGTTAAGTGGGGGACCCAGCATTCACTGCTGATAGGTGATTCATGGCTGACCCACTCCTGTGACTGCCTGGATGAACACTAGAAGGTCAGACGGATGGGTATGTTCACCAACTGACTTTCCACCCCAGTTAGCCGCCCGGGAGAGCCACCCGCCTCAGTACTTGAGGATCTGAATGAGAGAAGAATCTTTGTCAGCACAATCCTGGGCCATCTGCCACAAAAGTGTGATTGACAGGGGTCTGCATCTCTCTCTAGCTGTTTAGCATGACATGGGCACCAGCTGAACACAAACAGAATGGACTCTTCGGGAGTAGCAGAGTGACACCACCACCTGCATCCCTCTTGTCATTGATGCCTCCACCCTGAGATGTCCTGGCTTGTGCTTGACCTCACAATCTGGCTTCTCGCCTCAGAATTATCCCTTAGAGTATTGGCTGATTGGCTTCAATAACTTCCTGCGTTTGCTCTAACTAAATCAATTGCACACACCCCAGGGTTTTATGAGCCGGAAATATCTGGGGTCTGATATCAAATATCAACAAGACTGGGAAAGTCGCTGGGACATGTTCCCATGTAGACGGTGCACTGGCTGATCTGAAGGACATCTGAAACGTGTTCTTCAGGAGTCAGCATGTTCACCGCAATGGCAATGTTAAGCTACATCCTGTCCCTCCTCACACAGGAGAACTAGCCTGTGACTAAATCTTGATCTTTATGACCATCATGTGAGAGTGATCAGATTCCACCCACTGATGGAATCAAAAGTCTCTCTATAGGGCTGGACGTTCATGCAATCATGCTCACACGTGTTCCTCACAAACACCCGCATTCACACAGACTTCCAAAGTCACACACACACACTTACCTCACCTGCTCGTGCATTCTTTCATAGGAGGTAGACCATAGGCTCTCTGCGGGTGGCTGATGGTCCCTCTGCTTCCTTCTGAGTATTAAGCAGGACAAACCGGCTGTGGAGGTGACCACTTTGATGTCAAATGCTGCCTCATTCTGAATGATCCAAAGCCTTACTCCCCAAGACCAAGACCAAGTCCAGCCTCTTACAAGTGTGCTCGGGACATGGGTGCCCAGGGAACTTAGCCTGCTCCCCAGTCCTCACAGATCAAAGAGGTCCTTCCTGCTCATCGGAGCTCATGGGACTACAGAAAACAAGATGCAGCCACAAGAGCTGCAGAGAGAAGCAGGCAAGCCCACATGAGCAGCTGGTGGCACTCACTGGTGCTAATGTCATGCTGTTATCTCCCCCAGCAAAGGAGACAGACGCCCCACCCTCCAGGCAGCTGCCAGGCATGGAGCAATACTGTTCTTCTTGTGGTCAACATATGTAGTGTCTTTAGTCACTGTAACCAATCCCTGCTCTTCTGGCTCTCCTCTGGGTAAGTCACTACCTCCTGTCAGAGTCGTGGGGAGGGACAATGAGAGTTTAGCACCAACCTGATGAGCTGCAAAGCAGCCATCATGAGTCTCAGCCCCCCCACCACCACCACTATTGGTACCTGGCTCCTAAGACCTGAGCGGGTTCTATTCGCCTTCCCTTCCTATTCAGCTGAAGACACAGCTGAAGTGAGAGTGTGCTTACTCTTGCAAAATTGCCAGTTTTTCAAAACTCAGTCATATACACAGAGACATGTGGTTGTAAGGTATAGAGAAAGAAGAGGGTGTCAGGCTGTGCCAGGGAGGCTGAAGGAGAAGAAGGGGAAAGAGGCACTATTAACTAAGTCCACATGAGCTTTCCCATGCTAATATGCCTGTTATAAAGATTAAATGGAGAGACTAGTGTGGGTCCCCGTGAAGGGAATGATATACTGGAAATTACCATTTCCTGCAAGGTTAAGATAAAACTCAAGTCAATCCCAGGAGACAGGGAAAGCCATCCATTCATTTAAAGAAATTGCCGGGGTTCTGCACAATGTCCTATGTAAAGGATGCTCTTGGAAGCATCTCATACCACAGAAAAATCCAAAACCTGCCCTAACGGTCAGGGGTTGGTTATGTGAGTGTAGCACGTGCAGTGTGAAAAGCTTAGGGAGCCTTTGAAAAAGTCTAACCGTGGCCCGAGCCATCACAGCGTACTTACCGTGGCCTGAGCCATCACAGTGTACTTACCGTGGCCTAAGCCATCACAGCGTGCTTATGTAAATGCCAAGATCCCAGCACTTTCTGTGTGCATCAGGCTGTCCACGTGCTCCGTGCTTCTCCTCAACAGACCTGACTCAATGAAGACTGTTACCACTTCATCTTCAGATGAGGGACTGAGCCCAAGATAGCACCGTGTTCTGAGACTTGATGCCATCTGACAGCAAAATATGGTCAGTTTACTGCCTCTTGTGTATGAACCCCTGAGAGAGAGAATCCATATATATGTGGGTTCATTGCTACATACATCTGTGTGTTCCTGTTTGCACCAATGTGTGCTTTGGTCCACTTATACATATTAGTCCATGCACATGCATGTGTGTGTACACATCCACATCCACGCATCCAAGTGTGGGTTTTGTTGGGTTTAGAAATGTTTCCAAAGCTTTAGGGGCCTTCCATGTCAAGGTTACACAAACATCTTCTTCCCCTTCATCTTCCTTTATATTATAACTGCTATGTTCTCTCTCTGTTTCTATCTCGCTTTTCCTTGCTGTCTCTTAAGTAAACCTATTACTTCCATAACTGAAAAAAAGCCAATCTTTAAGTGGGAATTAACAATAGACTGGCTAGGGACTCTTGTAAATTTATACTAATCCTCCTAAGCTTCGCTCTGTCTCCTCAACTCCCATCTTTAGACATATATCAAAATCCCTCCTTAGTAACCTTCAAATTCACTTGGCATAAGAACAGTGGAGTTGTTAATGCAAGCCACGCATGCAGATGGAGTGTGGGTGAGCAGGGCGAGGACAAGTGTCCCCACACCAGATGGTCCACCAGCGGGCTTCACACCCCTTTCCCAGAACTGACTCAATCTGTCTCTGGAGAGCTTTGCTGAAGTCACAGCAAAGGAGACTGGAGTCCTCCAAAGAGGCCTGCGGTACCGTCCATCCATTTGTGAAGATGGAGGACATATGTGGACATGTGCCGAGGGGCAGATGAACCACCCCGACTCCTCATCCCAAGTGTGCATGGGAGACTGTCTGTGATGACCAGTACAAGGGTCAGGGCTTGGCCACAGGCCGCTATACACAGCGTTGCTCAGAGCTCTGCCCACCGCTCTGACAGGTCATCTGCTGCCCACCTCAGTGAACACCTACTTGCCCTCATCCTCCCAAAGTGATGGTGCTGCCAGGCACCCAGCCCCTGTGGCTGAAAGACGCCTCTGCACTTGCTTCATGCTGTCCACATGTGAGATCTGTTGCTGTCACCTGGTACCTGTGAACAGCACTCAGTGCTGGGTGCTACACTTCTATGTGTGTCTGACTCGCTGTGATTCCCTAGAAACAAGGTGTGACTGCCAACTGGATTGTCTCTGGTGTCAGACAAGAGACACATCTCTGGGTGGATCTGTATGGGTACCTTACAGAGGTGAGCGTGGGAAAAACCCTCCCCCAGAGCGGGAAGGCAACCCAGATATAAGAAATGTCAGGGAAAGCCGTGCCCCTTGCCTGCCTGCCTTCCCTTCTTGCTAGTGAGTGCATCTGTGCTGTTACTTCTGGCTTTCTGCTATTAGAACCCAGATTCTCAGCCTTCCCATGTGAACTGTAGACTAGAGATTGTCCTCCAGGCCTTCAGCACCAGGGTGGGATGTCAAGGCATTCAGTATGATAGACGGAGAAACTACCAGGTTCTCAGCCTCTCCAGTTTGCAGACAGTGTCTACTACATAAGACAATCTAATAAACCTATATATATATATATATATATAGGTTTATTACATTTTGTACATATATATGTGTGTGTGTGTATATGTATGTATGTATATGTATATACACACACACATATATACATATATATAGTGTGTATATGTATATCTATATACATATATGTGTGTGTACATGTATATGTATGTGTGTGTAGATACATGCATATATAAGTATATACGTATGTGTATATGTGTATATAAATATACATTGAAAGGGATTTATTATATACATATATTTGTGTATATGTGTACATATATAAATATATATGTATATATATATATATTCATACTACTGGTTCTATTTCTCTACAGAACTCAAGAGCTCCTGATGTGTCCTGGGTTGAGGGAGAGGTGCAAGTTGATAGACAGTGACAAAGAACAAGCCGTGGCTCCACAGGGCTCCCATCTCCAGGTATGAGCTGGCCTGAAAAGGTAAGTCCTCTCTGTCCTCTACAGAGATGCTTCAGCCTGAGTCAAGCAGGCCCAGGAGGCTCTGCCCAGCATGTGATTTCCAATACTACTACCAAACCTACAAGGGTCTGAGGAGACACCGGAGAACCATGACCAGGCTGTTGTCCCCAGTGCTCAGGAAAATCCCCATTCAACTTGCTCACAGACAAATGCATATCTGGAAGCCATGCCTAGATGGTTATATTACATAATAACTAACTTCTGGAAATAACTGACTTTGTATGTCTGCCCAGACATGATGATTTCAGCACCCAACACAGGGGATTAAGAGCTTAACAGAATTTTAATCCAGTCTCTCTAATCCAGAGGGCAGGAACCGAGACCTGGTTTTGTTTCTGTCACTCACATGACAGATGTCTAAAACTGTTGATTTGATTCCATCTAGATACTGACTTACCTTGGTTGACTCATCCCTTTTCTGTAGGTGATAATAGTTTAGGCTTCTGTTGGCTTCCCAGTTGTATTTCTGTGAGCTCAAATGTTATTTTTTCCAGTAAAGTGTCTCTGACAATCAGCTAGTGAAATGACGCTGACTTCTCCAATCCCTCGTCTCAGTCCACACGGGCAGCAGGTTTCTCCTGGACTGCCTCCCCAGGTGTGACTGTGTTAGGGTCCTGCCGCCTGTGAGGCAGGCGAGTATCCTCCAGTGGAGTGAGTGGGGCATGCAAGTTGGGCCGAAACACAGTGGATCAGAATTCCATGTATTTTCACATGCTAAGCACACAGCATCAATCCAAGGCTTAAAGTATGGGTTTCCAAAGACTGATTTTAGCCTTGGACTCAGATCCCTTTTTTTAAAGAACCCTTGCCTAGAAACTTAAACAGACAGAAGTGATAAACAGAGGTTTGCTGAGATGGCCTGGCTGGAATTCAGGCTTTTGCTCCTCCCAGGGGAACTTGGGGGCTATGAGGAAACTTTGAGGGAGAAAGGTGCCACAGGCCTGAGAAGCTCAGCTGTGGGTGTCACCTAAGCAGGCAAGAGCACTGTGCCTAAATAGCTCTACAGTGCTTGCTACACAGAAGACGAACTCCCTGGATAGTGGCCCCTATTCTCTTGAGCTGTCCCTCGGCTTGTCATGCTGCCATCGACCTACATTACCACTGAAGACAGAAGGATAGGCTACCGTATTGCTGTGGATACTTCCCTGTCTACGGTGGCTCTCACAGGGCAGATCCTCAAAGTTCCCCATCAGCACCACTGTCCAATCCCATCATGCTGGTATTTGGTAAAAGACCACATAAGAAAGAGGCATGGACACTAACACCCTGTACCCCAGGTCACAGTGTGCACACACATACTGGAATCTTGTGTGTCCCCACAAACAGGAGGAATCTTGGGAGTCCGCACTCAGATGCACAGAGAATCCTGGATCCCTAACTACCTGAAGACACAGGAACAGCCCAGAACCAGCTCAGAATTTAGACATGTGTGAGCATTCAAGTCAAGGGCAGGCCAAAATAGGCCTGTAGTGTTTTGTTTAGTTTTGCTTAAAAATATATATATCTATATCTGACAAGTTAAAACTAGACAGAAATATGCCTGAGGTTACCCAGCTGCAAGGAGCCTGGCGGATCACGGGTGAGATGCTGTCCAATGTTCATGTCATTAGCGATAGTTTCTCTGCTGTGAAGGAAGGCACTCGGTTTTGTTTGTGTCTGCTTTTCCTCCTGGTGCGGTTTGTGTTTGTGTTTGTGCCCCAGGAACGAATGCTTCTGGATTCTGGAGACAGAGAGCTGGCCCCCAGAGGCCCTTGTTTGAATGGGACTCTGCCTTCACTCGGTGGGGAAGCTGTTGGAGGAAGATCCCAATCAGAGCTGCAGATCAGCCGGGTGTGCTGCAAGCCCAGCCAGGTTCTGGGAACGGCTGCCAGGCCTTGGCTGAGACTTGCTGCCAGGTTTCTGCCCTCACTATCCTCTGAGGACATTTGATCAGCAACCGTGGCCAATGTCGAGTGTCCACAGAAACCCCAGCCAAACATGGGGACTCCCGTGTCTCACAGCTGGGACTCTGCTTGTCTCACATCCCCTGTGTATGTGTGTAGTGCTTTTCTGGTTCACATGGACCTGGCAGAGAGCAGAGAGCACTCACTGGCTTGACTGTGGTTCTGTTCAGAGCCCCAAAGTGGATTATGGGCTCACTTGGAGAAGAAAGGGTGACAGTTTTCAGTTTCAGTGACCTGAGGCTACTTGTTCCACTTGGTTTCTACCAAGGAGAAGGAGTGGCTATGAAGAGCTTGTGAAGTGGCCCACATACCTGGCAAGCTCACCTCACTAGGCACACCTGGCCTGGCAGGTGCCCTGCAGACCACCTAGCCACGGTGACCAATGCTTGCAGGTGCAGGCAGCTTGGAGATGGTTCCTAGGCTGTGTAGAGCTGAAGTTAAAGGGCGGAGTCGGCTTGGGTCTGAGCGCTTCCCAACTACCTTGCAGGCTGGCCTCAGAGCTCTCCTTCTCACTTGCTGGTTCTTAACATCTCAGGATGGGCCTTAATCAGTGATCTGTTTCATTTCCTAGCAGTGAAGCAAACGCTTTTCCTAGGAGGTTCAACCAGGACCCTGAATGTTATGCCCTGCTCTTGATGGCCAGGGGACATCCAGGCCTGTCGGATAAAGCAGAATACAGATAGCCTCTATCTTTCCTCTCGAACATGAACACTCAGAATAAAATAAGGTCTCCAAACAGTCTCTTGGTGCCTTGGGGGCCACACTGGTCACATCTCCAAGGATGCAGCCATCCTTCCATACTGTCTCAGGGCACAGCCATCCTGGGATCTAGGTCCACTTGCTCTGTCTGCCACTGAGATTCCCCCCCCCCCCCCGCAACACACACACACCTGGTTCCTTGCTTCCTAGGCTCCTATGTAAGCCCCTTCATGCAATAGACAACTTCATGCAGTAGATGGGGTGTTGGGGACCTCTCCAAGGGGAGTTAAGGGAAAACCTTGTTCTCTTATGTGTGCTCCAGATTCAGAAATATATAAACTCATTCCTCGAATTGTCAGAGCCCACCCTGGCTGTGGCTACCTGGCCCTCAGGTTAGATCTGAAGCCAGCTCGCCCTCCACAGACACTGTTGTGAGTTCTTGACAGTGGCCTCAGTTATTTGAGTATTCGGGCTATTTTTCACATAACTCTGGTTTGATTAAAACCCAAATACATTTGGCCAACCACGTTTCCCTTTAATTTTTCAGCAGATATTTATTTTAAGGGAAATATAAGCCATGTATTACCAATTCCCCTTGTTGCGGCCTCCAAGCCAGCCGTTGGTGGTTGGGGGCCCCTGCCAGTGCCCTAGACTGTCCCTGAAAGTCCCGTTCAGGGGAGACAGCCACCCACTACACAGCCATGCACAGAACCCACAGTGAACGGCCTGTAGTCCTCTGATACGTGCTGGGTGCGGATGTGTGTCAGTTCTGAACAGGACTGAGATTTTGTTGTTGTAACTTATAACCCATGATTTGTGAGTGGTTTTAGACTAGGAAAAACATGTTTTTGCTGCTCTGACTGACGGAGATCTCAAGTCTGAGGGAACGATCTGACATTCCCAGACCCGGTCATCTACAGAAAACTTTCCAGGACCCCATTCTCTTTCTGTCCTGAGCTACTGGCTGATCTACTGACGAGAGGGAGAATGGGAGGCGAACATGTCATTGAAAATGTTCGATCCTCTTTATGCATCTCTGGGGAATGGTGCAGCCAATGTGGAAATCAGTGGAGGGGGCTCTTACAAAAACTAAAAATAGAACTTTCCAGATTAGCCTGTTATACCCCTCCTTAGTAAGACCCAATGCCGACGTGTCTTAGAGATACTTGCAAATATTCATGTGTTCACTGCAGCACTGCTCATGCTGGCCAAGTTTATTATGGTCAACCTAGATGCCCATGACAGATGTGGGCGAGATGTACCACAGATGTGGGCGAGATGTACCACAGATGCACAATAGGGTTTTATTTAGCCATAAAGAAAGAAGTATTTGTGGGAAAATGGGTGCGACTGGCGATCACTGTACCAAAGAAAATGAGTCAGATTCGGAAAGATACATATCATATCTTTCTTTTCTCGTCTGTGAGTAATAGGATTTATACAGACACACAGAATCACACATACATGTAGAACATGGGAATAAAAATAATGCTAGGGTGACAAAGGGGATGGCAGGAGAAGAAGGGGGAGGAGGAGAGATGCTTGACATATCTGAAATATTATTGAGAAGGACTTTGTATAACACATCGGCATGTATTCATGTATAGTGAATTTTAAATAATAGTTTAAAATTTTTTCAAGCCAGGCATGGTGGCGCACACAATTTAATCCCAGCACTCAGGAGTCAGAGGCACTCAGATCTCTGAGATTGAGGCCAGCCTGGTCTACAGAGTGAGTTCCAGGACAGCCAGGGCTATACAGAGAAACTGCCATGAAAAAAAAAAAATGAAGCTCACAGAAATTTCCTTTCTAAGCCAACCACGACAGCAACATCATTTCCTCAAAAGGAAAACACAAAGCTCTCTTTAATCAGCTTGCCATTACTCATTACTGTAACAAAAAACCTGAGACAATTAGCTTGTGAAGAGAAAGGTTTACTGTGTCTCGTGGTTTTAATAGTTCCAGCCCACGCTTGGATGGACTCAGCTTTTGGGGCATTTCGGGTACTGATAGGGAAAATGAGACAGAAGAAACTTCACATCCAGGAGGCCAACAGAGAGGAGGAAAATCCCAGAGACCCGTGGGATTTTCTCCGCAGGCCATGCCCTCGGCATCTAAGGGCCAGTTAGTCTATCTCTATCTTCTTCTACTTCCCAGTGGCACTGCCGTGAGGAGCCTTTGACACGCACCCAATGGGGGATACCAGACACCTAAATACAGCATTTTATTGCTATCCCCAAAGGCTCATGTCCATCTCACAGTGCAAAAGACCCTCAGTCCATCCCAGGATTATCCAAGTCTCACCTGTTCAGTGTCACCCCAAGGGACACGTCTGAAGACTCCCTTGAGATTCCAGACAAACTTGACCAGGAGCCCCTGTAACAAACCTTCGACACCCAGATTCATACTCTAAAAATGAAGAATAGAGAGAAGCAGAGAGGAGGTACCAGGCCAAGACTGAAACTCAGCAAGGAAAACATAACTTGAAGTCATAGTCTCCATGGCAACTTCTAAGGATCATGATCATGGGCCATGAACTCTGAGGAACTCCACCCTTACAACATGGCTGGTTGCAACACACATGACTGCTCTCCCAGGCAGGCTTCCCACGCTATCGATAGTTTTCCAAACACATGCTTCATATTCCTGGGTCTCCACTGTCCTATTGATGACTGCACGGATCATCTCTGATCCTGCCACACACTGCCCTGGCATCGAGAGCATTTCCTTGAAATCCCACTGGAAGCCTCTGACAGCATAACAACTCGTACCCTCTGCCCATCTGCAGAACCAGTATGGTGGAGACGATTGTGAGGTGTGCTTGAACCAACAGGTATGCTTGAGCCATATTTATGGTACCCTTGGGACATTTCACGGGCTGAGCAGAAGGAAGTGGATCTGAATCCAAGGACAGTTCTGGGCATGCAGAACACTCCAGGGCTCTTTGGGTTGGGGGTGGGGGAATCTGCCCTGGAAAAATCTCTGAAACACATTTGCATTTCTACACTTCTGAGCCTCTGGTAAAGGCCTGGAGCACTTGGGTGCTTTATGTTGAACTGTTGACTGTACCTGCCCTGGATAGAACAAAAATAGACACTTCTTTCTTGGCCGTGCCACAGGTTTTCCAGATCCTGCTATTCTGCTCCCCCTTTGATGCTGATCCTCACTTATAAAGTTGGCTAAAGAAGAGTTACACTCACTCATCTGTCTGGACACTGTGCTGCCTTCGAATTCTCTCCACCAGAGGAGTTGTCTGTCACCTTTTAAGCTCAGTCTTAACAAGTCCCAGGACACGGACAAAATGCAATCATTTTTTTATGTTGTAGTACAAATACGGATAGCCTCTTTATAGTTCCCAGGAGACTGTTCTGTTCATGTTCATCTGAAACCTCATCAAGATGGCCTCTACTGTCTACATTTTCTTCTACATTCTGTTCTGAGCTTGCGCAGAATTGCCAATACAGTCTCCTCAATGTGCTCCAGGTTTTTCTGGCTGCTCCTTTGAGGCCCTCCAAGCTCCCCCTATAAAGCAAAGCCTCCTCCATCTTGCCAATATAGCTGTACCAATGATCTCACTCCTGACACCGATTCTTTATATTAATCAGATAGACCAAGATACCTAAAATAATGAACTTATGAAAATGTTTATTTTCAATGATGGTTTGAAAGGTCTAGTCCAAAATTGGGAATACCCACCCTTTAATGAGCCAGAAAACAACAGAGAGAGGGGGGAGAGAGAAGAGAGTCAGGGAAGAGAGAGAGAGAGAGAGATCAGAGCCTCATAGTCCCTTAAAGACAGGGAAAAGCTAAAGACCCGTTATGTCTTTTGTAGGTGCTATTACAAGCACATGACAGTGACAGCTGGGCAGTCGTCATGCCAGGCGTCCATGAAGACTCCCAGCGAGTCAGCCCGGTGTGGGCTCACTTGTGTCCCACAGCCCTACCGTTTACAAGAGCTTGGCTGGTATAACTGTGACCACAGTGTGACTCATTGCTCCTTTATTGGCTCCTGTTTTATTTCAACAGCCGTCACTCATGGTCGTCTTCCGTGCCCACAGCCAACCCTCTATAAGTAGGAAATGTGCTAAGTGAGGATCCTCAGGCTCCATCCCAGGTACGGGCTCTGCGGCAGTGACACCCAGAACTCTCTGTTTACTCAGCCTTAACACAGTGAGGTCAGGTGCGGCACTGCTGAAGTTTCAGAGTTTAGAACAAATGAACGCAAGTGGGTTTGGATAAGCCAGGATCCATATAGCCTCAGTATATACCCTACAGAAAACCTCCAGACAGTGGGACCAATAGAGAAAGCTGCATATGTAACCCCTGAGGAGTCTCACCCTGACACCTGAAGGCTGTTGACATGGTTTACAGCAAAAGGGACTTTACAGATGAGCCCTGGTCAGAAGCCTTGGGGTTGGAGGTTGGGAGGAGGTATGGCCCTAGATTGCCTAGTGAGCCCTGGACATAGTCACAAGTATCCTTGGGAGAAAGAGGAAGAGAGTCTCTTATATGACTTTCTCTGGAGAGAAATAAACACATATCTGTTCTCCCTAGATAGTGTACTAATGATGGCAGATCTTAAGAACCATGATTCCCAATCTAACATGGTGAACCAGAGTTTATTCTGGGTACTCTCAGGACCATGGGTGACTCCAAGACAGGGAGCATCATAAGAGAGTCTCACCTGGCCTGGGTAAAACTCACAGGGTTGGCATCCCTGGAGCTCCCTGCCCAATGCAACTACCACAGTCCTCTCTCCAGCCATTGTTAAATGGCTTTGTGTGGTTGGGAGAGGGGGTGTTCCTCAGCGCCATAAATACCTCCCTCTAGAAGGAAATGACTACCTGACCATCTGTTCAATGCAAAGAGCTGATACATTCCATGAGCAGAAGCTACACCGGGTGACACATTTAGAAGGTAGAGAGGTACACATGCCTCTAGAAACTGGAAAGGGCCAGGAAAGGTACAGTGCCTGGGACCTGAAGAATGGACCAGCCCTGCCCACACTTTCCCCTTTCCAGTGAGTCTGACTTCAGGTTTCTGACCTCAGGAACTCTGGGACAGCAGGTCTATCCTGCTTTCAAATCACCAAGTGAGTGGACTTGCCGTGGCAGCAATAGGAAGCTCAGAGTTCCCGTGCCAGGTCCAGGGACAGGAGGACTGACCACATCCATATCCACTGGTTCCTGCAGTTCGCTGGGTCTTGCCCGCCATCATTTCCTGATGGGACATAGTGTGGCACAGGATGGGCAAAATCCAGCAGAAGAGAGGGACATCTCTTGGTCTTTTCGAAGAGTAAAAACTCTCGCTTAGAAATGGCAGCAATCCTCCTTTGAACCAGTCAAAACAGACCAGCTTCCCACAGATGCCATTTGGTCCTGAGACACCGGCGCATGCTGATTTCTGCTGAGAAGAGTTCAGGTGTGAAGGGTGTGAGGCAAGCATGGGTGTAGTTGCTGGGCCGATTCATCTCCACAGCTGCAGGAGAGCAGTCTATACCCCATATAAATGTTTCATGGCCAAGAGGACAGGGACCTAAAGGTCTCACATGGCGCCCGCCACATACTGACCTGTCGGGCATCTCCCCCTCTCATTCAAGAATCAGAAGCAATCGACAGAAGCTGGCAACAGAACGAAGGGGCTTTGCGACAAACCATGAATCTTACCAGAAACTGGGGGGACCAGGGACTGTGGTCTCTAGCCAGAGGAGAACAGGAACATCTAACAGGAGTTCAAAAGGCTCCCCACGATGTCACAGGCAGAAGGGGCTTGCATGTAACAGCAGTGTGGCCCATGTCAGTTGTATCTTTCGATGATGGAGCCACTGCAGAGGCCAGTCAACATCAGGACCATCCAGTCAGCATCATTGTCACAGCTGCATGGTCTGCGGCAGAGTTCTCAGGACAAAAGTCAGAGGGATAGAGAGACTTCCCTGTCCCCCAGCTGACCAGGAGCTGTGAGCAACTCAGAGCACTGTCAAGTGGAAAAACAAACACTACACTAAAAAACTCTCCACTCCCCTGCTTAAATGTGAAGAAGTTTGGTGGAGAGAACAGAAAATATACCCCCCCAAACATCAGAGTGTTTGTGCAGATATAGACATGACACTCCCACCCTCACCCCCAACTCTGTTCTGCTTGTGTGGCACCTGGTTATTCCTGCAAACTTCTGGGGACAGCATCTTCTCTGAATGCTGCAGGGAGAGACTATTAAAAAACGGCACTGTGTCTTCCATCCTGGTCATAGGTGGGGCCCGCTGGGGTCTGAAGAAGCCAAGGGTCTTTGTTCAAAATTTAATCCCGTGCCTAGAGGTTTGAGGATGCCAATTGTTTGAGAGTTTTCTTTGGGGATGAAATACATACTTTACTAAGTCAACAGATTACTAAGCATCTGGTGGTATGAAAACACAGAACCAAACCAAACCAAACCCCAAGAGATGCCTTTATTTAAAAAACGCCTCTAACCATGTGCACATGTGGCTGGGCCACCTCTGTGGTACCAATCTTTTAAGTCCTGAAAGCAGAAAGATTATAAATGTCAGGTTTTATGAGGCCATGGAGAAAAAAGGATGTATTGGCTCAGATATTCTAAACCATTGAATGTATGGACTCCATTACACGGAGCAGTGTAAGACCTGTCCAAACAGCCGTGTGCAGTGGACGTTTAAAGGCACAGAGAAGCATTCCTGATGTCAATTCCATACTGACACTTCCAGGACGAATGGGCCCAGAGGCCGGATCTGGTTTCCAGCTTCAGGTGACTCATTCTCAGCCCCAAAGACCTTGTTCAGAGCTATGCCACCTCGGAGAGGAGCCAATTCCATGTGAGAGAGAGAGGCTGAGGAGGAAACAAGAAGCCCCTGGATTACCAGTGTGTCATCATGACACTGGTCCCAAAGGGATCCTCCTGTCCCCAGTGCAAAACTCCTCACCTCAGAGCAACCCCTCACCCCAGAGAGACATGGGAGACACATTGTTCTTGCTCACCTATAAGCCTATCTGCTGCTCATGACTGTCCATGGAGACCCTCCAGGACTGACAGCCAATGGTCTTCAACTTTATCATACACAGACACGTAGTGAATGTTGGAACATGGCTTTCTTATAGGGGGATTTCTGTGGAGAGTGTAGTATGATACCTGTCTTATAGATAAGTTTGGCATGGAGTATCAACATTCTCAAAGCTAAGTAGAGACAGAATGAAGCTCAAGTTCCCCTACCTCCATCTGGTCCCACAGCCAAGTACTGTGTCCTGGCCCAAGAAGTGATACTTGATAGTCACAGTGATAACACACATGCAAAAAGTAAGTCTGGAGTGTGCCTCACCCAATCCCACTAAGACTCTGGGAGTTGTGGTAGCTTAAGGCCCAACCTGAGGTTCTACATCAGATCTTGCGACTTCTGGAATGGAACATCAGAGAATGGCAACCATCCTGTGCTCATGATTTCCTGGGACCTAGAACCATTTCTGCAAATACTGTTCTTTGAAACTCCAGTAGCCTGGGCAGTCGGGGCAAGGATAGGCACTTCCTTAGCATCATCGGTACATGCTGAAGCCCTTCCTCAGATGATAGGACTAGGCATCTACCTGAGAGGAACTGGCATCTATAGGACTGTATTATAGCACAAGGGTCACATGACCTCTGTGTCAGCCAGGACACCAGGAACAATCTCCAAGAAGGACCTGAGAATAGCTGGCCCCATGCTCCAACTTTGGAGAAGCTGGGGTTTCCAGATAGCTTCAGGAGACCCTAAAGGGAAGGACCAGCCATTTCTGGAAGAAGAACAAGGTGGTTTTGCCATCCCTAGTAGCTTCCCTCTGCCATGGTGGGTTCTGCCCTCACAAAGACCCTTCTGGACACACCTAGATGACCACATCTGAGCCACTGGCTGATCCCAGATGGCATCCATGTACTGGATGCTGAAGCTGGCTTCTGGAGAACAGCTCTGTACTCCCAGCAAGTCAACCCCTATCTCTTGTCTCTCATAGCCAGGACAGTTGGGCACCAAGCTTGGGGTAAAATGCTGATGAGGTGGCTCTGTGCTGGCCCAGGGTTCCCAACAGCTGCATCTGCCTTGAATTTCTACTGCAGTCAGTGGTCCAGGTCCCTCTCTTCCTCTGGAGAACTGGACTGATCAGTAGTTTCTCTCCATCACTCCTTCCGAGGAGAAGCAGCACCATATCTCCTTGGCTTTTATAAGGGTTTGAGAAGAACTGGAACCACGTCCATCTCACAGTGTTCCGAGTTTGGTGCGGAGGCGCTCCAGAAGCTGCTAATCTCACTTCTATTGTCTCATCTACTAAGCTTAGTTGATAATAAAAGTAAGGAGAAATGATAAATGTGTCTGCTCACTACGTGATAATGCTGTGGGCTCACAGTCAACAGAATCTCAGGATTGTGGCAGGTGCAGGTGTGTCATGAGTGTGTACCACGAAGGTGACAAGAAGCCATGCAGAAGCACTCCATGTAATGAGATCAGTGAACCAAGAGGTCCCAGGATAGCAGGACCCTGGCTGGGCTTAGCCCTTGCTAGACTTGGCCTTTGCTCTGCTCTTCTCGGCTCTGCCCTGCTCTGCTGGGTAGCTCCACTTAGCTCTATCTCTTCTCAGCTCTGCCTGGCTCTCTCTCAACCCAGCTTAGCTCATCTTTTGCATGGAGAAGCCTACCCTAGGCTCAGCCCTGACTCCGAGGGAATCTATACAGACTGTTAACTGGATGTAAGGCTGTTCACTTGAGTTTCTGTGGTCCACATTCCTAAACGGAAAGAACAAAGACCCATCTTCCCCTGAGGCTGTAGTTCTCTCTGAAAGGGGCCCAAAGATGTAGCCTCTGGGTGAGCGGAGAGCCAGCTGAGCTGAGGGAAGGAGTTCTCGTTACCAGTAAGTCAACACAGGTGCGCATTAGGCGCTGCCAGGCAGGTGACGGTTTGTTTTCCTTTCCCTTCACAATCATCCTTTTTATTCACCTCAGCTCAGATCTAAGCCCTCATCCCTTCGTGGATCAAGGAGGAAATGTCACCTGGCACTTGTTAGGTATTAAGTTTCCTTATCAATAACGGCCTGCCCGCCCAGTTTATCCTGGCCTCGGGCACCTGCAAGGCCATAAAAGACTGTAAGATAGAGCCACCAGCCTGGAGCCCCCAGAGAGCACTGTTGCTGAGGGCCAGCCACATGCTCCTGCTCCGGGCACACCACATCAAAGCCAACTACATCTAAGTAGCCAAATACGGCCATAAAACCAATGAAAGGCCTTGTCAGCTTCATTCAGGCAGCTGGCTGCTTCATGTCACTGATGAAGACTCTCTAGGAGACACGTGTCCATGGAGAAGAAGATGAGCAGTGAGCTGGGCTGTAGGTTGGGGAGAGACCCAAAGGAGGCCTCACTCTGGAGACCAACCCAAGAGGTGACTCAAGACCAACAGGACTGCAGGGAGAGTGACTGAGTCTTTGAACTACATCTAGATCAGGCTTTGTCACCATGAATATCATCTTAGGCCAGTAACTGGCCACAGGTGACACTGTTATGGCCTCTGGCCAGGCTGTGTTCCTGGTGGTTTGTATACCTGTGAGTAAGGCCAAGTAAGGATGTGTGCACAGATATGGGCATATGTATGTGTATATACATGTGTGCAAGAATTGTGTAAGCAAGCACATACATGTATACTTGGGTACAGAGATATATGAGAGATATGTGCACATGTGTGCATCCTTGTGTGAAGGATGCATGTACGTGTGCGTTTTGTGTATTCCTATGTTCGGGGGTACCTGTTAATGTGCATGCAAGTGTTCACATGGTACCCCAAAGGCATTGTACCTGATCTGGTTATTGGTTCTGGAAATTTCCGTCCCTTTTTTGCAGCACTAACCAAAGATACTTTCAGAGGAATCTGTCCCCACACCCTTCTCAGGGCAACAGGTGACAGATAGACAGACAGACATTTCTCTTTCCAGCATCTGCTCGTCATTCCTCCTTCTCCTGACCTGCTGAGAGTGCTTGTGGAGTCTGGGACCATCCAGACAGGGTGGCCTAGGGGCTGTGCTAGCCTTTTCAGAACTGATAAAGGAACAAGAAAACATTGTACTCTGACCATAATACTCTTGAAGAAGCAGAGAACTTTTAGGGTCTCAGCACCAAGGTTTGCCATTATCCAGCTCCACGGCCACTATGGGGATCAGTTTCCCTGCCTTGGGTCGTAAAGCCTTGAACACACCTGTACCTGAGATCCCAGTGCCATCTAGTGGTTCATAACCTGTTCCTGCAGGTGGCTAAGTGCTCAGCAGCAGAGGAAACAGCCCCACCCCACCCCCTAACTTGTTACAAACTGAGTTTTGTCACTCAGCACGACACATCAAAACTCCAACTCTTAGTTCCTGTGAATGTGAACGTAGCCAGGAATGGAGCTTTGGCTGATGCCAAGTTAAAATGAGGTCATAGAGGGGCCAGAATCAGGTTAGGGGACAAGAAGGAATGAGACACTAAATAGAGCACCTGTGTCCATTTCATCCTGTGTCCAGGATGCCTCTGCATTCAAACCACCCACCATTCTGGCATAGGAGGCTTAAGGTACATGTGCCAAAGCTATGGAGTGTTTCTGAAGTGATGTAGCTTTTTCCAACACTCAGGTAACAGGGACATTGGCCAGACCCAGTGATATTCAGCAGGTGTTTGCATCCAACCTCAGGGAAACTTGTGTCTTCTGCTCTGTCCACTTGCTCAGATTTTCTGGGCCAGCACCATGTTGACCGAGTGTGGCTTCTGCCTCTTTGTTTTGCCAGTGACAGAAAAGGAGGTCAGACACGCTTGCATTTTCTAACCAAAGTATTCATTACAAGCTGGTTTTGCAAAATAACAATTCATTTGAGTGGTACTTGTCTAAGTCACAAAATCCTGAACCACTGACCTTCAAGAACCAGAGAGGATGAAGAGGTCCTGAATCTTGCTGTCCAGCCTGCCCATTGCCAGCAGAACTCCTAGACCCAGCCACAGTTTGCCGAGGATATCTCAAACAGCCTCCATCTGGCTGCTCTAATCCTTCAGTGGACTTTACATCTGGGTCTATCTATGGCAAAGCAGATAGCTGCTCCCCAAGGAGGACCTCCCTGTGGTTTAGCAAACAGAACATTTGAAGCTAAGTGTGGAAAGCTTACAGGGACTGCTTCTCTTTTGTAACAGGCTAGGCACCACTCAAGACCAACTCTGAAATGAGCCAGAGGGCTTCATCCAGTGTGGGTCAAGGGTGCCCCCTGCTGGCACTACTTCTCAAGTTGGTCATTTCATGAGCAAGAGGTTGAAAGGACTCTAGGTCTCTCCAGGCTCCTGGTAGCCGTGTACCCACTTCTGAGCACTAGAGCACAAGCTACTGACCCACCTCCTGGTAGGAATGAGAAAGTCTGTGTTTATTCCTGTCAGTGTGGCATCTCAGGCACAACGCAGCCTTTGCACACTGTTTCGCTGCTCCTCGTGCCTAACATACACTGACATAAAAATATACAAGTCACAGGACCACACATACATTTCTATTATATCTACTGTACAGAGTCCTCTTAGATAGATGCTTCTGGAATTCATAGGGTGGGAACATCAATCTTGGCAGGGACCCCATGTGAACACCTTCAGAGTGTGTCACAACTGCTGCCCTGCTCATGAAAGTGTAGGCACATTGCGGTGTGTGCTCGTGACACCCAGTCCAATACGGCGCCTCTGTGCAGGACTGGGAGAGAGAACGCAGGCCCGTTTTCTTTCTCCTAACAAATTCTCTAACTTAAACTGTCTCTGAGGGTTCCCTGGTAATCCAGAAAGTCGGGTCAGAAGCGGCCATCTTCATCCAGAACTTCTCTGTTCTGATGCTTGCTTCTTTAGCTCGGATGCCCAGCCAGGCTGAGGCAATGCAGCAAGCTCTCCTTGGAGACTCCTACAGGGGAAAGCTTGCAGAGGAAGGAGGGGAAAGAGCGGGCGCTGTAGGGAGAAAGCCTGCAAGCCAAAAAGAAAAAGCTCACAATGAGAGAGACCTTACAGGAAGAAAGCATTTGCAGGGAGAGAAGGGGAGCTTGCAGAGAGGCAGGGGAGAAAGAGGGGGGGAGGGAGGGAGGGAGAGAGAGGAGGGGAGGGGAGGGGAGGGGAGGGCAGAGGGGAGGGGAGGGGAGGGGAGGGGAGGGCAGAGGGGAGGGGAGAGGGGAGGGGAGGGGAGGGGAGAGGGGAGGGGAGGGGAACTTTAGGGGCAGCCCATGCATGGATTAGAAATAAGGAGCCTTGAGTGGGCCCTGCTTTTTCTGCTCTCCTTTGCAATTTGGAGCAAGGGCAAGAGAAGAAAAAATGAAGATCAATTAATTCACCGTCTGCCTAAGGAGGAGCTGGGAGTGGCTGTCACAGCTAACTAAGGGTCACAGGGTTCTCTGTGTTCTGCCAGCTTTCTTCTGAAACCATTCATCACTCAGGCTCCGCACTTTGACACAGCTTTTGCCAAAATCTTGCAGAAAGTTAGAAACGGAATCACAAAGTACTGAGGGCCTCGCACTGAGCCAGCAAGTCTGCAGGTCATTCTCCAGATGAGAAACCAAAACAGCTACAGTGCTGCGAGTGACTGTAAATACAGTCTTAGTGAGCAGAGCTTTTCACCTACGGGCTCCAACCAAGAACAGAACTTCTGTCTGCCCAGTGTGTGGTTAATCCTGCCTCCCTCCGAGGGAAGAGCACTAAGGATACTGCAGAGCTGTTTCCATTGCTCAGGCCTGGTCCCATTTATCATCGCCTGCGATGGCTCCTTGTTTGTACTGGAAGATGTGGGGTTAGATGTCAGCATCCATCGCAGAGGTGGTTAAAGCAAAGCATGGAGATCATCCATCAAGCGGCAGTAAAGGCACGGAGCCAAGAGCCTGCATCCACTCCCCAGCAAGTCTCTGCCTTCCCCTGGGAGCCACCCTGCAGCAGATCTCACCTGGGCTCCCAGCCAGGAGCCAGTGGGACGGTGCTGGGAGGGGGTGTGATGGAGTACGGGGCACATCCACAAGGCAGCACGTCTGGAACAACTTGGGGGCATTTTAAAGTCCTGATGGCCAGGCACACGGGGATCACATTAATACAAAGCCCAGGTGCAACCCACGCATCAGGTATTTTAAAGCTCCCAAGTGATTATCCAATTATCTGCACTGAGGACCGGGACCACTGAAGTTGGAAGCAACCCTGATCCCTGGCTGTTCTTTAAGGAGTCAGGTTACAAGGCAGAGAGGCCTGGGTCCTAAGGCTCCAAGCTCTTTCCAGAGTCTCTCAGTCAGCCTGTGTCCAGATAAGACATAAGATATAAACATTTGTGTACATACACTCCCCATAAGCCCTGGATGAGTGAATGCGCTCTGTCAACAGGAAATCTCAGGTGACATTGATTATTTTTGAGACAAGGTCCTCACTGGCCTGAGCCCCACCTGTTAGGGGTGACCATGCCTGTCTGTTCTCCCAACATTGAGATTACAAGTGTGTACCATAGCTCCTGGCATTTTACTTGGGTCCTAGGGATCAAACTCAGGCCCTCACTCTGGCCCCAGCCAGTGGAGTGAAACTTTACTCTTAAAATAATGTTTGTGGAACAGTGCTGTGATATGTTTCAAATGTCAAAATCGACTTCTTGCTTCAATAGAAAAGACACGTGTGCTATGAGGCAAACACAGTCAATTTGAAACCATACGGCTCAGAGTCTCCCTGAGTCCCGGGCCCCAGGATGGCCAAGTTATATAGAGGAAACACCAATGACAGCCATGCCCATGTGTCCTTCCCGAATTTGTAGAGGATACAACTTCATGGCTAGCTTCGTGCTACTAATGATGGGCGCGTTCATCAAAAACATCCATCTCTCTGGTGGTTGCTCATATGCCCTAGGAATCAACACACATTCCCCAGTCAAGTAAGAAAATGGATGGCTAAAGGAATGAGTGAGTGAATTAATGAAGGAATTAAAGTGAATAAGTACAGGATACTCATATGCACATACACACATACATACTCATACGTGCACACATACACACACATGCACACATAGACACACATACATACATACACACACACATGCACCACACACAGATGCACACACATGCACACACATACAGGCAGGCGCACACACACACACACACACACACACACACACATGGTTCACAGAGGTCTTTGTGCTTACAGATCAGCACCAGGGGAACCTGGAATATTACGCAAACAGGGTTGTTCCTTCAAGGAAAGGAATGCAAGCCCTATTACCTATGTACATGCCCACATGTACACTCACACACATGCATACACACATGCACATATATACACACTCACATCTGCATGTACACATACTCACACATGCACCACACATACAGGCACACACACATGCACACACACACCACACCACCCCCACTGAATACATGAATGACTAAATGGATGAATAAATGAGTGAACTGGTAAATGAATCAATGCTTAAGTGTATAATTGAGTGAACGTACGACTGTCTGAGTATGTGAGGAAGTACTTGCATACACCAGTATCTGAATGTATGTCTCTGGTTCACACACACACACACACACACACACACACACGCGCGCACACACACTCACACACAGACACCACCCACTCACACACATGCACACCACACACACCCACGCATACATACTCATACACACAGTTACTTGTACACTCTCTCTCTCTCTCTCTCTCTCTCTCTCACACACACACACACACACATGCACACACATGTACACTTGGCTAGAGGCTCCTGTTTGCAAGTGGGTATGATGCAGTGAAGGAGCTGTGGTCCCAGCCGACACTGTGTGTCAGAACAGAGTGGTGACTGTCCACCCATCCACCCGAGGATCCCTGAGAAGTCTGGACTGGAAACTTGTCCTAAGTGTCAAACAGGCAGAAATTCCTCAGAACAGGAATGAGCTTCGAGTTACAAAGAGAACAGATGCCCGTGGCTGGAAAACTTACTTCTCTGTAAGGCATTTCTGAGCTTCGAAAGAGTCCTGAGAAGCAAATGAGAGTGTTTTCTTAAAGAAGCATGGGATGCACGTCCACCCTGCATGAGCAATATGCAGTGGTTAAGTCTGGGGAGCTGAAGGCAGACGCTTTGCCTCTGTTCCCATGGACACACTGGCCCTCGGGATACCTAGAGGGTGTCTGCATCCCATGCAGGGTGTCCTGACGTCAAGGAATCAATTCCTCCTAGAGACATGTCTGAAAACAGTGTAGGTGCCCTGTTTAAACAACCCATGAGACCCCCTCAAGGCCCAGGAGGTACACCCAACCTGCAGCTATGAGACACATGGCCACCTTTACCTTAAGATAAACTACATTGTTTATCTTAACACAAAACAGAAACTTGCCTACATATATTTTGTGACTTTTTTTTTTTTTGGTAGCTCTCTAGTTCCCTAGTTGTGAAGTTCTCTAGTGTGAACTTTATGGATGACCTCTGTCATGGTGTCAAAGGTTGGATGGTAGTAAATGTGTGGCACTACTCCAGTGTTCTGCACTCCTTGGGATATAATCCAAGAGGATGGCCCTCGGTACAGGGCACGTCTAACACTTGGGAGTGATGAGGGCAAGGTTCATTTCATGTGTGGCACATCATTCCCGACTGCTCTGGACAGCATTTCTAGCTCCCTGGTGACCAGGTCAGGATAATATCTCATTGGTAGGCAAGGTTCTCTTTATCACAGTGTGAGTAACCTCCGTGGTACGGAGAACCCTGGTTATGGGATTTGAAGATTTTCATAGAAACTGAGAACGCAGAATCTAATTCAGAGAAATGGTGAAAAGCTCTCCCTCTGTGGACTTTACATCCCAGGATCACTTGCTAACCACTGTCTTCCTAGCCCTTGGCCACACACGTGGCTGGAGGTGCTAAGATTCCTGTAAAGGAAACCCCTTCTCCCTGTCTTGCTCCTGAGCATGTCTTCTGGTTTCACAGTTAAGCCGGGAAAACAGAAAGTAAAGTCTCCCGAGGAATCTACTCTTCCCTGAGGTAAAGCAACACAGCCTGAGTCTATCGCCCCGCCTAAGAGCACCCACCCACAGAAGCAACACGTGGAAGGAGACATGGATTCCAAACAACACCCACAGAACTCAAGGCCAGCGGGCAGAGCCCTAGTCCCCCTGGACACCATTCCCACTAGCACAGTTCAAAGATGATACCACTCCTGGCTCCTCTCCTCTACAGTTCCCATCATCACCCACAAGCAAACTCTCAGGGCTATCACCAGCTGCTAACCGAGGCTGCCTCTCAGGGCCCCCGTGTAGAGCCATCTGGAGGTCTGCTTGAGTCACTGTCCTGAGTCACAGCTGTTCGTTCACCCAGACTGACAACACTGCGGAGTCCCTTATAGCTTCTCCTTGTTCATCTTCCCAGTCAGTCTTGCTTATCAGAGACTCATTCCCCCACCCCTGCCCCAGTGGAGGGTGTTTATGTTGTTCTAGTCGTACCAATATAAATAACATAAATAATAGGGAGTGGGAGGGTCTTGCTCCTAGAGGAATGTTGTCTCACCCTGTGAAACCCCTGGTGGGGTTGGCATGTGACTTCTGAGATACTGAACAGCCAGGCAGTAGAGAGCAGAAGAGAAATCTGCCCCTCCTCTTTCACCCTTTCTCTCCCTCCCTCTGCCCCTCCCTCCTTCTCCTTCTTCTACTTCTCATTCTTCTCTCCTCTCCTCTTTCCCTTCCTCCCTCTCCTCATCCCCCTCCCCCTTCCCCCTCCTTCTCCTCATCCCCCTCCCCTTTCCCCCCTCCCTCTCTTCGTTTTTGGAAGCAGAGTCCTGGGTGTTGTGTTCCTCCAGGCGGCACCCACCCCAGGTGACTCTACCAACTCCCCGTGGGTTCCAGGGCTCTGCTGCCCTTTCACCTCAGAGTGGGTGTCTCTCCGGTAGAACCCATGCATTTCTCAATGCCATCTAACACGTCACACAAAGATCAGTTTCACACGCCAAAATTATGTTAGACAAATGAAACATATTCTTAATATATAAATAAAGTACATGCTCTAGAAAGTGTGGATCCTGTCATCGCTACCACCTGGAATTCATTTCCAATGTTGGCTAAAATCTGAACCATCCCCTTCATTACTACACTGTTTGCCTCTCTGTGGGGAAGAGGGCGGTTCTCAAAGATGTCTGTTAACCTCCCTGGAGCTCAGAATCACCATTGTAAAGCAGCTGTAAGCAGTCAAGCCTTCTCAGAGTCTCTCTCTCTCTCTCTCTCCCTCCCTCCCTCCCTCCCTCTCTCCCTCCTCCCTCCCCCTTCTCTCCCTCCCTTCCCCTCCCCTCCCTCCCCTTCCCCTTCCCTCCCCTTCCCCTCCCCTCCCTCCCTTCCTCCTTCTCTCTTCCCTTCCTCCCTCCCTCCTCCCTCCCTCCCTCCTTCCATCCTCTTTGCTCACTTCCCTCTTCCACCTCCCTCTCTCTCTAGCCCACTCCTTTCCTCTCTGTGGACAGACATACCTTGTGATTGGCAGATGACCACACTGTCCCTCCACCACCACCACTGTGCTATGAAAAGTATGGTGTTCTGAAACTGCAGGCTAGGTTTTCGAGACAGAAGCACGTGACTGTGGACATGTGTGACTGTCCTGTGTTGTTCTGGGGACACAGTACTGTACAGCAGGGACCCGAGACTGCCCTTTGGGCTGCCATTGAGAATGTGCTAGATAAGAAGCCACACCTGAACACAATGGTGGCAAGTGTGCTTCCTGTAGAGAAACCCTACAAACGACACCACCTTCACCTTATCCTGGGGTCTAAAGAACAGGCATGAACATAGGATTCAGAGCAGAGGGGACAGCCATGAATCCCTGGGCTCTCTGTGGGCCCTGAGGTACACACAGCTGGTCGGGAAGTCGGCAGAGATCTGGACCTGTGGTTCCACCCTTCTCGGCCAGGTGCACATTCCCTGCTGATCTAGTCAGCAGGTGTGGCAGGCATTGAGGTTCTAGGGAGCCTAAGCCAGGGTCCCCTGTCTGGAGCCAGCCATGCTGCTGGAGCAGCTAAGGCAGGCAGAAACATCTGTCCTGAAAGATCAGCCAGATACACAGAATCTAATAGAAGAGAAAGCGGGAAAGAGTCTCGAACTCATTGGCACAGAGGGAATGTTCCTGAACAGAACACCAATGGCTCAGGCTCTAAGATCAACAATCAATAAATGGGACCTCATGGAACTGAATAACTTCTGTAAGGCAAAAAACAAACAAACAAAACAAAAAACAAACAAACAAACAAACAAAAAACCCAAAACACATCAATAGGACAAATTGGCAACCTACAGATTGGGAAATAATCTCTACTAGCCCTACATCTGACAGAGGGCTAATATCCAAAATATATAAAGAACTTAAGAAGTTAACCCCTAAAAAACCCAAATAACCCAATTTGAAAATGAAGTAAAGATAATCCCATTAAAAAAAATGGGGCACAGAACGAAACAAAGAATTCTCACCTGAGGAATACCGAATGGCTGAGAAGCGCCTGAAAAAATGTTCAACATCCTTAATCATCAGGGGAATGCCAATCAAAACAACCCTGAGATTCCACCTCACACCAGTCACAATGGCTAAGATCAAAAATTCAGGTGACAGCAGATGCTGGTGAGGATGTGGAGAAAGAGGAAAACTCCTCCATTGCTGGTAGGATTGCAAGCTGGTACAACCACTCTGGAAATCAGTCTGGCAGTTCCTCAGAAAATTGGACATAGTACTACCAGAAGATCCAGCAATACCTCTCCTGGGCATATACCCAGAAGATATTCCAACTCGTAATAAGGACATATGCTCTACTATGTTCATAGCAGCCTTATTTACAATAGCCAGAGCTGGAAAGAACCCAGATGCCCCTCAACAGAAGAATGGATACAGAAAATGTGATACATTTACACAATGGAGTACTACTCAGCAATTAAAAACAATGAATTTATGAAATTCTTAGGCAAATGGATGCATCTGGAGGATATCAACCTGAGTGAGGTAACCCAATCACAAAAGAAGTCACTTGATATGCACACAGTGATAAGCGGATATTATCACATTCCCTGCTGGTCTAGTCAGCAGGTGTGGCAGGCATTGAGGTTCTAGGGAGCCTAAGCCAGGGTCCCCTGTCTGGAGCCAGCCATGCTGCAGGAGCAGCTAAGGCAGGCAGAAACATCTGTCCTGAAAGATCAGCCAGATACACAGAATCTAATAGAAGAGAAAGTGGGAAAGAGTCTCGAACTCTTTCCAGTCTCGAACTCAGCCCAGAAACTGAGAATACCCAAGATATAATTTGCAAAACACATGAAAATCAAGAAGAAGGAAGACCAAAGGGTGGATACTTCATCACTCCTTAGAATGGGGAACAAAATACCCATGGAAGGAGTTACAGAGACAAAGTTTGGAGCTGAGATAGAAAGAAGGACCATCCAGAGCCTGCCCCACCAGGGGATCCATCCCAAAATCAGCCACCAAACACAGACACTATTGCATATGCCAGCAAGATTTTGCTGACAGGACCCTGATATAGCTCTCTCTTGTGAGGCTATGCCAGTGCCTGGCAAATACAGAAGTGGATGCTCACAGGGCCCTGATAGAACACAGGGCCCCCAGTGGAGGAGCTAGAGAAAGTACCCAAGGAGCTGAAGGGGTCTGCAACCCTATAGGAGGAACAGCAATATGAACTAATCAGTACCCCCAGAGCTCGTGTCTCTAGCTGCCTATGTATCAGAAGATGGCCTAGTCGGCCATCATTGGGAGGAGAGGTCCTTGGTTTTGCAAAGATTATATGCCCCAGTACAGGGGAATGCCAGGGCCAGGATGTGGGAGTGGGTGGGTTGGGGAGCAGGGTGGAGGGAGGGTATAGGGGACTTTCAAAATAGCATTTGAAATGTAAATGAAGAAAATATCTAATAAAAATTGTTTAAAAAATGGAGTACAGAGCTACACAGAGAATTCACAACAGAAGAATATTGAATGGCTGAGAAGCACTTAAAGAAATGTTCAACATCCTCAGTCATCAGAGAAATGCAGTCAAAACGACCCTGAGATTCCACTTCACACCAGTCAGAATGGCTAAGATCAAAAACTTAAGTGGCCGCAGATGCTGGTGAGGATGTAGAGAAAGAGGAACACTCCTTCATTGTTGGTGGGATTGCAAGCTTGTATAACCACTCTGGAAATCAGTCTGGCAGTTCCTTAGAAAATTAGAAATGGCTCTACCTGAAGACCCAGCTATGCCACTCCTGGGCATGTACCCAAAAGATGCCATACCATACCACAAGGACACATTCTCTACCATGTTCTTAGCAGCCTTATTTGTAATAGCCAGAAGCTGGAAAGAACCCAGATGTCCCTCAACTGAAGAATGGATGCAGAAAATGTGGTTCATTTACACAATGGAATACTACTCAGCTATTAAAAATGAAGACATCATGAATTTTGCAGGCAAATTGGTGGAACTAAAAAATATCATCCTGAATGAGATAACTTAGACCCAAAAGGACATGCATGGTATGTACTCACTGATACGTGGGTATTAGCCAAAATGTACAGAATACCTAGGATACAACTCACAGACTGTAAGAATTGTAACAAGTAGAAAGGTCCAAGTGAGGATGTTTCAATTCTACTTAAAAGGGGGAAGGAAATAATCACGGAAGGCAGAGAGAGGGAAGGACCTGGGTAGGAGAGGGAGGGGAAAGGGGGAACAGGATCAGGATGGGTGCAGGGAACAGAAGTGAAGCCCAGGGAGCCAAGATAGGAAAGGAGATAAATGACCTCGGTGTGTGTGGCAGGGGGAGGAGATGAACCACCTCGGTGTGTGTGTATGGGGGGAGGTGGCAGTGAGGTGTGGGATCCTCTAGAAAGTACCAGAGACCTGGGAGGTAAGAGTCTAAGAACTCAATGGGGGTGGCTTTAGCTAAGATGCTCAACATTGAGGAGGGGAAACTTGATGAGTCCACCTCCAGTAGACAGACAGGGCCTCAAGCAGAGAGACAGGGCTACCAACCCCCAGTCAGAATTTCTGACCCTAAACTGTTCCTGTCTAAAAGACCTGCAGGAGTAAAAATGGAGACGAGACTGAAGGAAAGGCAGTCCAATGACCAGCCCAACTTGGGATCCATCTCATGAGAGAACATCCAAGGCCTATTAGTGATGCTATGATGTGCTTACAGATGGGAGCCTGGCATGGCTGTTCTCTGAGAGGCCCTACAGGCAGCTGACTGAGACAGAAGCAGATACTTACAGCCAACCATTGAACTAAGGTCAGGGACCCCTATGGTTGAATTAGGGAAAGGACTGAAGAAGTTGAAGGGGAGAGTGATCCCATAGGAAGACCAGCATTCTCAATTTACCCAGACCCCAGGGACCTCCCAGAGACTGAGCCACCAATCAGGAGCATACACGGGCCAGTCTGAGGCCTCAGGCACAAGTATAGCAGAGGTCTGCCTGGTCAGACCTTAGTGGGAGAAGATGGAGACTTGAGACCCCCCAGGGAACGGGCAGGCCTGGTGTGGAGGGGGAGCACCCTCTTGGAGGCAAGGGGGAGGAAGAATGGGATGAGGAACTGTGGGAGAGGGGACCTGACCGAGGGTGGGGGGTGTGGGGGGAAGGCATGCAACGACAAGAATGTAAATAAATTTTTAAAAGGTCATCCAAGGCCTCTTTCCACCAGGGGGTGCCAGACCCCAACAGCACTGACAGGATTAGAGGGCAGGGAGACAGCCACAAGGCCACCAGCAGCTGAGGAATTCCTCCCTGCTGGGACAAAGGGGAATCCTTGACTTAGGAAGCTTACATACGTGACAGCAAGCAACACAAATGGGGGGGGGGGGGGGGGAGAAAGAAAATGACTGTAGTTTGAGTTGGTGGCATGAATGGATAACCCAGTTTGCATTTTCAATTTCCAGCAGCCTTATTGAGGTGTAATGTAATCGTCACAGAATAAACCACCTCTCTGGAGAGTACACGGGGCACCATGAGCCCCTAGCGATTAGGATGCATGCTCTAATGGTTTCCCTCTGTGCTCCACGCATGCATGGTCCAAGCCGCTCCTGGCTCCAGAGGCTGCTGTGTAGCCAGCGGATGGATGGTCACACAGATCTCCACTCACCTGCTCTGTATGGTTACTTCTTGTATGTGCATGTGGACGCACACATGTGTGTGTGCACATCAAGACCTAAAGTTGACATTAAGGGTCTCTCCACTGAACCCACAGATCTCCAATTCTGACTAGTCCAGCTAGCCAGCTTACTCCAAGGATGTACTGTCTATGCTTCTTGAGTGGCTGAGATTACAGGGAGCCACTGGACCTGCCTGCTCTTAGGTGGGTGCCAGGGTTCTGAACTCAGAATCTCATGTTCATTCAGTCTCCCACAAGGCCCCCTAACTCTTCAGTCTCAGTTTATTCGAAGGTCTTTGAAGCCTTTCCAGTACCCAACCCAGTTCTGACAAGTTCTTTCCCTCTCCCCTCCCCTCCCCTCCCCTCCCCTCCCCTCCCCTCCCCTCCCTTTTCCTCCCCTCCCCTCCTCCTCCTCTTCTCTCCTCTCCTCCTCCTCTTCCCCTTCCTCCCCCCCCCCCGTCCTTATTTCAACCATATCTATCCATACCCACAAATCACTGGAGGTGTTCTGAATTGCTTCTTCACTGTGATGCAAGTCTTCCAGAACTCTCCACATGTCAGACCCCCTCCCTCAGATGTAGCTAAAATAAAAAGTGTGACCCTGAAACACTGCGGTAAGGCTGCGTCTGTCAGGTAGCAGAAGCCTGTGCAGCTCTGATGACATGGCTTCTGAACTGGGTAGGGCATGAAGTACTTGTTATCAAACCCTCATCTTGCACACAAAGAGAACACAGGTAAGACCCGCTAAACAGTCAAGCTTTCAGACCTTTTTCGCACAGTGGGCAAGTGGACTTCAAATAAGGCCATAAGCTTAACATTCTTCAGTGTGGGAAGGACTGGTGAATTTCATTCTAATTTCTACAAGAAAATGAGGTTCTCTAGGTTTCCTATGGGGGAGAATTCTGAGCCACTCCATATTCCTCTTCTCTTTGAGGACCCTGCAACTCCCATATAAACACCAGAGGGCGCACTTCCCACACTGGAAGGTGAGAGTGCAAACTTGCAAGAGCACACACACACACACACACATGCAGGTTCACAGACACATGCACACACACATGCACACACACACATCACCAGAGGCTATGATGTTCATTTAAAAACAGATGTCTGGTTGTTTTAGAAGCAACGATACTTTTAGTGTACTCTCATTTGGCATCAAAACGCTGTCTAGACGGCTGAGTCCTCACAGCCTAGGTCCTGCTGCCTCAGCCAAACCACAAAAGCCTCGGAGTATTGATCCTTTTAAATTAATAAACTTTTAATATGTATTGATGAGCACGTATAAAAGTAGAAAAATCTCCAGCATGACAAGGACACATGACCCTCCAACTCAACAAAGACGTATGACCCATGACTTAAGTAAGAGAAGAAAATCCATATCTAAAATAGCTACCCCTGAGCCCCATAGAGTAGAACCTGATGGAAAGGCCAAAGCTGCAAGGGAGAGTGTGCCCCTGGTCCCATCCTTGTAAACCTGGAACCCAGAGAGCACAGGAGCCCCCCACCCCCACCCCACCCCCCCAGCCACCCTGACTGTGACATGGTTCTGGACCAAGCAGGAAGAACTCAAGGAAACTTCCCTTAAGAATCCAACTGTATGTCTAGAAAAATGAATCCCAGTATGTGCTTCCAAGGTGACGGAGCCCTCAGACACCGGACAAAGGCCAGAGCAAGTAACACTTCCCTGAGGGACCGTGCTCCTGAGGTGTAGTTCAAGAAGACCTAGGATTGTAACTGTAAATCGCTGAGCACATGGATAACAAACCAGAGAAGCAAAGCCCGAGGAAGCCATGTGGCCGAGCAGACTCAGGCCCTCTCATGGCATGGGCTAAATTCAGTATATGATTTGAAGATGTATTTAAAGAAATATAACAACAACAATAAGACAAAGGGAAATTAAGCTATAATAGTGAATGGGTTTGGTTTTAAAACCTAGAGATAAAACCTAGAAATGAAAGTTTTGTTTGGAGCTGAGAAAGAAGGAAGGACCATCCAGAGACTGCCCCACTCAGGAAGCCATCCCATATACAACCACCAAACACAGACACTATTGCAGACGCCAGAAAGATTTTGCTGACAGGACCCTGATATAGCTTTCTCTTGTAAGGCTATGCCAGTGCCTGGCAAACACAAAAGTGGATGCTCAAAGTCAGCTATTGGATGGAACACAGGGGCCCCAATGGAAGAGCTAGAGAAAGTACCCAAGGAGCTAAAGGGGTCTGCAACCCTTTAGGAGAAACAATATGAACCAGTACCCCCTAGAGCTGTGTCTCTAGCTGCATATGTAGCAGAGGATGGCCTACTTGGCCATCAGTGGGAGGAGAGGCCTTTGGTCTTGCGAAGATCATATGCCCCAGTACAGGGGAATGCCAGGGCCAGGAAGCAGGAGTGGGTGGGTTGGGGAGTAGGGTGGGGGGAGGGCATAGGGGGATTTGGGGATAGCATTTGAAATGTAAATGAAGAAAATATCTAATAAAATTTTTACTTAATTAATTAATTAATTTAATTTTTTTTAAAAAAAGAAAGTTTTGATACTAGCAATCAGGTGGAGCCAGCCCAAGAAAGCGGTGAAGGACTTGTGTTGGTCCTGGGGAGAATGCAAGGAAAGTCGTCTGCATTCAGTAAGAATCAGGCTCACTGTACTTCAGGGATCTGTGTGAAAGCCAGAGGCATTGCAAAGATATTAGACAAGAGCAGAGATGGTGACTCGCCTGACAGTAAAGGCACATCCACGTCCCTGTCTACACACTGTCGAGACTGCACCGTGGAACTATAATTTCTCCAGAAATCCTGTACTGGGAAGAGGGAGCTGGAGCCTGGTGCCACACAATATGGAGCTTGTCCCTTGAAAGAGATGCCACCTGTTCTGACAAGTTACCAGACCGTTACCTTTCAGGAGAGGCTGGAGCCAAGACAATGGTGGGTCTGAGGTGGGCGGGATCACATCTTGACTGGGCTGCTGGGCTGCTGGGCTGTGCACACATTGAATAAATCTTCTTTTTTGTTTTTTCACTATTACCTGCTTTTTAACTGGCCCATTGAGAATGAGTATCCGAACCTGGCTCTACAGAGGGCTGGGGGTACAAGCTCTGCCCCAAACAACTCTAGTGAAGTTTTTGGCAAACCAGACCAGAGGACAAAACCACTTTTAGAGTCAGCCACTCAGAAGTCAACCCCGCATGGAGAGGACGGATGGGATGAAAGGGTCCCAGCATCTGTGAGGGGCACTTTACTCCAGGGAGATCTCTCTTCTTCCCTCTTCAGCTGACCACGGCTGCTTTTTAATCTCTACTTGTTGATGCTGAGAAATGAGCATCTGGACTTGGTTCTGGGCTCTTGTGGAAAGTCTGACCCTTAGTGCGCCTCTCTGTAATTGCTGAGTGTCCTCCTGGCTGATTGGTGAACGTCTCTGTGAGGGATGAGTTTCTCCCTGACTGGTGCACCTCAGGAGTTGTCCCCTACCGCGACCCCTGTCAGTTTGAGCTGTTTTCATTCTCTCTGAACCATATTTTAGTGACTTCCACTTGGTGACTAATGGGCTTTGTCTTTTGGAGTCTTCTTAGCCACTTCAGTTCTGTTTAGTATTCAGGCTAGTAAGCCATCTGTATAACAAAGCCTTAAAGTATGTGAAAGTCTGCTGTATGGCAGGGCCTTTTTGGGGTTCTGTTGAGCCATTTGAAACAGAATGTGGCTGGTGAGGAGATCTCTATTATGATTAGTGTAACCAAGACAGTAAGAGAAGTCCAGCTGATGAGTCCTCTGTAAGCTCGCATGGTTTCTACGAGAGCAAGGCACAAAACTCAACCTGTACCTAATACCCCTGACAATAAGTGAATTAGCAACCCTTTGGCTGTGCCTTCATTTCTTCTCCTGTTGTTGTGACAAAATAGTCGGACAGAGCAATTTGAGGTAGAGGGTTTGGTTTAGCTCACTTTTCAAAGGTCCCTCGTGACAAGGAAGCCCAGGTGGCAGATGCCTGCAGGAGAATGAATACACATGAGGACATGCAAAGATTGCATGTCGCTGCTCAGCTCCTTCTCCAAATCCACACCCAGGAAACAGCAACTGCTGCTCAACTCCACCATTTAGTCAGTTCAGGATCCTAGGGAATGGAGCTGCCCACAGTGGGCACGTCTTCTCCATTAACAGGATCAGGATCACTCCCCATAGTCATGTCCATAATTAGTCCACCTCCCAGGTTAGTCCAAATTCTATCAAGTTGAGAATTAACAGTAACCACCAGAGTCCAATTTATTTCTATAATTCTTTTTTTTTTTTTAAGTTCAAGCTCTTTAATGTAATAGGAAAAAAGTTTTGTCTCTTGTTTCTGTTTTGCCTGCTTCTGTTTTTTTTATTAGATATTTTGTTCATTTACATTTCAAATGCTATCTTGAAAGTCCCCTATACCCTTCTGCAGCCCTGCCCACGCATTAAATGTTAAAATTACTTTTTTTGGCATGTCTAATTCAAAATGTGAGTGTTTGGGGTAATATTTGGACTGCAATAATATTCAAAAGCTATTGCTTCTGTTTGGGTTTTTTCCCCACTTTCTTTAATAAAAATAGTTAGCTAAACTGCAAGAAGCCAGAGAATCTGAATTTGAGACTGGAAAAAAAAAACTGGCTTTATGGGACTTTGGCCAGCCTATCTAAAGTGTTCATTAACAGTCCTGTCAATTACAAGATTTTTTTCTTGGCAAACAGAGAGTCTTGAACTTTCAAGTGTTAATTCTCAAATCTGAGACTGGGAAAAAAAAATCTCTTAACAGTATTTATGAGAGACATAATTTGAAAGGTGATTGATTTGCTAAAATATTCCTTTATTGAATACTGAAAAACTTTGTAAAGGGATTTTTTTTTGATAGGCACACTTAAAATGCAAATTTAAAAGATTGATTTTAGGATTGCCTTGTATATAAAGATACATTTCCGTGATTGTTAGGCCCTTGTCTATGAATGTAGGAAATATAAAGATGTTTTGTCAATGTTGAAATGGGTCAATTTTGTTCTGGAATAACTACTAGTAGGTAATATAGTTTGTTGTAAATTGTGTGATGAGATTGAGCACATATACATCTCACTTCGTGTGTACATACGTTGTAGAAGATAAGAGCAGTCCCATTCACAGAAAGGCAACTTTGGACTTAGGATCCCCGTTAGGATCATTGGATCACTTCATATCCGCGCTTTTACAGAGAATGACCTCACATATGTAATGTGACGGTGACTCTGGATGGAACCTGATGAAAAGGTTAATAAAATATGCTCACCTTTTAAATGTCCAGGTGCCTTTAATAAATGCACAGTGATTATGTATGTGCAAGCACTCGTTCTCAGCGTGGCAGACTTTCAGCTCAGAAAGCACACTGGGGTGCTCACTTTGTCTCTCTGCCTTTCATAAAGAAATCCCAGCCCTTCCCACCCTGGCCTTTCTTCCATTGTTCCCACAGACAGTCATGTCTCCCTGGTGTGTTGAGACTTGCCTCTGTCTGTAGGGAAACTCGTCTAACTCCCGTCTGTGCTGATTGTTCTGCATGTTTGAGAATATGATGCTGTGTCCTCTCCCTCTATCATGTTAGCTAGATGTTAGGAAGTACTATGCCAGCTCTTACCAGAATGGAGATGATATTTTTTGAAGGGAATGAAAAAAATAATAAAACTGGGTTCACTATCCTGTGGATCTATTTGGTTTAAAATTATTTGATTGGACTTAAAATTGTCAGCTGTCCTTATAAAAGGAGACTAGGGATGGACTTATGTACAGTTTGTAATTTCCTTTTTCCTTTTTGTCGATCCCTATTAAACATCTTGCGATGTCTGCTCGGTCTTCGTGGAGGTGAGATTTGCCTCAACAGACTCTGAGTACAAGAAAAGCGGGATGATTTCTATTGAGGCCCAATGTCCGTTACGCCTGCTCTGTGGCCTATACTCCTGCTTGTCAGTCCCCACTCAGTTCTCGATGACACTGAGTGGGTGACCTGTACAGCTTCAGTTCTCTTCTTTCGTACAACTTAAAGCTTCAGTCATTGCCGTTGCAAGATGAATGATTAACCAACTCATAAGTTTCCATTCCGCCAAATCGTATAAAGACCCGCTCCTCAGCTAAGAGCGTCCGCTGGACAGTGCTATAAAAGAAAGCACAATTGTTTCCTTTTCTTTTTGTCCTTTAAAAGATAACTTCATGCTTTGTGGAGGAAACTTAACTGTTGAGTAAGATGGCCGACACCTTTAATACCAGCACTCAAGAGTCAGAGGGAGGCAGAGCTCTGTGAGTTTGAGGACAACCTGGTCTACATAGTGAGTTCCAGGACAGCCAGACTATATAATAGAAAGCTTGTCTCAAAATGACATAAATAAATAAATACATACATACATACATACATACATACATACATTCATCTTGGGCTGACAAGATGGTTCACTGAGTAAAAGCACTTGCCACCAAGCCTGAGGCTCAGTGTTTGATCCCTGGGACCCATATAGTGGAAGAAGAGTAGTTCCCCAAAGTTGTCCTCTGACCTGCACAGGTACACAGTGACACTGCTTTGAGCTACAGTGACGTCCAGGATGATATCCCAAGGCCCTACAAAGATATTAGGCCATTTACATAGTGTGCTACCTGGGCTCATGCAATAAATGAAGGTAACAAAATTATTTTTAAGCCTTTATGTTTTCTCATGGCTTCGTTAGGCTTTTGATCAGTTAAGACACAATCTCACTGGGCTGGAGAGATGGCTCAGCAGTTAAGAGCACTGACTGCTCTTCAATTCCTGAGTTCAATTCCCAGCAACCACATGGTGGCTCACAACCATCTGTGATGGGGATCTGATGCCCTCTTCTGGTGTGTCTGAAGACAGCTACACTGTACTCATATACAATAGATAGATAGATAGATAGATAGATAGATAGATAGATAATCTTTTTAAAAAATATGACACAATCTCACCCAGCTCTGACAACTTGTCAGGGCTCCCTGCAGGACAGACCGGAGCTGAGAGACCTTGGCGGGCAGGATCGCAGCTTGAGCAGACTGCTCATGGTGCATGCCTCAGGTTTTTATCTAAACCCAGCCCTGAGGTCAGTATCCCAAGGATGGACCCAAAAGTGGGGTGGGGCACTGGACCCTTTTGTTCCTCTTCCTAGTGTGCTCACATTGAATACATCTCCTTCCGACATCACTAGTCATTTGTTTCATTAATTGACCCGTTGGGCAATCCTAACAACTCAAGTGACAGGCCTGTAAGGAGAAACTTCACCTCATTATTAGTCTAGAGAATCCAATTAAGACTACGATCATTCAAAATTTGACATTCAGCAAGACTGCAAGATGCCTGTGTTCAGGAGAGACAGACACCTGCAGGTGAGCAGAGGAAGCTGTTTCCACTCCAATGAGATACCCAAGCTCACAGGAGCGATTGAGCATGCACATGCCATGAGACCCACCTCAGGGCAGGAACCGTGGGGCACTTGTGGAAGTGTGCCAGGAGAGGAAGGGTTAATATCCAGAGTAGCTCTGTCATGGCTTGGGGAGCAAACAAGAGTGGAACAGAGAAATCATTTACAGTAAGGTCATGTAGATGCTGCACTGAGGTAGTGTTCTTTGCAATGAGGTGGTGACCCCAGAGCATAATGTCCTACACTGTGACATTGCTGTGAGCTACAAGTAAGCTAGACACGATGTCCAGGAAGATATCCAAAGGTCCTACTAGGCCATTTGCATAAGTGGGTGGGCCTTTTTTACGTGCTGGTGTCTGCACAGTTCTGGGAACCAGTCATGAAGACACTGAAGGACAAGTGTGACTACTCAGGGTCAGAATCTTCTGTCTGGCCTGCACCAGAGGCTGCACTGTTGCCTGCTGTTCTGAGACTATGTTCTTGCCAGGCATCTACCAGGAATGGAGCCTAGTGGTGCAGTCTCCCTCAGACTCTGCATGGCCCCATCACCTCCATAGCAATCTTGGCATTGCTGCTTCTCTGTGTGGAAATATATTTATGCCACTCAGCAAAACCATACCCTCCCTCCGGGGCTTCTCACATTCACACCCAAACTCCTCCCTTCCCTGGGTGAGCCCCACAGGCCTCCCTCATAGGGCTGTTCCCTGTGCTTGAGGCGGTCTTGCTCATCCTGCCAGACACATAGGGACATGCCCATTTCCTCTGTCCCCGTGGCAGATGACACTCCAGTGCCCTGTGGTAGCCTGGGCCTCTACAGATGTTTCTCTGACCTTCATAAGCCCTAAGGCTCTTGCCATCTTCAAGGCTAGTAGGGTGCTAGGCCAAGAGAAGATGCCAAGGGCCACGGCTGGGCAGAGCAGTCCCCCCACCCCCACCCCAGCTTGCTGGCTCCCTGTTTAAAATGGTAAAAATCACTGGTTTCTCATTTGCTTGTTTTTTTCCACATGTCAAAACTAACATGAAATCTAGAGCTGTCCAAACATTAGCCCACAGGTGTCACGTGTGGGTTTATTTCATGTGTTATTATGACAGAATGAGCTATCCTGGACCTCAGAGTAGAGTAACCTGCCAAGGACAAGGACGTCACCTACCATTAGCCCCCCCTCTGACACTGGGCATAGCAACTGGGCTTTACTGAGCCCTATCCTGGGGATTGATGATTGCAGGCCATTCACTCCTTAAACCACCCTACAAGTTACCTTCTAAGGGCCAATCTTGAAGCATAGAGACTGGGGTCCAGATGCATGACGTCAGACACCTTGGGAGTGTCAAATCTGATGCCAAGTGACCAAGAGTCTCTGCCCTGCTGTTAATACTTGTATTGGTTGCCTTTGGGGGAACGCCTCCTTATCCTTGGGTGTGAATCTAGGAGATTATCCTCATCTGTAGTGACCTGAGAAACTAAGGCTTATTGTTCTGAAAGTCTTTGTGTGGCTAGAGTCTCATGGTTTTCCAGAGATCCCAGCGACCCATCCCATCACTGCCAAGTGCCATGCCAAAGAATCAGAGCCAAGGTCGGTCATGCCTCAGAGCACACGAGCCTCTGTGACTCAAGGGGAGTCCTAGCCAGCAACCGTGCTGCACAGCTGGGTGAAACTGGCCACAGGGCAGAAAACATATCAGAGGAGCCGCTGCAAGAGCCAGGATTTAATCTGATCAATAAAGTAGTACTCCCTGGGCTAGACAGCCTCAGGACCCGTGCACAACACCCAGGGAACAGAACCAATAAATAGTATTGTGCACGGGTCCCGAGTTTAACTGTCCTTTAAGGATGCCAGCATCACCCTTGTTGAGGTCAGATGCTTGCCGATCGCATCAAAGTTGATGTGTAGTCCACACATATGAAGGTCTGTTGGGCACCCTCCAGGGAGAGCAGATGCCTTTCTGTGCCCCCAGGGTACAGCATACAACAGAGCAAGTGAAGTGCGTGACCATGCAGTATATGTTTCCGATAGCTGGTGGGGGGCTTAGAAGGTTCACATGGCACACAGCATGCAGTACCCCTCAATATATACAATTACTAGGTGTCATCTGGAAAAAAACAAAAACAAACAAACAAACAAACAAACACCTTGGCCTCGAGGCCTGGGGAAGTAGTGACTCTCAGCAGGATGTGCTTGCCCAGTATGCACAAGGCCCAGTGTTCCATGTCTGGCACACCACAGAGAGAGAGAGAGAGAGAGAGAGAGAGAGAGAGAGAGAGAGAGAGAGAGAGAGAGAGAGAACTCACACACATAGTTTCTTCTGAAAACTCCATGTGATGTCCTAGCAGCTGAAACTCCAGCTCAAGCACGTTCCATTCAACAGACATCTGTTGAGAGACGGCTTCAGAAGCCGCCAACACACAAAGGCAGCCTACTGCCCTTCTCCATTTCTCGGATCCTTACAAGTCCAGGGAAGATGTACACAGCAGAGATATGGTCTTCTGAGAGGACAGTACTCCTGCTCAGAACCTGTGTCAGAAAGATGACATCTACAGGGGGAATAAAACCCAGTGCATGGGCCTTCCTGACCCGTCTTCATCCACAGTGAACGTGTATCTGGAGACTTCAGGCAGGCAGACGTTTGAAAAGAAAAAGCAGCTTGCCTGAGGCATTGGTACCCAGTGAATTTCACCTGTGGGACCCTGGTGATGTCCCACAGGAGAACCGATATCCAGTCACCATCTGTTTCTGCCCAGGGACAAAGGGTCCTTCCATGGCTTCCTGGGACCTGTGCCAGTCACGTCCCTGAGACCTGATTGGTTTCACTTTGTGGCTAAGGCTCTCCAGAGCCTAGATCTTCAGTGGGGGTGTAAATAAAGCTATGTGCAGAGGGCTTTAATATATTTAGGTCAGCCGAGGGCCCTTTATGTTGCCTTTTGGTCTCAAAAATCAATCCCGGCAGCAGAGACACTGAGAGGTAGGCAGGTAAAGCTGATTCCACAGCTGCCAAGCTGGAGGCGTCCATGAAAGGCTGTCAGAGGTAAAAGGCCCATTTACATACGCTCGATGGGAACATGGAGACAATGGGAAAATAATTCCATTTATGCACTTGTATTCAATTGCTACAAAAGAAGAGGAAACAAAAAAGAGAATAGTCTCTGGTTAAGAAATACCTTCGCAGAAGCTGGACTCCTATACCCTTCAGGGCTTTAAAGGCATGGGGGACCCAGGGTTAGTTCACCCATTACAGCCAGGAAATGTCTTTGAAGGCCAGAGCAACCTGGGACCCCTTTGTCCTTCAGTCTCCCAAGGAGGAGAAGCTGGTAAGAGAATGTTCCCATAGCTTACCGCCTCCATGTAAGCTCAGATAATCCACAAACCCATTGACTCAGTCTCTGGCTGCATCACCTGGGAGGGTTAAATAATCCCACTGCTGTGTGGCATTTGGCCTGAGCACCTGACTTAGGCATCTGTTTTGGAACATCCTTAAACATTAGCAAACACAAAAAAAGTATAAAGGCTAAGTCAGAAACAAACGGAGAGCACACCACAGTGTGTCGGAGCCCACAGAAGGAAGAACAGGCTACAGCAACAGGGAAACGTGAGACCACCTCACGAGTGACCAAATTATGAGAAACAAAGGGTCTGGAGGAATCTCCCATGGGCAGGTGAAATATTGCATTAGAGTGGAGGCAGGGTGACAAAGCGACCCGAGCCATCTCCTGGGCTGCAGGCAGATATCTTGAAGGAGAAGCAGGACCTGGCTGAAGATGTTTGGGAGACATTGGAAGACAAGGACCCAGCAGAGCTGGGTTGCCAGACTACATAGGGCACAAGCCAGCTGAGTAGGCCTAAGAAGAAAGACTGAAAGAACTAGACCTCAAGGCAGTGTCCAGGGAAGACCCACTCCACACTGGAGACAGCATCAGGAAGACCATATGCCCAGGTGGACCCAGAAAGCCTTGTTTTCTCTATGGGAATGCCAAGGTACCAGGGTTCCTCCAGACACATCCCATTTCTCTGTGGGAAATGGAACTAACTAGGTTCCATGACTCTATGAGCACCAGAGATTTCTCCCTTCCCACAGAGAGAAGACTTCTAAATGTCTGCTTTTCTCTATGCAGTGTGACACCACTGCCTGGAACGGCTAAATCAGATGTTCCACACTGGCCTGGCCATGGTCTGAGACACCTCCTGAAATCAGATTGCCCACTGTACATTGGAAACACTAACGGGAGCCCTGACATCATTGTAAGACGTAAACAAAAGAGCATGGGGCTTGGGAGCCACAATTAGGTAGTAGAGAGGAGAGGCAATAGGAAGGAAGCCACATGATGTTTAATTTGCCTTAGTGCCTTGCTTCTTGGGATTATATAATTAGATTTTAATATTTACATTTAGTTGAGCTCATGAAGTTATTTTGTAAATGGTGTATGAGCTGCATAGTTTTGTGGTTTGGTTTGGTTTTTTATTTTTTTTGTCAACTTGATACAGGATCTCCATTGAGAAAAATGCCTCCATGAGATTAGCCTGTAGGCAGTCTGATTCTTGATTTATATGGGAAGGTCCAGTTCAGTATGTGTGGTGCCACAGATGGTCTTGGGTTGTATAAGAAAGCAGGCTGAGCAAGTCACGAGGAGCAAGCCAGTCAGAAGCATTCCCTCCATGGCCTTTGCTTCCATCCTGCCCCAGCTTTCTGTCTTGAGGTCCCTCTCACATGCACAGAACGTGAGTCCCTCTACTCCGTAAGCGGAAATAAAGTCTTCCCTCACCAAGTTGCTTTTTGGTTTGCTTGTTTTGGTCATGGTGTCTTATCACAGCCTTAGAAAGCTAACTAGAACAATGTGGTTGCTTTTAGTAACAATATTCATGGTGACATTGGGTGGCAGTGCCTGGATCTAAGGATGCCTAGTGAAGGTGTTGGCAAGAGTAATAAGAGAGCCATTTCCATGCCCATACTCAGACCAGCATGTGCCTTGTGTTCAGGAGACACGATATAGCAGGGGTAGAGATGTCATCAGAAGGCAGAACCAAGGGCCTAGCCGAGTCTTAGCCCAGGGAGGTGCCACTAGTAGCAATCAGTGGCACTGGGTTGGGAACTGTAGCTGATGCTCAGATGAGGTATCCAGGGCAATGTATGTCTCCTAGGTTACTCCAAATCCCATCAAATTGACCATGGAAACCAACCATCATAGCAGCGTGCGTAGGGTGTTTTGCTCGTGTCCTTAAGAAGGAAGGCACCTCTAGCCTTCATGGGCCAGGCTTAAGCCTGGCACTTGCCTTCCTGATCAGCCTCTTCAAATTCCCACTTAAAGACACTGTCACTTCAATAATTTCATCTCTTCTCAGTCATTTTGGGGTACATATGCTATATCCTGCATTGCATTAAGCAGGGCCCAGTTTCTTCCGTTTCATATAATTCAGTATAGAGCTCATGAACACCAATAGTAAATACCCCAGGTAAATTTCCAATAAATAACCATGGCAGTAGGTCACCTGTCACAAAAAAATCACGCTTAAAGATAGGAACACGCACACACACACACACACACACACGAGGTGAAATGCAGTTTTATCTGTAATATAATTATTTTCTTACATAAGCCCACAGATTTTAACTGTGTCCTTAAACACTGAAAAAAAAAGATTAAGTATTACTTAACTGTAGGATAACATAGTCTGCTTCTCAATACAGGAAAATACATGCATATGTATATACAGGCACATGTAGCTCATGTAAACAGATGCACTGGCCATATGCACTGGCCATATGTGCACACATACATTATATGCACAGCACACACATTCACAAGCACACATGCACGGTATACTACACATGTTTCACATATATATTTATATATGCATACACAGGACACACATACATGCACACTCACGTATATACCACATGCATACACACATACTATCACATGCATACAGTCACCACAGATCATAGATTCGTATGTCAAGCATATACACATTATGTGCATATGCACAGCCATGCGCATATATATATGTATATATGCATATATACATATATATATATATATATATATATAGTGTGTGTGTGTGTGTGTGTGTGAGTGAGTGCACATATACATAGTCACCTGTATGTACCATATGTTCACAGAGACATGTGTATACATATACCTATACACCCATCACATCCGTGTTTACATGGTGCATTTCCCACACTGTTGGGGCTACCCTGCTCCAATGGAACAATGATTCTAGCCCCAAGCTCAGCATAGGCCACCATCTCCCAAGGTTTTGATAGTCAAGTCTCTCCCCTCAGCATGTTCATCAAGAAAGGAGCCGGCATTGGAATACCATCGAGTTGTAATGTCAGATGCTGAACGCCTAGAAAGAAAAGCAACCCAGGCAAGTCTTCGTGCCTGTCATAAAGAGTCTGGCTCACTGACAGGGCTTTAATGTGGCAGAAGCTCCAGATAAGGCTTTATGTGTGTAATAAATTAGAACCAGACACTGCTCTGGCTCTTCCATGGGGCCTTAACATTGTAGAAGCTTAACGTGTCTTTTAAAATCAAGTCAGAACACCAGAGTCTGAGGTGTGGCTGCATTTATGAGGGCCACAGAAGCTGTAGGCAAAGCACACTGGGAATTTCAGCCATGCAGTCAACTTTCTTACTTGTTCCCAGGAACCTCAAGGTGGGAGCAGTATTCACACCTGGTTGACTCCTTCCATGGGGGCAGTTTCTTTATAGTTTACTCTCAAGGAGGGCCAGTCCTGATACTGCCCTCTGGAAGCAGGAGAGTGCAGCTGACAACATATCATCCTGCTGCCATTCGTAATAGAAAACCAACATACATACCCCTGGAAACCATGAAGAACCACTAGGAAACATGGTCACAAGTAACAGGGTACGGTGTCCTGGTGGCTGCAGAGCCTGTAACCAACCAGTGTGTTCACCCGGCATCTCCCTTATCACATTCATAGGTTTTCAAGCACAGATCATTGTGATGGCACAGCTGTGAGGTTCCTCCACCCTGGCCATGAGTTCTGCTTGAATTGCTCCCAGGAGCATCTTGAAGATAGAGTGCTGTTCCTTTCTTTATAAGAGTAGCTGAGATCACCTGTCAAGTGAGCTGCCTCTAATGAAGTCATCTCCTCACCCCGCAGGGGTGCCTCCTACTGCTGTTGGCAGCAGAACCTCTTACAAGAGAACTCTGCAGGAGGGAAAGGAGGTGCTACCCCTGAGCTGGGGATGGGGGCGGGTAGTGGATCCTCTGGAGTGAGGTTTCACAGATCATTTCACAGATAAGGGGAGTTTGTGCTGATTGACGGGGCATCTGAAGGGGCATCTGAACGGATTCTCCTTGCATAACCATGGTTGCCTTCAGCAATCCCACAATTACTGATTTAATATGGCTGAGTTACACCATGTGTAATCTTTATAGCTTTGCTGTGGGAAGAAGAAAGGAAATAGCAGGCCATCTGTCAGTTGGATGATGGGTTGCAGTAAGCACTTGGAAAGCTGGCGTACTTACTTAAAGGGAAAGTTAGCCAGCACTGCAACTGCATAGCCCAAAAGCCTACTGTATGCACAGAGCTCTACAAATGTATATTATGAATAATAATAATAAAGACAGAGGATAGACTGATGGTACTGTGAGAGACTTCAGAAAGCATTCACAAGAAAAGCCTCAGCTCCTGGGGACTAGAAAGAAGACAACAGCCATCTCTACACATCTATTGTATCTTCCATAGTATGTGGACAATAAAATCACTTCTATGGTACTTTATGCAATCTAAGAGATTATTTAAGAAGATTATTTAAAATACAATTTAAAAAAATCTGTTCAGGCCAATGAAAAACAAGTCACTGTGTGTTTTAGTAAATATTACTGAGAGCCAGGCACAGAGTCTAAGTCTCTAAAATATCTCATTAAAGGGAACGCCTCTCTCCAGTTCCAACCTCCTCACAGGCCAGTGTGTGGGACAAACAGTGAGCTATAATGGAAATAAAAAGCAGGCTGTAAGATGTTGAGAAAGGTGCTGCAAGAAGCAAAGGCGGGAGAGGTGAGAGGGACCCAGTGCCTAGATCTTCTTTTAGGAAAAGAAGACAGCCCTTGGGAAGGGGGGAGGCCAGAAGACAAGCCCAATGGAAGGATGCCAAGAGAGACAAGAAAGGCAAGAGCCTGGAAGGTGAACTGCAAGAAGGTCCCACAGGCACACAGGGCCACCTCATGTGAGGTTGGAAGCCAAAAAAGGGTTTTGAGAACAGAGACAGCAAGGTCCTTAAGCTGTAAGGACGGCTGGGTGCACTGTTAGGAGCCGACCACATGGGGGCAGCAGGCAGCAAGGAGGCCTGCAGATTAGGTCCAAGAGGGATCCTGGAAACTGTACAGGGCATCACAGCTCAGTCCATGCTATGCCTATTCAAGTACTGTAGTTAATACTCAGAAACAATTAATTAAGCCCTGTCCTATAAACAGAGGTTAGAGTTGAGAAACCACCCTACAGAGCAGTGTCTGGCTAAGGATCCCGCTCACTGTACACTGTACACTGTACCTGCACACTTAGTCAAGTTGAGCGCAGTGTGTCCAAATCTTCAGCCCCAGTCATCACAAGTGTGGGTGTCTCAGTCACTTCTTCAGAACAAAACTCTGGACAGACTCATTTTAGGCCTTTTGGAGACACTTGCCCAGTTGACTTCCAGGACCCCTCCCCCACAACCCCCATTACCCACCTGTAAGTTATGAGAACACGGGTTTCCTCACACTTGCCAGCTGTGGGCATCATTACCCCCTCCCATGTCTGCTCATCTGATTAAAAGGAAGTTTTACTTGTTTTATAAAGGGTATGCTGTGAGGGCAGGGCATAGTTACAGGCATTAGCACACAAGAATAATCTTATGCCCCAGCAGTGAACACCTAAAAATGAAACTGGAAAACGGTTTACAACACTATAAAAATTAAAAAAAAAAAAACCTCAAAAACAAATTGGACACGGGAACAAGGCTTACTGATAATCTGAGGCATGGTTGAATAAACTGAAAGTGGACCTGATTGTGTGGCAAGGGGCCCATGTCTGTGCACCAAGAACACTCAACTTAATGTAATATTTCCTATTGACTGACAGGTTCCGGGCATCCCCCAACAAGACCCATGCTGTCTTCTTTGCAGACACTGGCCACGTGACCCATAAATTCTGTGGAAATAGGGAGGGCACAGAGCAGGAGGCAGTAGTGAGAAGATACAGGGCTGGAGAGCTTATGTGTCCAGACTTCAGAACCCAGTGAAAAGGTGAGTCATTGACACAGCCTGGAACAAGCATAAATATGACAGAAAACAGAAATTCCTTCTCCATATCAGCTGACCCTCCATTGATCTACACCTCTCACTGTTTCCTGTTGGGCAGTGGGCTACACTGTCTGCAGAAAAATGAAAGAGACTCAGGAGGATCAAGGACAGAGCTCAGCCTGAGAGGATGAAGGACTTCAGAGTATCAGCTTTAAACTACAAAAGCTTAGAAGTCTGTAGCTTCGAATCAGGCAGCGACTTCTCAGTCGTCACACAGAAAGCAGTAAAAAGCGGGGAAAACTGGTGCAAGGAGGTAAAGATAAAGAGTAAAAACTTTAACCAAGCTCAGTGCTGCGAAGCTGTGATCTAGGTACACACAGAAGGCTGGAGTTCCTTGGAGACCAGCCTGGTCTACGGAGTAGTTCTGTTGTAGTAAGACCCGGTCTTAGAACCAAACAAAACAAAAATAGGGAAGTAAAATGAATAGAAACCTGTAGACTGGAGAAAACATTGTGAGAATCCTGTATCTAAGAAAGAAATTGCAAATAAGGAAAGAGTTTAAAGGAGACTCTGGTCTTCGTTACTAAGGAGATAGCCAACTTAAAGCAAGTAGCGAACCTGAATGACCGATTCTACAGGGAAAAGATACTTAACTTCCTCCTGCCCGAGGAATCACTGCAAGCTACACTCCACAGGCCTGGGTGCTCTGGATGGAGGCACCTTCCCACCCCTGCTTGGGAGGAAATGGTAAGAACACGGGAAAGTGGTCTCTTCAGTAACCACCCGCGATTCAACAATTCCTGCCTTCGGTAGACACTCAAGGAAGAGAAAAGCATTTTCATCCTGCCTGTGTGCAGAAGTGGATGACAGCTTCTTCCTAACTTATCACTGGAGGAACATGAAGACTATAGATACTCTACTCGGCCAGTAAAGTGCTGCAAAATGGGCGCGCCCGGAAGTCTAACAGCAAAAGACCCGGATAACAGGATTCCACTCAAGACAGTGTCCACAGGAGGCCGCTGGGGGGCTCTGAGCATGGAGTGAGTAAAGGAGGTGGGGGCGACTGAGAGTGTGCGGCTTGCTTCTGGGATCCAGACAGTGTTGCTGAAGTGACCACCATGGTGAGAGCTGCACACCTCAGGAACTTTCTAGAAGCTTCCTTAAAGGTGCGTAGCATGTGTGTGAAGCTGGACTCGGTACTGAGAAGCGAGCGCAGGTTTTCCATGTACATTGGCGAACCTGGTATAGGATTTTCCATTTTAATCAGCTTACAAATAGGAACGTGCGTCTTGCAATGTAAATTTTTTTCTTTTGTAATTTTTTTAAATTTAAAAACCTAAACAAAACCTTTGCCTATGCTTAAGCTCCTCTCTGTCCCTCTGCGGAGGGGCTTTTGGCCTTCCCCGATGAGCTCATAGGTCCCAGGGGCGCAGGGGTTGGGCGAGGGCGCGGCCGGTCGACGGGGCGGGCAGGGGGCGGCCGCTGTGACCTCGGGCGTCGCAAACACCGCCCTCCGCGGCCAGCGATAGGTCCCAACCCACCTAAGCGACCTGCAGCCGGGGGCGGGGAGACGCGACGGGGACGCGCGGCGCGGCGGTTGAGCGTCCGGGAGATGTGGGCACCGAGCGGCCAGGGGCCCGCGGGTTGGGACCGCCGCAGGGTGGGCGCGCGACTACGAGCCGCACTGGCCGGGCTGCAGGAGCTTCAGGGGCTGCGAGCCACGCAGCAAGCACGCGTGCGGGGAGCTCTGGGCCTGCACCCTGCGCCAGGGCCCCGCGGCCAGGAGCTGCGTCTGGAGGCGGCGCTGACCGCGCTACGGGAGCAGCTGGTAAGGAGCAAGTTGGGCGCGAGCGGCCGAAGGGACCTGCTGGGGCGCGATCGGGGCGCAGTTGCGTGGAATGTGCGAGCGGAAAGAGCAGATGCGCGGCTGCGTGGGGAGCGCGCCGCGGGGTGCGAGCTGGAGAGCCGCGCGCGGGACCCGGGGTTGACTGCGCACCGCCTCTGCGGCGGACACAACCTTGGTGCGGCGGCGCGCAAGTCTGGCTAGACACAGGCTGTTGTGGTGGGGAGCGTGGGCTCCATTCCGCCTGGCAGGAGTCTGCGCACATACTGACCTCATCCCGGGAGCAGGTCATCCGGCTACACTGCGTGGCTACACTGCGTGAACTTGAGCCACAGGGCACTGTACTGGGTTTGCTTGGGTCATTGAGGAGTCTTGCCCGCTGAGGATCGTCTCCAAGATTGCACGTCACCTGATCCCATTAAAAAAAAAAAAAAAATAAGACGAGTGTCCTCCGGTATGCGGAACGTGGGAGAGGGGATTAGTGGCGCTTTCTCATCTACCCGCGCCCATCGAGTCCCCCTCTGTAGACCACTTGGGGCCCCTCGGGAGTAGAATTGCTACCCATTTCTAGAAACAGCTCAAGGTTCCTTCCCCTCAGTACTGCAGTATTTTTAAAAGAACAAAATAGTGCGCACTCGAAAGAGTGTGATAGCGTTGCGTCCACAACTCTTTAAGTGGGATTTTTTTTTCACGGTGAAATTTGGATCTGTCCTGTTGAAAGTAGCCTCTTGGTAAAGTTCAGGGTGAAACTGCTGTGTTCCAATCAACTTTAGTTCAGAATAGTGTTGGGTTTGTGTCTAAAGAATCAGGAAGTCCAGTGTCTGAGTCACTACTCCCCAGGACACCTGGAATCTTCCCTGAGTGTAAGAGATCTGGCTGAGGGCGGAATCCAGCTGACAGTCTCCTCCAGTCTGAGACACCCAACTGCTGCCCAGAGAGAGACATGGCCGGTGAGGACTGGACTCTGTACACTGTTGCACCCACGGGACCAAGGCATTATAACAGGTGCCTGTCTTTAGGGGTGGGTGGGGGTGCTCCACACTGGTCACGTGATCTCAGCCAGGCAGGCGCACTGATGAGTTACAAGCATGACCCGTTCCTGAAGGTTAACGATTAAACCCCCCCCCCCACGTCAGCAATACACAAACCCAATCTGTGAGCCCTCACACTCCAATTACCAGGAGCCTGTGGAGAGATCAAACAAGCTTTTTGTTGACACACTCCCCCTCCTCTCCAGGAGACCAGGAGGAACACACTGGCTTTGTCTTGAAACTTGGTTCACGGGGGAAAAGTGAAAAATAATTGAATTCTATGTGGCTTTATCACTTCACCATGTTTCTTATGCGGGGTGGGGTAGGGGGTGGGGTGGAGGGAGGGTGGGGGTGGATGGGAGCAATGTTACTTGTTGAGTAAAGAAAACGGGGAAAGAGCTGCAGTACCTTCTAGTTAAACCGCTTAAACCGCGGCACATAGCCCTCCCGCTGGCTCACCTGGCCCCCAGCCCTCCTTCTAGTGTGAAAAAGGAAGACTCCTATAGTCCTCAACAGTTATCCTGCAGCAATTCTCTAGTAAGGATGGGTTTAGCATTTCTAGGGATTTGGTGTCCATCAGATGGGCTACACCCTGCTAATTGCAGTGTCAAAAGTCACAAAGAGAACTCAGTAGCAGCTGCTTAGAGGAATTTTGTTCGCTAGATAAATCAGTGACCCTTAATGGCTGACACCAAAAAGATAGACTTCTCTGCTAATGAAATCCCATGCCCTCTGACCCTTGACCCCACACTCGGCTGCAGGTGACCCTTTAAACAGTAGGATGCCCGGTGAATGTTTTCACAGAAACTTGTAACAGAAAGTGGCCTTTCAGTCCCCCACACGTGGGCTTAAGTAGGAGCATTCGCTGCATGGCACCAAGCCAAGAAGCTGAAACATTCTATCTTGCCTCTGCTACATCCCGGGGGAGACAGGATGCAGACCGATATGAGGATCATCCCACAGGGGTTAACCGGTCCTGACTTGTTCTGAAAGGGACAGCATGCAGCCATCCCTGCCCTTGGCAGGCTCAGGTGGTAACGCTGTGGCAAGAGCCGGCCACTCTGATTCCGTAACTGTGAATGGTGTTTTCCTTGGACTAACTGGCTTGTTCTGTGAACCCGCAGAGGGCAGATGGGGGTCAGATGAGAGATCAAGGGCAGAGGGACCGGCCAGATTTCTCCAGGGTCACTGTCAATGGCATCATGAGCCAGATCTGTGAGCAGGGCCCTTCACTGCTGGCTGATGTGCTGTGAAGTTTGCAGGAGGCCATGAAGGGGTACTTCATGCATAACACATTTCCTTTGTTCACTATTAGCCTGAGAGGAGAGGAAGGAAGTCTCTTAGATTCAATCTCTACATCTTGACCTTTTTATCCTTCAAATATGCTATCAAGTTCTTGTTTGGTTTGGTTTGGTTTGGTTTGGTTTTCTGCTGGGGTCGGGAAAAATGGAAGCGCTTGTGGGGGAAGGGAAAACAAATTCCTTTCAATTTCTACGGGATGGAGTGAGCGCTTTAAAAGAGTCAGCCAGCTCCCTTTTGGTGGCACCATAGACCCGCAGGTCTCAGACACTTTAGTGGTCACTTTAGTGGTCACCAGAAGCTGGTGAAGCCCCATGGTCCTAGGCCTGTCCTGGAGCCCAGGATCTGTAGGTATACTGGGTGTCTCCACCACTGGGACTATGTTTAGTTCTCACTTGCACCAGGCCTCTGAACCCTGACTCAAATCTGGGGGATTGACCTAAGTGCTCCAAACCCTCTGTGAAGCCAGCATGAATCGTGCAGGCCATAGACAGGCTTGGTTCTGGGAAGAGTTGCACAGCCTGGCTGTGTAGCCGTTTGAGGTCCATCCTGGTCACGGTGGCCTTGACCATCAAGTTCAGCCTAAGGAAAATGATGAAGACCTGAGCCAGAGTTAGAGGGAGTCTTAGGGAGAATAGCGTCAGTCCTGAGCGTATGCACAGCCCAGCCGAGGAGCCCTGAGGCCCCTAAGAACCCTGAGATCTTGAGATCTCAACCTCCTTGAGGTCTCCGCTCAGCTCCCGAGGCTGGCTGAACAGGTGCTACCTGCAGAGCCGCTGGCCCAGATGTGCACACAGGGGTCAACCTTTGTGCAAGGCAACCAGCTGGACCTTTGAAGAAGTCAAGCCCAGACTGAATGAGGCAGATCGATACTGTTGCTCTCTAGAGCTGGGCCTGGCAAAGGGGCTTTATGTCTGTGGGCCCTATGACTTTAAGGTAGGTAGGATTTTACAGGAAAAAACCATGTCAGTCCCTTGATGCGTCTCAGTTCAGTGTCAGTTTCTGCGTGGGTGGAAAGGGGACACCTGTGGTCACTACCCAGGTCATTCTGGGAAAGTGTTTGTGACTGTGACGGCGGAAGCAGGTTCTGGACCAGGTGTTGGTTCTGGGAAGTTTTGCTTTGACAAAGTTCAGCTTTGACACTGATGGCTATAGGAGATACTGTTGCTCTCAGACACTCCCCCCCCCCCACTTCAGACCCTGGGTTGGAGTGTGGGACCTATCAGCCCTAAAAAGCCAGGGGAGGCATCCATCCTCAATAGGCCATTCAAACAGCAAGTCATGTGATGGCCCTGTTCTTTCCATCACAAATGAACAGGAAGTCGTTACTGGCAGCGCTTCTGTACTGCTGAGATTATGATGCCGGTCCCACTAGAAAAATAATGGTCATGCTCTCCAACAGGCAAGCCACGCCCCCTGGGTTCCACCCTCTGTCTGCCTTAAACTCACTTGTTATTTAATGAAGAAAAGATGTATCCAGCCAGCTTAGACATGGAGAAAGGGCAGGGCTGAAAGAAATTGGTTTTTTATCAAACACTCAGTACTGATTAGTTTGTGTTCCTGTACTCAAAACATCCCCCACTTTGTGTGGACTACACTCTGTGTGTGTGTGTGTGTGTGTGTGTATGTGTGTATGTGTGTGTGTGTGTTTGTGTGTGTGTGTGTACCTGTGGGCACACACCAAGGGGTGACAACACCTTTACTGTCCATTCCATGAGACCCAAGAAGTTGCTTCCCACCAGTTGGCAGCAGATGACAGTTAGGTGTGCTTGGCGTGAGTTTGGAGTTTGGGTCTTCCTGGTGTTTGTGATAGCTCTCTTTCACCTCCGGACCTTGGTTTAGATTCTGTTCTCACATCAGATTTATTCTTCCTCCTTCTTTACCTCCTAGTCACGGCTAAGGAGACAGGATGCTGGCCTGAAGACACACTTGGACCAGCTGGATCAGCAGATAAGTGAACTACAGCTGGATGTGAGCAGGTCTTCTTGCGAGGCCTTGGATAGTGACAGCAGACCCAGCTCAGGTATGGCTCACGATGACTGGACATCCGCGATCTGGGCTGCCAGGATCCTACCCTGGGAAGGGCAGTACAGCATTTACTGTCACCCCTCAGGGACACTGTCTGACCTGACATTAGGAATAGTGACAGCTTCAGCCTGTGTCCTCAGCTGATCTCACAGTTGGGAGGTCCCTTGGGCAGCCTGGGAAGTGTATGTGACTGAAGACTTGAAAAAGCTTTAACTAAACGTGCCGAAAGAAATATGTAAATATAGTATATATTTAAATAATATATAAGCTAAAGACCTTACATACAATACAGTTTATAATACATATGCAAACTACACACACACGTGTATGTATATATATATATATACACACACACATACATATATATATTATGTAATATGTAATATATAAGTCAGAAAAATCTTCTTTCTGATAGTATTAAACACCCCATGAATGCCTGGTTTTACTGGATGTACATGGACCACATGAACTCGTATTTTACAGACCACCTACTTCATTTAAATAAGTATGACTTGTTAGCCAATCACACAAATATGTCCCTTCCTCCATCCCAGAGGTTAGAGAAGGACATTGTTGTCAGTCTCTGCAGGCTTGTGTGGCTTGGTCACTTTTGTTTTCTTAATATTCTCTGGGTGGGGTGAAACTTGGAAGCGGGGACCCCTGTCTCTGGGTTACAGTGGTCACAAGGCAGTTATTACAGCAAGCCTGGAGTGTGTAGGCAACCCCTCTGTACTCTTGGTATTGGCTTTTCCACTATAGCTTGGGACATGTTAGGAACCCAGCAATCCCTGGGGCTGAGGACTCCTGAGAAGGAAATTCCCCTTCAGTTGCATATTAAAGAAAGGAGAGAGTACCCAAAGCAACCGGAGGTCCCCTTCTGAGTATAGCTATGGGTCAGATGTTCCCATAACCACTCCCAAGGTTACCAGCAAGAATCTGTGCCCATCCCCACAGGCATTCTTACCTGCTCCTTACCCCTCCCTGTGTCAGTAAAAGCAAGAGAAAAGAGCTCTGGGGTTACACTAACCGCCGCGTCTGCTCTGCCCAGGTTTCTATGAGCTGAGCGATGCTGGTTCCTGTTCTCTGTCCACCTCCTGCGCATCTGTTTGCAGCGACCGTCTATCCCCCTCCCTGGGTAGCTGGCTGCCTGTGTTCCAGCCCTCCAAGTCCAGGTCTGGCATCGGGGACTGGCGACCACGCTCTGCTGATGAGACCACTGTCCCTGCATGGAGCCCACAGCTCACAGAAGATAGCAGGCTCCTGCATGGTGCAGAGGGCACAGGCCGGCTGACGGGCATGTTCCGGCCCAGACCAGTATCTACAGGTGAGAGAGGGAGGCAGGAGCGAGTGAGAGGGACAGTAGATAATACTTCTAGCCCAGTGGGGAAGAGGTTAAGCCTCACATGAGATGGGGGCGGGGGATGTGGTTTTAAATGACCATCTGGTAGCTGGGAAGAGACATCCACATCATATCTAAATGTGGCACATTCAGAGTGACGATCAGTCTACAAGCACCCTTCATGCCCTTCATGGTTTTCCAAGAGAAAAAGATATCACTTGGACCCTTCCATTCCCCCTACACCTGGCCTCGGTGCCAGCCTTGTATCTCTGTGGTGAAATTCTTAGTTTCACTCTCAGGCTGTGGATGCAGGAGCAGTTAACTGTCCCAGGTAGCGTCCAAGCTGTGAGGCACTGAGCTGACATCTCCTGACCTCTCTAATGGAAGAGCAGGCACCCGCATACAGAAGAGCTGGGTCTCTACGCGCCTGTGGGCAGCAGGAACTTGGCATCTGTCTGCATTGACATGCTTCTCATTGTCTCATTCCCAGGTGATCTCGAAAGAGTCCTTCCAGCTGACGTGGGGCTCCAGAGAGCTGGTACTGATGCTGCACATCTCCTGGGCCAGGGGATAGAGATCCCAGCCCACGCCCTGGACCCCACGTACCAGCGTGACCTGGTGGCCAGGGGAGGCCAGGAGGTGTACCCATATCCCAGCCCCCTCCATGCGGTGGCCCTGCAGAGTCCCCTCTTCGCTCTGCCCAAAGAAGCCCCGTGTTTTGACATCTGCTCACCTCCCCAGGAGCCTCCTCTGGTCCCTGTTGATGAGAACAGGACTCAACCTGAGCCGATCCGTGAGCTGGGCTCAGCCGAAGCCTACATCCACAGGCTGTTGCATCTGCGGGGCCAAGAGCTCCCCCTGAGAGATGTGGGGCAGGAGCAGGGAGGTGACACAGCTGCTTTTCCACCGAAGCCCTGTGGCCAGAGGTCGGAGAGCACATGTCAGCTGGAGAAGCAGGCCTGTGGAGCTGACAGGGGAGGACTGAAACTAGGTAGGGGTGCTGCCAAGGACAGCCTCAAGCAACATGGGCCTGTGTCCCTTGTGGGTGCTGAGCCCCTCAGCAGCCCCCTAAAGGAAGAAACCATTCCTTGGAATCCCTGTGTCCATGGAGACAATACTGTTGGTTCCTCACCCTGCTCCCAGGCCCAACAGCCTCTTAATGACTGTGGCCAAGGACCAGTCCTGTCACCATCCAGGGTGTTGGGCACTGAGAGCCCACCTCTGGCCCCGGAGCCCTTTGCCTATACATCCTGCACCACTGGTGAAACCTCTCCCGTGAAGCTGAGGATGGGCTTTTCCCAAAACAAGGCCGTGAAGGTCAGAAGAAGAGTTAGTGAGAAAGTCCCGAGGCTAGGGAAGCAGCTCCCTCCACAACCAGAGAGGCAGCGGGTCACAGAGCGGGACCCCTCCAGGCCCCATCAGGGAGGTCTCAGCAGGAGGCCCACACTGGCCCGGGAGCCTCCTGGACGCTCCTGCTCTGAGTCCACCCTCTACCCCGTGCCCTTCCTTGTCCCCGTAGTGGTGGCCCAGAGGGAAAGTTACCCAACGTCACCCCAAGCGTTCTTCCCAATGGAGGCAGCTCTCCTCAGCTCAGCAGCCAGGCGGAAGCAGCGCAGGTGGCAGTCCACCATGGAGATCTCAGCCAAAGCCGGTTCAGTCAGCCAACCTGGGCCCAGCATGGGGCTCCCTAGGTCCCCAGCCAAGAGAGGAAGTGGTCCCAGGGCCCAGAGTAGGCCCACACTTGCCCGTCAGGATGCCTGTGCGAGGTGTGAGTCGGACCCCTCGGAGCACTCTGCAGACTGCACCTCACTCTACCACTCCACCATTGCCGAGACCAGCGAGGACGAGGAGGCGAGTGACCACACTGCCAACCGCTTTGGGGACGAGTCCAGCAGCAACGATTCAGAAGGGTGTTTCCGGGGCAGCCGCCGTCGCCTGGCAATAGGCAGTGCAGAGGCTGGGCAAGGGGGGTGGGCCTGGCCTCGGGTGCCCCCCCAGCAGCCCTCACGGGCCCCAGGAAACACCAGGCCACCCTTGCCCCCTGTGCCCAAACTGTGCCGCATCAAGGCCTCCAAGGCCCTGAAGAAGAAGATCCGAAGGTTTCAGCCAGCAGCCCTGAAGGTCATGACCATGGTGTGATGGCAGTGTTTCAGGACAAGCCTAGGACCCCAGAAGGTGCCATATGATGTGGTACCCCGTGCCATGTGATGAGCCGGGGGAGGGTGGTATCAACCTGCTATTGCGCTTAGTTTTCTCAGCCACCCTCACTGTGGTTGGGAGTCGTCTGGGGTCACATTCCCTCCAGCCATTTTCATTGCATGACCGCAGTCACAACTTTGCTCCTCACCATCCTCTGCCTGATTTGTGGGGAGAGGTCTCTAATAAGACACTTCTCCCCAGAGACATGAAAGAAACATGGCATCCTTTGCGGGCGGGGGGGGGGGGGGGGGGAGAACGGGACGACGGGGACGGACCAGATTTGCATTTAACTCCATATTGCAGTTGTATGAACAAACACCTACACCATGCTGGTATAGTTCCAAATAAAAGAGCCACATTTCCTTTCTCCTCAGCCACTGTCTTGTCTCTTCCTTCCCAACATGGGACACGTGCGGACCTGAGGCAGGAAAGGTGTTTGGAGAGTAAAGCCAAAACCCTGGGTTCGACCCAGGTGAACGGAGTAGGAGAGTAATTATAATTATAAATTACTTGATAAACAATTATAAATTATAACTTATTTTCATGTTTGTAAAAAAAAAATCTGTCTTTTTTTTTCTCCAACCATTCTTACGAATGACAGGTTTTCAGCTCAGCTATTCGAGGCTGCAGTCACAGGTGGCTTTCTGGACCCATTTTACATGATGCCCTAGAGAGGAGAAGGGGGTACATTTTATGGGATTCGCTTCTCCTTCACACTTGACAGAAGCCTTGAAAATAAGGAGACAGGAAGACTGGCTGAAAGTACTGTTACAGCAAGAATCACACCTGGGCTAGATATTCTTGTATTGAGAAGCTGTATACGGGATGAAGGGTGAAGAGACTTCAAAATGGATTAAGGTTTAGAACAAAGAAGTCAGCTTCCCTTGAGCAGGGGAGGAGGGAGAGAATGAATGCTTTGGGAGTTTTGAAGCAAAAGAAAGCAAGGGGTTTTCTCTGCAAACCACACCAGAGTGCAAACATTTCGAAGGGGCCAAGGGAGTGATCTCTGAAAAGCAAACAGCCCAGTATCTGCCTTGACTTTCTGCCTGTGCCTCCTGGAATTGCTCAGGCCAGGGCGTCGGTGTCTCCCTTGTACTTTCATTGGAATTTAAGGGGAAATCAAAAACCAGTATGACCAGAGCTTTTTTGTAAAAGATGAGTTTTGGCTCCTGGCCTCAGAGGGCTCAGTCTATCACTGCCGAGAAGGCATGATATGACAAGACAGTTCATAGCATGGTGGACCAGGAAGCAGAAAGCAAGATGGGATGTCACCAGATAATGTACTCCAAAGGACCAGCCTCCAGTGAGTCAACTTCCCCAAGCCAGGACCTAACGCTGAAAGTTTTCCATCTTCCCAAACACTAGCAGCAGCAGGGGATCATGTGTTTAATACGGGAGCCTGTGAGGGGCATTCCAGATTTGAACCACAGCGTTCTGCCTGGGGTCCTCAAAGGCTTATGGCTTTAGTCCAAAAGTTCCACAGCCTCAGTTCCAACATCATTCCAAAGTCTTGAGCCCAGAGATTCAGGGCAATCTCAGCTTTGAGGCCCTAGAAAATAAGATAGCTATATACCTCTAGTACCCAGTACATACCACAGGGTGTGCTGCTAAAATGCTCTCATTCTTTGCCCCATTGTTCCTGAGGTTATGAGAAGCAGTGGTTTGGCACAAACTTTGCCCATGAGGCTACTGGGACATGTCTGAGCCCTGACGAAGCTGTCTGGGCCCCTGCCCATACCTGAGGCTGCATACTCAGCTCTGTCTGGCTCTTCTAAAGATGGCATGAGCCCCATCCAATGTCCATGCTGTTGCTGGACATTCTCTCTCTCTCTCTCTCTCTCTCTCTCTCTCTCTCTCTCTCTCTCTCTCTCTCTCTCTCTCTTTCTCTCTCTCTCTGTCTGTCTCTGTCTCTCTCTGGAGATCTCCAAGTGGAGGACTGGGGAGACTCAAAGGCACCCCATGGAATGCATGCTTCTTGGGGACATGTGCTCTCCTAACAGCTCAACTGTGCTGCTGATTGCTGATGTGGGATCAGCATAGGGGGGACTGTGATGGGTTGGGGTTACTCCGTATCATTAACGATGTTCATCTTTTACAGCAAACCTGCCTTGATTTGCAGACCACTCAGGTGCCAACATGGCCACCAAAACTTCTGCACTGTAGCCAGGAAGATGTGGGCCTGTCTCACCATACACGTGCCGTGAAAGCCTGGAGCTGCAGACAAAATCTGTGTTTTCTCAGCTTTCTCTGCTCTCAACTCACGCTGCTGTGGTGGGTGTGTATGTGTGTGCACACGTAAATGTGTGTATGTACCCTCTTGTTTCCTCGTTGGGAAAAAAAAAAATCTCCAGGGAGGCTTGCTAAGCAAAGCAGGAAACCTTCATTCAGAGAACAGAGCAGCAGGAACACAAATGAGGCCCAGCTCCTGAACAGTGCTGGCCGGGGGACCTCATCGCAGAGGAGTGGGCGGGGCACCCGTGATGGGCATTTGGAAGCATTTACAGATGGTCATTGGCAGAGCGCTCAGGAAAGAGGATCGAGCAGCACATCCCTTAGCAAATCACTTAGCTTCCTCTGGCAGAATACACTGCTCTCACCTCAAAGGGAGTAAGAGACAGTCTATTCTGTAGCCAGACATAAGTGAATATTGCCCTGGAACACGGGTTTGGGTTGCCCAAATACCATATTCTAAAGCAGTAACAATTTTCTGCAATCTTCCTATCAGCAGAACAAAGAAAGTCATAAATCAAGGATCTTTTAAAATATTTTGGTGGGGATACCAGTAGCTGGGTTACAACAAAGCAAAGAACATCTCTACTATAGCCTTCGACATCATCCAACGGCATCCTTAGCTTGGGAGTTGATGAGCTAGCTCTAAGGGATCTGTTTGTACATTCCAGAAGGATTTACCTAACAGCCAGGAAGACATTAGGCCACATACAGAGCTGGGCAATAAATAGCTATTGGGAGGACCTACGATAACTCAAGCTCATTTGTCTCCCAGCCTGCAACATTCCATCTCTTCACGGTCACTGAAGGTCTAATCAGTCAATCAGCCTTGTAGAATGTTTAACATAGGTGTGGCTTTTTTCCTAAGAGCTTCAGTTCACATATTTTAGAGTAATTTTCTTTCAGACAGACATATCTACTCCTGGAAAGAGCAGAAGCCCTCTGGGCAGTGTGGGCTATGATATGGAGACTCGAAGGCTCCTGAGGTACACTGGCTGACGAAGAGCACAGGGCAGTAAGCTGAGGCGTCTAGCACAGGCTCTTTAGGAACTTTTTATAAGTTCTAGCGTGTTTGAGTTAAAATAAAATCTTATATATATAAAAAAAAGAAAGCCAAACTAATGCAGAAATTAAACATATGTTATAATAATTTGTAAGGAACTTAATTGTGATGTTAGTGAAAGTACCCATCTCTCTTTGATGAGTTGTATCATTTAAGAAACTAGGTTTAGGTCAGGCATGGACGTGAAAGCCTTTGATCCCAGTACTTAAGGTAGAGATAGGAGGATTTCTGTGAGTTCAAGGCCAGCCTGATCTGCAGAGTGAGTTCCAGGACAGTCAGACCTCTGTACAGAGACCTGTCTCAAAAAAAAAGGAGGAGGAAGAAGGAAGAAGAAGAGGAGGAGGAGGAAAAGAAGAAGAAGAGGAGGAAGAGGAGGAGGAGGAAAAGAGGAGGAGGAGGAGGAAGAAGAGGAGGAGGAGGAAATAGGCTGTGTTCCATGTATTTATTGGATGTGCGGGTCCTCTGTGGGGTTTGTCTGCAATCTCTCCATCCCAGGAGAGAGCATACGCTTTAGACAGCGCAGCTATCAGGAGCTCTAGAGCCCTTTATTAAACACATGAGACTGAAAGGAAAACATGGCTGCCCCAGCAGATCAGCTGTGTTCCATCTCGAAGGGCAGTCCTTTACCATCTGTTAGAGGTGAGAAGGTGTGATCCTAACACAACAGACTTTATCGGACATGCAATGCCTCTTGTACGTACAGCACTCAGACATATCCACAAAGGTAGGACCTTGAAGGATCTTGGTGAGTAGAAATGCCAGGGCCTAATCACAAAGACTGAGCAACAATTGTGTAGCCACGGCCTGCCTTGCAAGGGACCCAGTGGTCACTGTGTTGGGCAGAGACCGCACACAAAGACATGGAAAAGTCAATTAGGCAACCCTATTGGGATGGGCAGGGAGCATGTCACTGCCTCAGGTTGGTCTCCTGTTCTTTATGTTCCCGAGTGTCACTGGAGATGATATTCAGCTTCCTGAAGGCCATACTGGGAAGGTCGTGGGGCACATACTGGACAGGCTGGTTCCTGGGGAGGCTACAGGTGTGGGACTGAGCTCCCTCCTCATCTGAATTTGGTAGCTGTCCCTCTCTATACTCAGCCGCTCAGAAGCAGGCGGCCATAATTAGATTTGTGTTTAGAAAGACCCTGGCCCCAGTAGAGACTGATGGCAGGAGAGACCGGCTCCATGAGGACCAGATCCAGGAGAGGGCACTCCAGGGACTACCTAGAGTGCCAAAGTTCAGTGTCAATGCCACTGTGACCTTCCCTGGGTCTCTTGCTGTGTGTGTGCCCATGGACCCATGACTCAGACAAAAGGTACCAGTGTGTTTGGGGTTGTTCACTCCCTGTGACACATGAGAATTCTTAGAGAAGTAAGAGCAGCTCTAGCAGGAGAATGCTCTACCCAGGATTTCTTTCTTTACACTTCTTAAGATTACATTTTCATTCCTGTTTTATTTCTCTTTTATCCAGAGGTTCCTGATGAAGAAATGAACAGAACAGGTATGAGAGGATCTAGTAGACTCAAACCTCATTTTTCTTAGCGACATTTTTTTTCTCCATTTGCCCACACTATTCCCTTCAAATTTGGAACTCCAGTTTGGGGTGGTGTCTGCTATGAATATGGAATATATATAGTCCCTAGGACATCAGAGCACCCAGAAGTAGATACAGGCAGTATTAAGGTGTCAAACACACACCATTGATAATACATGTGGGACAATCAGTGTTTGTGTTCTGCTGGGGTTTTTTAACTCTAAAGCTTGTGTTGTCCAACTACAGGATCTGTGCCTTGCTCAGAACCAACAGCAGAACTCCATAGATGAATACTGCATCAGTTACAGCTTTGTGCCCAGGGAGATTTGATATATATATATCATCATGGACTTGCTTTGCTCGAGGCCCAGCTCTAGTGGAGCACGCTTCTACGTGAACTGCTTAGGAGGAATCTGAGCATGCTCATCTCAGGAAAGCTACAGGTGATCCAGGAAAACACAAGGCTTATGAGAAAGATTCTGGTTCCTCTTGATGGTCCCTCTGAATTGCAGAAGATGCAGGATGTGTGGAGCCCCATCAGATGCCTGATATCTGAGCACCAGGGGCCCATGGGAAATCCCACTTAATAGGCAGGTTGTTTGCTTATTTGTTTGTTTGAGACAGTATCTCATTGTGTAGTCTGGGATTAGCTCTGTAGACCACCAGGCTGGCCTCAAACTTCACGGAGCTCCACTTGCTTCTGCCTCACAAGTGCTGGGATTAAAGGTGTGTACCACCATGCCCCTCTGATTTTAACATACAACCTTTAACATTGCAACTTGGGGAGTGGGGAGGAGACCAGTTTATTGAAGACTTCCCAAAGGCCTGCAGCTGAGAGAATGCCACATTTGGGTTTGGAGAGGTAGTCATTAGCTCCAGTGTTCATAGCACAGTTGCCAATGGCTGACATTTATTACCTGCCATTTATTTTAACAAGTACATATGATTGATAATTAAATATGCTTAGCAGCTGTACAAAGCACAGGCCTTTGGTACCCGTGACAGTTCAATGAGGTGGGTGTGATATGTGCTTTGTAGTCACACTATATAAAGATGAAGGACCCAGGGCAGAAGGAAGAGTGTTTCTCGGGTAACTACTTAGCTGGTGCAAGGGTGTGGCCGACGTCAATCAAGGCCTCTGATTTCAAAATCAGCTCCCACATCTATGGTCCCCACTCACAGCTAAAATGCAGGCCTATTTATAATTTGTGAGTGTTCTGGTAATTTAATCAAGACTAGTGGGAGAAGTTAGTTGAAAGCTCAAGAATAAAGGGCTCACCTCTTCCCCAGAGAAGCTGGAATCTAGGACCTTTACTCCCTGCTCAGAGCTGGGGAATACAAAAGCCTCACCAACATGCCCCTGCCATGCCCCATCCCAACCCCTACCCCTGCCCTGTCCTTGCTCCTCCTGCCTCTGTTCTACCTCAATTCTGCTCCTACCCAGCCCTTGCGCCACTTTGATCCCTGCCTCCACCCCTGCCCTCACTCCCACACTTATCTCTGCGATGAGGTATGTCTCAGACAGACATCCTTGCATGGAGATGGCAGAGGACATAGTCACCTGAACTCCAAAGCACACATGCTGGCTTACTGTTGTTTTGCTTAAACCTAAGAGTTTTTTCCCACTTACATAAAAAAAAAATATGCTTTCTTCTTCTTCTTCTTCTTCTTCTTCTTCTTCTTCTTCTTCTTCTTCTTCTTCTTCTTCTTCTTCTCCTTCTCCTTCTCCTTCTCCTTCTCCTTCTCCTTCTCCTTCTCCTCCTCCTCCTCCTCCTCCTCCTCCTCCTCCTCCTCCTCCTCCTCCTTCTCCTTCTCCTTCTTTCTTATATCCCTCATATATCCTCTATTTATCTTCTATCTTTCTGTTTCAGGCAAAAAAACTTTCCACGTCCCTTGAGACTTTCCGATAGGGCAGGGTCAGGACCAGGACACTACCCAGGCAAGGTACATAGGGATCCTGTCATGTCTAGGGAGTCAGTGTTTCATGCAAACATGGCTGACAATTTCATGTCAAGTGATTGAGTAAACATCACAGAGTCTAGCAAGGCATCAAGTCAGACAGATATGCAGTCAGGCTAGCCAGCAAATTCCTCTCTTCCCTGCTAAGGAGATAAGCCAACTACTCTCCAGCTGTGTCCTGTGGGAGTGACCAGAGTTCTGTGTCTGGAGTGAACCCAAATACTCCACATATTAACATTACCCTCAGAATAATGGGAGATAAGAACCAAGTTCCTGATGTGGGATCCTGACCACTGTATGCCCACAGGGTCACCCCTGAGTTCTTTAGTCCAGGGAGTTATTCCATTGAATCCAAGGCTTCCAGGAGACAGTGTGGCAGGACCTGTAAGTAGAGAAGCCTCTATAGACTAAGCTGAATGATAGCTACACCCATACTGGCCACCTGACAGCTTTCCCTCCATCTGGGGAACTCATCCTATGGAAGCTGCCTTTGCAACTGTGGTTGCTTTCTTGACATCTGCCACAACCCATTTGCTGAAATCAGAATGTCCCAGTGTGACATCTCAGAGCTGCTTCACCCTCCTGTGGCACCCTGGCTGTCCCTAACTTGAGTGGGAGACCACAAGCATGCACACACCTTCTTGTTCCCGTGCCAGGTTACACAAAGCCATGATTCTATGCCACAGGCAGGACTGGACAGGGTAGCTGGCACTGGGGATATGCCTCCACCCTTCCTCAGGGCTTACAGGCTGGGTCTTTAGATACCTCCCTTTGTTTAATGATGCTGTAACCTGCTAACATCTGGACATGTTCAGCTGTTCAGTTTATTCCCTCCAGCCAAGATTCGCCTCAGTAGGAGGAATGGCCAATTAAGGCTGCCTTGGTCCTTGGCTATTTGTATAAAGGGATCCCACCTTAAAAGTGGCCAGGTGTGCAAGGCTGTTGCCAGGTCTTCCAAACTGCAAACAGGTGAGAGAGGAGCTTCATAAAAAGACAGCTAACTATTTTAACGATATCTTCATCAGGAAGGACAGAGGTGCCTAGAAGGAAGGAAGAGACTAAACACACAGCTGCCACCACAATAGAGGTATAGAAATAGGTACACAGCGTCCCAACAGAGGTACTTAACTGTGAGGACCACAGCTTGGTATAATACAGCTGTCTGGGGACAATGACCAAGGGACAGAGGAGATTCCTGGCAGGGAATGGGCTGGTGTCTCCTCTGTCTTCAGAGGGCCTTCCCAACAGCACCCTCTCTGCTTTTGGTCTAGCCTAACTCACAGATCTCTGCCCTTGAGTCTCTTCCAGGCCTGCGGCTACTTTGTCCCAGGCTCTATCACAGGTAGCCAAGTCCAGCTCTTAGTAGTCTCAGGGTGCTCAGACAGAGTAGCTCAGGGGCAGAGAGTAGCTCTCTGGGATTGGATGGGTACACACATGGCTTTGTACCAGAAGCCATCCATCATTCTATGCCCTAGCAGACAGAAAAGATAAGCCCTGAGCACCCAGCCATGCAGACAGCTAGGTCAAGGTCTCTAGTGAGGACAACTGTAAGCTGAGCCCATGCAGCCCATCCCTAGCTCTCTCTTCACTGTGCTCTCAGCTTCTGACTCACAAAAGCACAGGACCATTGTGCACTGCATACATGCACTGGCTGCTGAGAGATGGGCACAGAAGGAAAAGGCATGAGCTGTCTCCAGCTTGAAAGGTTCTGGGAGACATTAAAATGGTAATTTTAAGGATAGGGAAGTGTAGAAAGATTGCCTGCCATGCCTTTGTTTAATCCACAGAACTATAATAAGTATACATTGATGTATAATAGATATGAAGGTAGGTAGGTAGATGATACATATGTATATATGCATATATGTGTGTATATATATGATAGATGAAACACATGAGAGAAAGGGAAGATGATAAATAGATGAGTGATAGATAGGTAGATAGATAGATGATCATGTGTGTGTGCCTATGTAAACATAGAGTACAATGAACATCACCCAACCCCACTGTGCACAGATAGAGAACATCCACCCCTTTATGGACACATTCTCCACAGCTGCAGAGTCCCCAGAAACTGAACCATAGGAGTTAAAGCTTTAAAGGCAGGAGGTTCAGATGCCAGGTATCCTCAGGGCTTCCCCATCCCCCTCAACCCTTATGTGCCTGACATCTGTGTCCCTCCCAAGCTGATCTGTTGAAAGCTTTGCTCCAGAAGAGATGGTGTAGGGACCTGGGGCTTTAGGAAAGTGGTTGGTTGGGTCAGAGGGTGGAGCCCTGGTGAATGGGATTGGCACTTTTATAAAAGGCTCCAGGGAGCTCCTATCCCTTTCCACCACAGGCAGACAGAACTGGGTGTGTGTGTGGCTTGGGAAGCAGCACTCACAAAGATCTGCTGTAGCCTGGGAGTCCAAGAACTGCATGAAATCACTGTGGATTGCTTCCAAGCCACATGGTCTGTAGAGATGAGCGACAAGTGACCAAGGGGCCTGGGGCCTGGAACTTGTTGGAGAATGTGTCATTTCTTGGCACATGGACCGCACTCTCAGTTTTGCCCTGGTGGCTTAATAGCTGTCTTGCTTCCCTAGTCCTCAGCCACACCACGTTCCCTCTTCTTTTTCTTATTACAGAGACATTGTCATATTGAGTCAGTGCCTTATCTCATCTCTAAATTAGGTCCACTTACAGCAGCCATGGGTTAGGACTCTGGTGTGTTGGGATCCTGGTAAAGAGGACTTTGGGCTCCCATGACTTGGGCAGTTGTGCAGCAGGTGTACAGACGGTGAGCCAATCACACTGCCGTTACTTCTTAGCAAGGCTTTCCCCTCCAACCAGCTGCTTGGGGAACTGGGCCTGAGATGCAATAGGGGTTCTGGGTTCTCACAAAAGGGGTTCTGGGTATTTCACTTTGCCCATCCGGAGAACAACAGTCCAGAGAAACTCCGGGGCAGAGCACACACATCCATTAAGTGAGCATCTACTACTAAGTCACAGACACCTAGTTAAGTTTCTAGTTTGGTCAAGCTTGATTTCCTCAGGTTCTCTATTTACAGACACACAATTTCCCTTCCAATCCTGTTATTCCTGGGGCTTGGAGAGGCCTCAATTGGTAAAGTGCTTCCTACATAATCATGAATACCTGAAGTAAATCCCATCACCTGGGTAAAAGTTGGCATGGTGGCATGCATGTACCTGTAGTCTGAGGAGGTAGGGACATGTGGATCCTGGGGCTCACTGGCCAGCTAGTGTCGCCTAGTCAGTAAGCTCTAGATCCCAGTGAGAGACGCTGTCTAAGATGAATTAAGCAGACAGATCTCGAGGAATGAGAATGAAGATTGACATCTATGTCCACAAATCAACATAGACACACATATACCCACACACTCACAGGTACATGCATAGTAAATAGATCATAGATGATAGATGATGACTGATGGATGATAGATAGATGGATCGATAGACAGATGACAGATGATAGATCTGTTCTTTTATTTCTCCATTTCAGCAAACCTGACTCTTCTGTTGAGAAATATAAAATTGTTGCTTGAAGTAAATCTGATTTTTCCCAACCTCACGCAGGCCTTCACCATTGGACCCATGACTGTGCCTCAGCCACTACAGAGTCTGTGTCTCCCCTTGCAACAGACGTGACAGGTCAGCACTGCCCTGCTTCCCAAGGGTCAAACATGCACTAAGAGCAGAGTCTGCCAAGGGCTGGATATGGCTTCCTTCAATCACTTGCCTCTGGCTTGCGGTAATGAAGTCACCTGACCTCACTGCCACATGACGAGTGAGCCTCCCATTCTTGGTGCCATAGTGATTGGTCCATGTCATTCTTCAGACATGGCCAGGACTGCCCTCTACTATAGCATTGGGATGTATCGAGTGGCCCGGCCAGGTGATGCAGCCTATGCCAAATCCTTACATGATGGTTCTCACTCCCCTGTAGCCTCTGGAGCTGAGGACTTAATCCAGGAAGAAAGGGCTTAGCATAGCTTCCTTAGTTTCCTCCTAGCTCACAGAATGGGGTAGCCTAGATGGAAGACATAGCCAATCACACCAGAGTCTAAGATCTACAGCAGCACAGGTGAAGGAGTAGAACCTGAGAAGTCGATGACTCCCCCAAGGAGCAAGCAGGTGGAAGACTGATCAGGGCCAGGAGCGATTGGTACCAACTACATGACTCATCAACCCACCCCCTGCCCTCCTTCTGTGGCTTGGCATTGTGTGGAGCTTGGAGCCTGTGGGTCAGGAAAGAAAATACTGAGGCTTGCCTGTAGGAGACACCCAATGAAAACCCTTCTGGAACTTTCCAACTGCTAAGGAGCGGCTGTCTGATGATGTATGCAGCTCCTTCCTTCTGGAAGAGAAAGAATGCGGATACTCTCTGAACAAAGGTCTCTCTCAGGTATCCCTGCTGGACAGCCCAGCAATTCCACAGTGCACCAACTCTGTACTGTTGGTCACACTGACCCCAGCTCCTAGCAGATGTCACTGTCCTACCCCCAGCTTTCATGCAAGAGTGTTTGTGTTCCCTTACTATGTCAATATGAAGGGAATAATGCACAATCATGGGATAGATTACATTTTAAGAAATGGAAAACACATTTTACCAAACCAAGAGCATAACGTTGAGGGCACATGCTGGATTCCATATGTGCTGAAGTTCTTGTGGACTGCCTGCTTCGGTGGCTTTTTTTATAGCGAAGCCTTTCTCGTGTTCATTAATACAGGTTCCATTTCTAGCTTCAGCCAGTGCCAGCTTCAGCCTGAGGCATTCCTGCTGATTTCCCCAAGGGGACTTAGAAATGTGTGGGAAAACAAAACAAAACAAAACTGAATTCAAAGTTGGATATGGATAAGAAAGAAAGTGATTTCTAAATCCCAGAGGCTGAGCCAGGGCCCATGAAGGCCTCACCCTGGCAGGCTGGGTGGGGCTCCAGCAGCTGAGAGATGCTCAGTGACCAAGTCATACAGTGGAAAATCAGTGTTTGCTGTGAATTAGTCTACTGCAGGTGCAGGGAACACAAAGTCCGGGGCCGTGATGCTGTCAGAGGCAGCAAGGGGTCTAGCCTTGTCAGTGGTGGGCAGGAACAGGCTGCTGCTCTTGGAGCTAGGTGACTTGGGACTCTTGCCCAGCCCAGCTGATGTGATTTTCCCGGTTTAGCAAACAAAGACAAGGGTAGAGCGTGCACAAAACTTTAAAAAAGAAATCGAAAGACAATGGCTTATCCACTTTTGAGGAAACACAGTTGCCATCTTGATCTTGGCCATCCATAACTATAAATGTCCAGGTCTCGAAATGTACACATTCTACCTTGTAGAACACTGAAATAATACAATTATTGCGATTTGATTTATGCATACCCTGCCCCACTGCCCCGAGAACCGTGATTTCCAGTCTTTGAGTGAAAGATGTTGGTAGGTCTTATTGGCTGACGATACCAAGCGGATGGCTTGTGGGTTTCACTCTGGGCAGGGTGGTGGTTGTCTACTAGCCTTGGGCCTGTGCCAGCAGCCAGGATCTGCATGTGGGCACAGCCTCTGTCTACTTTCACAATTGCCTCTGGGAGGCTTTGAAGCCCCAGAACATGTCCCTAAGGGCTTGTCTGAAAAGCCTGGTTTTGTTCAGCCCATCTATTTTCAAAGCTGGCAGGGAAAAAGATATGTGTAAGTAAGGTACCTAGCGATTAGCGAGTACACCTGGCCCTGCTTTTTAGCACATTCCTGGTGATTGCAGGGAGTGGCTGCCTCCCTAAGTGAGGCTCTAACCAGGGAAGGCCTTAGGTTTTTAACTCCAGCCCCTCCAGGACCCAGCATACCTTTTCAGCCTCCTTCCTTCCTGGAGGCTGCCCTGAGCCTTGGTCCTCATTAGTCCTAAATAGCCACAGGGAGGGGATATGGATGGGAAAGATCCCGCTGACCTGTGGTATCCTCAGGGACTCTGAAGGGGAGGACTGGTGCTGGAAAGAAAGTAGTTTCTAAACCCCAGAGGCCACACTACGGGTCAGGGACTCTAAGTAGCTCAGGCTACCCTAGAACTGGCTGTAGTTCCCACGCTCAGTGATTCCCTAAGCACCCTGAAACCCTGCACCCACAAGCCCTGTACCCCCAAGCCCTGCCCTGGAACAGCAGAGGAAGGAATGCCCTGTCCTAGCCCTGGGCTTCTCTTCTCCAAGTTTCTTTGTGAAGAGCAGAGCTTCCTGCTCACCGGGAGTAGAAACAAGGAATGGAAGTTTGTTCGCAGACTCTAGTAGACCACTGACCATACACGACTAGTCACAAATGGTAACTGGTATGAACCTGATATATGACTAGTCACAAATGTTAACAGATATGAACCTGATAGATCCTAAAGAAAACTGTCACCTAACCGTGGGACCCTTATAACTTTTTCAGCAATGAAACTCAATTAAAGGACCCCCAAGCTGCTTTCAAGTCAAGTAAGGGAGAATGTGTGTTGCAGATCTGTAATTTTTCAGAAAGAATGAGTGCTCCAGGCAACTGAGGAATGCAGAACGCTGGAGGGGAAAAGCATCTGGAGTGATTACTTAATACCAATCAGTCAACTCTAAACACACACACACACACACACACACACACACACACACACACACGTAACATTATACAGACTGAGAGAGTTCTATTATGCACTTAGGAACACACATACACTACACTACACAGAACAACGATTTAAGAAAAAGAGGCCATAAATTTGAAAGAGTGCAGTGGGGCTGGTACATGAAAGATTTGGAGGGAAGGAAGGGAAAGAATAAATTATGCAATTATATTACACATCTAGAAAATAAAAATAAGAAAAAAAGCAAGCAAGAGAGAGAGAGAGAGAGACACAGAGAGAGACAGACAGACAGACAGAAGGAAGGAAGGAAGGTAAGTTGGAGGAAAGTTCTAACTGCAGCCCACTGGGAACCCTGAATTAAGATGGAGCAGCATTTGTGAGCACCCCGAAGCCTCTCCACTGCATTTAAGACAGGAAAATATGACTCTTCACCACAGAATCAACCTGCCCACCCTGCTCAGTGTCACCTGCATGATGTACAGACACGTGTCTGCACCAGGGACTAGCCTGAGGACCTGCAGTGGCTCAGGCTAGCCCAAGTGCCTCCATCCTCTCAGAAACGGTCCCCAGACACTTCTTTACCTCTGGCGGTGTGTCTTAGTCGGGGTTTCTATTCCTGCACAAACATCATGACCAAGAAACAAGTTGGGGAGGAAAGGGTTTATTCGGCTTACACTTCCATACTGCTGTTCATCACCAAGGAAGCCAGGACTGGAACTCAAGCAGGTCAGGAAGCAGGAGCTGATGCAGAGGCCATGGAGGGATGTTCTTTACTGGCTTGCCTCACCTGGCTTGCTCAGCCTGCTTTCTTATAGAACCAAGACTACCAGCCCTGAGATGGTCCCACCCACAAGGGGCCTTTCCCCCTTGATCACTAATTGAGAAAATGCCTTACAGTTGGATCTCATGGAGGCATTTCCTCAACTGAAGCTCCTTTCTCTGTGATAACTCCAGCTGTGTCAAGTTGACACAAAACTAGCCAGTACAATTGACCCCTTGTCAACTTGACACACAAAAACATCACTAGTAAGCCTCAACCCTTACAATCTTATTCATCCCCATTCTAAATAACTTTAAAAGTCCCACAGTCTTTACATATGCTTAAAATTTCAATCTCTTTAAAATATCCATCTCTTTTAAAATCCAAAGTCTTTTTACAATTAAAAGTCTCTTAACTGTGGGCTCCACTAAAACAGTTTCTTTCTTCAAGAGGGAAAATATCAGGGCACAGTCACAATCAAAAGCAAAAGTCAATCTCCAACTGTCCAATGTCTGGGATCCAACTCACGATCTTCTGGGCTCCTCCAAGGGCTTGGGTCACTTCTCCAGCCAGGCCCTTTGTAGCACACGAGTCATCCTCTAGGCTCCAGATGCCTGTACTCCACTGCTGCTGCTGCTCTTGGTGGTCATCTCATGGTACTGGCATCTCCAAAACACTGCATGACCCCTTCAGTCCTGGGCCATCAATTGCAACTGAGGCTGCACTTTCACCAATGGCCTTCCATGGCCTCTCACTGTGCCAAGCCTCAGCTGCTCTGCTCAACTCCTTCATGCCTTCAAAACCAGTACCACCTGGGTGACCCTTACACATTACCAAGTCCAGCCACAGCACAAGGTACAACTTTGGCTATATCTGGAACACAGCCACTGTGCTTTCAGAAAATACTTCCCAGAAGATGTCACCTCAATGATGCTGGTCTCTTCTTAATCACCGCTAATTTCTTAGCTCCAGCTAACCAGCATCAATAGTCCCAGTAATGCAAAGTTTTTGCTTTAGTAGTTCTGGTATCTTGTTAATCACAGCTGATTCTTCAGCCCCAGCTAACCAGAACTACAGAATCTTCACAATCAAAACAGGAATGGCCCTGAAAAGAGTCTTTAATTTTCCCTCTGAAATTTCACACACCAGAGCTCCAACTTCTGCAGTGTTCTCAACATTATCTTCCAAGCTCCTACACAACATCCGACAGAGGTCTTAACAATGGATGGATCTTCAAGCCCAAAGTTCCAAAGTCCTTCCACAGTCCTCCCCAAAACATGGTCAGGTTGTCACAGGAATACCCCACTCCACTGGTACCAATTTGTCTTAGTCGGGGTTTCTATTCCTGCACAAACATCATGACCAAGAAACAAGTTGGGGAGGAAAGGGTTTATTCGGCTTACACTTCCATACTGCTGTTCATCACCAAGGAAGCCAGGACTGGAACTCAAGCAGGTCAGGAAGCAGGAGCTGATGCAGAGGCCATGGAGGGATGTTCTTTACTGGCTTGCCTCACCTGGCTTGCTCAGCCTGCTTTCTTATAGAACCAAGACTACCAGCCCTGAGATGGTCCCACCCACAAGGGGCCTTTCCCCCTTGATCACTAATTGAGAAAATGCCTTACAGTTGGATCTCATGGAGGCATTTCCTCAACTGAAGCTCCTTTCTCTGTGATAACTCCAGCTGTGTCAAGTTGACACAAAACTAGCCAGTACACGGTGTGAACTTGTGCCTGGTATGGCCTGTTTCAGCACTGCCTTTATGACTGCCCAAGTACCAGGAAGATTTGCTTGCCAGCACATGAGCACAACTCCCTACTGTGTGCTGGCTTCTCAGCATTAGGAAGCCCAGGGGATTAAGGTGTGTTTTTCTGGGCGACTAATTTGAAGTAGCGTCCAGTAAATAGAAATGGTTTACAACAGCAGAAAAATCATCCAACACGATGTGGTTCTATAGATGTCCCTGTCTGCTGTGCAGAGACTCTGTCCCCCTGAGAATGGAACCAGAGGGACCATGAAGCAGTGAGGGCCACACCGCTGATCCCAGAAAAAGTTAGGGCGTCATGGGTGAGAGTAGAAAGTGCAGCAGTGGGAGAGCTGGAGGAGTATGCAGTAGGTCATGTGGTAAGACACCATGGTACATGTGACAGGCAAGACAGACAGACAAACAGACAGGGTGTACTGACTGCACACAGGCATGAAGCAGGAACTCAGGAATAGGGAGACTGGTGGAGTGACCCTCCAGAGTGCACATTCCTGAGAACTCTGCAATTACTCAGGACAATTCAGACCCACCCTCCCCTGGGCTTTGTTTCTGCAGATGAAGACTTGGACCAGTGATGCTTCTGTGTTTCAGTGGGTGCTGTTGACGGCTTGGCTCAGCCTCAGATGTAATTTTAGGAAGGCAGAGATATATATTTTAATCTTGTCGATGTTGTTTCTTACTGGGGAAAAAGTCAGCTTACTAACAAAGAGCAGCACTCCTAAGCCAGCACTATCTACAGACAGCAGACAGACGCTGTCCGTTTGTCCTGTTCTATTGCATACACACCACAGCCTCCACCACCCTGAGGCTGAAGATGTGGAGAGTGAAGCGAAAAGAGCAAGCTTTGTCTTTTCCTGTCTCTCACATGAGGTGTGAATGATGCAGGTGCTTGTCATAGTCTTGAGGGCCAAGGAAAGGCTAGCAGAGAGCAGAGAGGGGCTGCTGACCTGCAGGTGACGTGGGCAAAGGACATCCAGCAGCAGGGTCCCAGGCTCAGCTTTCTGCTGCCTGTTTACTGATCTAAAAGATTTAGACTCCCACAGAGATCTCCATTTCTTAAGTTAAACAGTCAATTAAACAGGGCGAGCTGAGCAGCCATGCACGTTAACCATTAAACCCGGAGAGGGAGAATCAACCCACTCCAGCTCCCACTCTGAGCTGCTCATGGGGCCTCAACCTAGGGGTGTGGTCCAGTAAATGTCAGCATCAACCTCAGAGAAGAGCCATGTCTGTGAGCCTAAACCCCTGTCCCGGGTGACAGTCAGTGAAGGGGGGCTGGGGAGGACTGACTTGCTTCTGAGCTCAGGGTGAAAAACTCTTTCACCTGCTCCCGGGGACATTATTGGGAAGGTCTGAGGCTCAGGACAGGGGTCAGAATGTAAGGACGACATTGATGCTTATCCAAGTTTGGAGAGACAAGGACACTTGGGCTTGAGACTGAGGTATCGTGGACCACAGAGAGAAGCCCCACCCACTGCCAGCCTGTGTCAGCAAGAACCCACAGTGTTGATAGGACTGTTACCCGCATGCTAGAGAGAACCCAGGGTCCCTCCCCTCCCTTTTCCTTCTCAGTCTCCCCATGACCAGGACGGTCACTGAGACAAAGCACCAGAGAGAGTCTTCCCAGCAAGATGGCAGCCATTTGCTCAGTTATGACTTCTACCAAGTCCCTGTACCAGCCAGTGTAGACAACAGATTCCTCCATCAAAAAAAAAAGAAAGAAAGAAAGAAAGAAAGAAAGAAAGAAAGAAAGGAAGAAAGGAAGAAAGAAAAGAAAGGACAATTGTGGAGGTTGGAGAGATGGCTCAGCAGTTAATAGAGTTCTTGGAGGACCTGACTTTGGTTCCCAGCTCAAGACTGCCTGTAACGCCAGTTCCAGAAAATCTAGCACCTCTGCCCTTTCTGGGTATGCAGATGCATACACCCACAGGAAAACTCACACAGAATTAAAATTCATAAAAGTGAATCAAAGAGAGAGAGGGACAGAGACAGAGACAGACAGACAGACAACACTGGAACTTCAGGGATGAGAGAAGTAAAAACAGCCCCCACATTGCTGATCTAAACACAGAGAGGACCAGCTGCCAGCCCAGGGTCCCCGAGCCAGAGCCCAAGGTTTCCAGACCCCAGCACAGCACCCAGTCCCTGCCCAGGAACAACTCTAAGGGTCATTGCTTCCTGCTGCCTCCTACAGCATACCCTGCCCTGCCTTCCTGGCCCTGAAGTTGCATGTAGAATTACCACACAAAAAGGAACCCGGTGGTTAACCAGTTTGAATGGAAATTGAGCACCAGAGAAAGCAGAGCAAATGCCACCATTAGGCCAATAGTTACAGCCACCTCAGTGGAGAAAGCAGGTCTCAGCTGCAGGAATGTCTGATGGTTACTCTGTAAACAGGGGGCTTAGAAGAAACATCCCCGCCCACTCTGCCCTGCTCAGACTTGCTCCCTCCACAGAAGAGCCAAGTGCAGAGTGACCTATGATGGAGATGAGCGTGTAACTAACTCATCGTGACCACGTTCTATTTCTACGTGGAATAAATATGTTGCTTCAACTCCCACATGGGACTATTTTAAGGTAGATTTCTCTTAAGCTATATGCATAGAAGACTTTGGGTTTTTTTACACATGGCTTTTCTTAGAAAAGAAAGGAAAGAAGGGGAGAGAGAGAGAAGAAACAAAGGAAGGGAGGAAAAAGGAAGGAAAGAGAAAAGAAAAAAGAAAGAAAAGAAAGAAAGAAAGGAAGAAAGAAAGGAAGGAAGAAGGAGAGAGAGAGAGAGAGAGAGAGAGAGAGAGAGAGAGAGAGAGATTGATTTGGGTCCTAAAACAAGCTAGAATCCATTTTTGCTTCATCTGCTCTGCAGCTGTCACCTGGAGGCCCTGCTCAGGCAGCCAAGCGGTTAACCTGCTCCATGAGAAAGAGGGGCTGTGTTTGGCAGCAGGCAAGGCCTTTGGTAGTAAGATCTCTAATCAACACCTGCAGGTCCACAGTGTAGGTGGGACATGAATACACTGCTTTCTGTGGCTTTTAAAGTGAGCCCAGGATGAAAACTCTGGAACGGAGCTGGAGTTGAGAAAAGAGTCAAGTAGCTGTTCATTGAAAGGCATTTTCCAGTCTCTAAAACAACAGTCATGGTTTCAGCTCTCAGGCTGGCGCCGCTGCCAGGCTGCACACAGCACACATTGCCCAGTGCATCCTATCAGACCATCATCCCATCAAAGGTGGGCCCAGAGCAGGGGTGTTGGCCCCATACCACATGCCCCACTCTAACGTCCTCTGGTGTTTTTGTGTGGCTGTGTGTTTTTTTTTTCAGAGACATGCAGAACGCCTGGGAAGGGGGCCACAGTGAACAAACCCCAGCACATCTCTGGCTGATGAAAGCATTCCCTTCATGGAACAGAGACAGGAAAATCGGGTCATTTAAAACCAAGCAACTCCGTATTGTGGGATACGGTGTTTTATTCCCTGGACAGTGAATTCGGAGACCTCTGCCTCCTGTAATCACCATACATGTCCTCCTCCCCAAGACCAATAGGTCAACATATCCACCCAAGGGCCAAGGTTGGTTGGACTTCAGCCTTATCCTATGAACAGGGCCACATGCCTGTTCCTTCCCAGACCACGTGGAGACACCATACCACAGCTGCTGCTGTTAGCCATGGCAGCCAGGGCCCAGCTCTGAGGTCCCATCTCTGTTGGACCTGTGAGGAGATTCCACCCCGCCATCTGGCCCCATCCCAGTTTTGGGAAACAGATGGCACTAAGCTCTGTTTAAACTGAGCAACAATCTTTTCTCATCTCATGGGCAGATTGTCTCCTCCTTCTGGAGTTCTGGGGTGCAAGATTTTCCATAACAAATCCCCTACGCCCCCACCCTGCTGTATCTCACTCTGGCTGGACAACTGGGTGGGCCAGAGACAGCACTGATTCCCAACCTGGCTCTTCCAAAAACGAATCCCACCCACCTCGCCTGTCTGGTAGAAACACCTAGAACAAGAGTCTACTCAGTCATAATCAGAAGGCAAATTGCAGGGGGGGGTGAGTAGAATATGAATTATACGCTTCACCAGCAGGTGGGCACAGAAACAAGCCATCCCATCCTTCCCCACAGCCTGTTATGAAGCCCAGGAGACAGACCTTCAAGTTAGCAAGCCCAGAATTGTTGGTATGCCGAGGCCGTTGGCAGAGAAAAGCAGTGGCTTCGGTGGCTAGTCTCTCTTTCAGACTTAGGCGTGAGAGCCACAGACCTGTGCTAACAAAATGGGAAGGACCTCTTCTACTTTGCTTTCTGTTGCTGTGATAAAACATTCCCACCAAAAGCAGCTTGTGTGAAGAAAGGGTTGATTTCAGCTTATACTTCCAGGTACCAGCTTATCTCTGAGGAAGGGAACTCAAGACTAGACAGCTCTGTCTCCAGCTTTGACACCCACCGATGTTGCCTGTTTCATGACTAAGGGAACAAGGTTCTCTCACACACAAGAGCCTAACCGTGCAAAGTCCCAACCAGAGTGACACACCCCCTTTTGTTGTCCCAACAGCAGCACGGCTGTGTGCCTGGTCATGTGTTAACAGTTTGTGTGTAGACACAGTATCAGTGTGTATATTGTGTGGTATGTTACGTGCATGTGTGTGGTGGTGGTGTGTATGTGTGTGTGTGTGTGTGTGTGTGTGTGTGTGTGTATGTCTGGGTATAAGTTTTACGTGGTATATATTGTATGTGTGTGTGTATGTGGTATGTGGTGTTTCATGTACACACATGAGCAGATGCAAAAGAACCTATGATTTTCTATGTGGGCAGAACACCCAAGTTCCTGTGGCTGCTTCCCTGGTCTTACTCTGCACGATCACAGCTTTCTTCCTAAAGTGGAGTCCTGTAGGCTAAGAGACTCAGAGAGCTTTAGCAGGAACTCTCAAGAGTGATTGCTGGTGTTGCTGGAAGTACAGGTAGTCTCAGTGGACATGGGTCTACTTCTGCATTGTGGCTTTCAGCCTCCATGTAGTGCCCCAGAATGAGCCTGATGGGAGAGAGGCATCCCTGGGATTCATCCCCAAACACTTGTGGTGCCCAGAAACTGCCACCAAACCCTTGGCATCTGTCATCACCACCCATGGTTCCCACACGTGCTTTGGCAACCTGGGGTGGGATGGGGCTGTGTATGCTGTATGAAATCCTTGTCACTGCTCTGAGGATGTGCACAGGCATGCCTACTCCTGCTAGAGACAAGGGCTCTCCCATTGCCTTTAAGGATGCCCGCGCTCCCTGGCCTTTAACAATTCAAGGGGCCTGATTCCCTGTTAACTGTGCACATAACAACTGTGCACATAACGGGGAAACAAATGCTATATAGTGAAGACCTAGGTTCAAGAACTAGGAGGTGGGTAGGCTCCTACACTTCTAATTCCAGGGTACAGATCTCCTGTGGATCCTCTGGCCTTGCCTTTTGCCAAGACTGGCTTTCTGTGAATTCTCTCTCTTTTTCTTCTTCAGCTGGTGGAAAACCTGCTCAGAAACATGAACTCGTCCCAGATATCCTCCTCCTGTTAGCAGATATGTAGGGCATATTGTAGATATGTGGTATATACTGTATGTGTGTGTGGTGCGTGGTATTTCGTGGGTGAGACTGCTCCATACCCTGTACTCCTGGTGTGCTGCAGGATGCAGGCTTTTCTACCCAGCACCCCTGAGACCTGTGCAGCCTTGCTCCCAGGCCCACTCAAGCTCATCAGATACTACACAAGCCTCTTTGATCTTGGCTTACTGAGGAAAGAACACACCTGAGCTCTCTCATCCCAAAGCCCTGTGTCCCACCCTCCACCCTGCCACTGCCTCAGGCAGCAGGCAACAGTTTTACCCATAGCCTATTACCCTTTCTGATGCTCTCTTGCTTAGGATTCCACCCCCTTGCTGGGTTCCACCCCCACCCACCCTGCTGTGTCTTTGTAGAACACATACTCAGATGGGGGCTGGGCTGCACTGCTGTTATCTTGCTGGGGCCAGCACTGTTGTTATCTTGCTGTGACCCTGTTGACATACTCTAAAAACATAAAACAGATGCTCTGGCCAAGCTCCCTGACTCTTGAATAAACAAAAAAGGGCCAGCTGAACTCCTCGTCAGGCCTGGGTTATCATGGGTTCATTTTCCTAGAGGAGAAAATAGGAGTTGAGGAAAGCAGCTGTTAGCTGTCTCTGGCTGTTAGCTTCACCTAGCTGCCCACACTGGACCTTCAGCAGAGGTTGCTGCCACCCACTGCAGTCTGGGGCTCCTCAGGCACCACCTAGCTCTAATAGCTTCCCAGGTGAAATACAACCTGTGGGGCCACAGACAACTGACTCCAGGGGCATTCACTGGCCCACCAGCTCTTGTCTGGGGCCCTTGGTCTCTTCCTTTCGCTGCTTGGCCCCACTGTCCTCTCTGGAATTCTTTCTTCTAGTCCCAGGTTGGCCAGATCCTTGACCAAAACATCCTTACACAGTTCTCAGCCCCATGTAGATTCTCCAACAAGCTATGGCTTTCAGTCCCCAGACAAGGTAAAAACTTCACAGAGATGAGATATGCCCGGCTCTGAGGAGGACACGGTGACAGTGGTCCCTCCCTCCAGATTTCTGAAAGGCAACACAGGTCCCAACAGGTGAGGATGGAGAGAATTGTGTGGAGGAAGGGCTGGCATTGCTAGTTCCCACTCCTTGGGCACTTTCCCCACCAAGCCCAGGCACTGCTGAGTTTCCTGGCTCTCTGAAGGAGGAGTGTCTTGGACTCTCCAGGATGTGGTTGCAGCTAGAGGTGAATCAGCTACAGCAGGAGTCTCTATGAAGGCACTGGGGTTGGGGGAGGAAACCTGAGGCTATTGGTCCTCTTGAGCTCTCAGGAAATAAGCATTAACTGTTGAGGGGCTCTGACCTACTTTGTTCCTTCATTAGGAATTGTAGGAAGCTCCCCTCCTCTGGAGAGTTTGGAAACAGACATGATGGCACAGGCCTTTTAGCCCAGTTGTTCAGTAGGAGGAAGGCAGATCTATCTCCAAGACTGTGACTTCTATGCCATCTTAGGCAACTTCATGAGACCCTGTCTTAAAGCAAAAGTAAAACTAGGGCTGAGGGTGTAGCTCAACAGAAGAGGCTTGACTGGCATGAGGGGATTGGGGGGGGGGGGCGGGACTCACAAATCCCCAGTGTCATCTCTGCCAAGAAGCACTAGGAGAGAGCAGAGATCTGCAGGTGGTGGCTGAAGTGGAAAAGGCACAAAGTATATTGAAAATACGTCTCAGTGCACACAAGAAGACTAGGGGTATGTTTATGCTAACTCCCCTGCTCCAGTGACAGCAGCCCTGGCCTTCTGAATTCCATCCATAGCCAGAAAGCTATGTGTCATGGTGAGAGTGGGGAGGGGAGGGACTTCACCATTCTGAACCTCAGACAGGAGTGAGAGAAGAGGCGGTCTGCAAGGCTTTCTCTGCTAAGGCACTAGGACATACTTTAACTTCTGTTTGGTGACACCCCCTCCCCCCATCAGAGCACACAAAGTCTCAGACAGGCTCGAACTGTGATCTGTATGTCTCAAAGGGCCCACTCTCAAGCCTTCTTGTTAGATGGATGGGTCTGTACTCTCTGGCACACATTACCTTGTGGTATCTCCATACCATAGTGGCTCTCCATGCTGGCATAGATGCCCCATGAGGCCTCCAGACTGGTGCAGATCTTAGGAAGGAGCTGAGGCCTTGGTTGTATGTTGTTTCTAACCTGGTGATACCCACAGCTCTCCTGGGAAAGCTGCCCTATGCAGACTGACTGCAGCCTTGCCTTACCTCTTTGGTGGTGTCATTCAACTGGAAGCTCACAGAGGCTGCTGGGTAGAAACACTGAGCATTGGTAAGGGAACTACAGGGTTCCTGGGGGCTCCTGGGGGTTCTTAGGGGCACAGCTCACAGCCTTAAATCATACCTAGGCAGTAGTTCCAGGAACATGTCAGAGGTCACAAAGGAATACGCTATAATACCACAAGTATCCAGATACACGTGCAAGAGATTTCCACTCTTACCTTAAACCCCTGAGATGCACTGCTAATGTGTAAAGCTAAGCCCAACACACCCCTGCCCATGAAGCTGAGGCTGCTAACACTGTTCTTCCCTCTGTTACCATGGTAGGTCTCCTAGTAGAAGAAACCCCTGCTTGCCAGTATAGGGAACAGGGTCAGGCTGTCCCATGCTGTTAAACTCTGCAGGTGGAAGACATATATGGGTGATCCAAGGACTGCAGGCTCTCTAGCGTCAGGAATCAAACCATTCCCTTCCCTAGTAGGAGCCTAGCATGAGTGTCTATAGCCCAAAAGCCCAGCAGGATATACATAGCTGGTCTGAGTCCCAGGTTAATTTTTAAAACTTCTGTGAACTCTCAGAGACTCCCCAAGAATAAACAGCATTAATTATCCCCCAGGACCTTGCTCTGGGAGGAGTTCACAGAGGTCAAGAGGAGCCAGGAGGGAAGCCTTTTTCAGGGAGCACTGAAAGGGCTTGCTTTACATAAACACTTTAAAAACCAAGACAGCAGCCTGAACTTCCATGCGGGGCCAGTATGACTCTCTCAACCCAACCGCAACTGGTTCACTGGGGTGGTTGGGACAGTAGCCTTTTCGGGTTTCTAGCTCAGTGAACAGACTCAGAAATGTCCTTTAAGACCTTCCAACTGCGAGCCTCTTCCACTTTTGGAAGACTATGGGGGAGGTTTGCAAAGGATAGTCCTATGTTCCTCTCAGTTGAGATGCGTCTGAATTCCAGGAGAGGCCCACCATTGTAGGAAGCTTTATTTAAATTCTCCCATATGTTTTTACGTTAAAACAAATAACATCTTTGTTGGGATTAGCCACTTTAAGAGCTAGCAGCTTTCCAAAGATGTCAAGGCTCTCATGTGCTTGGTGCTGTTCGGTCTTCCTGGCTTTGTGGCTCCAGGGCTATCTAGTCCATCTTTCTTAAGAAGCGTCAGTGGCTGCTTCAACAAGCCTGGGTGAATGCAGCACCTCAAGCGGCATCTGGTGACAGACAGACAGACAGACAGACAGACAGACAGAATACATGGTATTCGGACCTTGGTAAACAGGCACCCTGACAGTCAAAATTATCTAGAGGGAACACAGCAACCCTCACCTACCACCGAGCTCCTCTCTTGACAGCAGGAGTTACCCCTGAGGACTGTGATTGTACCTCTGTGACTGTTTCACCCCAACACACAGACCTCCCTGCACTCGGCCAGGTGGAGGCTCATGTGGGTGCCAACGATAGTCTACTCAGAAAGCAGGGTCCTTATAGGTCACAAGTAGATCAACACAGGCTCTGATAACTGGTTTTTGTGCAGGTCTCTAAGATGTAGAGGCCCAGTTGATGTCTGCCCAGAGGTGATGGGAGAAGATTTTAAGACAGGACAGGACTCCATAGAAACTCAGAGAGAGGCATGCTGACAGTCCCACCCTTCCTGACACAATACTGGAGCCCCCACCAGCAGCCAGTAGCTTCCTCTGCTTTTGAGAGCAGAAATCACCAAGAGAGCTGTGGTCTACCAAGCATTTAGCCCCAGATGAGTGGCCATCCTGGGTCAAAGGGCCTCCTCTAGTCTAATCCAAGTTGGTCAGGGAGCACTGTGCTTCTTAGGGGCCCAAAGAGTATGAAACATAACAACCAAAAGATGCTGCTATCGATTATCTGTCTGCTCAGCTCAGAATCCAGGAAGGAAATCTGTGTGTCCCACTACTATGTTCTAGTGACACTGATGGGGGGCTTGGGGCCTGAGCACACTCACAAGGAAATGTTGGGGGTAGTCTCATAGACTGTGAGCCTTGTCAGATCCAGGCTCCCCCTCCCCCACTGGCAATGCAATACCCCAGAGGGGTAATTCAGAAGGTTCTGAGAAAACAAGAGATAAGGAGTCTGTCTGCTCACCTGCTGGAGGCCGGGAGGGTTAGGGTTAGGGACTCCTCCTGCAGTGGATGACAAAGCACAGCAGAAGAGAAAAGAGTGGGCTTAAAAATGTGAACCGGTAGCAGCAGGGAGCTGAACACCTTTGGTAATGAGCCCACGGGAAGGTGAGGCCTGACCTCCAAATATGGGTTACAGGCTGCTCATTTCCGGGACCGCACGCACTTCCACGGAGATTCTAATGGAATGTAGATGCAGGGAGAACTGGGTTTCTGCTGCCCGTCCTTCTGCTGTACCAGAGTGAAGAACGGCATAGCGTGCAGGGAAGAAAGATTAGCGTCTTCACAGCTCTGGTGTCTGCAGGGGACCTGTGCCTTCTAAATGGTCACTTCTGGGGACCCTCCTGTGGAGGCAGGGTCTGGAAGGCCTCTCAGGCTCAGCCATTCATTAGGACATAGGCTCAGCACCAGCCATCTCAGAAAGGCCCCACCTCTCCATGCCTTGTGAAGACTGCATCTCCACTCAAACCAAGCACACAGATATTGTGTGTATCTCCTGTTTGGATATCATCTGGTGTTCAAGACAATCCAGTGTACTCTTTAAAAAACATGATGGATGGGCCAAATAAAGAATGAAGGTTAAGTCTTGGTTTGTTTTTACTGAAAATATGATGTCATGGTCAGTTAAAGAGCCGGGGTCAATAATGGCCATCCATTGCCTTCTTGTGTTTGTGTATCAGTAGCTAAGTCAAGGCCAAGCACTCCCGTGACCTTCACTACTTAGGACTGTCCCTCGTTCTGACCTTTAGATTCACTTGATCTGATCATCCATTCAGCGTTCCAAGGAGACACTCCCCATTCAGAACCCAGAGAGCAGTGCCCAGGGTCATAGGGTGACCGGGGCGGGGGTTGTCAGGATGAACACCAAACCAGGACATTAGAGGCTCATTCATTCTCTGCTTAACCTGTTTTCTCAATTTCATCACTGAAAACTCAAGAGACAAGTCAAAGAATTCAGCCAGCATCACCTTGTTCTGTGATGTGGTGTGTGTGTGCACACGCGTGTGTCACTGAAATGCTACAAGCATGGGATGTTAAGTCAAGCCACAGAGATGATGCAGGGGAGTCCAAGATATTAGTGAAAGCGCCACTCGCTCATTTAAAGGTGCAGCTGTTCTCACTCATCTCCCTTCTTGCTTTAGTTTCTACTACTACAGACTGATAGACAATCACTGTAGAAAATTGAGGGGGAAAAAGTATGCTTGGAGGAGGTATGGGGAAAGAAGAGAGTGCAGGGAGGAGGGGAAGAGAGAAGAGGGAGGAGGGGAAGAGAGGGGAGGGAGGAGTGGAAGAGAGGAGAGGGAGGAGTGGAAGGGAGAGGAGAAGAAAAGGGAGGAGGTGAGGGGAAGGGAGAGGAGAAGAGAAGAAAGGAGGAGGGGAAGGGAGGGGAGGAAACAGGAGGAGAGGAGAAGGGAGAGAAGAGAGGAGAGGGGAGGGGAGAGGAGAGGGAGAATCGGAGGGGAGAGTAGTGGAGGGAAAGGGAGGGGAAAGGAAGGGAGAGGCTACTGCCTCATCATGTATCTAACTTCATCTGAAAACAGGGCTACCACAAAACTCAAGATGGAAACAGGCAGGTTTGTATGGGGAGCGGGGCGGAGGGCCACGGGGGCTGGGAATGAAACAGCGATTAAGAAAAGAATAAATCGAAAGCTCCTTCCCAAAGAGCATGGACCTGGTATGATGACTTATAACGACTGTCAGATCGGGACACACTAGGGCAAGAAGCTGGCATTCTCTATACTTCTCCAAATGCATGGCTACTTTAAGAACTCACTCTGGAAAGAATTTATTAGCCGCAATTAAGTCCTTTATAGTGATTTAGATCATTGGGATGTCCTTTCTGAAGGCACCCAAAATAAACAGCCCAGCCCAGTCCCTTCCATCTGGGGTGCTATGGAAACTCAGCTACACAGAGTAGAAGCTAAAGTCCATCAAAGCTCGCGCTCTCAAGACCAGCCAGCTCAGGCCTCATGGCAGGATGCCAACCCAGGGCATCCCAGAGCACATGCTGGCTCTGCATCCTCCTCAAGCTTGCATTTGCCTGGGACAACCCTGCACTGAGAGATGCACATCACAGACTCCTTTGGGGAACAGGGCATCATGTAAGGAAATAAACCCAGGAAGTTCAAGTGCTCCAGCCAGTGACGCAGTGCAGCTCCGTGGTGAGCCTGCACACAGCCGCCCACCGCTGGCCCTGCCTCTGGGGTTGGCATCCATGTGCCTCATGGAGTGGGATACTTGGAGAGAGGAGGAAAGATGAGCAGCCCTCTTTTGCTGATGTTACAGGCATGGTGCCATTGGGCTTGAACCTCCAAGAGGAGCCTGCACAATGGGAATCTGGCCACCATCATTCCTACAGCAGTTTCTCAGAAGTCACAGGAGCCATTTGTCCTTAAGATGGAGTTCTCCGTGATGTGTTTATAAAGAGATAAAGAGAAGGGGGGATATGTTCTAAGAATGTGTGGTGAGGTGTGGGGGAAGGGTGTGCCTCTGAAGGCCCATGCTGAGTCACCCTTTCCCCTGAGGGACCGGCCATGTGATCTGTGACAATGATAGTACAGAATAGAGTTTATTCAGGGAGTTATTCAGGGAGGGGAGTTAAGAGGAAGGTAGAGGCAGAGAAAGGCAGGGGGTGGGGGGTGGGGTAGAGAAATAGAGGCCAGCCATGAGCACTTGGAGATAGAGGGGGAAGGGAATGGGGAGAGAGTGGGAGCAGGAAGGCAAGAGCAAGAGAGAACAAGAGAGCAAGAGAGAGGAGGGGGCAAGCACCCCTTTTACAGTGAGTCAGACTTACCTGGCTGTTGCGAGGTAACGTGGGGTGGGGCTTAGACAGAAGACTAACACTCAGGACCAACTCCCTCTGAGTGCTCCTGTTGTAAGAACTCCTGCCTCTGTTAACCCTTCACTCCAGCATTTTTTTGTTCCCTTGATCATCCTCGAGCCCATACCCTCATTCCTTCTTCCACCCATTCATTCCTTCATTCACTCTTATCTCCGCAATCTAAGACACAACTATTGAACACTTCGGGGTCAGGTGGGAAGCATGACTTGAGAGCACAGAATTAGGGGAATGGAAGGTGAGGGGAAAGCACTGCTCTGGGGACACTGGAGGCTTTATCCGTCTGCGGGGAAGGTTAAGTTAGCAAGCCGATACAGCAGCACATAACATAGACCAATTCATCCGTGGGTTTATATACCAGCTGACAGCGAGCCAGCATTATTTCCCAAACTGATCACTGTTGTTTTCTCTTCTTAACACATCAACTAGGGAGAAAAACAATTCCAAAGTCCATCTCCAACTTGTCGATCGTAATCTTTGAATAATTACCACACGCTACAGGCAAAGCTGCCTTCCACTGGTGGAACTACTCCCAGACCAATGGCCTTTGAGGGGGCAGGGGACCATTAGTCTCTGATTGTCAGACAACACTGAGCAGAGCAGCAGTCGACCCCCAGATAGGTGCCCAGGTATCCAGGGCCATGGGTATCTTTGTTCTCCCACAAGCAACCAGGCCCACACCACCTCAGGCCCATCTTAGCTCCAGGCCAGCTGGGCTTCTAAATATGCTCCCTGGGTGCTCATCTAAAATGCAGTTATCCCTCCTCTCTGAAAACTCCCAACTCCGTGGTGGTTTTTGCTGTTTTGCTTATTCACAGTTAGCTGTTCGAGGTTCTATTTTGCACATTGCTCACTTTATTTCTATTTTTATTTGATTGATCAATTTCCCCAGTGACATTCTCTACACAATTTTCATTTTTAGCACAGAAGACACCCAAGAACTTCAGGTTCTACCAATTTGCATGATTGAAATGGCAGATCCGTGCTGTGCCAGCAACCTCTGAGGGGATCAGGATGGGGGTGGCCCGAGCCCACTCTCTCTGCTCCCAGGGCGTCAGGTGGGCGCTGTGATAGATACCCTGTTCTCAGTGATCTCTCCTTTAGCCTTCCACACTGTAACAGGGCCAGCTATTCCTCTTGGCTATCACTTCCATTGTGGCTTCCCTTTGAAATGTAACACCAACTGGCAGGCAGTCGCTGAAGGGGCGGATGCGGATCACTGGATAAAGCCAGCCCCGGCATTAATTTCCTGAGCTTGGCAAGAAAATCACTGTATCAGAGCCACTTAGCCGAGCCCTGCCCCCCAGCCCTCCATCAGTGCCAGGAATCCAGGACGTTGTCATTCCTGAGAGCCATCAAGGGATAAACATAATGGCAGAGCCCCTCATAGTGCAGAGCCTTGCATAAGCGGTGTGGGAGATTCCCCCCCCCCCCCCGTTGCTAGGTGCTGGGATCCCTATAACACTGTCTTATGAGCTGGTTGGTGATGTGAGAGAGAGAGAGAGAGAGAGAGAGAGAGAGAGAGAGGCCCAGCTCCCTGGCAGCAGTCTGAACTTCTCAATACCAAGTCACAAGACTGACAGCTCTGATGAAAGTTGCAGTGTTTCAAGGATTTCCACCTTAATACAGGAGGAGATCCGTGGGGTGGCTTGGGATGCAGAGTTGGGATTTGATTTTCAGACCTGAATCCTGCTTTACAGATTAGCGATATCCCTAGAGGCAGCCTTCAGATTCCTGGGACTTTTTTTCTTCCATGTCAATGAATTATCTAAAAACATAGATCCTTCGTACGGAACACCACTCCGAACACCTTCTATCATGAACCATTTTGACAGAAGGGACTGCGCGGCAGCCTAGCTCATAGCTTACAGTCCCATGCAGGCAGGTGTGTGTGTGTGTGCTCCTAAGCAACCATGGTCTGAGGTGATGGAAGCTGAAGAGAGTGGCGTGGGCTCCTAGCTCCATTCATCTGAGAGCAGATACGGAACAGCCTTCAGCTGAATTACAAAAAAAAAAAAAAAAAAAAAAAAAGTCCCACCTTGCCCTGGCTGTAAGAATAATCTTACACTACGCTGGCGATAAGAAGGCTCTCAGTGGTCCTCTAGGCTGTAAGCTTCATCTGTCTGTTCGAGTGGTTAGCGTATGTCTTTTTAAAAACATGTGTATGTATTCTATGTGTATCTGTGTGTTTATATGTGTGTGAGTGTAGGTATGTATGGTGTGCATATGTATGCTCATAGAGGCCCAAAGTTGACGTTATGTCTGTCCCTGGATCAGCCTTCACTTTATTTATTGATCAGGG